>NC_072008.2:160656250-161298333 GCF_028885655.2 Pongo abelii | reverse complement strand
GGGCGGAGCTCCGTCCGCGCCCTCCCGGCGCACCGCCTGCGGGGCGGTGACTGGCCCAGCCGCACCGCGTCTCCCGCCGTCTGTGCAGCTCCGCAGGCCCCGGGCCCTCTCATTCCCAGCGCTGCCCTGTCTTGCGTTCCAGTGTTCCAGCTTCTGCGAGATGACGCTCAAGGCGAGCGAGGGCGAGAGTGGGGGCAGCATGCACACGGCGCTCTCCGACCTCTACCTGGAGCACTTGCTGCAGAAGCGTAGTCGGCCAGAGGTGAGCGGGCCCCGCGAGTCCCAAGGGTGCTGGGCCGGGGCTCGGCCATTCATCTCGGGACTTTCCCTGTCCCGGGCCCTGTCCCCGGGGGGCCTGTCCTTGCGGGTCCTGGCCATAGGTCGGAGACCGCGATAGCCGGCGGGGTGAGGACAAGGCCAGCGCGCGGCCGGGTTCGTACCGGGCTGCTGGTGCAGTGGATCCTTGCCCCGATCAGTCCTTCTAGTTGGAAATCAGGAGAGGCAGCGGCCTGGACAGTGCGCTTATTAAGGTCAAGGAAAACTTCCTCGTGGACGGAAGTCAGAGTAACAAAGTCTTTAAGGAACACATCAAGGAGTAGGTCTGCCTGATTGTTGTTGAAGTGCTTGTGTTTGGGTCAGCAGAAATGATTGTAAAAGCCAGCTTCTGGTTCTAAAGAGCTCACTCACTGTTCCTCTTCATTTAGGCAGGTCCCCTTGTGCTATGGTGCAAAGAGGGTGACCAGTGTATATTTGCGGGTAAAACAAGGAATCCAGATTCCAGGGATGGATGGCTGGTAAATAGCTATTAACCTCTGTCCTCAAAGATGCCCTAAGGGTAGGTTGTGCTTATCTGTTACTGGCAAATCTCTCCCAAACTCGCTGGTTTACAACACTGAGCATTTTCTTGTCTCTCATAGTTCGTTTTGGTTGGGCCCAGCAAGGTGGTCGTCACTCAGGGTCTGTCAGGTGGGGACACGGCTCACTTACTCATCTGGAGGTTGATGCTGGCACTCGTTTGGAGCCATGAGCCAGAAAATCAACCAGCAGCCTCTCCCTGTGGCTTGGTCTTCCTCACAGCATGCTGGCCAGGTCCCAAGGGGAAAATGTCCAGAAGCTCAGAAGTCACAGCATGAACCTCCTTCCTAGACTACAAGGTCTTCTAGGGCAGGGCCGTGTCATACTCACTTCAAGTGTCCAATAAGTGGGTCCTCAGAAATGTTTGCTAAATTAATAAATGACTGTAGAGACGGACATTTGGGATTTAGAGTAACCCTCCGATTTCACAGATGAAAAAACTGAAGATCCCTGCAACATAAGGCAAGCAGTAGAGCTGTGGACTCTTTGGGCTAAGTGGCATTAACTCAAGGAAACAAGTAATGGGCATCAGAACTGAGGCTAGATTTTGTGTCTGCTACGCCGCATTGCCTTACCCTTTATATGCCACTGGAGTGAGGCATTCACACCTGCCTGTCATTTCAAATCAGGATTGCAACAGCCTGGGTTTAAATGAGTGCAGAAATAATACAGGCATGAAACATGCTATTGTTATACAGATGACGAGACAAAATTACAAGTTCTGTTACCTGATTCCCCATAAACTTGGACTTGTGATTTTTTTCTTCCCCACAATCAGTACTCACTTGGCTGAGCCTCAACTATTTTTAAAAAATCTATTTATTTCTGGAAGTCTTATTGAGGTACAGTTAGCATACAGTAGAATTCATGAAATTTAATTGTGTAGTTTGATGACATTTGACAAATGTATATAGTCATGTCATGACAACCACAATCATGACAAAGAATAAACATTTTCAAGGTTCTAGAAAGCTCTCCTGTGACCCTTGGCAGTCAGTCACCTTCCTCCACCTGGAAGATGGCAACCACTGATCTATCACTATAGATTTGCCTTTTCTGGAATTTTATATAAATAGAATCCTACAGTATGATGTATTTTGTGTCGGGGTTCTTATGTAAACCTATGTGTTCCCTTATGGGCATGCTTGAAAGACTGTGCCTTTTTGAAAAAAGGCCCTGTCACCACCAGTGTTATGTTGTGGGCACACCCTCTGAGTAAACAGCACGTTTTGTGGGGCTGTGAGTTTATACTATAATATAGGAGATAGTCTACCAGTTAGCTAATTTGTTTGGTTTTTATTAAAGGATTTCAAGAAGATCAAATAAGAAAACTTACTAAATCCCTGAATGAAATAGTATCCAGCTGTGCCAAAGTGAGCATCTGAGGGAGAATCTTCACACGATGAAGTGTGGCTTGACTCCACAAACCTGCAGATTCTTATTTCTTTAGGTTCACCTTCCCTTTGGGGCTCTTACCAGTCTTTGCTGCAGCACCAAGCTCTGCCTTTCACTTGCTGCGTGGCTTTGGGCAAGCTGCTAAGCTCTCTGTGCCTTAGGTTTCTCTCCTAAGAGAGAAACTGGCAAGTTTGGAAGGTTGTGGCAACATTTACATGAGATAATGCTTGACAAGGACCTTGAGCCACACTGGGACATCCAGGGTAATGACCCAGTATCTCCCTAGGAGCTGCCTGCCCAGTAGTAGCAGTCAGAAAGTTTTCCTATAATGGCAAGATTTGAAGCAGGAAAACCTGTGCAGAAGTTGTTGGCTTCAATAGAAATTATAAAATTATTTTGCTGAAAGTTTCATTTAAAGGTGTCACTTTATGGAAAAAGGCTACCGATTCAAAACATAAAGTTTCACTTCCAATTGTAATCCACATTTAATACTGAAAAAATGTTGTCTAAAGGTAATTTTGCAATAGGTTTGAATGTAGCCTATCTCCCCTATTTAAGTATATCTCCTTCCTTGGATAAACTAATTTTTTTTTGTTTTCAATGTGGTCTAGGCAGGTTAATGGAGAAACTAATTTTATTAGCTCTCTCTGGCCTTGTTCTTCACAGCAGTATCCATTAATGCACATAAAAGTAGATGTAAAATTCCTGATACTGCTTTTCTCTTCGAGCCTGTTTGAAGCAACACTTTCCCCAGGACCTGAAGCAATTGGTTGAGAATCCCTGAAAATTCTCTTGGGCCTATCCCACATCAAAAAAATCACCTAACAGATAAGTCAGGCTCCAGGCAAATTTCCACCAAGAAAACCTGTTTCTTGGTTCTTAGGCCATCACATGCAGCATTACTCTCCGCTAGTGGTCGCTGAGTGTGACACAGTGTTGTTTGTTGCCTGCTCCAGGTCTGCTGCTGGAACTAAGAGGCAAATAAGGAAGGACGCAGACATGGAAACAAATACAGTAATGTGGTGGTGATGTGACAGAGGCAGGTGTGGAGCGCTGTGGAGCAAGGAGGGGCACCCAGCACAGTGGGCTCTTGCATTTCGCAGTACCTAGGCTGTAACTGGCAAGTGGTACCCGGGCAGAGGGAACAGCCTGTGCACGGACACCAAGGTGCATGCCGAGTGCAGCACCTTCTGCGATGGCAGGAGGTTGAGTCTATGGTGTGCATGATCACTGACTCTGCTTCTGACTAGTTATAATTTCACCTGAGAAAGAACTTTTGCTCCAGACTTGGATCTTGCTGTTTCCTTTGCAAAGGAAATATTTCTGTGCAAGGCTTTTCTTTTCACAGAACTGATACTAGAAAGTAAAGTGTAATTTTCAAATTATTTAGTCCTCTGCCCAATTTCCCCAGTACGTGGTGTGGTCTCAGCCAGTCTGCCTTTCCTGTCCTTCACTTCCAGGAATTTCATGACCTTTTTCTGTTCTTTTTTTTTTTTTTTTTTTTTCTTTTTTGAGACAGAGTTTTGCTCTGTCGCCCAGGCTGGAGTATAGTGGCGTGGTCTTGGCTCACTGCAACCTCTGCCTCCTAGGTTCAAGCGATTCTCCTGCCTCAGTCTCCCAGCTAGCTGGGATTACAGGCGCCTCCCAGCACGCCTGGCTAATTTTTGTGTTTTTGATAGAGACAGGTTTTCGCCATGTTGGCCGGGCTGGCCTCGAACTCCTGATCTCAGGTGATCCACCTGCCTCGACCTCCCAAAGTGCTAGGATTACAGGTATGAGCCAGCGCCCTGGGCCTTTCATGACTTTTTTTTTCAAAACTAGAAGGGCTTAGGATACCTTGCAGATAAGAATCTGCTTTTATTGTGGCTAAGTAGATTTGAGTTTCATCATGAACATTCTATTCTTTTCTAACTCATTTGTTCTCCCTACACAAGACACTGAAGTATAATGGAATACCAGGAACAGATATTTCAGGTTAAGATCAATTCCCTTAAATTGGAGTTTGCCAACCTGGGCACTGTTAACATTTTGGGTCTGATAATTCTGTTGTAAAAAGTAATACCTCGCCGCTAAGTTGTGACAATCAAAAATGTCCTGAGACAGTGTCAGGAGGGGAGACAAAATTAGTTGATGCAGAGATTTTTCTCCTAAGCAGTGAGTTGTCTCCAACCTTTCAGTGTTGCTAAAAAAGAACTCTCTGGGTGTGGAGTGTGGAAAGGCAAGACTAAATAGCCATATTTCCAAAATTGGCTGGGGTAGGGGAAGTGACGTCAGAGGAGGGGAAGAGGAACTTTCGTAACATAGAGTCTTGCTTTTCTTTTTTTCTTACATATGAAGAAATATACATGAACAAAACACATAATAGGTTTTCCCTCAAAAGTTATCTTCCTTGCAAGGCCTTTTCTGCTTTATTTTCCTCCTTAGCACCTGTCATCATCTCTGAATATTCTTTATATGAGGGACACAGCACCTGCATTCTCTCCTTGTACCTGCACAAACTCCAAAGTCCATGCTTATAGTTTAACTTCTGGAGTCTGAGGCTTACTCATCCTTTAAGCTTAGACAGGTTTCTGAACCATTTCATGTCTTCAAATATTGACCACAGAATGGGGATGAGCATTTGATTTAATGAGCATTGTTATTTGCACACAGCTCCGGCACTGGTTTAATGGCAGTGTGGAGACTCAGCACCAGGTATCTGCAGCCCTGTGTTTCTGCTGTGTGGAACGGTGCTACTTGAGTTTCCTGTTGTTTTTTTCCCCCAGTGGAAGCAAAAGCCTTTGCATGTGTACTGAGAGCATGGGTAGATAAAGCTCGCTGGAAAGGGGTCTCTAGAGACTTGGCCTTTAAGTTGATGTATGTGTTCCCAGATGGATTTAGTACCTGAGAAGCAAAGCACCTGGTTAATGTATGATTTTAAGACAGTACCTGCCAGAATATCCTGGCTCTTAGGCCTTCTTCTCTCCCTAGTTCCTGTCATTTGTGGTTAAACAGTGCTAATCTCTTTCTAATACTTCAGAATACCGTTGGCTTTCTCAGTTTCTCTTGTTTTTTCCCAAAGTGGAATAGGATACTGCCCATGCAAAGAGAGGGAATTTGCGGGCACCTGGGGCCAGGGCTTGCTGGGCAGCTGTCTGGCATCATCTCGCCTTCTTGGACTTGGCTTTCTAAGTCTCCACGTGGGAGCAGTTGGCAAAGAGCCTAACAGTAGGCTGAGCAAATGTTTGTTCTTTCCTATGTTCACTGTCACTTAATCTAATTGTTTGGATTAGAAAGCCAACTTCAGTTGCCCCTGCTCTATTCACCCCCGCCACTGCCCGCCCCCTGCCAAGTTTGTTTTTCATCTCTTTTCAAATTCCAACTTCCTTTGAGCAACTGCCTCTGCCCTTTGAACCCTGCTGCAGATGTTTCCTCCAAAGGGGCTTTCAGAGCGGCAGGCATTGCCACTCCAGCACTTTGTCTGATTAAAGGCCAGAGGCTGCGGAACAAAGGCCAGACATGGAGTCCTGGGTGAGTGTTTATTCCCTGGCTCCTCCTGAATCCCAGCAGTCATCCTTAACAGAGCCACTTCCGCCCTGCCTTGTCACTGGTCAGGGGCAGGCCTGCCATAGCTCTGTGGCCTCCTGTATCCACTAGAGATGATGGTGGCTGCTTTGAGAGGATGATGTGGAGGTTGTGAAGTGAACTCTGAGAAATAGAATCTAGTACCTTTGACCTTTATTATTTGTTCAGCATTACTCATGTCACTTACAATATATGTCTGCATATCTTTTCTCCTATGATATGTCAGTAATGAGGAGACATGGGGACTACTTGAGGGAGTTCTGTAAGATGAGGTCACAGAGAACTGACCCTCCCTTTCTGAGAGTCTCATGAAGACAGGGTGGCTCAGGGACAAGTTCATGGTGGAGAAAATTGTGCTTTGCTTTTGGAAAACTTATTGTTGCAAGTGTGTACTTTAGTTACCACGTTGGAAGTTTCCGTTTTTCTTAGTCATCATTTGCAACTTCTGGGTAAGCTTGATAGTGACTCTTAGTCACCGCAAAGAGGAACGTCTTGATAGATAAGCACATCTGAAAGACCAACCTTTGGGATGGCAACTCTTGAACTTTTCCAGCTGGAATGGTTCTGCCTCTAGTAAGCTTTGCTGAGTCTTTAATTTAAAGGCTGACATGTAAAAAGCAATCACTGTAATAAAGCTGGATAAGAAGAATATGACATAGCTAGGCATGGTGGCTCACACCTGTAATCCCAGCACTTTGGGAGGCCAAGGCGGGCGGATCACCTGAGGTTGGGAGTTCAAGACCAGCCTGACCAACGCGGAGAAACCCCATCTCTACAAAAAATACAAAATTAGCCAGGCGTGGTGGTGCATGCCTGTAATCTCAGCTACCTGGGAGGCTGAGGCAGGAGAATCGGTTGAATCCAGGAGGCGGAAGTTGTGGTGAGCCGAGATCGTGCCATTGCACTCCAGCCTGGGCAATAAGAGTGAAAGTCTGTCTCAAAAAAATAAAATAAATAAAATAAAATAAAATAAAATTCCTCTAGCCACCACCACAATGAAGATACAGAACTGTTCCATCCCCACAAAGACCTCCCTCCTGCTGTCGCTTTATAGTCACACTTGTCTTCCTCCCTACCCGATCCGCGCAACCCCTTGCAGCCACTACTCTGTTCAATGTCTCTGTGATTTTGTCATTTTAGGAATGTTATATAAGTGGAATCATATAGTATGTGATGTTTTGAGATAGATTAGCTTTCTTTCAGTCAGGATAATGCCTTTGAGATGGATCCCAAGTTGTTTAGTATCAATAGTGTTTTTTGTTTTAATTGCTGAGAAGTGTTCCATGGTATGGATGTACCACAGTTTAACTGTTCACCTGTATTTTGATTCTTTATAGATTTTGGCTGTTATAAATAAATAAAGCTGTTATGAGCATTCATGTATAGGCTTTTGAGTGAACATAAATTTCCATTTCTCTAGGTGAATATCCAGGAGTGCCATCCCTGGGTTTTATGGTACTTGTGTGTTTGGTTTTTTAATAAAGTGTTCAACTATTTTCTAAGGAAGCCATATCACTTACATTCCCACCAGCAATGTATGAGATGCCCAATTTCCCCTCAGCTTCACCAGTTATGAGTATTGTCACTATTTTTTTATTTCAGCTATTCTGATAGATGTGTAGTGATATATCATCGTTGTTTTAATTTGCATTTCTCCCTGATGGCTAATGATGTTGAACATCTTTTTATATCCTCATTTATCATCTTTATATATCCTCTTTGGTGAAATATCTATTCATGTTTTTTGCCCATTTTCTAATTAGATTGTTCATTTTTACTGTTGAGTATTGAGCACTCTCTTTTTATATTCTATATACCAGTCTTTTATTGGATATGTGGTTTGTAAGTGTTTCTCCCAGTCTGTAGCTTGTATTTTCACAATCTTCACGTGGGCTTTCAAAGAACAAGAGTTTTTCATTTTGATGAGGTCCAATTTACCAGTTTTTCCTTTTATGGATCCTGCTTTTGGTGTCATGTATAGGAACTTTTTGCCTAGCTCTAGATCCTGACAAGTTTCTTCTATTTTTTTCAAAAATATTTTCTAGTTTTACACTTTACGTGTAAGCGCATATCCATTTTAGAAGGTAAGGTTCAGGTCAGCATTTCCCTTTTTTGGTGATGAGTTTCCAATTGCTGCAGCACCATTGAGTTGCTTTTGCATCTTTGTTAAAAATCAACTGGGCATATCTCTGTGGGTCTGTTTCTGGGTTCCCTATCCTGTTCCATTGATCTGTATGTCTATACCACGTAGTCTTTACTGAGACTATACTACAGTAAGTTTTGAAACTGTGCAGACTGAGTCTTCCTACTGTCTTGTTTTTCAAAATTATTTTAGCTTTTCATGGGTCTGTACCTTTCCATCATGTAAATGATTTTTAAAAGGTCAAGTCATCTATACGTGCTTTTAGGGTAACCTACATGGACCAAGTGAGTGAAAGCACTTGTGTATAAGAAAAATAACACCCCAGGTATAGGGTGATCAGTAGCCAACACTGGCTTCTGGCTGAGGCATCAGTAGGGAATGTGAGAGCTGGGGCCACCTGGAGAGCGATGCCAGATCTTCTGATACTTTAAAAAGAAGTTGGAGTCTCCTGATTTTTACTAAACAAAACAGAGACATGTGGTCGAAATAAAATAGTTTGCAACTTCTGCTTTGGAGATTTTTTCTTTTCTTTTTCCAGAGATAGAGTCTCGCTCTGTTGCCCAGGCTAGAGTACAGTGGTGCTGTCACAGCTCACTGCAGCCTTGACCTCCTGGGCTCAAATGATCCTCCTGCCTCAGCCTCACGAGTAGCTAGGACTACAGGCACATGCCACCACACCTGGCTTGGAACTTTAAATAATGCGTTCATTCCTTCATTTATTGTCCAACCAATGCAGATCCTACTTCTTGACTCCCCACTTTGTAGCAGAACAAGATTACAGGCCTCTTCCTTTCGATTTTTCTCCCCTTTTTACCTGCCAACTTCCTATCATGTACATGTGTACCTTAATATTGTCATGGTGCTGATATTTACAGTCTGTTATTTGTTTCATGATTTGTTTCTAAGTGAGTTCTAAAAAGTAAAAATCAATAAGTGGTTTTTATATTATTATAACTGGTTGCCGATCCAACATCCCACTTCTCACTTACATATCCCTGATCTTGTTTGGGATGGCAGGATGCTCAACTAAACTAATCTTCCCAGCCTCTTTTTTAGCTGGGACGGCCGTGTTCCACAGTTCTGGCCAATGACACAAGAACCACAAGACACTTCTTTTGGGGGTCTCTGAGCCCTGAATCTGTTGTTTTCTGCAGAGGCCACAGTTATCCCCTTGGCTGGTGCCTCCTGTATGTACATTCTAGGCTCTAGCTGTCTCAACTCTCCTTGGTCATTCCTCCATCTGCTTTCTGTCTTCTAGAAAGCTGTTGAAATCCTGGCCGGGCATGGTGGCTCATGCCTGTAATCCCAGCAGATTTGTGAGGCTGAAGCAGGCAGATCACCTGAGGTCAGGAGTTTGAGACCAGCCTGGCCAACATGGTGAAACCCCGTCTCTACTAAAAATACAAAAATTAGCTGGGCGTGGTGGCGCTTGCCTGTAATCCCAGCTACTCGAGAGGCTGAGGCAGGAGAATCGCTTGAACCCAGGAGGCGGAGGTTGCAGTGAGCTGAGATCACGCCACTGCACTCTAGCCTGGGCGACAGAGTGAGACTCTTTTCCCAAAAAAAAAAAAAAAAAAAAAAAAGAAAAGAAAAGGAAAAAAAAAAAGAGAGAAAGAAATCCTTCACCCCGATGACTTTTTGTGGGTTTCTATTTCCCTCCTCCCGTTTACTCTTACTTAAACAGGGTCAAGCTTGAGGCAGGACAAGATCCACACAAGTACTTGAACCTGAGTCCCAATCACTTTGGAAAATTCTTTTACTAATTTCTTTTATTAAAGTAACATAAGCACATAATACATAATTTAAAAGGTATAACTTGACACACAGTGAAAACAATTTCCTTCTCACCCCATCTTATAGCCACCCAGTTCCTCTCCCTAGAAGCAACCACTGTTTATGTCTCCTTCCAGACATAGTTTATGTATTTTCATTTATTTTATTTTTTTGAGATAGGGTCTCACTCTGTCACCCAGGCAAGAGTGCAGTGGCGTAATCACAGCTCACTGCAGCCTTGACCTCCTGGGCTCAAGCAATCCTTCCGCCTCAGCTTCCCGAGTAGCTAGGATTACAGGTGCACGCCACCATGCCCGGCTAATTTTTTTATTTTTTGTAGAGACGAGGTTTTACTATGTTGCCTAGGCTGGTCTCGAACCCCTGACCTCAAGTGATCCTCCCACCTCAGCCTCCCAAAGTGCTGGGATTACAGGTGTGAGCCACTGCACCTGGCCGATTTATGGATTTTTAAGCAAATATGAATATAATCATTCTTTCACTGTTTATGATGAAGCTAGTATACCCTTCATCACATTATTATTATTTTTTGCTTAACAATAAATCTTCAAGATTACCCTCATAACTTCCTTTTCATACCTACATGGTGTATCCCGGATATCATAAGTCAATTTTTTAAATATAAGCCTATCTTAGACAATTTTGTTATAACAGCAATGTCATATGACTTGGTGTCATGTGAGTTTTTTGAAGTTCTAGTTGCTAGACAAGGCAGTTTCTCTTTCTCAGTACTTCCCTCATTTGAGGTCACCTGATAGCAAACACTGCTTCAAACCTCACCATGTTTTTGGTTTGTTTGTTTGTTTTTCTGAGACAGGGTCTTCCTCTGTTGCCCAGGTTGGAGTGTAGTGGTGTGATCGTGGCTCACTGCTGCCTCCAACTCCTGAGCTCAAGCAATCCTCCTGCCTCAGCCTCCTGAGTAGCTGGGACCACAGGCTTGCACCACCACACTCGGCTAATTTTAAAATTTCTTACAGAGGCAGGAGTTTCACCATGTTGCCCAGGCTGGTCTCAAACTCCTGGGCTTAAGCAATCTCCCCACCTTGGCCTCCCAAAGTGCTGGGATTATGGGTGTTAGCCACTGCACCTGGCCCAAACCTCACCATCTTATCAAAGTTTCTACTTAGAAATCAGAGTCCCTTAGAAATGATGTAAGCCTCTACTCCAGACTTCCTTGTCTCTCATCTTCTAGTCCTTTTCTAGGCCTTGGGCAGGCCAGCGGACACTGCTCAGGAATACATGTATTCCCATCTAGGGACCCTTCTCCTTCCCCACACAGTGAATGGCACACTCCTCACAGTTCTGCCTATTGGGAAGATCTTCCCTCCCTACTGTCTTTGAGGGTCACCTCTGGGTGTGACTGGAATGCAGCTATCCCCTATTTTCAGCAGACCCTTCCATAAGCCCACTTCAGGCCTATTCCTCCTCCTCCTCCTCCAGGTGTCTATATTATTTTTGATGTAATATTTTATCTGGGGTGGGCAGGGATCATTTTCAGAGGTTTCCATAGTTTTTCCCCATTGTGATTGCTCTTACCCCAGGCCCTGGACTTCTTCAACATTAACAGATCAGTAAGATGAGGAAAGACCAGCAAAGCAAATGGAGAAGGAGCATTTTAAGGAAAAGAGAGTGATCACCTGTGAGACTGATCCACAAGTGATCTACCGTGTCGTGGTGTAGCTACATTCCCATTGATGTGGGGTATCCACTGGATATGCCTCAGTTTATCCATTCTACTGTTGATGGACTTTTGGGATATTTTCAGGTTTGGGCTTTTAAGAATAGTGTTGTTCTGGAAAGGGCACACCACTACTTTCCTGGAATTCCTGCCAAAAATGCAAAATCCCAGTCTAATCTTGAAAAAACATCAGATGATAACCCCAAACTGAGAGACATCTACAAAATAACAGGTCATGAAAGAAGAAGAAGAAAGGCTGGGGAAATTTTCCAAATTAAGGAAGCGTGAGGAAATGTGAAATGCATGATTGGATTCTGGTCTTAGATTGGATTCTGGGACCAAAAAGTCCTAGGTTGGATTCTGGACTTGGGAAGAAATATATAGCTATAAAGGACATTCTTGAAAGGGTTGGCAGATGACAATATTGTGTCAATGTTAAATTTTCAGTTTTGAAAATGCTCGTTCCTAACATATAGAGACATTTATGGGTAAAGGAGAATAAAGTCTTCAGATTACTCTCAAATGGTTCAAAAATTAAATTTTATAATATTTTTTAAAGAGTACTGGCTGCTCTTGGAATGGCGCCAAAAAGATGAAAGAATTTTATAGTAACACCCATATAGCCGCAGGATTCAGAATCTTTCTAATTTTGTTATATATTATGTAATACCCCAAGCAGGATCCAGGGAAGCACCATGTAAATCAAGGCACATTAATATTTCTGCAGCAACCTAGATAAACATGTCTATTTTATTTATTTTTAGAGACAGGGTCTCTCTCTGTTGCCCTGGGACTGTAGCTGGTACTACAGGTGCACACCACCACACTTGGCTAACATGTCTATTAAGTTGGAGAAATAAAGCTTACAAACAGCTTCATGTCAATTCAAATAAGAATGAGGCCAAACTTATGAAATAAGTTTTCAGAGCCTCTTGAATGTTAGAATTGCAGATTGTGGACTGGCTGTGGGCCTTGCTCCTGATTTCATACATTGCTTTGTTGTTTTGACTTGACAGGCTGTATCGCATCCATTGAATACTGTGACCGAGGACATGTACACCAACGGGTCTCCTGCCCCAGGTAGCCCTGCCCAGGTCAAGGGACAGGAGGTGCGGAAAGTGCGACTCATACAGTTTGAGAAGGTCACAGAAGAGCCCATGGTAATCCCTCGTCATATTGTCGCCCACCAGTTACTCTCTGCCCCATGAGTCACTGGGCCAGAAGAGTCAATGCAAGAGGCTGCTCATGGAGTTAGGGAATTGGCCAACCCCAAAATTGTCTTTTCATTCTTATCTCAAATTCCTCCTCAAAGCAGGCTTCATGCCTGTTCTAGTTGAGGACTATTCTGGGTATAAATGGAAAATATTTTCCTGAGAAATTGCCATAAGTTCTTTCTAAAATAACCTCAGAAAGAGCTTAAAATAAAGCTTATCGTGCCGTTGCCTTTATTTCAGGGAATCACTCTGAAGCTGAATGAAAAACAGTCATGTACGGTGGCCAGAATTCTTCATGGTGGCATGATCCATAGACAAGGTACTCTGTGGGAGTTCTGGGTGGGGTTTGATTCAGGGATTAATAATTTACTCCCTGTTCAGTGGTGTGGGGCATGAAGCTTATAATCCTCCAAACTGGTAGCATTTTTGTGAGTGTGTCAAGAGACTTTTTGTGGCTTAATAACTGGCTCTGTAGAATCAGTACATGATAAGATCTCTATGTGACTTGCCCAGTGCCACCATCTCCCTATCTGAGCCTTCTTTCACACCTATTTATACCAATATTTTTCTAGTAAGTTAATATTTGAGCAATTGCCACATGTCACCCATTGCATTAGACTTGGAAAGGACAGCAATACCACTTGGTAGCATTTTGGGGTTTGAGCTAAACAACAAAGAAACATGGAGCTTGCTGGTGAAAGAGGAGTACTGAGTTCTTTGCCTTGCTTTGTTATTCTTTTTAGTCTATACATCTGTGTCATAGTCTGGAGTCAGTAGCCACTCTAGTTCCAGGAATTTGAGGACAAGGTGTTTTATTGTGCTGTTGGACTACTGAGGCCAAGGAGGATGAGACCATCTTAAACTGTCAAGTCAAATGTTTTCAATCCTGAGTATTTGACATAATCTGTTTCATAACATGCTGTAAATCCTGGTTTCTCTTCTATGGTATCTTGAGTTACATTGACAGCTCCTGTTTGAACTTTTGTTCTTTTGTGGATTGATTTTTCATTTCATGGCAGGCTCCCTTCACGTGGGGGATGAGATCCTAGAAATCAATGGCACAAATGTGACAAATCATTCAGTGGATCAGCTGCAGAAGGCGATGGTGGGTATTTTCTATGCTAGATGAAGACCTTCCATTATCTCCATAAGTGTTGATCCACATTGGTATCAGTGACCTCATCTCTCTGTCAAAGTATTTATACTTTCTTGAGGGGGCTCTTTTCACTGCTAGTCTTTATTCTGTGTAAGAAATGATAATTTTCTGCCTTTATTTAGTAAAATTCTAAAGCAGGGCAAATAACCCGGAGCATCAATCTGGTGTTCCATGAAGTAATGCCAAATGAAGTAAAGCAAGTTATAACATATATAGTAGAATCCCATTTTTGTTAAAAACAAACAATACACATGTATGTATAATGTATGTAAATATTTGTAATGCTTTTATTGGTATGGGGAAAGGCATGGATATATATGCGCCATAGTTCATTTTTAGGAACTTCTTCAGGATTTTTCGGGGTAAAGAGTGGGGAGGAAAAGTCTTTTTTTTTTTTTTTTTTGAGATGGAGTTTCACTCTGTCACCCAGGCTGCAGTACAATGGCGTGATCTCGGCTCACTGCAACCTCCGCCTCCTGGGTTCAAGCGATTCTCCTGCCTCAACCTCCCGAGTAGCTGGGATTACAGGTACCCACCATCACGCCTGGCTAATTTTTGTACTTTTAGTAGAGACGGGGTTTCACCATGTTGGCCAGGCTAGTCTTGAACTCCTGACCTCAGACGATGCGCCCACCTCAGCCTCCCAAAGAGCTGGGATTACAACAGGCGTGAGCCACCTTGCCCAGCTCGGAAAAGTCTTTCGTTAGCTTTTCTTTGTTACTCTTTGCATGTCTTCATATTGTTATGCAGATTTATGGGGCACAGGACACTTTTGTATTAAAGGGGGAATTGTCCTACAAAATCTCAAAATGTAAAGATGGTTGCTGGGGAAAAAAACCTGGAACTTTGAATGAATGATCAAAGTTTGATCACATCATTCAACTTAGTTTTCTGTACAATTTTATGTCCATTTTTTTAATAGAAAGAAACCAAAGGAATGATCTCATTAAAAGTAATTCCCAACCAGCAAAGCCGTCTTCCTGCACTACAGGTGGGTGGCACCATTTTCTCTGTTGTCATGATGGCAGGAGTCGGGCCATGTTGTCTTGTATTCTTTGAAATTTGATTATAAGGGATGTGAGTCTAACTTTAAGTTCTAAGTATCTCACAAGTGTGTAGCTGCTTGGCTCAGGGTCCCATTATTCCGTGCCTGGTATAAAATACAGGAGCTCATTCCCCTTTCCTCAATGGAGAACATAGTGACGACAGTAGTGACGACTACTGAATGAGCCTTTGCTGCTAGCGGTCAGGTAGGAAGGGAGAGGGTAATTGTATTCTACAGGTGGAATCAATACAACTCCAAGAGGAAAATGGGTAAAGGGAATGAAGAGATCATTCACAGGAGGAAAACTACAAATGAGCATTGAACATATGAAAAAATATTTTATCTTACCCGTCATCAAAGAAATGCAAATTAAAATATACATGAGATACCAGTTTTCACCAAGCAAATTGGCAAATGATTTTTAAAAGAGCAATAATAAAGCCCCGTGATTGATAGTGGCAAAGTAAAGAAAGAAAGAAAAGATAGATAGAATGTGTTGAGCATTTATTCACAATTTATTGAGGGTCTACCATGTACAAAGTACTGTGCTAGCACATGGAGGTGATATAAAGAGAAATGGTTCCCAGTTCGCACATAGCTCATCAGCCAGTAGAGGAATAGATTGGACAGGGCCATGGCAAGTCAATGTGGAAGAAGGAGATATTTAAAAGAATAAATCTGAAGTTTCTATTGCAGGTTACTTGTACTGTGGTGGTATAATTTTCTTAAGTAAACTTTTAAATTGAAGTTTTGGCATATATGGGAATATATTCAACAAAGGGCACAAATCACAAGTATAAAACTGGATGAATTTTCACAAACTGAGTACACCCATGCCTAAGACCGCCGTCCCCTCACCATGCGTGTTTCCTCAAGGCCCACCATAACCCTGACTTCTAACAGCAGGAATGAGTTTTGCCCCTTTTTGAAATGTATTAACATTGAATTATACAGTATGAATTCTTTGGTGTCTTATTTTATTCACTCAGTATTATGTTTATGGGAATCATCTATATTGCTTCATTCTCATTCATTCATTGTATGAACATGCTACAATTTAATCTATTCTGTCAGCTTTGTGGTCTTACATAGTGCTGCCATTAACCAAACAGGATCTAATTCAGCAATACGAGAAGATTTACTGCCTGAAGGGCAATAAATTCACCACGTTAACAGAAAAATGGAGAAAAGTCATATGATTTTTGTGCATGTGTTTTGTGCATACATCTATGCCTTTCTTTTGAGAGTAGAATTGCCAGGTTGTAGGATATATGTGTCTTCATCTTTAGGTGATATTGCCAAATAGTATTCCAAAGTAGCTGAACCATGTTACATCCCCAGCTGCACAGTATGAGAGTTCTGGTTGTTCTATATTCTCACCAATACTTAGCATTGTCTGATTTGTTTGGTTTTTTGTCGCCCTTTGGCCATCCTGATGGTGGTGTCACATTGTGATTCTAAAAATTCTCTAATGACTAATGAGGGTAAATTCCTTTTTATATGATTTTTTTCCACTTGGATATCCTCTTTTGTAAGATACCAATTCAAGGCTTTTCTTACTGATTTGTAGCAGTTCCTCATATATTCTGGATAAGAGTCCTTTGTCATATGCATCCCAAGTATGTTCTCTTCTTCATGGTTCCTGTTAATGACTAGAAACTCTTAATTTTAATGAAATCCAATCTACCACTTTTTTCTGATTAGCACTTTTTATGTCTTGTTTTAAAAGTTTTTACTTACCACAAGGTCAAGAAGATATTCTCCTATGTTTTCTTCTAAATGCTTACTTGTTTGATTTTTCACATTTGGATCCACAACCCATCTGGGATTGATTGTTATATACATTGTAAGGTAAGAGGTCAAGATTCCAGTTTTTCCATATGGATACCAATTGAACCAGTATCATTTACTGTACACTGTCACTTTTGTCATGGGTAATATTTACAGGTCTATTTTGGAACTTTTTATTCTTTTCCTTTGGACTGTTTGTTTATGCCTGTGTCAAACCTACATATCAATTTGGATAAAAGAGGCATCTTCACAGTATCCCAGTGGAAGTGATGATAGCAGACATCTTTGTTTATTTTTCCATCTTAAAGGGAAAGCTGGCCAGGTGTGGTGGCGCACGCCTGTAATCCTAGCACTTTGGGGGGCTGAGGCGGGTGGATTGCTTGAGCCCAGGAGTTCGAGACCAACCTGGGTAACATAGCAAGACCCATGTCCTTTAAAAAAAGGGGGGGAAAAGCTTTTAATCTTTCACTGAGAAGTATGATGTTGGATGTAGGGTTTTTGTAGGTATTCTTTCTCGCAGTAAAGAACCTCCCTTCTATTCCAAGTTTGCTAAGAATTTTAATCTTGAATGGGTTTTGAATGTTATCACAGGCTTTTTCTGCATCTATTGAGGGGATCATATGATATTTTTCCATTTTTATGTTAATGTGGTGAATTTATTGCCCTTCAGGTAGTAAACCTTCTTATATTGCTGAACTAGATCCTGTTTGGTTGTGATTTATTATACTTTTTATACATAACTAAATTTGACTTGCTAATATTTTGTTTGGGGTTTTTACATCTCTGTTGCAGAGAGAAATTATAAGATTCTTGTCAGATTTGGGTATCATGCTTATAATGAGTTGGGAAGTGCCATCATTTTCTATAATCTGTTTTCTTGTGAGATTAGCCTTCTTTCTTCAAATGATGCTTGGAAAATTTGTCAATGAAGTAATGAGGTAGGGGTGTGTATGTGTGTGTGTGTGTGTGTTTGGGAGCAGGAGAAGAGAATTTTCAATAATAAATTCAAGTTCTTTGATAGATATATGAGTGTCCATATTTTCAATTGTGAAAACAGTTGTTCAAGGAAACATACATCTCAAAGAGTAGCTGCCCTGTACTGAGACAGACGACCCAGATCCAGCGATAACTGCAGACACGTTGACGTGGAAAGACATCTCATGCCTTCTTTTTTTTTTTGAGACAGAGTCTCACTCTGTCGCCCAGGCTGGAGTGCAGTGGCACAATCTCGGCTCACTGCAATCTCCGCCTCCCAGGTTCAAGCGATTCTCCCACCTCAGCCTCCCAAGTAGCCGGGACTACAGGTGAACGCCACCACGCCCGGCTAATTTTTGTATTTTTAGTAGAGACGGGGTTTCACCATGTTAGCCAGGGTAGTCTCCAACTCCTAGCCTCATGTGTTCCACCCGCCTCGGCCTCCCAAAGTGTTGGGATTACAGGCGTGAGCCACTGCGCCCGGCTTCTCATGCCTTCTTGTTAAACGGATTCGTTCTGACCCCTCCGCAAATACGATCACTTCAGCATTTCAATTTCTCTTTCTTGGGTGCTCCCCCACCATTCTTACCTCCCTGTTGTTCATTCCATCCTGACCCCATTTGTCTACAGCAGGACATGCTCTGATGCTGGTGTTTCTTTTGAAGCTGCTGCCTGCAGTTCCTTTTGCCTTCTTTTTAGATGTTCATGAGAGCACAGTTTGACTATGATCCCAAAAAGGACAATCTGATCCCTTGCAAGGAGGCGGGACTGAAGTTTGCTACTGGGGACATTATCCAGATTATCAACAAGGATGACAGCAATTGGTGGCAGGGACGAGTGGAAGGCTCCTCCAAGGAGTCAGCAGGATTGATCCCTTCCCCTGAGCTGCAGGAATGGTGAGCCTGCCACAAATAACTTAGCTTCAGAAAATCTGTCATTTTGTTTGTAGTTTCTGTTTCTCAACCAAGGAGACCTCCTAGATTTCCTGGCATAATGGGTGGGGGAGGGTTAACCATGCGTTGATAAGCTGGACTGAGAGGCAACTACAGGCAAGGGAGCCCAAATAGCTCTTCATTCCTATGTGGGCCTCTTGCTTCCTTAAACGTTTTCCCCATAGTTACCAAGCACGTGACAGTGCTGGGACTGAGCCTTCCCTGGTCTCCTGTTTCCCAAGCTAGTGCGCTTCTACCAGCCATGCTGTTTCTGGGATTTCCTTGTAGTCCTGCAGAAAACAGTCGCATTTAAGTATATGTCCTTTAGGCACATTCCTGGTACATAGAAGAAATAATTCCTGTCCCTGAGTCAGATTGCTCACTTAGTCCTGGTTACATCATAGGAATGGCAGAAAAATTCACAAAACAGTTCCAACTGATAAGACATCCAACACTGAGCCTCCCTCTGCCTGTGCAAAATTACCCCAGTGTAAAGATTACAACCATTGTGGGGTTGACACTGAATAGAAATATTAGAATATATTACATGTAGTAATACAAGTTATTGTTTTGTGAAGCAGTTGTTTTAGATATATATGTGGGGTGTGTGTATGTGTTTTGTTTATAGATGTATGTGCAATAATGGCTTGCAATGTACAGTGTATTTCTTAGAGTGAGGTAGGGTCATAAAGGTTTGAGACCTTTATGGTCTAGACCAAAGAAAGAGAGTTGTTTGTGGGTTGTGTCCAGAATGTGCTGACAGGTACTAGATGACACAGACTCAAGGAGCCAGGTCCCTGACTGAGGGCAGGGCACAGTGCAAGATGCACCAAACAGTGTATGGGGTGCTTTGCACACATTATCTCCCACTGTAATGGACACTCAGAGGGTGAAGGGGGTGCCATTAGAGAATGAGTGGCTGAGGGGGGTATGAGGGGAGGGAGAGGAAAGCTGACCCCTTGATTGTCTTTTCCTACTAGGCGAGTGGCAAGTGTGGCTCAGTCAGCTCCTAGCGAAGCCCCGAGCTGCAGTCCCTTTGGGAAGAAGAAGAAGTACAAAGACAAATATCTGGCTAAGCACAGCTCGAGTAAGCTTTCTGAGCCTTCTTGCCCCAGGCTCCTGGCAGCATTCATGTGTTTCCCAGTCTCTGTAACCAGCAGAAAAGGGGAGGTGGTGCAGTGTGCAGCGGAAGGCGCATTCTACAGAAAGCATGTCATTTCTTCTGGTTTCTTTTTATTGAATCCATCTTCACAAGCTTGCCGCAGTCAGGCCAGTGGATGTAAAGGAGGACTAGTGGTCAGCCCACACCTGCTCATCACCCCACCCCTGCTCATCACCCCACCCCTCACACAGAAGTAGATGTGGTGGGAGAGGGGAAGTGAGGCAAGAACACAGACCAGAGGGAGAGGCCAGGGCCAGGTCATAGGGAGCTTCGTGCACCCTCACTAGCGTTTTAAATTTTGCACTATAGACTGTGGAGCTAGTGAAGGGTTTTGAGCAGAGAATTCACACGGTCAGCTTTCCATCTGCATTTCTCTTTCTGAGATGTCACATGCACACCACCAGCCAGGGAATGATCGTGGCAGTCTTGGGTTGTGGGCAGGTAAGGGGGTGGAGAGTCAGGATGACACCAGGTCTCTATCTTGAGCAGCTGGGTCAATAGCACCACCATCTTCTAAGATAAGGGACGTTCAGGCAGAACAGAGATAGCATTGGCATTCTTCAGCTCTAAGTGCCAAGGGAACATCTGATACTGAAACTATGGAGAAGAAATGAGGACAGGAGACAAGAAAAGTTGGCTCAGAGAGATAGAGCAAGGAGGAAGAGAGGGTCCAAAAGTTAGATAAACTCCCTTGCTCAAAATTCCCTCACCACACTAAAAATACAGTCCAAAGTCCTTCCTCCACACCAACCTCCCTGGTCTCATCTCTAGTCACTTCCTCCCTGCTCGTTGAGATGTCGCGAGGGTTTCCCACTTCAGAGTGTGGACCACTGTTCTCCCCAGCTCTGGTAATGAACACTGCTTGGTTTTCTTTGTCTCTAGTTTTTGATCAGTTGGATGTTGTTTCCTACGAGGAAGTCGTTCGGCTCCCTGCATTCAAGAGGAAGACCCTGGTGCTGATCGGTATCTTCTCATTGCCCCATTTGCACATTTCTGTCTTTATTTTCCTGCCTGCATCACGTGCCCACCCCCAAAAAAGGCAGTGAGGAAGAAAAGAAGTCAGGTCTCTTGGGTTCTCCATATAGAGCAGGTGTAAGGAATTTTCTGAATCCTCACGTGCACCCCATCTGAGTCCACCTCACAAGTGAAACTAAACCTTACAAGTTTCTCTACTATTTAGCACCGAATTATTTTTGGTTAGGTTTCATGCTGTCTGCTGGCAGTGATACGCTTTTTAAAGCTCCCTTCCCCCAAGCAGTGACTCTGACCTGAAACAGAATAAGTCCTTGCTTCAAACCCAGGTATGTAGGCTTTGCCTCTGGCGGGCTGCTCACCTTCCTGTCTTTAGAGTTGAAACTTTAGTTGGTTAGAGGGTCTACATTAAAGTTTTGGTAAAATTTCTGGTAAAAACACTGGCTTAAATTCAGTTCCATTAATTTTGAAGAAATTTTAGAAAATAAACAGAAAACCTCATATGTCAGCTGGCTTCTCTGCAGAAGTGACAGTTACATTCTGAGCCCCAACCCTTAGTCCTCAGAAAGAGCCTTCTCCCCGAAATGGAAAAAAAGGACCCCAGCCTAGATGCAACCCCAACTCATGTTCACCTGTTGGCAGTTTTGAGTGCCAAGAGAGGAAAATCCATATCTTATCCTCGCTCCTCTCTCCCCTCCCCAAAAGATGTTCTTCTCTCTCTACACAGGAGCCAGTGGGGTGGGTCGCAGCCACATTAAGAATGCCCTGCTCAGCCAGAACCCGGAGAAGTTTGTGTACCCTGTCCCATGTAAGTAGCTCTTAGGCACCTTGGAGGGGAGGTGACAGGCTGAAGGACGGGGCATCAGTAGCACATTTTATCACAGTACCACTCGCCATCTGAAATACCATAGTGTTATTTTATTTTTTTTTAATTATTTTATTTTAAATGATTATTAAAACTAAACAAAATATGGAAAGATAAAAATTTGTGCCCACAATTCCTCCACCTAACAGAATAACTGTTTTCTTATTGTTATTCGTGCTGTTTGTCTACATAACAGAAGCTATAGTAAACATTTTTATACTGCCTTAAAAATTACTAAGTATTAAAGTTTATACATATAACTTTGTCATTTTACTTTTTAAACATTTTCTCATGTTCCTCTGCAATTTGCCTAATTCTCTTTGAGAACGGTTTTATAGTCCACCAAGTGGATGTACTTGGTGGATTTCCTTAGCTATCCCACTCTTGATGTTCAGGCTGCCTCTCATTTTCATGGAATGTCTTCTAAATCAAAGCAGTGCCTAGGAAAGGCCCAAACTATCTCAACAGCAGTCCTAGATATGGAGAACAGTAGCGCCAGTGATCAGGTGGAGAATTTGATAACTTCCATTCCCAGAAGTAATGCTGCATGGTATAGTTGTGTATGTTCCCAGAAAGAAATACAGTCATTCCTCACTTAATATTGTCAGTAGGCTCTTCGAAGACTGTGACTTTAAGTGAAATGACATATAACAAGAACCAGTTTTTTTACTCATCAACAATACAATGAAATGAAGTTGAACTAAACCATGTTAGTCAAGGACCAGCTGCATGTGATTTCACTTAAAGTCACATTTTCTAAGAACCTACTGATAATAATATTAAGTGAGGAATTACTGTACTGCTAATCAAAATAGATTCTAAACCTTATATTAGTATTTTTTTATTCTTTCTTCATTTTGCTTTTGCTTTTTTACACATGGATCATTGAGAGTTGTCTCCTTGCTGGAGGGACATAGAGTTATTCCAGTGTCGCATTAGGAGCAGAAAGCAGATGGCTCCAGGAGTGAGTGGGGAAGCAGAAATAACCAGTACAGGCTCCTCCTTCAAGAGAATCACACGTGGTTGTAGATTGAGGGGAAGGGGCCAGTTGAGAGACAAGTGTGATCCGGAAGGCAAAGGAGGCAGTCAATGGAAGATGGAAAGAGGGGAGGCTGGGAGGATTGTGTTTCAAGCTACAATATCTGGAGCATATTTTACTGATTAGACAATTTATATGAGTAATAGAAAACAGTCCAACTTTTAACAACATGAGCTGAAACTAAACCAAAGTACTCTTCAAGTCATGAAAAGGAAACCTTAAATATATTTCCAAGAAATCCTGACCATAGTCTGTAGATCTGTTTTTAAAATATTTTCCGCTATCTTCATTTCTAAGTTTCAATATTCCTAGATTTGGTAGTTTGAGAGATGTAACTTCATTTAGGGAAAATGATAACAGGAATTTTCTATGTTAGGCTTTGCCCCTTAAAAATTAAATGTGTCCTGGGCAGATGGAGGGATTTCCTGGTGTGCATCACTTTCTAGCATCAGCTCTTCAGGAGCCCATGGGAGGAACCCCTGTATTAAAGTCAATGTACCAAAGGCAGCTAGGGTTTCAATACAGACACCATGGTCCAAGCCTTCATGAAAGGGTGAGGACCTGGAGTTTGTCGGGGATTTGGGTTCTTGTACACAGATACAACACGGCCGCCAAGGAAGAGTGAGGAAGATGGGAAGGAGTACCACTTTATCTCAACAGAGGAGATGACGAGGAACATCTCTGCCAATGAGTTCTTGGAGTTTGGCAGCTACCAAGGCAACATGTTTGGCACCAAATTTGAAACAGTGCACCAGATTCATAAGCAGGACAAGATTGCCATCCTTGACATTGAGCCCCAGGTGGGTAGGCATGGAAGGGCAGGGACAGATGGGCTCAGCCACACGAGGGATGGCGAAGAGAGTGCTGAAAAAGACAGTGCTCCTTGGGAATCTTCTGGGGGCTCAGGATTGCTTCAGCACTTTTAATGGGGTCAGCCTGGAACAAGAACAGTAAGACTGGGAACGATGGAAAGTAGTATTGGGGTAAAACTCAAAGCTGCTTATTAGAAGGAATCCATTATGACAGCTATGTAGTTTTTTGTTTTTTTTTTTTCACTTTCCTTTTCTTCCTTCCCCCCCTTCTTTTTTTTTCTAGACCCTGAAAATTGTTCGGACAGCAGAACTTTCACCTTTCATTGTGTTCATTGCACCTACTGACCAGGGCACTCAGGTGAGGAGAGGTTGTGCGGGATGGGTAGGAGTTCACTTTCTCCGGTCCTGCCCAGACTAGGACCTCAGTCCAGGTCATTGGCCAGAGTGCTGGCTGGAGGTCACAGCTCCAGCTGGGCTTCTTCCTCCAGGGCCAAGAAGCCAAACGGCATGCACATTCATTCGAGCTCTTAAGCCACTAGCTAGGCCAGTGCCCATGCTAGGTAACAGGGACAAAACAAACCAGACCCAGTCATTGTCCCGGAGGCACACAGTTCCAGGGGCAGAGATGGACAGTTGAACAGATCCTGATACTGGTGGGATGCAGGCTCTGGCAGGGAAAGCTGTGATGGGCAGAGGTGGCACTGAACCCGCCCTGGGGTGCAGTGTGGCTGTGGGGAAAGACAGAGAGGCCAGGAATGTATCAAAAAGCCTACGCTGCTCCTCTGCCCAGCCCTACCCATGCATTTTACTGCACTGTGCTTTTGCATTGAACAATGGACACCTTTCCCTACCAGGGTGTGAGGAACTCTTTTTCTCTATAGCTGCATGGTCTTCTACTGCAATCAATAGCTCTGTGCATATAGCATATGTGTGCAAATATATCTGTAGGAAAAACCCCAAGTAGGATCACTGGGTCCAAGAGCACACACACTTAGAATTTGGACAGGGACTGCCAAATTGCGCTCCTTTAGGATTTATAGTCCCTCCAGCCACCTGTGAGAGTGCTTGTTTCTCTTTGCCTGTAGCATGTTGTCAGAGTTTTCTTTTTTTGCCAGTCTACTGGAGGGAAAAATAGTATGTCATTTTTTTTTTTTTTTTTTTACTAAAAGAGATGATCAGGTACTTTTTCATATGAAGAGCAATTTGTATTGCCTTTTCTGAGAATTATCTGGTCATGTCCTTAGCTCATTTTTCTGCTGAGTTATTGACCTTTGATTTATAGGAAGTCTATATTAGGGTAATTAGCCCTTTGTAATATCAGCTGCAATTTTTTTTTTCCAATTTGGCGTGTCTTTTTGCTATGCAGACATTTTTACTTTTATGTAGTTACATGATTTGTCTTTCATGGCTGCTTGGTTTTAGGTCAAAGACAGAGTCCTGAGATATATATACACACACGTTTTTAAATTTTGTTTTTTGTAGAAATGGGGTCTCACTGTGTTGCCAGGCTGGTCTTGAACTCCTGTGCTCAAGCAATCGTCCTGCCTTGGCCTTCCAAAGTGCTGGGATGACAGGTGTGATCTGGGATTAGAAATCACCTTTATCTGACTGGGTGCAGTGGCTCACACCTGTCATCCCAGCACTTTCAGAGGCCGAGGCGGGCGGATCACCTGAGGTCTAAAGTTCGAGACCAGCCTGGCCAACATGGCAAAACCCTGTCTCTACTAAAAATACAAAAATTAGCCAGATGTGGTGGCGCGTGCCTATAATCTCAGCTACTCGGGAGACTGAGACACGAGAATTGCTTGAACCCGGGAGGCGGAGGTTGCAGTGAGCTGAGATTGTGCCACTGCACTCCAGCCTGGGCCACAGCAAGACTGTCTCAAAACAAAACAACAAAATCACCTTTGTTTTAGGATTGCAGCTCTGGTGGTTGTTGAAATGGCTCTTCCATGTTCAAAGGGCATTAAGTGGGAGATGCTGGTGAAGTCCATGCTGTCTCTGCATAGCTATTGGTCCTCCAGAGGACTCTAATTAGTCAGGGTTAGCTTGAGATCCTCTGAGAATTGCCATGGTCTTTTGAGATTGCCTCTTCATGCCTTACATTAACATTCTTTCACAGTGTCTTCTGAATTTGACTTGTCAAGTATGATGCACAGCTGAGCAACGCTAACAATTGCTGTTTAAAATCTGTCACTGGCCTCTCTGGGCTGGGGGTGGTGCAGCTTGCTTCATCTGTGGCTTTCTTCTTTGCAGACAGAAGCCCTGCAGCAGCTGCAGAAGGACTCTGAGGCCATCCGCAGCCAGTACGCTCACTACTTTGACCTCTCACTGGTCAATAATGGTGTTGATGAAACCCTTAAGAAATTACAAGAAGCCTTTGACCAAGCGTGCAGTTCTCCACAGTGGGTGCCTGTCTCCTGGGTTTACTAAGCTTGTAGAATGGGGGAACCCACTGTATGCCCCTCTCCAGCATTTGGAACTCCACCCGCCTTGCTTTAAGACAAACAGGGCTGCTCCAACTAGTTTTGTGTCAGCTTCCAGCTCTCTGCAGCTATCCTAATTAAGCCAGTAGGGTTCAGTCTTCTTGCTCAGGCTCCTGAAGGGTTGGGATTTGATCTTCCTGACAGATGGGGCCCCACTGATCTGGATTTCAAAAGGATTTCTAGAAATTGGGGGTAAGAAGTACTACCAAAATGTAACTGCTAATCAAGGATGATGCACAGCAAAAGCAATGGACCCCATCCCTCTAAAGCCTGCCCTCCTTTGCTTTCAACTGTATATGCTGGGTATTTCATTTGTCTTTTTATTTTGGAGAAAGCGTTTTTAACTGCAACTTTCTATAATGAATGCCAAAATGACACATCTGTGCAATAGAATGATGTCTGCTCTAGGGAAGCCTTCAAAAGCAATAAAAATGCTGTGTTGAAATGCCAATGACGTTGTAACTCTGGGTTTCCACACAAAAAGAAATGTGGCCCATTTCACTTAAGCTCCTGGACAACAGCATTAACACAAGATGCCTCTCTTGTGTTCACATGATAAACAGTGGTGCCCTGGAAGAGTCCCCATTCTCTGTGCCCCCACTGCAGGTCTCTACTGGCTAGTGCCCATGTAGAAAAACACCCCTAAGGTTGCCGTATCTAGGGGAGAGCTCACTGTGGGCACATATTTAGAAAGAAAATCCAAGCCTGGGGTCCCGTGGTACAGTGGAGGCCGGTCGCTGAGCCAGGGCTGGGGTCCATTCTGCACGCCTGGCTCATGATATGGCTACAGCTCAGGGCCTCTCCTCACTGCATCCAAGAGTGCTACTTCTTTTTTTTTTTTTTTTTTTGAGACAGACGACGTCTGTTTTGCCAGGCTGGAGTGCAGTGGCAGGATCTCGGCTCACTGCAACCTCCACCTCCCAGGTTCCAGGGGATTCTCCTGCCTCAGCCTCCCGAGTAGCTGGGATTACAGAGATGGGTTTTGCCATGTTGGCCAGGCTGGTCTCAAACTCCTGACCTCAGGTGATCTGCCCGCCTCAGCCTCCCAAAGCACTGGGATTATAGGTGTGAGCCACTGCATCCGGCCTCCTTCTTGGTTCTTAATACCAAATTGGAAGCAACCCTAGACCTTTCTTCCACTAATCTGTCACCAAGGCCTTCAGATTCCTGCATGTCCCCACCCTCAGCTTCCTTCTCCCGACTCACCCTGCCCCCCTCCTGCCAGGCCCACTATGTATAAATACATTAACCCTCTCCTCCTCTGTTCTTCTAGAGATCACTGGTTTTGTGGTAATCACTGCCTCTGAGTACTTGATCTCACATCAGATGACAGGGCCCAAGGTGGATTGTGTAAGATACAGAACAAAAATGTAAAAACCAGAAAACATAAAGGAAAAGCATCACATTTCAAATAGGACATAAAGGTCCCTAGATTTTTAATCAAAATATTTCACAATTTTTGCTCTGCTAGCATGAGATCAACAAGAAAACCCAACAGGAATACATAAAAAACTTAACAAGTTGACTTTAATAAGTAAAAATTACAACATTCTTCTCCCAGCAATGAACAATTTCATTTTTTAAAAGTAAACGAGGCCTAAAACAAGAGGGCAGAGGAACAAGTAGTCAGATGGATTTAGGTGAGCACTGTACACAAGCTTTGAGGAAGTGCAAAGGACTGACCTCTAGGCCAGAACAAGATGGAAAACTACCAGGCCCATCAGGCCTATAACCCAGACACCAGCATGGACAAAACTCAGTTATACTGAATTCAGAGACAAAATTCAGTGACACTCTTCTACCACTTATTTAGGGTTCTACACCATTTCACTGAGCAGACTTAGTTTTTTGTTTTGTTTTACAAACCTTTTAAACAGAGGGGATTAAAAAAATGCAAACTAGGACTACGATGTTAAGACAACCACTAGCAGACAGCTGCAGACAGTTACTGGGTCTGAAGGCGAGGCTTCCCAACTCAAAACAGAGAAGTCAGTGGGATAAACTCTGCCTCTTTCATCTTTCATCACCCATATCCTTAAAACAGGACAAGATGGGATGACCACACCAGGTAACATCACCGAGGTCTCAAAGTAGCAGCTACAATGTGCCAGAACTCTTCACCCTGTCTAGGACCTATGTTCCACACTCTCAGCAACAAAAGGATCTATAACATGTTTTCTCAATAAGGCTTTAGTTTCTCCTCCAGCTGGACACAATGCTTCAAGTGGCCTTCACTACTCAGAAACCAATTCTACCTCTTTTGCTTTCTTCTTCTTCTTCTTCTTCTTGGTGTTATCACTGTCCTAGAAAGAAAGAGAATGAAAGCTCATAGATACCATCCACTAACAAAGCTATGACTCTCCCAGAAGGAAATCTGGTAAAGGTCCACATTCAAGCAAGCCTTTTTCAGGACCTGTAAGGATATTTTGCGTTAAATACTGCATGTGACCACAAAGTTCTGTGAACCTTTCAGTGACACCCTAGTGGTCTACTTTTGGAAGTGGAAACATTCAGATCACCATCCTACACATCCTCTCCACCCACCTTCAATAGAGCTCTAAGTATAAGTGGTAGAGGCCGGATGCCTCTATCTGTCCATTCCACAGGGAGGGCAAAAGCACTCCAGGAACATGGGGAAGCACTAAAGGCACTTGGTGGCACCCCACCCCCAGGCCACAGCTCCTCCAAGAAGAGTAACAAAGCTGGTACCACCTGGGTAATTCTTTCCCTACGCAGAGACTAAGCCAGCCCAAGGAACCTGAACGTGTTTCCACACACCCCATCTCCAGGCTCGGCCCCACTCTCCAGACCAGCTTTGGCCTTCTTGTCCTTCTTACTCTTCTTCTTTTCCTTCTTGATCAGCTGAGGAGCTGCTGGAGGAGTCTCATCACTTTCACTCTCACTCTCTCGCTTCCGCTGAGATGAAAGCAATTGGTTAAGTGTTAGCTCTTGGGCAATAATGGACAAGAAAGGTTCAGTGAGTCAAAAGGTAGCAAGGCACCAAGAAAGATCCCAATTGAATCCAACAGGACGTTTTCTGACTACGAACCCGGACAGGGCCTTAGTTTACTGAGGATTTGAAGACAGTCTCATCCCCCAAATCCAAGAAGCCTTGAGGCAGGCACGAGAGAAGGAGCACAGCAGCAGCACAGGGCTTGGGGTGGAAAGGCCCGGAGGAGCTGTTTCTCTCATGACTGCAAGGACCTCTCACAGAAAGCAGGCAAAGCAGGAATTCACATCTGACAAGTCAGAAGCTCCTCCCACACAGCCTGTGTAGGATACTCAGTACTGCCCCCAGTTTCTGAGTGCAGACCTGTCATTCTGTGCTCTAATGCCAGCAGCTCCATGGGGTGGAGTTGCCAACCCATGCTTGACTAACTCTTTCAACCCTGGGTGGTGCCAGGTTAAGATGCAATTCTGCTCTCTGCTGAATTTTGTATGGCCTCGAGTGTCCAACAGCCATGGCCTCTGATTTCAACACATCTGTCCTACCATGACCCAGGGCAGGGGCCAGAATTGACACACACACCACCACCCATTCTATCACTGTGTTGCCGCCATAGCTGAGGTAGGAGTCGAGGCCAGTCTGATTCCTGAGCCCACATTCCTCCTCCCAGCAGATACGACAGAGAATACAAATCAGAGGAGCCTGCAGAGCCCAAACAAGCACCCCAGGGTATGAGGCAGCATTACCTGTGTATGCGCTGCACCTCTGATGCTAGCGTATATGGCTGGACTACAGACAGTCACAAAGTAAGACAAACGCCAGTGCCTCTTAGGATTATCTCCCTAAGCACATTCCAAACTGATGACAGCATGCCACTCACCTTCGCAGTTTTTGCTGCTTCGGCAACTACCTGCGGGGCTTTTACCACTTCAGCAACCACCTCTTTTTTGGCAGACTCACTGAAAAAGAGGTAGCAATAGGTCAAATTCACTGAATGGCTTTCCAGGGCAGTACTGATGTTATGTCGTGTTATCTGGCAAGTCTAAAGCCACCATCAAAATACTGACGCTGGACAGAACTCACCACTTACTGTTACAGACTGACTCCCTCTACAGTCCCACGAGCCAGACTAGAAAGGGATAACTGTCTGCCGTGCAGGCCCACACCCCTAACTGGCCTGGGCAGCCAAAACCTCACGGGAGCCGAAGAGCTGGTTCCTGTGGTCCCGCATTTAGCAAGTTTGCCCCAAACCAAGTGACTACCCCTCCCCTGGGCTCTACAACCTCCATGCTCACCTGTCCCTCACCTGTTGTCCATGTACTCCTGCGTCCAGATGGCAAGTGGGCTCTCTCTACCCTCCCATCCTCACCTGTTGTTGACGTACTCCTGCATCAAGGCAGCAAGTGTGCCGTCTCTACCCACCCCTGGCTCTGAAACATCCTGCCCTCACCTGTAGTCAACATACTCCTGCTTCCAGGTGGCAGGTGTGCTGTCTGTGGGCTTCCCATGCTTGTCCAGAAGGCCCTGCTTGATCATCAGCTTCTTCTGACTTGCCTGGTGGAACATCAAGGTGTCAACATTAGAATACATGTATTCTCAGCAGGACCTCAAACTCCTCTCCAGAGCATTCAAAATTTGCCCACTAACTCCAACACACACAGGACTTGTTGAATGTCACAAAGCTTATTAGTGAGAGCCTCTGCAGACATACGTCCCCACCGTAGCCACCCCTCCCCTCTTCACTTCACCAACACCTATAACCCACTCTTCACACTGGTGTGGCTTAACAGACGATCCCTTGACCAGACTCCTTGACCACTGTGGACACTCCAGGTGACAGACACCTCTCTGCACTCCTTGGTAGCCACTAACGTGCATGAAATTCACCATTCCACTGTGTGATTACATAAGTGATGCCCAACTGTTTCCCCTCATTAGACTGAAATCTCTAAGCCAGACTCCTTGACCACTGTGGACACTCCAGGTGACAGACACCTCTCTGCACTCCTTGGTAGCCACCAACGTGCATGAAATTCGCCATTCCACTGTGTGATTACGTAAGTAATGCCCAACTGCTTCCCCTCATTAGACTGAAATCTCTAAGGCCCAAGACAGGGCCTGTTTCCACTCATCGACAACCCAGAGCCCAGCACAATACAAGGTTGTGGTGGTGAAATACACCAAGAGCTGCCCAAGTATTCAACAATGCCAAACAAAAGAACCTGGCAGGACACGCAACCCAGTACCACTTACCTTTGGACCTAAACCCCACTTCCGAGGGTAAGTGTCTCTCTCCATGATCACTCTCTTGATCTTGGCTACTATACCATGGTCGCAGGTAGAGATGACCGCTGTGGTCATTAATGCAATAGCTACAGGCATTGAATAAAGAAAAGAATTATTTGAAGGGGGAAAGAAATGATAATTGATGAGCCCCAATTCTACTGTTGTATGCCACTTTAAAACTTTTAAAACTCTGAGCTACTACTTTAATTGGGGTTACCTTTGCTCAGGATGTGCATATGGAGGAAATACTCCATTATGAGAAGGAGGCCTTTGAAATGACGTTAAACTTCTCAAGTTAAAAAACACCTAACCAAAGCACCTAACGATACACATAACAGGCTTGCAGCTCAAGACATCTATAGGAATGGCATGCACACTCCCTTTGGGGCCACAGAACCTTTGAAGTTTTAAGGATTCCTTTTCTGCTGCTGTCCATAGGCCGTGGCTGCCTCGCCTGCTCACAGAGCTAAGGAATCCTGATGACATGCTTACTTCTGGTACAAATTAGACCCATTAAATGAATAGCTCTAAGGTTCATTCACTAAGAGAGTGCGCAGAACATTTAAAGTCTTAAGAGACAATCCAACAGTAGCTAAGCTTTCACGAGTTAAAAAACACTGGTACTTTATATGGAACCACAAAAAACTCAAAATAGCCAAAGCTATCCTAAGCAAAAAGAACAAACCTGGAGGAATCACATTACCTGACTTCAAATTATAGTATAGAGCTACAATAACCAAAACAGTATGGTACTGGCATAAAAACAGGCACATAAACCAACGGAACAGAATAGGGAACCCAGAAACAAATGCACACACCTACATTTAACTCATTTTTGACAAAGGTGCCAAGAACATACACTGGGTAAAAACCAGTCTCTTCAATAAATGATGCTGGGAAAACTAGATATCCATATGCATAAGAATGGGAGAAAATATCCGCAAACTACCCATCTGACAAGGGATTAATAACCAGAATATATAAGGAACTCAGTGCTATAGGAAAAAAATCTAATAATCCGATCAAAAAACAGGCAAAAGATTTGAACAGACACTTCTCAAAAGAAGACAAATAAATGGCAAACAGGCATATGAAAAGGTGCTCAACGCTCATCACGAGAGAAATGCAAATCAAAACTACAATGAAATATCATTTCACTCCAGTTAAAATGGTTTATATCCAAAAGACAGGCAATGACAAATGCTGGCAAGGATGTGGAGAAAAGGGAACCTTTGTACATTGTTGGTGGGAATGTAAATTAGTATAACCACTACGAAGAACAGTTTGGAGGTTCCTTGAAAAACTAAATTGAGCTACCATAGGATCCAGCAATCCCACTGCTGGGTATATACCCCAAATAAAGGAAATCAGTGTTATCAAAGAGATCACAGTAGCCAAGATTTGGAAGCAACTGAAGTGCCCATCGACAGATAAATGGATAAAGAAAATGTGGTACATATACACGATGGATTACTATTCAGCCTTAAAAAAGAATGAGATCCTGTCATTTCCAACAACATGGATGGAACTGAAGATCGTTATATTAAGTGTAATCGGCCAGTCACAGAAAGACAAACATTGCATGTTCTCACTTATTTGTGGAAGCTAAGAATCGAAACAATTGAACTCATGGACAGAGAAGAGTAAAAGAATGGTTACCAGAGACTGGGAGGGTAGTGGGGGGCTGGCAGGGAGGTAGGGATGGTTAATGGGTACCAAAAAAAAAAAAAAATCAGGCCAGGCATGGTGGCTCACACCTGTAATCCCAGCACTTTGGGAGGGCAGATCACCTGAGGTCAGAAGTTCGAGACCAGCCTGACCAACATGGCAAAACCCCGTCTCTACTGAAAATACAAAAAATTAGCCAGATGTCGTGGTGTGCACCTGTAATCCTAGCTACTCGGAAGGCTGAGGCACGAGAATCGGTTGAACCTGGGAAGCAGAAGTTGCAGTGAGCCGAGGTCACGTCACTGCACTCCAGCCTGGGCAAAAGAGCAAGACTGTCTCAAAAAAAAAAAAAAAAAAAACCACCACCACCAACAAAAAACCAAAAGAATGAACAAAACGAGTAAGACCTGCTATTTAACAGCACAACAGGGTGACTATAATCAATAATAACTTGTGTATATTTTAAAATAACTAAGGTGATAAATAACAGTAAAATAGGATTGTTTGTAACACAAAGGATAAATGCTTAAGATGGATGCCCCATTCTCCATCATGTGATTATTATGTATTGCATGCCTGTATCAAAACATCTCATGAACCCCATAAATATATACACCCAGTATGTAACCACAAACATTTACAATTTAAAAAATAAACATCCCCTCTTACCCATGCAGATTGCTTCTCCTTTGGTGGTGATAACCACAATCTCCTGATTGACCTCAATGCCGTCCTCATATCGAAGAACACCTGGAAGCATGATCTTGGCCCCATAGCAGATGGCATTTACCTGCAGAGATGGCACCATGTGTAAGGGGCCCAGCTGCTGCCCTCCACCCCACTCCCACACCAGAGTAAAGGAGGACAACAAGGGAGTGGGGCCTGACACCAGGACACAGGGATGGCACTTATAGCCCACTAGCTGCAAGGGGCATGAAGGGACTCAGAAGAGCTAGGCACCACTCTCCGTACTTTACACACATGACTCAAAAGTAGTAAAGAAGACTTTCAGGTTTTCAGGTTCTAGAGACTCACAGGTATTTTCTTTTCTTTTTTTTTTTTTTTCAGGCAGAACCTCCCTCTGTCGTCCAGTGTGGAGTGCAGTGGCACGTTCTCGGCTCACTGCAACCTCCAGCTCTCGAGTTCAAGTGATTCTCAGCCTCCCAAGTAGCTGGGATTACAGGCATGCGCCACCACGCCCAGCTAATTTTTGTATTTTTAATAGAGACAGGGTTTCACCATATTGCCCAGGCTGGTCTCAAACTCCTGAGCTCAAGCAATTTGCCCCGCCCGGCCTCCCAAAGTGCTGGGATTATAGGTGTGAGCCACCGCACGTGGTCCGTATTTTCATTTTAAACATAAAAATAGCCTTGGCATTCCTTAATTACTCCTCTCTCCTCCTTATCAGGAGAAAGAATAGATTTACTGGAGATCCAGGCAATAACAGGCTCTTAAAGAACTTGAAAACAAGATTACTGAGGCCTGTTGAACCAATCACACAAGTCTTGGTGCAGAATTTATAGGTCAGTGGGTACAAATTAAGGCTACCTCTCCAGAGGTTCAATGGTACCCAATGCACCCATCTGCCTCATACCATCTCCACTCACCTAGACCTCTTTTGCTGATCACATTCTCTCCTCCCTTTACATTCACCCAGAAGCCAGTGGTTTGATAAGGAGAGGACATCACATTTATGTTGTCCACTGTTTTGTGACTGAGTTTTTTCAACTATTATGGTGCCATCTTTCAGTATTTATTACAGCCTATACACATACAAGAAATGTGAACATCTATACAAGATTTGAATATAAATAATTACCAAATACAAACATTTTAAATATCCAGAAATTTTTATCCCTCAAGTTAGAGAAAAAAACAATGTTTTAATTTATAAAAGGCCAACTCTCTGATCATCATAAAAACACAGCTTACAGCCTTGATCTCCTGGGCTCAAGCTGGTCTCAAACTCCTTCCTTGACTCAAGTGATCCTGTTGCCTCAGCCAAAGCGCTGGGATTATAGGCATCAGCCACTGTGCCCAGCCTAATGTGCCTTATTTTTAAGTATGCCTACCACTAAACTTTTACTTCAAATTAATATACTTGGTTTGGACTTGAAAAAAATAAAACAAAACCCAAGGAAAACAATAAAAAGAGCAAGCCTCATCTTTAGAGTATGTTCTGTCCAAATACAAACTCCTAACCCGGAACTTACTGCACTGTCTTTCATAACCAGCCGTTTATGAGATGTCAACAGCTTTTCCAAAGGGTAAACAACTCGCCGCAGGTAACTCTCATCCTTGTGGTTATCATACAGCCACTGAGCATCAAGCACATCGTGCATTGTCACCATGTGGTCCTGAAAAGCAGCCATGTATGAAAATAATTCAGTTTATTTGTATTTCAGCCCATCAGACCCCAAACTTCCTAAAACTGAATGTCACTTGTTTACTAGTCCAAGCTCATTATGTCTTCAGCCTCCTCAGTCCTGGCTCTTCCAGGCATCTTTAACCGTTGAAGTATCAGACCCCAAGCAGGCATTTTTGTAGGCTGGGAGGCAAATGAATAGAATAATACTTTCTACCCAATCATCTCCCTTAGCCCATTTTAATGTCCCAAAGTTTAATTAACAGAACAGGGAAGCTGCCCTGGACTGAACTCAACACTTTGGAAAGCGTCTTTCCCACGACATGAAGCAAGTGGAGTGCCATCAAAGGCTGGCAGATGGTAAGAACCAGCTCTAAAACTTCTAGCCCCATAACACATACCTTTTCACTCATGACTCCAGAACGAACCCTCCGAAGCTCCTGCATCTGACCACCAACTCCCAATAACAAACCAAGGTGCACACATAATGTCCGAATGTAGGTGCCAGCCTCACAACTCACCCAAAAGATTCCTAAGATACACACACACAAAAGAAAAGCAGCACCTACTGTAAATACATCACTGGTTGAGAAATGCAGTTATCCTTCATCTGAGCCACCAAGACTAGAGGTGACAGACACACTTCTTAAAATATAAGCATTTGCTGTAAAGATCTGTAATTCTGGCCGGGCACAGTGGCTCACGCCTGTAATCCCAGCACTTTAGGAGGCCGAGGCGGGTGGATCACGAGGTCAGGAGATCGAGACCATCCTGGCTAACATGGTGAAACCCCATCTCTACTAAATGTACAAAAAATTAGCCAGGCGTGATGGCGGGCGCCTGTAGTCCCAGCTACTTGGGAGGCTGAGGCAGGAGAATGGTGTGAACCCGGGAGACGGAATTTGCAGTGAGCCGAGATCGCGCCACTGCACTCCAGCCTGGGCAACAGAGCGAGACTCCGTCTCAAAAAAAAAAAAAAAAAAAAAAAAAAAAAAAGATCTGTAATTCTGGTATTAGCAGAATTTTTAACACAAGTTGCAGGTATATTCAGCATGGTATGTTTCATGGATGGGAGGAAAATAGGCATTGTCTTAAATTTACTTCTGACAACAGAAACTTCTAAGCAGTCAAAATTGCAACAAATAAAAAACACATGCAAAACATACTTTGGTGAAAACACTTACCTTTGAACAAAGCACCGAACTACACAAATGCAGAATGTAAACATTTCAATTCCAGCAGAAGCAGTCATCATAAAAGGTGTAAAAGCCATCTCACTTTACTAGGCACTGTTTACTTTTTCAACGAAAGATAACAAAAACTATCGCCCACAGACAATATCCCAGCTGTAGGGCAGGTTTCAGAAAGTCTTCAACTTCAAGGGCGTCTACTTTTAACAAGAGAACAGAATCCTGAAGAATGTGTTCATACCCACTCACAGGCCTAATGACCCACCTAATCTTCTTTCAGGATCGTATTCAATCATTTTGCTCTCGTAGATGGTCCTTACTCGGAGCTGCCTCTTTACTGCAGCAATAAGTGGGGGTCGCTGGAATAGGGCACCCGTCAGAGTTTCTAGGGCCTAAGAACAAACACAAACGAAAACAAACACCTCATCAGAATGTACATGTGCAGTCACTGGTCCAGGCTGGCTGCGGCAGCCGACTGAAAAGGGCACAAAAGGAGTCAGTCAGGACAGCTAACCCATCTCCAGATGTTTAGGGGCTCAGAGATCCAAGTCAACAAAGGGTGTCCTCCCTACAATTGCAGACTTACCCTAGAAAGCTGGGTCCCCCCTTCAATAGCATTGTGCAGCCGGACAATCCCCACATACTCTTTGCCTGAAAAATGACAAAAGAGTAGTCAGGTGTGGCCACTGAGTTTTCTGTTTTCCGTATTTCTTATATGCTCAGTCACTCCCATTCTGCACAGCAGGAAAAGCGGCAGTTTGACCTTGTGTTTTTATAAAATTTGCGTTAAGAGAGATTTCATGGTGATGATGTGGGAAAGAATGAAGACACTTTCTCACTGGGAATTCAATGTACTGACAGGGACAGTTGGGAGTACCCAGTGTAGAACCTGCCTGGAAAAAGCCTTGCAAGATAAGCAGGCTTTTCAGAGATAAAAATGAACGAAGGATACTTTAGGCAGAAGCGGTAGCACAGAGTGAGAAGCCTGGAGTCAGAGTGAGAAGCCTGGAGTGACAAGCTGAGAGCTGAACCCAGGCAGAGATCTGCCTCCAGGCTACAAATGGATCCAGTCAGCTTGATGAATACATGCTTAGGACGTGAAATTCCAAAAAGAGTGGACCACCAAGATCTGGCAGGGGACAGAACGTACACAGAAACCAAAACAATATCCTTGTTTTAGGATTTTTTTTTTCTTAATGAAGAAATAGTTTCCAGCAGACAAAACGTAGAAGGGAAATACAGAAAGCTTTCCACTCTAGCCAGTCCTTCCCTCCCTCTCCCACATACCTGCACTCTGTTGTGACTTCACCAAGCGAGTGGCTCGTTCTATGCACACGATTAAACAACCAGTCACCTTGGGATCCAGAGTACCACTGTGCCCTGTCTTCTCCACCCTAAGTATCCGTCGAATCCAGGCTACCACCTCATGGGAAGAGGGGTTAGAGGGCTTGTCAAGATTAATGAAACCTGTCCTGGAATGGAAAAAAAATTAATGTATCACCCACTCTTATGCTCCAACGAAACAAATCTGAAGAGTTAAAAACAAAAATAATTCACTGTGGGTACAGGTTATATATTCAAGACAAAGCTATTCTGGCATGCCACTGCCTTCCTGAACAGCTGATGTGAAAGCATTTTCAAAAGAAAGTAAGTTTGCACAGTGCCTCCTCCTGACACTTACCTGATATAGTCCCCAATCTCTCTCTTCAGAGGATTTGAACCACATGCAAGAGGTGTATAGTGTGTTGTCCTTACATTCAGCTTATCAAAATTCTACAAAGCAACGACACAACACAAAACAAAAATACCATGTCGTGAGCACATGTAAAAAAAACTGAGAACTGTTTACAAACTTAGCAATTTAACATTGTGGGGACATGTATTCTACAACAGTATTGAGTGCACTGCGAATTTTTTAAAAACTTGGTTCTTCATTTCAGATACCTTAAGGAATCCTGCTTTAAACTGTATCAGTGGGCATTTCCTAAAGTCAAGGATGCCAGCAGTAAGCATTCTCAATCAATTGTTTAACACTTGGAAATAACGTAAAAGCAGGCATTCACCTGATGCACGATTTTAACCACATACCTTTAGCAAAAGGGGCCACTGAGACGTGTCCAACTTAGCAACTTTGGATTCAGGTTTGATAAGAAATTCTTCAGCGTGTTGTATTTCCTTCGACAGGACAGAAATATAACCTATTAAACTTCCCACCCGATTTTGAACAATTCCATTACTGACACGGAAATGTATGCCTTTTAAACAGAAAACAAGGCTTCTTATGCCTTTTCACTGGGACCTCCAAGGGAAAGAGAGAGAAGAAATGAACCAGGAGTACAGAGGGGAAGTGAAATGCCACTAAGATGGGTCCAAACATTTAAAGAGAAACGGGGATGGTGGGTCTGTGGGTGGCATAAGGAAGAGAAATTCAGACACAGCAGTTGGTAAGACCAGCACCATTTAGTAAGCTATGCCTGAAGGACACTTGGACTGTCTGGGGTGGTGTCATTTCAGTGCTTTTTCGAATCTACACAATGACTACCAATGCTGGCCCATTCCCTGGAAACCTTTAAAAACACTTCTTTCCTTTAGTTTGTTATTTAAGTAAACTTTCTTTTTAGTCAAAGTGAAGTCAAACACATTACTACTCACGGCTACATCTTCTTCTGGCAATGACTTTCGCTCCTTTTTCTTCTTATGTTTCTTTGGCAAAATAATTACTAAAAAAACAAACACAGGATTTGGGAATTTTCCCCAAGAATAAATGAAACAAGAGTTTAAAATAAAGACCGAAATTAGGGCAGGTAGGAAACGGGTTTTTGGTCTACAATTACAGTCACATGCCACATAATGTTTTGCAAGGACAGACTGCGTATGTGATGGTGGCCCCCATAAGATTATAACAGAGCTGAAAAATTCCTGTCTCCTAGTGATGTCTTGATGATCCTGACCCTGTGTAGGTCAAGGCTACTGTGTGTGCTGTGTTTGTGTTTGTGTCTTAGTTAACAAAAAAATAAGAAAAAAATTAAAAAATTTTTAAATAGAAAACCTAAATAAGGATAGAAGCAGAGAAAATATTTATGTACAGCTGAATAATGTGTTTGTTTTAAGCTAAGTATTATTACAATAGTCGAAGTAAAAAGTTTATAAAGTTACAGTAAGCTAAGGTTGATTTATTCTGAAGAAAAATATATTTTTATAAATTTAGTGTAGCCTAGGTGTACAGATTATAAAGTCTCCAGTAGTGTAATGTCTGAGGCCTTCACATTCAGTCACCGAACTCAGCCAGGGCAACTTCCAGCCCAGCAAGCTCCATTCATGCTAAGTGCCCTCCTCTACGGGTGCACCACTTATAACCTTGTGTACTATATACATATAACATACATACATATAATATACACATATATAATATACACATATATACACACACACACACATATATATATATATAATTTTTTTTTTTTTTTGAGACAGTCACACTCTTTCCCCAGGCTGGAGTGCAGTGGCAGGAACTCGGCTCACTGCAACCTCCATCTCCAGGTTCAAGCAATTCTGCCTCAGCCTCCCGAGTAGCTGGGATTACAGGCGTGTACCACCACACCCACCTAATTTTTTTGTATTTTTAGTAGAGACGGGTTTCACCATGTCGGCCAGGCTGGTCTTCAACTCCTGACCTCAGGTGATCCGCCAGCCTGGGCTGGGATTACAGGCCTGAGCCACCACGCCCGGCCCCGTGCTATATTTTTACTGTCCTTTTTCTGCTTAGACATGTTTAAATACACAAACTCTCAACGCTGTGTCCCAACTGCCTACAGCATTCCGCGCAGTACCATGCTGTCCAGGTTTGAAGCCTAGGAGCCATACGCTACACCATATACAGCCTAGGTGTGTAGTAGCCCATGCCACCTAGGTTTGTGTAAGAGCCCTCTGATGTTCACACAATGATGAAATCGCCTAACGACCCATTTCTTAGAACGTATATCCGTAGGTAAGCGAGAAAACAAAGTGTGTAAGGCCAAATGTATGGGTCGCATGGCTGGTAACTGACTGCAGGCTACTGCACGTGTCGGCTTCCCTTCCGGTTCACCACGTGGCTATGGCAGGGCTTAAACATCCCACAGAAGCGCTCACGCAGGGGGCCGGAAAGTTCCATAAGCGACCACTCGACTGTCCCCGCGGGCTTGTGGCCTCTAGAACTTTCTTGCAATTCGGAGCTCTATCCCTGCTCCGGGGTCCCTCGGCTCCTTTTCTTCTCGGCCCGTTTCCACTACCCTTGCTCCCCTAGTCGCATGGAGCTGTAACGGCGGCGTCCGGACTGGCAGCAGCACAGACACTGCCACGTCCCCCGCCACCACGGGGTGGGCAGCACTGCAGATGTCTTTCGACGGCGACCCGGACCCCAGGGATGTGAGAGGGCCGAGCCCCATCATGCCAAGTCACCGCGAGGGGCTCCCACTCTCGCGCCCTTGCCACGGAGCCAGGGCCGAGCGACAAGGCCGGCTTAAGGCCGGGCGGTGAAGAGGCCGACACGCCGGCGGGAACCAGAGGGAGCCGTGCGCGGGCCCCGATACCATCCCCCCACCCCCGTTCCCCGAGTCGCCCGGAGTTAGCACGGCCCGGAAGCCTGCAGCCCTTACCTTCCGCATCCGCCATGTTGCCCCGCACCGCGTGCGTGCCGCCCGGTCCACAGCCGAGGGAACGACCGCAGACTCCCGCCGCCTTGGTCCCGTCAGGCCGCGCTGCTAGGACCCACCCACCCGCGCACCGACCTGTGCGTGCCTTGCCGCGGGGCGGGAGGGGGCGGGGCCATCCCGGGGGCGGAATCCGAGGCGCGCGCTGGTCGTCCGCGCAATGCGATTTGCTGGCTCGGCCAGTACGGCGGGCGAGACCGTGCATGCGCTTCGAGCCTCAACCAGCCTGGTTGGCCCAGGCTGGAAGCGCGAGTGCCTCCCGCCCCGACAGCCTGGCGTCTGTGGGCGTGGCCCCAGCTGTAGCCGGTTCACCTCCGGGTTTAGCTCCGCGCCTGCGTCTGGGCTCACGGCTGAACGCTCCGTAAACAGTACCTCTTTCTTTGCTTTCTCACACCGACCCTTTCAGGTTGGTGTTGGATCAGTCCTGATTAATAAGTGAACATGTTGAAGCTCGGAGAGGTTGAAAGCCCTTTGCTGCTTGCAGTTCCCATCCAGCTAGAGCAGATGGCCTGTAGGAGTAGTGTGCGTGCCACATGTTGACTTTTAAATTTTCCAGCAGTAACATGAAAGAAGAGTAAAAAGAAAAAGGTGAAAATGATTTTTATAATGAATTTTTTTAACCCAGCGTATCCGAAATATTATCATTTCCACATACAGGCAAAACACAACAGTATGAATGGGATATTTTACATTGTTTTTTTTTTTTGTCCCCGCAAAGACTTTCCGGTGTGTGCGTTTATGCTTACAGCACACCTCAATTTGAACTCTACGACCGGGCTTCACGCCAAACAGCAGAGACAAAGCACTGGCACTAAATCTCATAGAAACAGGATGAGCCTGGGTATCATGATAGGCAGCAGGGCTGGAAGCTGGAACCAAACTGATTTCTCCCCAGGGATCTTTGGTGGTGTCTAATTGATCACAGTGTCCTGTAGTAAGCCGTCATGATCTGTATAACCCCGGTAACTCTAGGTCTGGCTAAAGGCATTCTGCCTTGAATCACCACAATGGAAAATCATGGTGCCTCATCTAATTCCCAGATCTAGTCAGTCCACAGGCCAGAGTCTGTGAGGTGAGCCTGTAAAGGTGAGGCCAGGCACATGTAACGCTACAAGTGTGTACTTTAAGCCTGCCTCCTCCCTTCTCGTGGGACCCGTGGCCATTTACCAGGGGCTTGCACTAGCCTGTGTTAATCGCTGGGGAAGTGGAATGCCACTTGGTCCAATGGTCAGAAATGGAGTCAGCCCACGTCCCTTTCACTATCAGCCACCCTGTGGCTCTTTCCCCGGTTCTTGAATCCATACTTGTAATAAACACAATTGGTAGCTGGATAAATTCCCATAGAGGCTCCCTGACTCAAGGACTGAGGGTAATAATGGAAGGAAACAAAGGAAGCCTCTGGCACATTATCATAATTGAGTCCCTGGGAACTGATTTGATCATCTCACTGTACCCCAAGACATCATGCCGAGTGGACCTGATGCATAGGAAGTGGCAAATATTTCACCACAAGGTGAGAGATAAGCCCCTTGAAAATTCAGGGAGGTGACACCTCAGTGAACTTCCTGGGCATCCAGTGGGCTGAGGCATGTTGAGAGGGTCCCTCCAAAGAGAAAGACAAGTTGCCTTACCTGGAACCCTCTGCTTGCTAAAAAAGAAGCATGACACTCAGTGGGCCATTTTCTGGAGATGGCATATCCCATTAGGATGCTACGCAGAGCCTTTTCCAAGCTTTAATAAGAGACTCACAGTTCAGCCCTCTGGAATTTGAAATAAACTTAAAGCTAAGACCTCCACACACAAAAAAATAATAATTTGCCAGGAGGAAAAGCTCCTGGCTTGCTGTAATTATTTACGTTTCAATGACTGTGATACACGTGGTCTTAAGACCTGACCTGCGCATAATAAACTGGGTGTTGTCTGACCAAATCATGAGGTTAGGCATGTGAAGCAGCACTCCATCATCAAGTACAATGATGCAGCCACTTTAGAAAATGGTCTGGCAATTCCTTGAAAGGTTAAACACAGAGTTACCATATGACTCACCAATTCTACTCCTAGGTATAGACCCAAGAGAATTGAAAATGGATTTTTAGACAGATGGTTGTACACATATGTTCATAGAAGAACTGTTCACAATAGCCAAAAGGTAGAAACAACCAAAATGAACAGATGAATAGATAAACAAAATGTGGTCTATTCATACAATGGAGCCATAAAAAGGGATGAAGTACTGATCCACGCTACAACATGGATACAACATTGAAAGCATTATGCTTAGTGAAAGAAGCCATTCACCAAAGGCCACATTTTGTATGATTCCATTTATAGCAAATATCCAGACTAGGCAAATCTAGAGACAAAAAGCAGATTAGTGGTAGTCTTGGCCTAGGAATTTAGGGGAACATGGGAAATGACTGCTAATGGGCACAGAGTTTCTTTTTGAGGTGATAAAAAAGGTTCTAAAATTACATTTTGGTGATGGTTGCACAGGATTTCAAGAATTGTGGGATAGGATGGCCACTCATGATGGTTTGGGATCATCTAAATGACAGCCAAATTCCTCAAATTTTTGGTTTGGGTCACAGAGGGAATTTCTATAACAATGCTTAAGGAATTACTTACCTTTTACAGGCACAAGAATAAAACAACTAAAAACCAAACTTTAAAATTTTGACCCATCACCTTTCCAAATTACAAAACTCAGTGAATTCACAGCCTTCTCAGTTCTCTTAGTAAAGGCTGGGGCCACTATCAGAAAAGCATAGAACACTGGGATTTGAAATGGGAGTAAATTGGAGAATTGAGAGTCCCCAGAATCCCCAACTCTTACTGAGCCTCCATTGTTAAACAACCCCCACATTTATCTGATTGCAGGTTCCCTTACTGTCTCCTGAGGGAATTAGCAGGGAAGCAAAAGCACTTCCCTCCTACTCTCCCACCCCAGTGTCTCCAGGCCTGTAACTAGAGTTAACCTCTACATTGCCTCAACTGAACAATTTAAGTCATGCAGCAGGAGAAAGCTTGCATATGAAAACAGTAGTAGGAGTTTGCAAACATGTGCCAGGAAACAGCTAATATTTATGTAAATGATATGTGAAGGTTCTTGCCCCAAAAAGAGAGAAGATCATTTTAAATCAGGCTGAATTCTTGGTATAGATGCTGGAATAGAGGTTCGTGTGGAGGTGATGCCTGGACCAAGAAGCCTATCCCAGAGCTTTAACTGCAATGGACGATGGCGTTCAGGTGAGAATGTACAAGGATTGAAGGAGCTGTTTTGCTAATAAATGCTGTCAGCTACTAGATTCCCATCCCAGATTATTTTTCACCACATTGTTTTCACCACATCTAGCCAGATAACCAAAACAAAATTCTTGCATTTGTCTGAATGCAAGATTCATGGAAGACTTTGCTTCTAGTACCAAATCTTGTGCCAGTTAGAAATGTTTTGTTTGGAAGTAAAAGAAACAGACTGTTATTATTGGAAGGGTATTATAGACTGTGGGACTCAATAAAGAACAGGTTTAAAGAGTGGGGTGAGTGAACATTAAGGGTAGGCCTCAAAATTGTTTATGTCTCATCTCTCACCTTCACAGCACCACACCACACCAAGTTATACCATTAAATAAGACTTTAGTGGATGTTTGCAGAGGTAAAAACAGAAAATCACATTTAAAGAAAGGAATGTGAAACAATAGCTCTAAATATCTTTTTATACTCTAAGAGAAAAGCCCCTAACGATGCCCTGCATGGGTGCTCTTTAGTTCCCAGCCTGCTCTCCTGCCCTCAAATCCTGTAGGGTTATACTGCTTCTAAAACGTTTCACTAGGTCATGTGTGGTAAGCACTGTTAGTTGGCTGCCTAAAAGACATCCCTTTCCTCTTCTTTCTCCATAACAGAGCCCCAGTTTTGGCCAAGACAGCACTGTGCCCAGCAGCGGGGGAAGCATCACAGTCGCTCTAAGCCAGTCAGATCCTTTGTCACATCATTTACTGGCCTCTCTTGCAGTTAGGGTGGCCATGTGGCACAGTTCTGGCCAACGAGTTGTAACTGGAAGTCAGCTGGAGAGGGGAGGGTTGGGTAATGGCATGAGGAGCCAGAAGTGGCCAAGTGGCTCTGTTTCCAAGTTAGTGGAGCGATTCTCGTAAGTGGAAGCATGTTTTTCTTGGGTACCAGAATCTAAACCAGCCAGGTACAAAGTCATGAGGTTGAGAAGCAAAAATTCTGAAGGCAGATTATTCAGCATATCTGTGAGATATGCCGTTCCCCACCTCAACTCTGTTTTCCAGACCTCTTATATTCTGACCGTGAGAAAAACTGCACCATTTAATGGTTTCTAGTTCAGTGTATGGTCCAGATCCTCACAAGAGTGTTGTGTCCCAACTAGCAACACAGCAGAATCTTCAACAGGCCATTTTATCATTGGCCAGATCAACAGCTGCCTACAGAATGTTGGAAGAGATATGGAATTGTTTTAGCAAATAGATCACATCTGTAACCACAGCAGCAACTGAAATAACCATCTGATTATGCTTTCAGTAATCCACAGTCGTTTAATGTCCACAGTTTAGGTTTCTACCGCTGCATAACAAACCATCCCCAAACTTAGTGCCATTAAACAGCCATTTCATTGTGCTGACAGGTTCTTCAGGTTAGAAATCAAGACAGGACACAGTGAGAATGGTTTCTGTTTGCTCTGTAATGTCTGAGGTCTTGGCTGAGATGACTTGATGGATAGGGGTGACAGGATGGCTGGAGGCTATAATCTTCTGGAAGCTTCTTCACTAACATGCCTGTTGCCTATACTAGGATGGCTGGAAGGCTGGGTTCCACTGGAACTTGAGCACCTACTACACACAGCCTCTCTTTATGGCATGGCAGCCTTAGACTAGCTGGAGTCTGTACTTGGTGGCTCAGGACCTCCAAAGCAAGGGTTAGAGTGAAAAAGGCAAAAAGCTGCATCACCTTTTATGACTCAGCCTTGGAAGTCTCATCATGCCATTTTTGTTGCAGTCTATGGTTGAAGCAGCCACAAGCCTGCTCAGGTTCAAGGGGAGGGAACATTAACCCCACCTCTCAGTGGGAAGAGTGTTAAGAATTCTGGAGTCCTGGTTTAAAACTGCCATGTTCACCAAGACCTAACCAACTGCTGTGCAGGCCAAACAGATGAATTAAATGAGGGTGTGATAGGAATTTCCTTCCCTGCATTTTTCAAGTCTTTGATGAGGGAACTAATTTCTGAAATTGCTCTTAAGTATGTGGTATTATTTGTTTTGATTTACACTTTGTGAGAAGGGGAAACTCTAGGGGTTTCCACTTGGGCCTTTCTGTCATGATGGCCTCATTCTGCAGGTCAGGAAATCATTGTGGGAATTTTGTTTTGTTTTCTCTTGAGACAGGGTCTCACACTCTGTCAGTGCATTGGTGTGATCACATCTCACTGCAGCCTCAACCTACTGGGCTCAAGTCATCTTCCCATGTCAGCCTCCCAAGTAGCTGAGACTACAGGCGTGCACCATCATGCCCAGCAAATTTTTGTATTTTGTGTAGATACACGGTCTCAATATGTTGCCCAAGCTGATCTTGAGCTCCTAGGTTCAAGCAGTCCTTCTGCCCTGGCCTCCCAAAGTGCTAGGATTACAGGCATGAGCCACCGTGCCTGGCCCAATGTGGGGATTTTGCTGACTTTTTTTTTTTTTTTTTTTTGGAGACAGAGTCTTGCTGTGTCACCCAGGCTGGAATGCAATGGCTCGATCTTGGCTCACTGCAACCTCCACCTCCCAGGTTCAAGCGATTCTCCTGCCTCAGCCTCCCTAGTAGCTGGGATTATAGGCACGCACCACCACGCCTGGCTAATTTTTGTATTTTTAGTAGAGACAGGGTTTCACCATGTTGGCCAGGTTGGTCTCAAACTCCTGCCTCAGCCTCCCAACGTGCTGGGATTACAGGCTTGAGCCACTGTGCCCAGCCAGCTAACTTTTTTTTTTTTTTTTTTTTGCCATTTAGATGAGTAGGTAGTGGTGGTTTTAATATGCACTTCTCTAATAGCTAATGATGCTGATCCTCTTTCTATGGGCTTATTTGATACCCGTATATCCTCTTCAGTGAAATATCTCTTCATATCTTTTGTTTATTTTCTATTTGGATTTTTTTTACTGTTTATTTTTGGTAATTCTTTATATATTCTTGATATGAGTCTTTTGTTAGATACATGATTTGTAAATATTTTCTCCCAGTCTGTAGCTTGTCTTTTTATACCTTTTTTTTTTGAGACAGAGTTCCAGTTTTGTTGCCCAGGCTTGAGTGCAGTGGCATGATCTGGGCTCACTGCAACCTCTGTCTCCCAGGTTCAAGCAATTCTCTTGCCTCAGCCTCCGGAGTAGCTGGGATTACAAGGGCCCACCACCATGCCCAGCTAATTTTTGTAATTTTAGTAGAGACGAGGTTTCACCATGTTGGCCAAGCTGGTCTCGAACTCCTGACCTCAGGTGATTCACCCGCCTCGGTCTCCCAAAGTGCTGGGATTACAGGTGTGAGCCACCACGCCTGGCTGTCTTTTTTATACTTCTTAACAAGGTATTTTGTAGAGCACAAGTTTTAATTTTGATGAAGTCCAATTTATCACTTTTTTCTCTTTTTTTTTTTTTTTTTTTTTGAGGTGAGGTCTTGCTCTGTCACTCACGGCTGCCTCAATCTCCTGGGCTGAAGCCATCTTCCCGCATCAATCTCCTGAGTAGCTGGGACTAACAGGTGTGCACCACCACACCTGGCTAATTTTTTTTAAAAATATTGGTGTAGAGACATTGTCTACCTTTGTTGCTCAGCCTGGTCTCAGACTGTTGGGCTCAAGTGATCTTCCTGTTTTGGCCTCCCAAAGTGCTGGGATTCCAGGTATAAGCCACTGCACCTGGCATCAAGTTTTTCTTTTAAGGATTGCATTTTTGGTGCCATGTCTAAGAACTTATCACCAGGTCGTAGGTCCCAAAGATTTTCTCCTATTTTATCTTCTAAAAGTTTTGTAGTTTTACATTTTATATTTAAATCTAGGATCCATTTTGAGTTCATTTTTGTATAAGGTGTGAGGATTGGGTTGAGGTTTTTTGTTTGGTTTCGGCCTATGGGCATCCAGTTGCTACAGTTTATTGAAAAGACTGTCCTTCCTCCATCGAATTGCTTTTGCACCTTTGTCAAAAACCAGTTGGACGAATTTATGTGAGCCAGTCTCCAGGCTTTCTAGTCCATACCATTTATCTGTATGTCTATCCTTTCACCAATACAAAAAGTTTTGACTACTGTAGCTTTATAATAAGCCTTGAAATCGTATAAAGAGATTTATGTGTTGACCTTGTATCCTGCAACCTTGCAAAACTCACTTACTAGTTTTGGGAGTTGTTTTTGCATATTCCTTGAGATTTTCTATGGAGACAATTATGTTCTGCAAATTGAGACATTTTCTTCCCAATCTTTATGCCATTTGTTTCTTTTTCTTATCTTATTGTACTGAACTAGGACTTTTAGTACTATGTTGAATACAAGTGGTGAGAGTGGATATCCTTGCCTTGTTCCCAGTCTTAGGGGGAAAGTGTCCAGGTTTTCACCAGTAAGTATGATGTTACCTGTAGGTCTTCTGCAGATGTTCTTTAATAAATTGAGGAAATTCCCCCATTTTCTGAGAATTTTCTGAGAGTTTTTGTCATGAATTCTGTCAAATGCTCGTTCTGCATCAACTGATAAATCATGTGATTTTTCTTCTTTTGTCTGTTAATGTACTGTATTGCATTAATTGGTTTTCAAATATTGAACAAGCCTTGCATCTCTGAGATGCATGGTGTATAATTATTTTTATGTATTTGTGGATTCTATTTGCTAGTATTTTTCTAAGGATTTTTGTGTCTATATTCATGAGGCATATTGGCAAGTAGCCTTCTTTTTTTAACTTTTTCTGGTTTTGGAAGTATCAGAGTAATACTGGCTTTATAGAATGAATTGAGAAGTGTTTGATTTGGACTTATGAAAACAATTTTGTGCAATCTCTTATTTATTTATTTATTTATTTATTTATTTATTTATTTATTTATTTAGAGATGAGGTCTTCCTATGTTGCTCAGGCTGGTCTCAAACTCCTGAGCTCAAGGGATCCTCTTGCCTCATCCTCCCACAGGGCTGGGATTACAGGTGTGAATCACCATACCTGACCAATTTTGGGCAATTTTAAATACAACAATAATGGATATGATGAAAGACTATCACTGATAATAATAAAGTCAAATTTCATATTCCAGATGAAAATTAGATGATTTTAACTTGTAGAGAAGTCGTTTATGGATGCCTATACAGGAAAAAGAGTGCTCCCCTATCTGAACTTGTGCCATGGCACTCCAGGCCTTTAATTCACATACTTCTTAGATTTATTAAATCAAGAGGTGGGTGGGAGGTGGGAGATATAGGAAGGTGCAGTCCTTTCCCTCATTATTGGCTTTCACACACATGTGAAGCTGTTTCCCATGCCTGTCTATGATCCAGAGTTTTCTTTTCAAATTTTCTTTTCATAGCAAATAAGTTAGATGCATAGTCACTTTGACTCATCATGATGAAATTGAGATAGAAACTCTTCTGTAATAGTAGGCATTTATTTTCACAAGTTTGTAGTTATAAGATTTACAGAAGTTAATGAACTGTGAAACAAAGTCTATTTTAAATAAAAAATAAATGGGGAAGCCACAAAGGGAATCCAGGTGCCAAAAATCACTTGCTATTCAAATTCTCTCCTCTCCCCAGGCTAGAGTGCAGAGAAGCTAAGATGGGTTTCCATGAAAGGAACAATTTCGATTTCTCTGGCAGGGAGAACAGTGTACCCTAAAAGATACAGGAATAATTACTCATATCAACATCTTTATTTAACCCATCTGGCTAGTCTGGAGATTAATAGTGGGTAATTGTAGGATTAATCAGGTTGTGATTTGAACTGAAGCTGCTATTCCAGATGATGCTGTTTTCCTACAGCAAATCAACACAGCCCCCTGGCACCTGGGATACAGCTATTCATCTGCCAAATGTTATTTTTTTCCCATTCAGCAGAGAACACTAGAAGCAGCTTACTTTCATCTGGCAGGAACAGAAGTACAACCTTAGGACTATATCTATTCTCTGGCTCACTGTCATAATCCACGTTGAATAGAGCTTGATTGCTGTGAATGTTGTGCTGGTTTATTACACTGATGACATATGTACTGGACCTGATGATCAAGAGGTAGCAAATACTCTAGATGCTTTATTAAGATACAAGTACACCACAGGGCGGAAGATAAGCCCCATGAAAACTCAAGAGCCTGAACCTCAACAAAGTTTTTAGATGGTCTGGACCACGTTGGGTATTCAACATGTTGTTGTACCTCTTACCACCTACCACTCGGAAAGAGGCACAGCATTTGGTGTGGATGTTTGAATTTTGTAGGCAACATATGCTACATTTAATTGTGCCGCACCAATGCACTCAGCAAGTAATCTGTAGGGTTGCATGTTTTCAGGGAGAGATCCAGGGCAAGAAAAGGCTCTGTGACAGGTCCAGGCCACTTGACCCTTATGACCATGTAGATTCAACAGGTACAGAACCTTTGACACATTGGGAGGCTACATGGAGCCTCTGGCAAGTCCCAATAGGAGAAACACACAGCAAACCTCTAGAGTTTTGAAGTAAACCATGCCCTCTACCACAAAAGAAGTATTTTCCTTTTGACCAACAGCTTCCAGCTTGCTCCTGGGCTGTGGCAAAGTCTGAATGCTTGACCATGGGGCAACAAAGAACCATGTAACTTCAGCTGCCCCTGATAAATTTGGTGCTATTTCATCCTCTTTTGGAAGTGGAATATTTGAGACCAGACTCAAGCAGGTCTGGAAGGTACAGGAAAGTTGCTTGAGCAGGTGGCTCACATCTCTGTGGCCCCTGCTGCTGCATGATCACCATTCCCTGGACTCACACCCAGAATGTCGTAGGGAGTTCCTCATGACCAGGTCTATTGGTCAAGGTTTCAAAAGGAAGCAAATAGTAGACTCAAGGGGTTGAAATGAGGAAAGTATAACTAAGGGATTTTTTTTTTAACAGAGGTGTGAGCAAGACTTAGAGAATTAGCAATGCATAGTGGGGCTCTCAGGGACTGGCAACAGTTGATATGGCCACAGCCACTGCTAAGTGCTCAAGCTGCCCACAGGCAGAGACAAACAATGAACCCCTAATAACATAGCATTCCCTGGGGGGACCAGACAGCCACCTGGACTGCCATCTGGAAGGGGCAGCAATTTTTTCTCACTCAAACAGGTACTAATTTTGTACATGGATTCACTTTTTTAAAATTCACATTTCTGCTGGCACTCCCACCCATTGACTTACTGAACCCATTATTCGCACTGACATTATCTCACACAAGAAAATCATTATAAGCCAGTGTGCCCGTGCTGATGGACTCCACTAGTGTTACCATGTTAGCTCATCACCCTGAAGCACCTGGCCTGATAGGATGGTAGGTTGGTCATTCTGTTGAAGATGCTAGCAAACGTCACACAGATGATACCCACAAAAAGCAGAGGGTGGTGCTTAAGTGGATGGGCTCTTGACACAGCTCTGGCTGCCTATGGATGATTTTCTAGTTGTGTGGCTCTCGACAAGTGACACTCTCATCCTGTTTTTCATTTTAGTAACCTGCAAAATTGAGATAATAATAAGAGCCCTTTGACAGGGTGTTTGTGTGGATTCAATGAGATAACGCCTGTAAAGCATAATCGCTGGCATGGTGTTAGCTTGGCAGTAAGGAAGGTCACAAGTGTTAGGTGCTCATGATTGTTATTTTTACTTAGCGTGGTCAGCACACTAGTTGGCACAATCAACTTTAGATCCATCTTTTAAAACCTTCGAGTCAAAGAGATTGCAAACAGCACTACCTTTTGAGTTTGGGTCATTTGGGTTCATTAAGACATTTAGACCGTTTAGCCGGCAAAGCTTATCACTGAATACAACGATCTTTGGGGGAGGGACATAGAAAACACAGTACTCTGCAAACAATCAAGTGGAATAGGGAAGTCCAAGAGGAGTCTTGCTTTTGTTTCTCCGTGAACTATGCACATGGCAGATGCGGGTGCTACTTGGGTTTCTGCTCCAGGGTCCCTGAGGCCCAGGGACCAGCCCGTTTGGCGTGCCTGATTGGGGATGGGGCATGAGGGCAACAGGTTCCAGGCTGTGCTCCCATTAGGTCGCAGGGCTCCTTCCGAGCGCTTTCTCGTGACCCTGGGTGAGAGTGGCAGGCGCCCTGCTGCGTAGGCTCCCCCGGGCACAGCCGCTGGCGGCGCTGCAGTTGCTCGAAGGGGCTTCCCAGGCTTCGCTGCTTGCTTTTCCCGCCGTCTTGGGTTGCGGGCGGCGTCGGTTCCCTCCCCGGGGGCCGCAGCGGCCGGAGGCGGGGGTCGTAGCGGCCGCTCGGGGCGGCGCTGGGCGGGCGGGCGCTGGGCCCGCCCCGCCGGCATCCTTGGCCCGACTTCCTTCTGCCGCGGGCGGCTGGCCCAGCTGGAGGAAGCGGCGGCGGCGGCCACGATGAGTGCGGGCGACGCAGTGTGCACCGGCTGGCTCGTTAAGTCGCCCCCCGAGAGGAAGCTACAGCGCTACGTGAGTAGGGGCGCCGCCACCCGCCCGGCCCTCGCGTCCCGGGGCACCGGCCCGCGGGGCGGCCGCGCGGTGGCCGCGGGGAGCCGCTGGGCTCTGGGCGCGCCAGGCGCAGCCGCTCCCAGCGCCCGGGACTGCGGGAGAGGCCGATGGACGGAAAGCGAAATCGCACGTCGAGCCAGCTTCGCCGCTGTGCTAGGCAGCGGGCCGGAGACCAGGTGGCGCCTGCCCGCGGGGCTCAGGGACTCCAGACTGCCGCTGACTCTAGCGGAGGGAGGCGGGTTGGGGCTGAAACCTCAGGCGCCAGTCTCCGTGCAGGAGCGGCCAGGGAGACATCTCGAAAGCGTGCCCCTTTCTTTGGCTGGGGGTGGCTCTGAGACCCATTGCCCCGCGAAGGAGACGCGGCAGGGGATAGGGAGACTGACAGCCAGAGGGGAATTGCCTGCATTCCCCGTGGACCGTAAGGAGTGAGGAGTGCTGCTCTTGTAGCTGTCATCGGACACTGCTGTCTGGAACCCTACACAGTGTAACTCGTTTCTCATCGTGTAACTCGTTTCGGCTTCTTTTTAATGCTGACACCGCGCTTTTATAGTGCCAGCTGGACAATTGACTTTTACTAGTATGAAATTAGGAATACTTGGAAGAGCGTATCTTCCTACATATTCCATTACTGTTTTAAGATGTACTATCGACACCTCAAACGTTCATTATCTCCATCAGCGTCCTCACGATAAGGTCTTAAAAACATTCTGCTTAAAGACCTGATTGCTATTCAGTGTTTTTCAGCCATTAGGAAGAACCACTTCAGTCCCCAGGGAGTTGCATATAAATAGATATTAGGACTTCTTGCTTTTTTTTAGGCTGGCAGTAGCTGGATGGATTCATCTTGTTCTTAATCCCTAATTTCTCTGCAACTTCACCGCACGGTGGTAGGATGTCTGCGCTCATCCAAAGCAGCCCACCCCAAATGTGGTTCAGCCTTGTGCTTTTGTCTATACAATGCTCTCAAACTGCTGTCCTCTTCTGGACAAATTTCACAACTGTTTTTGTTCCCACGTAGATGAGGCACATATTGTGTGGAAGTTCAAGAGGTGGGATTATAAAAAGACTTTAATAATGTATGAATACTTCCAGGATGTGTGGCAGGAGATTTTCCTGAACATAGAGTTGCTCAAGCCCTCTTTCCCCATTCACCTCGGGCTAGACAGTGTTTGTTTCTCTCTTAAGGGTCTTTGAAAAGATTTTTGTTGTTTGTTCTGCAGAACAGAACTTTAGAGGAAGGTTGTTCTATTTAGCACGTGAATATCAGGAGTGCATAAATACTGAGATTTCTCTAAGTGCCAGTGTGTCCCTACATCATTTGCTTTTGAGTCCAGGAGTCCATAAGCACAGGGTCCAATATCTCTTGGCCTCTGCATTATCCAGCTGCTTCCTTAACTGTGAAGCTACTCAAAGGAGGCAAGAGAAGAAAACCTGCTCCCATCACCTGCATGAGCAGGTGAGGCTTTTGTCACACAATAGTGCTTGCAATGTTGACTCAGGATGGGTTTCCTTGTTGTCCTTTGGAATGACAGATATTTTAAAGGTTCACTATACAGTTTCAGTAGATGATACAGAAAGATGCCCCTAGAGGGCAAAGATTATAGAATATTTTATTTCCCAGTCTTTTTTTGTATCTTAAGCAGACTGGCTTAGGGAAGTTTATTAGTATTTCATCAACTTTGGGAAGGCATGAGTGTGTGTGCCTATTATCACACGTGGTTCATTCCTTTAGGGGATGTGGCAAGAGTGGACACTGCGCAGCTTAGAGATATGTGGGGCGTGTGATGATGGGGCAGTGACTAGACTTAAGACACAAGAGTACCTAGGTGTCATCTTACCAACACTCCAAGACATAAACTTTGATGTTTGGGAACTCTCTCTAAGAAAGATCATAGACAGTCAATGCTTTTTTTGCTGACAGGCATCTGTCCCTGGAACACACCACAGAAAGAATTATTTTTCCTCTCATAGCTAAATTCTGCACGAATCCTTTTCACCACTAGATGGTGATCATGTGTCACTTCGACGGGGCCTGGACAGGGCTGTTACAGCTGCTTAAATTCAATTCCTGTCACTCCCTCCGGTTAACGGAGCGCTAACTCCGAACTAGGCCCTGTGTTACAGGCTGGGAAGACAGAAAAAAAAGACTTGATTCCAGTTTACAGTTTAACATTTATAATAATAACATAGCAAAACTAGTTATTGGCACAACCAGGACAATAACTCAGTTATTCGTGCTGCCAGGCCAGCAAGCAACACTCCATCAATGTTTGCTATTACAGATGGAAGCTCAGGCAGTTTTTAGGTAAACCTTTCAGTCCAAAGTAGGCTTGTACTTCATCCACTTGAATCCATCAGTTAAGACAATCAGAAAGTTATTTTTTTATCATTGGTCTTTTAAAAGATAGTTATTTTCATTTGTATTTTTTGTTTCACAAGAAATATATTCTTATGTTAATAAATAGAATGAAAAGTGAAGACCCCCTTTAAATTTCCCCTACCCCCCTACCTTCCCTTTGCTCTCCTCCTTATTCCACTCCCCAACCCAGGGATAACAACTGTGAGCAGTTTAGTGAGTACCATTCTACACAATTTTTCAGAAAATATATAATTTTCTTTTTGCACAACTGGGATCATATTATACTAACTGTCCTGCAATTTGCTTTGTTCACAAAAGTTCTGGACATCTTTCCAGGTTAGTACATATAGATTTACTTCATTCTTTAAAGCATTGTCAAATATTCCTTGTAATACATATAATATAACAATTTTTTTATTGGTGAACATTTGGCTTGCATCTATTTTTATCAATTTTAAAGAATCCTATAATAACAGTGATAATAAAGCTATAATAGTTCACTTTTATTGAATGTTTATATGTGCCAGGCACTACACTAAGAACTTGTATTAACTCATTAATTTTTCAAAACAATGCCAACAAGAGCCAGGCACTGATTTTGTCCCTGGATATAGGTTCTCTGGATATAGGTTCTTTGTTGCATATTTAATTTGCAAATATTTTCTAGCAGCCCATAGTTTTTGTCTTTTCATTCTCTTTTGAAGAACTAAAATTTAAAAATTTTAATGAAATCCCCAGTACAATTTTTCTTTTATGAATCATGGATTTAATGTCAAATCTAACAACTCTTCATCTAGCCTAAGATCCTTTGTCACCCAGCCTTGATCTCTTGGGCTCAAGTGATCCTCCCACCTCAGTTTCCTGAGTAGCTGGCACTATAGCTGCTCCCCACCATGCACTGCTAATTGTTGTATTTTTTGTAGAGAGGACAGGATTTCTCCATGTTGCCCACAGGCTGGTCTCCAACTCTTGGCCTCAAGTGATCCTTCCACCTTGGCCTTCTAAAGTGCTGGGATTACAGGCATGAGCCAATGCACCTGGCCTCTGAAAGTTTTATATTTTTACATTTTATATTTAGATCTATGATCCATTTTGAGTAAATTTTATAAAAGCTGTGAGGTTTGTATCATGGTTTCTTTTCTTGCATACCGATTTCATTTGTTCCAGTACTATTTATTGAGTAGACTGCCTTTATTCCATTGATTTACTTTTGAAACATCATCAAAAATCAATTTACCTGAAGGGCACAGTGGCTCACGCCTATAATCCCAGCACTTTGGGTGGCTGAGGCTGGAGGATCACCTGAGGTCAGGAGTTCAAGACCAGCCTGGCCAACATGGTGAAACTCTGTCTCTACTAAAAATACAAAAAAAATTAGCCAGGCATGGTGGTGAGCGCCTGTAATCCCAGCTACTTGGGAGGCTGAGGCAGGAGAATTGCTTGAACCCCGGAGGTGGAGGTTGCAGTGAGCTGAGATCACACCATTGCACTCTAGCCTGGGCGACAAGAGCAAAACTATCTAAAAAAAAAAATCCATTTACCATATCCATGTAGATCTATTTCTGGATTCTCTAGTCTGTTCCATTGATCTATTTGTTCTATGCCAACAACATGCTGTTTAATGACTAATGACTGTAGCTTTACAATAATTCTTGAAATCAGGTTATTTTAGCCCTCAAACTTTTTCTTTCTCAGAGTTGTTTTGGCTATTTTAGGTCCTTTGTTTTTCTATAACAATTTTAGAATTGGTTTGTCAATTGATTTCACTGACCTCATATCCCATAGCCTTGCTAAACTCACTTATTAGTTCTAATAGCCTTGTCTGTAGTTGCAACCTGCAATACTATAAATGTTGCATAGAAATGACAAGAGCAGACATCCTTGACTTTTTCTTGATTTTAGAGGGAAAGCATTCCATTTTTCACCTTTTAAGTATGTTAGCTGTAGGCTTTTTGTAGGCACCTTTTACCAAATTGAGGAAGTTCCCCCATCTTGCTAGTTTGCTGAGGCTTCTTCTCATGAGTTGGATTTTGTTGTGTTTCCTGCATCTATAAAAATGATGATATGTTTTTTATTTTTTAGTCTGTTACTATGGTGAATTACGCTGCTTGATTTTGAATGTTGAACCAACCTCAAACTTCTGGGATAAACTTCAGTTGGTTGTAACATATTATTCTTTTCATATATTTCTGGTTTTGCTTTGCTGAGAGTTTGGCTGAAGATATTTGTGTCTCTGTCCATGAGGGATATTGGTCTGCAGTTTTCCTTTTTTATACTATCTTTGGTTTTGATATTAGCATAATGCTGGCATCATAAAATGAAATCAGAAGTTCTCCCTCCTCTTGTATTTTCTGAAAGATGTTGTGTAGAATTGGTATTCCTTCTTCCTTAAATGATTGGTAGAACTCACCATTGAAAACATCTGGGCCTATACTTTTCTTTTTGGGAAGGCTATCAACTACAAATTTTCTTTCTTTCTTTCTTTCTTTTTTTTTTTTTTGAGATGGAGTTTCACTCTTGTCACCCAGGCTGAAGTGCAGTGGCACGATCTTGGCTCGCTGCAACCTCCACCCCCTGGGTTCAAGAGATTCTCTAGCTTCAGCCTCCCAGGTAGCTGGGATTACAGGTGCCCACCACCATGCCTGGCTAATTTTTGTATTTTTAGTAGAGACAGGGTTTTGCTATGTTGGCCAGGCTGGTCTTGAATTCCTGACCTCAGGTGATCCACCCGCCTCGGCCTCCCAAAGTGCTAGGATTACAGGTGTGAGCCAGCCAAATTTTATTTCTTTAATAGATATAGGGCTATTTGGGTTATCCATATCTTCCTGAATGAGTGTCGTTAGTGTCTTTCAAGGCTTTTCTCTATTTTGTCTAAGTTCTTGAATTTATTGGCAGAAAGTTGTTCATTATGTTCCCTTATTATCCTTTAAATGCCTGTGTGATTTGTAGTGATGCCTCAATTTTCATTTATTACATTAGTTTTTAGGAACCATCCTTTGGTTTCATTTATTTTCTCTACTTTCTCCCTGCTTTCAATTTCATTAATTTATCCTCTTATCTTTATTATTTTCCTCCTTTTGATTGCATTGGGTTTAATTTAATCACTTCTTTATCTAGTTCCTTAGGGAGGAAACTTAAATTACTGATTTGAGACCTTTCTTATTTTCTAATATAAGCATTTAATGCTACCAGCTTCCTTTTTTTTTTTTCTGAGACTGAGTCTCGCATTGTTACCCAGGCTGGAGTTCAGTGACACAATCTTAGCTCACTGCAACCTCTGCCTCCTGGGTTCAAGCAATTCTCCTGCCTCAGCCTCCTGAGTAGGTGGGATTACAGGCACCTGCCACCATGCCTGGCTAATTTTTGAATTTTTAGTAGAGATGCGGTTTCACCATATTGGCCAGGCTGGTCTTGAACTCCTGACCTCAAGTGATCCAGCCCACCTTGGCCTCCCAAAGTGCTGGGATTACAGGCGTGAGCCACCGCACCCGGCCAATCTTCCTTCTAAGCACTACTTTAGGTGCATCCCACAAAATTGGATAAGTTGCATTTTCATTTTAATTCATTTCAAAATATTATTTAATTTTCCCCTGAGATTTCCTCTTTGATCCAAGGGTTGTCTGGAAGTTTATGTAATTTCCCAATATTGGAATTTCTAGATATCTATTATTAATTTCTAGTTAAATTCCATTATGATCTAAGAACAACCTCTATATGATTTATATTCTTTAAAATTTGTTAAGTGTATATCATGGCCCACAATATAGTTTCACTTCATGTACATAAGCACTTGAAAAAATATGTATTCTTCTGTCATTGGGTGAAGTGTTCTATAAATGTTAATTAGGCCAGGTTGGTTGATAATGTTATTCAGTTCTTCTGTATCCTTACTGATTTCCTGTTCACTTTTACTCTCAGTTATTGAGGGAGGAATGTGAACGTTTCTATCTATAATTTTAGATTTGTCCACAGTGTCCACATTTCTACCTCCAGTTCTATTTGTTTTTACTTCACATATTTTGATGCTCCATTTCTAGTTATACACATTTGGAACTACTATGTTTTCTTGGAGAATAGAAGCCTTTTTCATTATTTAATGTCTTGCTTTATCCCTGATGCTATTCCTTGTTTTGAAGTCTATTTTCTTCTTTCTATTGTCTTTTTGATAATAGCTTTCTTTTGATATGTGCTTGCACGGTGTATCTTTTTCCGTTCTTTTACGTCTAACCTCTCTGTGTCTATATTTGATGTAGGTTCTTATATACAGCATAGAGTTGGGTCTTGCTTTTTAATGCCTTTTTTTTTTTTTTTTTTTTTTTTTTGAGACGGAGTCTCACTCTGTCGCCAGGCTGGAGTGCAGTGGCACGATCTCGTCTCACTGCAACCCCCGCCTCCTGGGTTCACGCAGTTCTCCTGCCTCAGCCTCCTGAGTAGCTGGGATTACAGGCACGTGCCACCACACCTGGCTAATTTTTGTATTTTTAGTAGAGATGGGGTTTCACCATGTTGGCCAGGATGATCTCGATTTCTTGACCTCGTGATCCACCTGTCTCGGCCTCCCAAAGTGCTGGGATTACAGGCGTGAGCCACCGCACCCAGCCTCTTACCTTGTTTTAATTGGCATATTTAGTTCATTCACATAAAGTATGATTATTGAAATGTTTATATTAAAATACACCATCTTGCTAGCTGTTTTTCATTTGTTCTATCTGTTCTTTGTTTCTTTTCTCCTCTGTTTCTGCCTTCTCTTGGGCTAATTGAGCCTTTTTTATTATTCCATTTTATCTCCATTAACTTACATTTCATAACTTCATATTTTTGCAGTTGCCCTGGAGTGTAAATTATACATCTTTAATTAGTTTCAGACTTCCTTTAAATAATATTATATCATTATAATATTATATCATTATAATATTAGTAGTACGAGGACATTGGAATAGTATATTCCCAATTCCGTTCTTATATTCTTTGTGCTGTCGTCATGCATTTTACTTTTACATGTGCTATAAACATATGATACACTACTACTAATTTTGCTTTAGACAACCAGTTATCTTTTCAGTCAATTAAAACAAAGAGAAAAAACTAAACTTTTATTTTTCTTTTATTTATTCCATTTCCATCACTCTTCATTTCTTTATGTAAGTTCAAGTTTCTGTCTGCTATCATATTCCTTCTGCCTGAAGAACTTCCTTCAGCATTTCATGTAGTTTAGGTCTGCTGGCAATGAATTCTCTGTTTTGTTTGTCTGAGAAGGTCTATTTCTCCCTCATTTTAAAAAATATTTTCACTGGGCATAGAATTATGGGTTGACAGTTTAAAAATTTTGTTTTGTTTTGTTTTTCTTTTCAGCACCTTAAAGATGTCACTTTATCAATCAGGAAAACTGTTAGAACACTTGAGCTAACACATTAAATCTAGAATCTCTAGTAAGCACACACACATATTAATACATTTAGCTTGATCCAATATTATATTCTGTCTTCCTTGGCTTAACATCCTGGGAACCCATTTCCACAGATTTGAGTAGTTTTTAAAGACAGCTTTATTGAGGTATGCGTGTGCGTATGTGTGTGTGTGTATATATATGTGTGTGTGTGTGTATGTGTTTACATATATATGTACACACACTATAGAATTCACCCATCATAAGTGTACAGTTGGTTGACTTTGAGTAAATTTATACAATTATGCAACCATCACTGTGGTCTGGTTTTAGACCATTTCTATCCCCACAAAAAATTCCCTTAGCCTATTTGCAGTCACTCCTCACTCCTCTCTCTAGCCCCAGGCAGCAACTGATCTGCTTTCTGTCTCTATAGATTTGCCTTTTCTGGAAATTTCATATAAGTGGAATAATAGACTATGTGGTCCTTTTATGTCTGGCTTCTTTCCCTTAGCATTGACCCCACAGCAGCCAGTGTACTTTCTGAAATTCATTTAAAGTAGAAGCTGTGGCCATTGATATGAGATCTTTCTTATTTTCTAATACAGATGGTTCCTGACTTATGATGGTTTGACTTACGACTTTTTTTGCTTTACGATGGTATGAAAGCAACACTCATTAGTAGAAACTATACTTCAAATTTTGAATTTTGATTCAAAATTCTTTATAACTATTATAAAATAGGCTTTGTGTGAGATGATTTTGCCCAACTGTAGGCTAATGTAAGTGTTCTGAGCACATGTAAGGTAGGCTAGGCTAAGCTATGAAGTTTGATAGGTTAGATGTATTAAATGCATTTTTGACTTAGGGTATATTCAACTTATGATGGGTTTCTTGGGATGTAACTCCACTGTAAGTTGAGGATCAACTGCGTAGACATTTAGTGCTACAAATTTCCCCCTTGGCACTGCTTTAATGGCATTCCACAAATTCTGGTGATATATTGTATTTTTGGTTTTATTCACTTCAAGATATCTTCTAATTTCCCTTGTAGTTTTTTTCTGTGACCTACGGGTTATTTAGAAATGTATTGTGTAATTTCCAAATATTTGGGAATTACCTAGATATCTTTCTGTTTTTTACTTCTAATTTCAATTTGTGGTTGGTTGAACCTATGGTTGATGGAACCCACGAGATATGGTTTGGCTCTGTGTTTCCACCCAAATCTCACGTTGAATTGTAATCCCCATAATCCTCACATGTCAAGGGCAGGACCAAGTGGAGGTAATTGATAATCAGATTATGGGGGCGGTTTCCCCCATGCTTCTCATGCTATTGAGTGAATCTCATGAGATCTGATGGTTTTATAAAGGTCTGGGATTTCCCCTGCTTGCACTCACTTCATCCTGCTGCCCTGTGAAGAGGGTACCTGTTTCTCCTTTGCCTTCTGCCATGATTGTACATTTCCTGAGGCCTCCCTAGCAATGTGGAACTGTGAGTCAATTAAACCTTTTCCTTTTTTCTTTCTTTTTTTTTTTTTTTTTTTTGAGACGGAGTCTTGCTCTGTCACCCAGGCTAGAGTGCAGTGATGTGACCTCGGCTCACAGCAACCTCCGCCTCCTGGGTTCACACAATTCTCCTGCCTCAGCCTCCTGAGTAGCTGGGATTACAGGCGCCTGCCACCACGCCCACCTAATTTTTGTATTTTTAGCAGAGATGGGGTTTCAACATGTTGGCTAGGCTGGTCTTGAACTCCTGACCTCGTGATCCACCCGCCTCGGCCTCCCAAAGTGCTGGGATTACAGGTGTGAGCCACCACACCCGACCCAACCTTTTTCCTTTATAAATTACCCAGTCTTGGGTATGTCTTCATGGCAGTATGAGAACGGCCTAATACACCACATATATTAGTCTGTTTTCACACTGCTAATACAGACATACCAGAGACTGGGCAATTTACAAAAGGAAGAGGTTTAATGGGCTCAAAGTTCCACGTGGCGGCAGAGGCTTCACAATCATGGTGGAAGGTGAAAGGCACGTCTCACATGGCAGCAGACAAGAGAAAGAACTTGTGCAGGGAAACTCCCCTTTATAAAACCATCAGATCTTGTGAGACTTATTTGCTATCATGAGAATAGCATGGGAAAGACCCGCCTCCATGATTCAATTATCTCCCACTGGTCCCTCCCACAACATGGGAATTATAGGAGCTACAATTCAAGATGAGGTTTGCGTGGAGACACAGCCAAACCATATCTCCGTGGATGCATTCTCTAGTAGGTAGAGGCCAGGGATGCTGCTAAATATTCTGCAATGCACAGGACAGTCCACCACCATGAATTTGGCCCAAATGGGTCCAAGTGGTGCCAAGAGGGAGAAATTGTGTTCCAGATTGAACAGTGAATTCCTTCAGCTTAAGTGAGAATTCTGTTGATAGATATCTACTTTAATTCTTTCCTGTTATGGTGAAGAGGAAGGCCAGGGACCTGGGTTGGCTATGCAGGTAGCTTGTTTTCTGGGTTGTGGGCTACCTCAGCAACTGGAAGTCTCCATGCTTAGGATCACCACTAAGGGAGGGTTCTCCTCCATGAGTCCTATATACCATGGGAAGGGATTGTCATCCCTCTTTGGAAGTCAGATCACTTGGGTGCCTTGTGACCTCCACTCTCTGATGGGCTCAAGAAAATGAAGATTTTGTGTTTTGTCCAGCTTTTCTTGTCATAGTGGGAAGGATGTTCTTTGCATCTTTTTACGTTCCTAGAAGCGGAGACCCCTTATATTTCTTTTCTGAGACAAGTTTCTTGATTTTCTTTTCAGATATATTCCATGCATATACAAGCACATATACTTCCCCATTTTTTGCACAAATGGTAGCACACTATACTCACTATTTTGTAACTTCCTTTCTTAGTGATGTATTTTGGAGATTGGTCCATATCAGTCTGTAACAGCTTTGTAATATTTCACTATGTGGAGATACTATGATAGAACTTCTCTTGTTTCCAGTCTCATGCTGCTGTAAACAATACTGTGGTGAATATCTTTGTACATTGGTCTTTGTGGTTATGTGCAATTATGCTTGTAAAAAAAACTCTTAGAAGTCGAATTGCTGAGTCGAAGTGCATGTAAACATATAATGCCAATTTTTACTGTCAGCAACAGAGTATGAAAGTGCTTGTCCTCAAATATAGTGTACTGTTAAATGTTTTTATCTTTGAAAAATCAATAGATGATAAATGGCATCTTGTTTTAATTAAATTTCTTTGTGAGTGAGGTTGAACATCTCTTCAAGTATAAAAGCCATTTATGTTTCTGTTTCTAGAAAATTATCTTAAATGTAACCTAAATCTTAAATCCTTCATTGGGTCTGTTTTGGGGCAGTTTTGTTGATCTTCCTGTCAATTGTTCTACTTTTGCCTTAGTTTTAAAAATTGCTATCAAATAGGTAATGCAGTCATGTTTCAAACATTTAAAAATATATTTTAAATGTTTGATGAAAACTTCTTCCACCTCTGTGTTCATCCACCCTATTTATCCTTACCCCCAAATAACCATTTTTTAATTTTTTTCTTTAATCTTTTCAGTATTTCTTTATATGAACACAAGGAAATACATATACAGCTTCTTATTCCTCCTTTTCTTACACAAAAGGTACACAATGTTCTGTACATTAATCTGTTCATTTAAAAATTTATCCTAGAATTGTCTCCATGTCAGTGGCCAGAGTTCATCTTTTTTTCTTTTATCGATATTATATATATATATATATACTTTTTTTTTTTAAGACGGAGTTTCACTCTTGTTGCCCAGGTTGGAGTGCAATGGCACGATCTTGGCTCACCGCAACCTCCACCTCCCAGGTTCAAGTGATTCTCCTGCCTCAGCCTCCCGAGTAGCTGGGATTACAGGCATGCGCCACCATGCTTGGATAATTTTGTATTTTTGGTAGAGACAGGGTTTCTCCATGTTGGTTAGGCTGGTTTCAAACTCCCGACCTCAGGTGATCCGTCTGCCTCAGCCTCCCAAAGTGCTGGGATTACAGGCGTGAGTCACTGCGCCTGGCCATATTTTATATATTTATGGTGTACATATGTTTGCTACATGCATAGAGTGTATAATGATCAAGTCATGCTGTTTGGAGTATTCATCACCTTAAGTATTTTTCATTTCTATATGTTGGTATCCATTCAAGTCCTCTTTTGTAGTTACTTTGAAATATGCAGTACATTGTTGCTAAGTATAGTCACCCTACTCTGCTATTAAACATTAAAACTTCTTCCTTCTATGTAACTTTACATTTGTACCCATTAACCAACCTCTCTTCATTCACCCCCCACCCTTCCCAGTCTGTGGTATCTATTGTTCTATCCTCTGTGTCCATGGCATCAAGTTTTTTAGTCCCCATATATGATTGACATATTATATTATATTATATTATACTATATTATATTATATTTGTCTTTCTGTGCCTGGCTCATTTCACTTAATATAATAACCTCCAGTTCCATCCGTGTTGCTGTGAATGACAGGATTTCATTCTTTTTTATGGCTTAATTGTATTCCATTGTGTGTACGTACCACATTTTCTTTTTCCAGTCATCCATTAATGGACACTTAGGTTGATTCTGTAGCTTGGCTATTGTGAATAGTGCTGCAATACACATGGATGACATAAGTATACTTTAAGTATGGTGTAAATACGTAAAAACAGCTTCTATTAATGAGTTTCAGGGCACGGTACTGAGAAGCTTTGTTTTCTAAAATCATATATCTTTAATAAAAACTTTAATTTTTGACACTGGGCTCCCACTCCCCACTCCCCCAAAACCTTGTCTTTAAGTAGGCATGTCATTTCAGGTAACTAGATGATGATTTAATTAGGCAGATAAAAAATACTGTTGTGGGATCTGCAGAAGCAATCTTGAGGTTAAACTGTCAGGAAAGACAATCAGAATCTGTACCTTCATTGTAAGGCAGACCAGAAAAGAAAGGATCCATCATTTCTTGCTTCTATAACTGGAGTTGGTCTCTTCTCTCCCAGTAACTTATAAGGTTGGGAATTCCCCAAATATAGAAAAAGGTGCAGATGCTGGGTGGCCAAAACAACTGACAATGTTACTCCAGATTGCCACTTACATTCTGGAAGTCAGGTTGATTGGGATGGTATTTGAAGATATCCTTTTTAAAAAAATCTTACCTAGGCAAGGCGACTTAGTCCAGGGTAATAATGTGAATGCAGCAGAAGGGAAAATATGAGAATATTTTAGAGAAATAATCAATAGGAAATGTTGATTGCTTAATTATAAGGTATGTGAGAGAGGGCGTAATTAAAGATTTTGAACTTGACAGGAGTAGGGATGAGGAGAAGGGTGATTAGCCCAAGATGAATTACAGCAACTCCAATGCTAGCCACATTTTTGCCAGCCATTTGTTATCTGGACACTTCCAATGACAGGAAACCGGTTACATAATATGCTGCTCAAATAATCGTGTGATAGTTCTGACTGCAAGAAATTGGTCCTGGTGTTACCTCCTTAGAATATACAGAACACTTCTAATTCTTTTTCAATTTGAGAGCCCTGCAAATATCCAATCTAAATGTTGCCACTTTACTCAGTCATTCCTTAGGATAGAACAGAGTTCTGAGTTCCCTCACTGTCCTGTATATTTCCTCTGAACTGGTACCAGAACTAAATAAACTCCTCCAGGACCATCATTGCTCATCTGGACATCGTGCTTCTGAGAAAGCAGCTGGAGATTCCATTAGCTTTGTTCTGGCAGCCACGCCACACCGTTGACTCACACTGAGCTTCCTGTCAAATGGATTTAGATTTCCTCTGTGTTTCAGCTAAGCTATCTTTTCTCCAGTCTGTTCTTGTGCTATTGGTGTTTTGCTTAAGCCCAGGAACAGGACCTACATTATTACTGTTGAATTTCATCTTTTATTTATTTATTTTTGTAATTGATTCTTTTTTATTTTTTTTGAAACAGGATCTCACTCTGTTGCCCAGGCTGGAGTGCAGTGGTGCAATCTCAGCTCACTGCAACCTCCACCTCCCAGGTTCAAGCAGTTCTCCTGCCTCAGCCTCCTGAAAAGCTGGAATTACTGGCGCCTGCCACCATGCCCGGCTAATTTTTGTATTTTTAGTAGAGATGGGGCTTCACCGTGTTGCCCAGGCTCGAACTCCTGACCTCAGGTCATCCTCCTGCCTCGGCCTCCCAAAGTGCTGGGATTACATTGCTCCTGGCCTGTAATTGATTTTTTACGCCACATCTTTTTGGACACTGACTATGTCATACAAACACTGTGAGCAAGAGCATGGGAGAAAAGACCCAGTTTGGGGGCAAGTCAGTGAGACTGGTACATTCAGGCTGGCACATACTGAGTTTGAAGTAACCGTGGGTAAATTTGTCTAGAGCCGAGGGGAGGGACCTGGACTCCAGATGGAGTTTTGGTGGTTACTGGGGTATAGGAAGTAGTTAAAGTTATGGGGGTGGATGAGATTATCCAAGGAGGGTGTGATGAGTAAGAAGGAAAAGGACCTAGGGCAGAATTTTGGGAGATACCGCAGTTAGAGAGTAAGAGGAAAAGTGTCAGCAAAACTGAGAAGAGATAAGAGAAGAGACCATTAGAGGCGATGGATAACCCTAAATACCTTGCAGTGGTAATGCCAGTCACCCATCTTTCCTCTCAGGGCTCTGACTGATAGGGCACAGAGAAGGAATGGACAAGGGACACAAGATAGGGAAGATGGATGCAAAACAGCTGTTTTATCACTGAAAAAGCTGAATTGGAGAAAGCTACTTGGGCCTGAAGTCTAAGTGGGGCTTCCGAGTCTTTCTGGTGAAGCGGATTCCCAATATTAATGGTTTAGGAAGAAATGGGTAGCAAGGACAGCAAGAAGTGTGGCAGTGGAAGAGAAAGGAGATGAGATGGTAGTTAAAAGTGAAAGAAGCAAATGGGAGGAAAGTATTTATTCATTTGCAGTGTCAACCAGAAAACCAGTGACCCAGGCTACCAGACCCAGGCCTAATAAAGAAAGAAATACAACGAAGTGATGAGATGGACTCAAAGTCAACAATTTTCCAAAGGGCTAACTACATCTTTAGGGCCTGAAGTGTGTGTTTTAGATGAGTTCTGCCAATAGGTATTTGTGAGATTGAGGATAAAGTGCACAGGTTAGAAGTATTAATAGGAAAAACCCCTGGACTGGTTCCTCCACAGGCCAAATGCTTTGGGACAAGCTCTCTAAATGGCAGAGAGGTCACTCAGGTCCAACCATGGCTTATTCTCCCTGCCCCTGCATTTGATGAATACCTTAAACCTTTACCATGAATCGGATACAAGACTCTAAGATCTTTCAGGAGAATAACCACTCTTAGCACCAAAATATGTGCACACCACAGAAAAGCAGAAAGAAAACTTCAAGTCTAGCATTTTACTCTTTTTAAATTGGAAGATGGCAGTATGTGGATCCACTTGGCTCTAGATGATAACAGTCAGCACTCAAATATGTTGTTATTTTCTGAGAGAATAATATAATGAGCCCTTCCTAGGTGGTATTATTGTACTTCCATTAGGAGGAAAATCGTATCTGGTTGTCTCCCTTTTTGTGATTGTAGCAACCACTGATGCTTAATGCTTAAATTGATTAATTCATTAAGGATTACAAATGGTGAGATTCTATTTCTCATTCGCTCCTGATCAAGTGTTTACTCCACCACTCCATCAAAACTGCTCTTGTCAAGGTTGACCAATGTCCTGTGTCATGGGGTTGTTGTGAGGATGAAGTGAGTTATATGTAATGCACTTCATAAGTAGCCAATAAAGGTGACCAATTCATATTGTATTACTAGTACTGCTAGTACTAGTACCACAGAAAGATATTGGAGGATGTGCTCCTCTCCCCCCACTTTGGGGGGCTTTCACTTCCAACAGCGGCAGCTCCTGTTTGAGAGATTGCTATTGGCCTACTAGAGACCATTTTGCTTGCATGTTAGAGAGCTGAAAGTGTCTGGGAATGGCATACCCCACTCCTTAATCAGGGGAGGGGATGGACAATGTACAGCCTCTGAAGCAGGAACACACCTGGAATGTTCCAAGAGCAGTGAGCTTGGCTGCAGCCCAGGGAGTAAGGAATGGAGCAGATGAAGTCAGAGTGGTGATGCGAGTAGAGGCCTTACTTTAGCCTTTGGCTTTTCGTCTGAGTAAGGGAGGAAGACACCAGAGGGTTCTGAGAACAGAGCTGACGTGATTTGATGTGAATTGTAACAGGATCACTCTGGCAGAAGCAGGGAGACCGGGTGAGGGGCTAGTGCAGTGATACAGGTGAGATGCGTGGAGAGGGGTATATTCTAAAGGTAGAACCGGCAAGATTATCTGATGGATTGATTATTCTATGCAAGAGAAAGAAAGGAGTCAAGAATTCCAGTGTCTTGGCCTGAGCACCTGGAAGGATAGAGTTGCCATGTACTGAGATGTGAAAGCATGTGGAAGGAACAGGTTTAGTTAGGGAGACCCCAACTACCCCCATGGGCTCCATTCTGGAAAGATGTCTTGTGAACAGTCTGCATTTAATTGTTTTGAAAATTTGCTTTTGGAGTTATAGACTTTACTCTTCATTTCACTCCGACTTGTAAATGGGATGAAGGGAATGGAACTCAAATAATCACAGCACACAAGAGTGCCAAGATTGCCAAAATATAAGCGTAGACTGGGGTGGAGGGGCTTATGTGTGTTGTTTGCTTATTCATACCATAATTTATTCAACCTTTTGATAGATGTTTAGTTTCTTTCTGATTTTTAGTTATTATGAAAAATGACATTAAGATACATTGCACATGTTTGAACATTTCTGCCAGGCTTATGTACAAAGATGTCTCATTTAAAATTAGATATGGATATATAGTTTGGGGCCCTTTCTGTTTCTTTTTCTGTGAAATACTGATTCATATATTTTGCCCATGTTTTTCTATTAGGTCATTCATATTTATCTTAACGTCTCATAGAAGTTCTTTTTGTGCGTTGTTTATTACATACACATTTATGTGTAATTCAACATAAAAGATTAAAAGAAAACATAGGAAAATATTTTGATAATCTTGGAGTGGGGAAGGCTTCCAGATCGCATAATAGGAGGTTAGCCCCCACGTCAGTCAGGCTGGGTGTGTTCAAAGCATGCTGGGAAGCCTTGGCTGGGGTGGCTCCAGATCTGCTGTCTCTGTAGCTAAGGGCAAGCGTTAGAGTAGAAACAGCGATCAAAGTCAGTTTCCTTCCCTTGCAAAGCAGCCCCTCTGTTTACTTGTCTGTCTCCCTCCCTGAGCGCCTTGCTCAGCGCTGTCTCCCCAGGGCCTGCAGTGTGCTACATCAAAGTCGGGGTTCCTTCCCTTGTGGGTTGTGCCCAGTGCCTGAAAACACAGTGTCTTCCTGCCAAGTAGAGCCTTGTAAGAACGTCCCACTGACCTGCAAAGTGTGTGGGCGAAAACCTTCCCATCCTCCCTCTTAGGCCCTGGACTTCCCTCTGTTACAACATTAGCATTCTGCACAGTGATTATTTGTTTGACTTACTCATATTTGTAGCCTTTCACTGGAGACTTTCTGTCCAAGTAATTCAGCCTATTTTGCCTTCTTTGCACATAAGAACGTCACCATGCTCTAGACTAAGCTAAAGCTTTGGCTATTACTTACTAAAAGGCAGCAGCAGCAAAGTGACAGCTAGGCCCCCAAAGGGGGATGGCTGCTTTTCTGTCCCCTCCTTTTCTTTAGTTATTTCACCACTAAGTCATGACTTCCTGTTAGAGGCTTCCAGTTCTCGCAGTATTTGGTTCCTATTTCACAAGAAGCCAGCCTGTTACATTGTGGCTTTTAGTGCTAACAAGAAATCAGTGGTTTAGGGTCTTTGGCCAGGAGAAGAGTGTGATTAGAAGTTAAACTGAGGTTTAAACAGTAATTTAACCCTACCCAAATTTTCACACCAAATGAGAACTCTAACATCACCTTGCCAAAAAAAAAGGTACACTCTTCAAAGTGTTAGCCCCTAAAATGTTAGACTGATCAACATTGTAAGTAAATATAAGAGATGAAAATTATTGTCAGATAATTACCTCCAGGACAGATAACTGACTTGGAAAGTCTTTAGATTTGAGATCTCTTGAGCTTTAAAGAACATATAACTCTCACACTCTCGAAACTAGGCACAGAAAAAGATGCAAACGTCTTTGGTTCATTGTATGACATTAGTATGACCCCGATACCAAATTAGGTAAAGAGCTTACGGTACAAAAAAGAAAATTATAGATCAATCTCACTTAACGCAGATATGAGAGACGAATTCTAGATGTGTTGTATTTAAATGTAAAGAAAACGAAATAATATAATTTCTAGAAGGGAAATGTTATTGAATCTCAATCTGATCTTGGGGTTGGGAAAACCTTTCTAAACATGATAGCAGAGGAAAAACTATAAAGGAGGAGACAAGGATTTTTGCTACATGAAAATAAACATATCTCTTTGCTTATTTATTTATTCAGTCAGTTCTCCAACAAATAATCTAGTGAGTGTCTCCTGTATGCTGAACACTATTTTAGGTACTTCAAAAACAATACCAACTTATAAGGCAAATGACAAAATGTGAAAGTTTTTCACATCATACGAGGCAAGCAAAGAGTTCATATTCTTCACCTTTATGAGTAATCCTGATCAATGATTAGAAAAAGATCAGCATCACAATTGGAAAATCGGCAACATACATGAACAGCAGTTCACAGACAGTTCACAGCAGTTCACAAAGGGACATGACACATAAAAAATAACATACATTGAATTGCAAATGAGACTGGTTGGTGTTGTTGTATCTGAGTGTGCATATTGACATATTCTGGACCAGTGCTCACTGATTCATTCAGCAAACATTTTCTGAACCCTAACTTGCACATGTGTTCTTGGGAGGAAAGAAAGGGCATTTGGGTCAACAGTGAAGAGGCCAAGAGTTTGTCTGGAACTGTAAACAATAAAGGGTTCTTCCTTCTAGCAGAAGTGCTTTGAGCCAAGCAAGTTGAAACCAAGTTGAAATTGAGAGTGTTCTTTTCCTCTCCAAGTACCTGGGGATAAGTCAGCAGGCAGATGCCCTCTGGGGTCTTAACTTCTCCCACGCTGAGACAGGAGCTTAAGTAAACACTGGTGCCCTGTGGTCTCTGATGGAGCAGCTTCTATTCACTCAAGGTTATGTGTTGGCCAGGGGCTCGGAGGTGGTTTTGGCAACTTTCTCCAGCCAGAGGAGTACTTAGAACTGATGAACCACCCTGAAAAAATTCATTTGGGGCTGTAGCTGACTGCTGGATTTCCCACTGACCCTGGGGTGCTGGGACCCCTTCTAGAACGGCTCACTCCTTCCCCTGTCATCTCTTTTCTTCCCTCTCACCCTTAGACTCACACACAACACTTAGGTGTTTCAAGCGTTTCTACTTTTTAGGAATTCATATATGGTTAGAAAGCCTTCCAAGCTGCCAGTATTACGTAAGTGTCCACCTCTATTTTTTCAGTACTGTCAGTTTCTTTATTTCAATGTAAATGTTTAATCCAGGAAGAATTTATTTTTATTATATGTGGAATGAGATAGAGTTTCATTAATTAATTCAGCAAGATTTACTGAGTCCCTGTTAGGCACCAGGCACTGTTGGGACATTTGAGAAAGACTTTCTTCAGTATTAAACGTCAGATTATATTATGTCCAATAACACAAGATACAAGGTTTTCTGAATGCTTTCCAAATTCATGTATTTTAGGAAAAAGAATAGGAGGACCTCTTGCTAGACTATGAGCTCATTTTTGCAAAATGATGTTGTATTTTTCTCCTCTCCTAGACCTTTTAACCTGAATACACACTCTTCCACAATCCCAGTCATTCAGCTCATGCTTTTCTTCATGTGGAATGAGGTTCCTCTTCGACTCCTCACCCACTGCTCACTCTTCTGATGTGCTAAGCTCTTTGACCTACATAGCTCTAGTCAGCGGATGACAGCTTCTCGACATCACACATAGTCTGTGATTAGGAACCAGACTGAAGCAGACGATCTGATTTCATGGCCACCTCTGCTACATATTCGCTCTTGCCCGACCGCAACTTGCTCGACCTCTCTGTGCCTCAGTTTCTGCATACGTATAGAATGCCCTAAAAAGAGTATTAACTCACACACGTGGGGTCTGTGTGAGCGTCAAATGATTTAATTTAATTTAAAGCATTTAGAATAATTCCTGGGATATACATGTTCGCTATTAATATTGCTATTGCATATTTTGAGGGATCTGTGTTACTTCATGTTTGTCTGTGACTCTGGTACTGATATCTTCTCATTGTTAATGGACTCATTTAGAGACAATCCCAGGAGCCACCGCACCTGTGCACTCAGCTTGGGCAATGGAGAATGTCCCAAGGGGACACCTATGGGTGTGAGGGTAACATTTTTCATTACTTTTCTTGTGAGAAAAGATACATAACATAATATTGACCATTTTAACCATGTGTAAAGGGACAGTTCAGTGGCATTAACTACTGTACCTTCATAATGTTGTGTAATCATCACCACTAATTATACCTAACACTTTGGAGTTATTCTTAATGTTTTGCAAGTACCTCTGCTTAGAAGAGCCTCCCTTCAACCACATTGGTCTCACACAACTGGTGAGTTCAGCTGCGCCGTCACTTCCTCTATATTGCACCTTCCTTGATTCTCCATCCCGACTTGATTACCTCCACTGCACCTCAGACACTTAATGTATCAGAGAACTTACCAGAGTTTAAAATAACTTTATTCCTGAGTTGGTTTTGGCCCATTGTTTCAACCCGTAATTTTGTATCCTGATCCTGACCTAACATATTAGTGACCCTCCCAGGTTTGTAAACACTTGCAAATTTGATTAGCTGGTCTTAATGACCTCAAAGATTCTGCCACACAATAAATAATGAGAAACTAGCCAGGATATTCAGTGGCACTTTGGTTGACAATACATGAGGAAGGTCAAGTCCATGTCATGTATGTACTTGAACACAGACCTCTTGGCATACTTATCTTTGCTGAACATTTCTCCTCAGGATTCTTCCTTCCAAGGCCCACCATACTGTAGAGATACAGGACTTTTCTGCTTCTGTTGACAAGCTATGGAAGCAGATCCTGTGGGCCAGGCCAATCTTCAGGACAATCACAGGAAGTTATTCCACGCCTTGGACAAGTCCCAACTCTATCTGGCAGTGAGCAGAAGGTTACAGGCCATCAGGCTGAAAGGTCACCAGCAATCCCAGGATAGAGAGGAGAAGTGTGTAACCTGCTCCTGGAAACTCCCAACCTTTGTGCCCCCCCCCTCCCTTGGCAAGGAAGTAGAAGGTGGAGGGAAAGGGCCCTCTTGAGTAAAGCTCAGCAGAAAATAGAAAATTAACCAGATTTCTGTTTCTTTAATGATGCTTACCTTTTGCAACACATAAACACCCGCCAGCCTCGTGAGTGCGTTCAAGGTGTAGCTACTGGGCAGAGAACTGGAGATCAGCTTAGAGGAGCAGGTCTTGGGAAGTTACCAAAAATCTCTAAGTTGTTACCAAATGCTTTATTTCATTTCATGTTCTGGGACCACATCCAAGATTCCTAGGGGCCTTGCAAGTGGCAGTCAGTAATTGAGTTGTTAGGTTTTCTAAACAGTAACTAGAATCTACTAAGTATATGTCAATAACAACACAAGAACAAGAAAAACACGGTAGGGGAAAGTTGTCCATAGTCAGAGGAACAGGGGTGAGGAAGGGTGTCAAAGGAAATGAAAAGTCAGTAAATCAGACAAGAGCAATTCTTATTCCTCTTTCCTTCTTTTCCTCTGTGTCTTCTGGACTCCAAAGAATGTTTGCACATGAAGGGACAAAAATATCCAACTTTGCAATACAGAGCTAAATCAGAGGAAATAACTTTGACAGTTCCATGGGATAGAACAGTACCCAAAGTGCTCTAGCACATGACTGTTTTCCTCCAGATACCCCCACAGCAAACTGCAGAGCGTGGCAGGAGCAACCAGCTTGAAAACTTGCCTGGTAAAGTTCTAAGCTATCTTGAAGGGTCATCAACCAACTTGAATGGGCACATACCCTCTCCTTACTGTGGCTCTGTTTTCTCTCTTCTTTAATTTCAAATAATTTGAAACAATGTTGTTGAACACTGAATGGGGGAGCCATGGGTTCAGATTCACTGTTACTCAGTGAGCAAGCCACTTCATCTGTCTGAGTACCAGTTTCTTTTTCTGGAAAATTAGGGTAGTAGCTGCCTTGACCACTGCACGAGATTAGGAATGTCAATTGATAAAAACTTGTAGGAGAAAGAAATGTCATCAGTGAAAGCTCATTTGCCCTTGTTCCATGAGGCCTTGATAGCATGTTACACAATAGTATCATCTGCTAATTGCAAACCAGAACCCTGTGATTCAGTCTGAACCCTTTCCTCTCCCTGGTGGCCCACATGCATTTGGTGATCCAGTCCTGTTCATTCTCCTTGCAACTTGTCTGCTACTGCCACATCTCTAGCTTCATCTTCCGTCACTCCAAACCTCTGGCAGTTACAAACTCATCCAGGTGGCACTCATTAACAGCATTTGGTCCAGTTCTTGGTTCATTGCACCAAGCATCATAGGAGCAGGGCCTGGGTCATATTCTTAGCTGTTTCCCTTGCACACATCACCGGGTTTGGTTCACAGTAGGCATTGGATAAATGTCTTTTCGCAAGAGCATTGAGTCCATTTACATTTAAAGTAATTGTGGGTGCCTTTGGATTAAAGTCAAGCATCTTATTGTGCTTTTTATTTGCCCTATCTTTTCTAGGTTTCTTTTTCTGCACTTTTAAAATTTCCTTTGGATTGACTGTCTTTTTGTAAACTTACTATTTTGAAATCACTAGATTCACAGGAAGTTGTAAAGAAATGTCCAGGAAACCAATGCACCTTTTCCCCCAGTTCCCTCAGTGTCGCCATCTAGCATAATTCTAAGTTCAGTCTCACAACCAGCAAATGACATTGATACCCTCTAAGAGCAGCTGTAGATGTCACCCCTTACACGTGCATGTGTGTGCATGTGTAGCTCTGTGTGATTTCATCACCTGTGTAGAGTCATGTACCCACCACTGAAACCAATACTGAACTTGTGTTGCCCCTTTATAGCCATACTTTAGTCAGTCATGCTGTCCACAACAACACATTGAGTATGTATTGTATGCCAAGACTCTTAAAGATGTTGGAGGTACTTTAGGGACCAAGCTGGGCAATGTCCTTGCCTTCACAGAGCATACAGTTTAGGTCAGCACAGGCTAACATCCCAGGGAAAGTTGGAGCCAGTTGCTGTTTACTGGGTGTGGCTTGGTTTCCAGGATTTCTGTGTTCTATCTGTAACTCCAACTGCTCCCCAAGCTAGTTCCATTTCCAACATCTCATCAATTTACATTCAACTTGAAAGCCTTTCACAGTTGGTTCAGGTAAGTTCTTAGCAACATTTTTTTTTTCTCCTTGTTGTCTTTTAATCTGAGGCATCTCCTATACCTGGTCAATAAGGCCCCTGAAAAAGCAGCGCAGAAGGAGACCAACACCTGTAAGCAATCAGAACAATCAGAATCTGAGCACCGAAATCCTGGCGCTCTAGACGCTCTTGGCCGGGACAGTATGAAGCACGTCCATGGGTCAGGAGGGAAAGAGGCCCACACGATTCCTTTTGGCAGGTTCAGTCAAAAAGTGTCATTGCTGAAATGACAGCAGTATTGAAGGATCAAAACGTAGAGCTCCAAATGCAGATACATATAGCTTCTCCTCCCTCAGCCTCAGTTGGAAAGCCTGGCTCTGAAGGCAGGTTGCTGACCCCTCCTGTGCACATGTGAAGGAAATGATTTCATAGCTTTGGGATTTCACCACTGCAGAGGGGGCAGAGGGCCAATTCTGCTGAAACAAAGGGACAATAATCACTCTCACCAGAAAAGTAGTTTAAATCAGAGGTGTCTCTTTAGAGCCTCAGAGACTTTCAGGATGTATTCTCAGTTCATTTCTGTGTCTTTTGACAATGGATGCAATCCAGGCGGGCCACTTCAATTTTATTGGAGTGAATTCTGGAGCCAAAGAAGTGAAACTTGCTATAACCCAGCCAGGTTTATTTTACTGTGCAAGTAGAATTGAGTGCAGGAGGAACGTGTCCAAACTTCTAAGCCTTGTTCGTTGTTCAGTTTAATCCTGAACAACATGCTACAATATCTGGATAGAGTATTTGCTGGTTTTGAGTTAAAACTCTGGTATGATGCCTTGCCTGACAGCCTAAGTTCCAGCTTGGAGACTGTGTCTATCTGGTTCACTGTTACATCTCCAGCTCCTAGCACATAAATATGTGATGAGTAAATTCTGGTGATTAGGTTTGCTATAAACTACAATACTAGTCTTGTTCCTCAAGAGTAGTGTTTTAAACCTAGGTCTATGATATCATGAAATCACATGTACAATTCATTCATTCAACAAGTATTTACTGAGCAACTATCCTGTGCCAGGCACTACTAGGCCCAGAGGATAAAACAGTGATCAAGACAGACAAAGTCTCTACTGTCCGGGAGCTCACATTCTAGTGGTGGAGGCAGAGAATGACTGTGGCTGGCCACTTCAATATGGATGATCAGAGAGGGTCTCTCTGAGAGATGACAATTAAGTTCAGGTCTCAATGACAGGAAGCAGAGATCTGCATGACAGCCATGCAAAGATCTGTGAGACAGAGTATTCCATGAAGAAGGAACAAGTAAGGCAAAGCCCCCAAGATGGAGAGGAGATTCTACATGTTCAGGAACAGCAAAAATACCAGTGTGGAAGAGCAAGAGAGTGGCTGAGATGTGAAGTGGGAGAGACAGGCAGAGCCAGTTCATGTGGGACATTCTAGGCTATGTGAAAGAGTTTGGGTTTTGTTATTAATATATTGGGAAGCCTTTGGAGGGTGCTAACCAAGGGAACAACATGATCTGATTTATGATTTTAAAATGTTATTCACTTCTTTGTTAAGAATGAATTTATGGGGGGAGTTGAGAGTGGATGTGGGAAGAGAAGAGGCTATTTCAATTACCCAGGTGGGAGACAATGGTGACTTGGACTAGGGTGGTGGTGGGGCAGGGGTGGTGCATGGAGAGAAGTGGATTGATTTGGAATGTTTTGAAAGTAGAGTCAACAGAGCTCACTAGTGGTTTGGATGTGGAGAGTGGAAGCAAAGATCACTCCAAAGTTTTTGTATTTAGAAAATGGAAGGATGGTGGTACCATTGGGAGGTATTGAGAGACTGGGAGAGGAGAGGGTTAAGTGGCCATGAAATAAAAGCTACATTTTGGCCATGTTAAGTTTGACAGGCCTCTTAGATATGTAAGTGGAGATGTCAGTTAGATGGTTGGCTATATGGGTCTGAAGTTCATGGGAAAGATCCAGATTGGAAACATAATTTTGTAAACCATCATCAAATAGATGGTAGTTAAGGGGAATGACACTGGATGAAGCCTCTTTTATTTTCATCTGTGGCCACTTACTTTTATGCATCGTGATCTGCACCTCTGCACCAAGTCAGGCCTGGTGAATTAGGATCTCTGGAGGTGAGGTCCAGGAATATGCATTTTTAACAGCTCTCTGGGTGATTCTGGTTATTCCTCTCTTCCCAGGCTTTTCTATCTGTGCTTCAAGTTTGATGATCACTTCTTCAGAGTCTAAGATGTTATTATGCCCATCTAGTGTATTTTTTTGTTTCAGATATTGTATTTTTTACCTACACATGTTCCATTTTTTTTCTTGTCTGTAACTTCCATTTCTCTCATTATGTTCGTATTTTCCTTTAAATCTCAAATGTTATAATCGCTGTTTTAAAGTTGTCTGCTTATTCTATCATCTCTGTTATTCTAGGTTTCTTTCTATTGACTGATTTTTCCTTTGGTTATGAGTCATATTTTTATGCTTCTTTGCATATTTAGTAATTTCTTGGATGTTTTCATTGTAAATATTTTATTGTTGAGTGTCTGCTTTTGTCTTTCCTTAGAGTGTTGAATTTTGTTTTGGCCAGCAATTCATTAACTTGCTGATGAACTTGATCATTCCAAGCCTTCTTTTTAAGCTTTCTTGGGGCAAGTCTAGAGCAGCCTGTACTCTAGGGCTAGTTTGGCCTTACTCCTGCTTCTAAGGTGTGGCCTTTCTTTGAGTCGCTACTGAATGTTCCAGGTGTCTGCATTATGGCTGATCAGCACTCAGACATCTCCCAGCCCTGTGTGAGCTCTGGCAGTTGTTTAGATTGGGGGTCTTCAGTAGTTGTTTTAGGATGCACCTCATGAGGTTTCACTCTACACACATGAATGTTAGTATTCAGCCAAAGTCTCATGGGGAAACACCTATGTAGATTTGTAGAGCTCTTTCTCTACACAGCTGTGTTCTCTGTGGTCCTTTGTCCTGCAAATTCTAGCCACCTCAACCACCCAGAATTCTGATCTCTGCTTTCTCAACTCTGTGAGATAGCCATGGTTGAGAAAGTGCTTACAGGATGAAAGCCAGGGTGATCAGGGACTCACCTCTTTTGCTTTCCTTTTTATAGAGGCCATAGCTCTGCACTGACTGCCATCTAATGTCTATTTCATGTATTTATTTGGTCTAGTTTTCTAATTGGTTTTATGGGTAGGAGGCAAGTTCAGTGTCCAGTACACTAATGTGGCTGGAAGTGGAAGTCCTTCCAGGTGATTCAGATGCATAATAAAGGTTGCAAGAGTGTATTAGTTTCCCAGGGCTGCTGTAACAAAGTACCACAGACTGGGTGGCTTAGACAAGAGAGGTGCATTATAGTCTCACAGTTCTGGAGGCTGGACATCTGAAATTAAGCTGTCAGCAGATTTGGTTCCTTCTCAAGGCTGTGAGGGAAGGATGTGTTCCAGGCTTCTCTCCTTGACTTGTAAATGGCCATCTTCTCTCTATGTCTTTTCACAATGTCTTCCTTCTATGCATCTCTGTGTTCCAATTTCCCCTTTTTATGAAGACACCAGTCATATTTGATTATGACCCCACTTTAACTCGCTAAAGACTATTTCCATATAAGTTTATATTTGTCTTTCTGTGTCTGGCCTGTTTCACTTACCATAATGTCCTCTAGATCCATCTATCTTTTTGCAAATGGCAGGATCTCCTTCCTTTTTAAGGATGAATAATATTTCACAGTGTGATGTGATGCACATGCCACAATATCTTTATCCACTTATCTGTCAACAGACACCTAGGTTGTTTCCATATCTTGGCCATTGTAAATTAATGCTGCACTGATCATGGGAGTGCAGATATCTTTATGAGTGGGTGATTTCACTTCCTTTGGGTCTATACTCAGAAGAGGGTCTGCTGGGTCAGGGTCTGCTGGGTCATGTGGTAGGTCTAATTTCAACTTCCTTAGGAACCTCCATAGTGTTTTCCATAAGGGTTGTATGAATCTACATTCCCACCAACAGTATACTAGGGTTTCCTTTTCTCCACACCCTCACCAACACTTGTTATCGCTTGTCTTTTTGATAATAGCCATTCTGATGAATATGAAGTGATATCTCATTGTGGTTTTCATTTGCATTTCCTTGGTGATTAGTGATATTGAGCATCTTTTCATATACCTGTTGCTATACTTAAATGTGTCCTCCAAAGTTCGTGTATTGGAAACTTAATCCCTAATGCAACAGTGTTGGGAGGTGGGACCTTTAAGAGATGATTAGGTCATGAGGTCAGCCCTCATGAATGGGATTATGTCAGTGTCAAGGGAGTGAGTTTGTTATCAAGAGAGTGGGTTTGTTCTAAAAGTGAGTTCAGCTCTCTCTTGCTCTTGCGTGCACTTGCTTGCCCTTCTGCCTTCTGCTATGGGGTGACACAGCAAGCAGATCCTCACCAGATGCTGAGCAGATTCTGGTGCTATGCCTTTGAACTTCCCAGTCTCCAGAATCATGAGCAAAATAAACTAATATTGTTATAAATTATCCAATCTCTTTTTCTTATTTTTTTTATTTTATTATTATTAAACTTTAAGTTTTAGGGTACATGTGCACAATGTGCAGGTTAGTTACATATATATACATGTGCCATGCTGGTGTGCTGCACCCACTAACTCATCATTTAGCATTAGGTATATCTCCTAAAGCTATCCCTCCCCGCTCCTCCCACCCCACAACAGTCCCCAGAGTGTGATGTTCCCCTTCCTGTGTCCATGTGTTCTCATTGTTCAATTCCCACCTATGAGTGAGAATATGCAGTGTTTGGTTTTTTGTTCTTGCGATAGTTTACTGAGAATGATGATTTCCAATTTCATCCATGTCCCTACAAAGGACATGAACTCATCATTTTTTATGGCTGCATAGTATTCCATGGTGTATATGTGCCACATTTTCTTAATCCAATGTTGGACATTTGGGTTGGTTCCAAGTCTTTGCTATTGTGAATAGTGCCACAATAAATATACGTGTGCATGTGTCTTTATAGCAGCATGATTTATAGTCCTTTGGGTATATACCCAGTAATGGGATGGCTGGGTCAAGTGGTATTTCTAGTTCTAGATCCCTGAGGAATCGCCACACTGACTTCCACAAGGGTTGAACTAGTTTACAGTCCCACCAACAGTGTAAAAGTGTTCCTATTTCTCCACATCCTCTCCAGCACCTGTTGTTTCCTGACATTTTAATGATTGCCCTTCTAACTGGTGTGAGATGGTATCTCATTGTGGTTTTGATTTGCATTTCTCTGATGGCCAGTGATGGTGAGCATTTTTTCATGTGTCTTTTGGCTGCATAAATGTCTTCTTTTGAGAAGTGTCTGTTCATGTCCTTTGCCCACTTTTTGATGGGGTTGCTTTTTCTTGTAAATTTGTTTGAGTTCATTGTAGATTCTGGATATAGCCCTTTCTCAGATGAGTAGGTTGTGAAAATTTTCTCCCATTTTGTAGGTTGCCTGTTCACTCTGATGGTAGTTTCTTTTGCTGTGCAGAAGCTGTTTAGTTTAATTAGATCCCATTTGTCAATTTTGGCTTTTGTTGCCATTGCTTTTGGTGTTTTAGACATGAAGTCCTTGCCCATGCCTATGTCCTGAATGGTAATGCCTAGGTTTTCTTGTAGGGTTTTTATGGTTTTAGGTCTAACGTATCCAATCTCAGATATTCTGTTATGGCAAAAGAAAATGGACTAAGATACCTGCTAGACATTTTTATGTCTTCATTGGAGAAATGTCTGTTCAGATCCTTCACCCATTTTTGTTTCTTTTTCCGCAACTGAGTTGTAAGAGTTCTTTGTAAAATTTGAATATTAACCCCTTAATGTAGTTTGCAAACATTTTTTCCCTGTATATAGGTTGCCTTTTCATTTTATTGATTGCTTCCTTTCCTGTGCTTTTCTTTTTCTTATAACTTATCCATTGAAGAACCTGGGCTTTTGACCTGTAGAGTTTTCCACAGGCTGGCTTCTGCTGATTGCACCCTCATATCAGGCTACCAAAGGCACAAAATATCTGATTGTTTCTTTTCCCAAGTTAGCAGCTGTTGATGCTTAATGGCTGTACCTGTTAATTCACTGGGGCTAGCAAAATGGGGATATTCTAATTCTGTCATTTGTTTTTCCATTACTGATCAGAATACATTCATAAAGAGACATTCCCTTCATCTACCCAAGTGGGACAGCTCACATAGAGGAAAGGTTGGATAATGCTTGATTCTTCCCTTTTACTTAAGCAGTTTTCAAGGAAATGAAGTAGTTCCCTTACATCCTCTGAAGATGACAAATTCTTTTTCTAATATCACAATGAACTCATGGATTTAAGTGTATTTGATGGATTTCAAGCTACTATAATTATTATACAATCATGCATCATTCAATGACGGGGATATGTTCTGAGAAATGTGTCATTAGGTGATTTAGTCACTTTGCAAACATCACAGGGTGTACTTACACAAACCTAGCTTACTACACACCTAGGCTATATGGTATAGCCTATTGCTTCTGGGCTACAAACCTGTACAGTATGGTACTATATTGAATACTGTAGGCAATTATAACACAATGGTAGGTATTTGTGTATCTAAACATAGAAAAGGTACAATAAAAATATGGTATTAAATCTTTTGGGATTCAGATGTCTCGGAGGATTGAAAAAAAAATCTTACAGGACCACCATTGTGTATTTGGTTCATTGTTACTATAATGTCATGCAGCATATGACTGTATTTATGAAAGCAAAAATTCTTTCATATATGGCCAGTGGTAGCCTCTTCAGGTTAGCCCCTAAGTCCTTTTGACATGGCCCTCGTCATCCCTTGTGGCATTGTTTCACTGTAAAAAGCTTCACTTTAGTGCTGGCAGGCTGACTGCTTTCAGGGGCTTTGTCACATGTCTTCCATTTTCCAGAAACCTGTAAGCCTGGTGGAACAGAACTATATGTGGCCTCTGGTTTTACCTACTTAGCAAAGAGCTCCAAGAACACCTCATTTCTGTTTTTGCATAATCACAACTCTTATGTAGAGATTTAAAAACCTAAGGGATGACACACTGGCGATTTTGCATGATTCAGCATCAAGACTACGCTACATCCTATTTAAGTTACTGTGTGACTGTTCTTTTTCCTTTCCACCCTCATGCCTGCCTTCCAACCCTGCTGAACTACTTACGCAAAGTTTTGAGCCTTTCCACCTTAATGCCTTTGTGCATGCTGCTTCCTCCTGCCCCACTTTAGCCTTAGCTTAGTCACCACTTCTTCCTGGAAGCCTCCCCAGACAACTGATCTGAGAGAGATGTCTCTTTTGTTTGTTCCCATAGCATCTTGGTTTTGCCTTATCGTAGCACTTATCTCACTGATTGCAATTGTCTGTTTATCCATCTGCTCACTCCCTTGTTGCCCACGAGACTGTGAGTGGCAGGGCATGTGGCTTGCTCACTTCATCTTCCCCAGTATCTGCACAGTGTCCAGCATATTAGTGGGCTATCAACAGGTAATTGTTGAATGAATGGATAAAGCCCAAACTTCTTCATGTCACTCTTCCCATTGCACTTCCACCACTCCTGGTTCATTCTTCTGCTAGACCGCTCACTACGCTGAGTTGAAATCTACCCATATCCTAATTGTACCCTTCTCCCTATCCCAGCTCTAATCCCCTTTTCTAGCTTCATTGTCTAGCAGGATTCACAGTGCAGAGTAGGCACTCAAATAAACTCTTGGTGTTACTTCTCTTCCAATATTGTTATTAAAAGATAAGAAATCTATTGTCTCCATAACACTAAGAGCGGTTAATGTGAAACTTGTTTCTGTGCTTAGTTTGACTTCCTCTTTTAGAATCATTTTTGGGAAGTGCAACAAAGTTCCTCTTTACATTTCCCCCACCAAAGTGGCTTTTGGAAAGTTTGGAGCACCCCATGCTCCCTCCCCATGAAAGCTTTCCTCAGCAGGCACACATGGCATTCTCTCATCCCCTGAGCCCCTTCCCTGGACTAGGCCTTATGTTCCTGTTTGCCTCAGTTGACGCCAGAAGCCCAGGTTTCCCACTTTCAAACCCCACAGCAAGACTTGAGCTCCTTCTCTTATGTTTAGTGGCTCTACTCCCATCCAGTGCCACGAGCATACAAACATGCTGTTATTTTTCCTGTCTTAAAAACATGGACTTAATCACACCATGTTGTTTGTCTCCTGAGTTTGTCTCCTTGTTTGACTCATGGCCAGACCCCTTCTCAAAGCTTTATACTGTCTGTAAAGGCAGGAGCAAACCAGGATTCACCTGCCCCAACCTGACATGGAGTGACTGGAAGGCAGTCCTGGAAGGGCTTTTTATTCTAAGGCATAATTGGAGGTCAGTGCTTCTTTGGATTCTCTGCCATCTCAGATTCATGTTCTCTGAGCAGGGAGGGAGCTGAGAATACTCCAAATAGTGTATTTTCCTTTTTCCCTGGCCTCTTGGTCAAAGCTGGTGGGCTTAGAAAGTATCACACATAAATGAAGCTAGAGATACAAAAGACTTCCTGTCCCAGGGGTCGCTGTACCTCCTGGCAGAACCCCACACTTCCTGCTGTCACACATGCTACCACATGGGAGAGAAAAACCACAGAGCTATAAATCTCCCTGCGGTCAGCCCGTCATCCTTCTCTGTGCTCAATTCCCAACGGGGGCTAATGCCGTAGTTCCCTACCGCAGAAAGTAAGGATACACTATCCATGCAGGCTGGCCTGTCTGGCCCTTTGATGAACAAAGGGCACCTAAATGTAAGACAAGGAACTCAAACATTTCCTTCCCCCTGGCTCCATGAGAGGGCAGGGAGGTTTACAGATCCAGGGGACTCCCTAGGGCTTTGGTCAATTGTAAATACCTCTTTCCCCAGGCCAGAGATCTGCACCCTTTCTTTGTACTGAGCCAAGATGGTACTGTCTACATCAAACATTCTAAGTCAATGGTGAGTGGGAAGCCAAGGAGCCCTAGGTCATTCTCAGTAGTTCTCAGTAGCACAAAAAGAGACCTGTCATATCTTGGCACTGGTTTCCGTGGAATATCATTCTCTTTTCTTTTCTGAGCATGGACTGAGCTTTACCTGTTCATCTGACTTCCAGGCTTGGCTCTTTTCAAGATTCCTATTCCATTAAGGAAAATTCCTTTTTGTTTTTACAGTGTTTCAAAACAGGGGCACTGATAGCTTTAGGCCAATCCTGCCATGCCCCACCCCCAACTCCATCTCCAGGCTTTATAACAAGCAAAACCCACATATTTTCAGATGCTCCCGAGAGGAATTATACCATCCCTGGTTGAAAAACACTGTGACTTAGGGGGTGAATGCTTAAGAGTCTCCCATCTTTAAAAAATCCCTTGACCCCAGAGCTTTCCCCCTTTACAGTCAGATGTTTCTGAAGAGCTGGCTACACTTCCTCTCTTTTTTTTTTAACTTCACATCCATTACCGATCCTTCCATCCCAACCTGAGTTCAAATTCATTCCTACAGTTGTTTAGCTATGTGACCTTGAGCACATTACTTAATCTCTCTGAACCTCAATTTTATCAGACATAAGATGGAGATAGTAATAGTTACCCCTCCCATAGTATAGTTTTAGGGATTAAATGGGTTACAGTAAAGCGCTTAGACAAGGGTCTCTTACATAGGAAGTGTAACTAGCCAAGCTAGTTAATTCTCTGAGAATTCTATTAGTGTTTTAATCATCATTGGGGGTTTTATGGAAGACAATTTGTCACCTTCAGACACTGGCAATCCTCTCTCCTCCTCTCCAATGTGTATGATTTTCCTTCTTGGCCAGTTGTGTGGAACTTAAATAACAATGTTAGAAGATACTGGGGCAGTGGTGAGCATTTGTGATTTTCATCTGATTTTAATATATGATATTGGCTCTTGAACTGAGATAGATAATAGTAAGAAAGCTTCCTTCTAGTTCTTTATTGCTAAGATTCTTTTAAAGCTTCAGGATATGTTAAATTTCTACTACATTCCTTTGCTGCATCAATTTCAATGATTGTATAATTCTGGCCCTTCAAACTGTGGGTGTGAATCCCATTACTAGAGTCTCCAATCCTGACCCATCCTTAAAATCATCCAATAAAGCAGACTTGAAGATGGGCACTAGTCCTGTAATACAAAGCGTTTCATCATTAGAATGGCTGATTTGCTTCCTTCCTGCTGTCCTTGTCATGACATGGGTTCTTGGCATAGCCTGAGAAACAAGAGAAATTGGTCCAGTAACTCCTTATTGAATTGCCTTTCTGCAGGCCTGGCGCAAGCGCTGGTTTGTGCTCCGGCGAGGCCGCATGAGCGGCAACCCCGATGTCTTGGAGTACTACAGGAACAAGCACTCCAGCAAGCCCATCCGGGTGATAGACCTCAGCGAGTGTGCAGTGTGGAAGCATGTGGGCCCCAGCTTTGTTCGGAAGGAATTTCAGAATAATTTCGTGTTCATTGTCAAGACTACTTCCCGTACATTCTACCTGGTGGCCAAAACTGAACAAGAAATGCAGGTGTGGGTGCACAGCATCAGTCAGGTCTGCAACCTTGGCCACCTGGAGGATGGTGCAGGTAAGAGCAGAGTTGGGGCTCCCATGTGCTAAGGGGTATCCCAGGACTGGAGGGTTACTGCAGAAAAACAGTTCCAGATGCCAAGCCTGCCTCCTTGAGGGTGTTTTGGCAGGCTAATTTATATCAGAACTGTTCCTACCAAATACAATACTGGAAATTGCCCTCTTTTCCCCAGTCCAAATGTGGGAAGGCAGAGTCCATGCACACGCTGAGCATTGCAGGTTACTTTAATGGCTTTAAAACCCCCTCATGTCTTTGCTCTCATTCAGCCACGGTGAAAGTCAAATGTGGATGAAGATGTCTTCCCATGATGCTGACACTCATGACTTTCTAGAAATATGAACTATTGCCATACTTCAGAATATTCTGGAACTCCAGCATTTCTGGTGCCTATTGGGTTGTTCATCACTAAATGGTAGAAAGAGAGAACTTGGCTACTTATCGTAGGCAAGAAAGATTTCCTGATACCTCCAAATGTCTCAAGTTCTCTGCAGAGGAAATTAGTTGTAAGTTTGCTCTGGGCCATTTCTGGGCAGTGGGAGCAATTGACCCATGAAGAGTACCCCAGAATCTCTCTCTCTCTCTCTCTCTGCCACACGCACACAAGCACACACACAACTCATCCTGTGTAATTTTCCAGGTATATTGTAACCTAGGGTTACAATTCACTTCCCTTCATAGATTTTGTTGTTGAGCCCCTGACATTATTGCAGCATGTCCTATTCCTCAAAATATGAGATTTTGAATCTGGTTTCTTTTAGCCTCTTAGTCTAGTAGACAAAACTTTGCCCCTAAATCCTGTAATCTATAGTTGCTTCAACATTTTAAGGGTTACTGCATGGTTTCCACCATCTGCCACTGAAATAGCCACACTCTAACGCTAGGTGGCAATGGAGAGTCAGAGTTGAATCTCCCTCCGGGACAGGCACAAGAGTGTGCTTCCTGAGAACACATTCCTTTTCGTTTCACGAACCAGGGAAGCATATTAAGTGAGGCTATTCAATACTATTGCTGAGCATTGGGAGCACTCAAATAAAAGGAAGTGAAGTGATGGCAAGTTCTTTATCCTTGGTACAATGGACAAAACTTAATTGGAAAAGTAGCATTAAGTAGGTTCTGGCTAGAGTCTGACGTTATGCAAATGAAGCAGAACCTCCCTGACCAACTTCTCCAGCCTTGCTGCTGGCTCTTTACCACCCTGTTCTGTACCTTCAGCCCTGACTAGGTATATCGTCATATACTGTGTTATATGTCTCCTCTGTTTCTTTCCTTATCCAGGAGTTATCCTAAAACATACATACATAATATGTTTCCCAATAACCCAAGAGCACCAGGAATGAGTAAGGCACCAGGCCAAAACTGGAGCGCCTGCCCCGGCATGAAGTTGGAGGAAGCCAGAAAACTCACCTATGACCCTTTCCATTCTCTGTAGCCCCCCTCTCGGTTTTTAGAACCACATAAGAGCAGGGTCCTGTTCATCTGAGAATTACACCCAAAGGGCTTTCTTGTGGCTTTTCACAGAGTGTTTGGTTCTGTCTCCAGCAACCATATAGTAGTCAACACATTGTGTGTGTACCCTGGCCAGGAGCTCTGTTGAAATGCTTTTGTATATTAACTCGTCTCATCCCCACAGCAGTTCTATGGCCTATGTGTGATTATTATCTCCACTGTATAGAAAAGGAAACTTGGAGAAGGCAGGTCATGTAGTAATGGCTATGTAGTAGAGCCTGGACTTGAACCCAGGCAGTTCTGGGTCATCCTGACTCAGGAATCCTGGACTATTAACTTGGTTCAAAAGGGAAATAAAAGCAGGCTTTTCATTGGCTGTTTCTGATCTGGAGTTCTCATTGATTCCTGATTCAAATTCATCTTAAGGGCCATGTTCTCAGGTGATGGGGAGAATGTTACGCTCCTTGAGAAAAAGAAATGGACTTTTCCAGCCACCACAGCACGTGTTTCTTTCCTTCCCTTTACTTATAACAGTGATGAACAGGATTCTTTATTTATGTGTTATTTGTCTGTCTTCTCTGCTAGAATCTAAACTTCAGTAAGGGCAGGATCTTTGTCTTGGCTGTATTGTGAGGGTTAGTGGCATTCTGGGCACGTGGTAGATGTAATAGGTATTCTATATAGACATATACCTATATAATAAACATGTATAAATATACATACATATATGCACAAGTACATATATAACTATATGCATGTACTTGTTATGCATATATATAGATATATGTTTGTTTGTTGAGTGAAAAAACAATGAGGCAGGGCTGCTGCTGAGGGCCATAAAGAAGCTGTGTGTAGATTAACTGCAGATTTTTAGGCCAAGAATGCTGGGTTTTTTACTCTTAATTGATTCAACACTTTGCTCTTGAAACATTGGCCTTCTTTCCCAGACATTGTTTATAGCTTGGGGAAATGGTCTTCTCCATCAGTACAAACACCAGCTGTGATTTGCATCTTCTGTTTGGCTTCTTTGATGCTGTTGGAGAAATTTTGAGTGCGTGTTATAGCCATTCTTAAACATTAACCTGGGAAATGATTTCTCCAGCAGATTCCATGGAGAGCCTCTCTTACACGCCCTCCTCCCTGCAGCCATCCTCTGCCAGCTGCCTTCTTACCGCCCATGCTGCCAGCTCCTCTTTGCCAAGAGATGACCCAAACACTAATGCCGTAGCCACTGAGGAAACCAGAAGTGAGTCAGAGCTTCTCTTCCTTCCAGATTATCTGGTTTTGTCCAACTGCGAGACTGGAAGACTGCACCATACCAGGTATGCTTATGCCCAGGACTCTGTCTGAGCTGGGCCTGCTAGCATGCTCTCTAGAGTCACACTGCCTCCTCTTGCAGTCTGTAGCTGAGATGTGTTCAGTGTGCTTCACCAAATTAGTCCATTTAGTGGTAGCATTTTCTAGTGGGTGTGTCTGCTCTCACCTCTCTTCCTGCCAATGTCAAGGCAGGAACAGATCGCTATGAACCACTGTGAAAGATGAAGCATGTAGTATACTAAACAGAATGAGTCATGCATTTCAGCATTGTGGTTTTCACTTCTAGCCTTGCATTTTCATGTGTATCTGATGCTTAGAGGATGAAAAAATCAACAAACCATTTTTCTTTTGCCACACCAAGGGGTTGGTGTAACTGAGTGTTGTAGAGGGAATGTGGCTATGCAAGTAGCAAGCAAGGTGGTACTGGGGAGATGGGAATGAGACCAGCGTTGGTTTTGTGGTGGGTGGATGGCTGCATTTTAGTCCAACTTACATGCTTTTCTTCCCCAGTCTACCCACCAGATGTGATAGCTGGTCAAACTCAGACCGTTCATTGGAACAGGCTTCATTTGATGATGTTTTTGTTGACTGCCTGCAGCCGCTCCCCTCCAGTCATTTGGTCCACCCCTCATGCCATGGCAGTGGAGCTCAGGAGGTGCCATCCTCAAGGCCTCAGGCTGCCCTGATCTGGAGTAGAGAAATCAATGGGCCACCCAGGGACCACTTGTCTTCTTCACCATTGCTGGAAAGTTCCTTAAGTTCCACCATTCAGGTAGATAAAAATCAAGGTTCTTTACCCTGTGGAGCAAAAGAACTAGACATTATGTCCAACACTCCACCTCCCCGCCCCCCTAAGCCAAGCCATCTGTCTGAACGGCGCCAAGAGGAGTGGAGTACACACAGCGTTAGCAAGAAGCCAGAATGCACTCTGGTTCCAAGAAGAATCTCCCTCTCTGGTTTAGACAACATGAGAACCTGGAAAGGTAAGCGTTGGGTCCTAAGATTCAGGCGCCAGGAAAACCCTGGCTCCTCTTCACTCTTTGTGTCCATGTGAGGTCGTGCCAATGGACCAAAACGATGGGGCTGGGTTAGAATTACCTTGATGTGTGCAGCTTGGTAAAAAGCCACATCAGTAGTGTGTACTTGTGTACATATGTGCTTGTCCCTTGCTCAGGCTGGCCTGATCTTCTAATGGGGCTGGATCCTTGGTGGAAGCATATACCCTGAAAGCAGCACTCTTCTGTTCCCGGATCCCCCCACCCCTCCTTTGAGCCTGACCACCAGGAGAGACATTTAGGTCCCCATAGATGCTGCAATAGGTTGGAACCCTGGTCCCTTGTGATGGGCTTGCCCATGCAAGTCCTTGCCCATGTGGTAAGCTTCCCACCTGAGTCTGAGCTCCTAGTGTTTTTTGGAGTCACTCAGGGACCCACTTGGTACAAAAGTTGATGTCTTTTGTCTCAACTCAGTCCCATTCCCTTCTTTGCCTCTCTCTCACATACATAGAGAGTCCTGAGATCACAGACCATCACTGCCTTCTATTTTTTAGCAATCCCATCAACCTCATTCATCATCCCATTACACTTGTTCTTTCCAAATTCTAAGTGGCTGTACAAAGGACCCTCCCACAGCCCTCTTTTGCCCTTTTCTATAAGGCCATTTATCCTCACGAGGTTATCTTGCAATTCTGCTTGCAGTTCCATCTTCCTCCGCCTGTTTCTTTCCACCTGGGCCTCTCTGGCCTTCAGAAGCTGTTTGGTGAAAGCCAATTCAAGCCCATTCATTGTGGTTTTTCAGTAACCTCTTCTTTACTGCTTTGCTGGGCCACCTCATCTTTCTGCCATGAGCCAACCAACCTTAGCATTTTGCTCTTCTTTCTTACATCAGTCTGTATCTCTCAGATACACAGATAGACACAAAAACTAGTTGTCTATCTCTGTGTCTCCTTTCTTCTTTCTTTTCTCTCTTTCTTTCTCTCTCCATTGAAATATAATCACCCACACCTCACTACTTATTTAGGCCATGTTTTCAAGGAATTATGGAAAGTGGAAGGAGTGCAAATTTATTTTCAAATTGTACGAATCTCTCATTCTGACTGAGAATTAAGTCACTAGTAAAAACCTTCCCTAATGTCCCTAATGATGTTACCATTACGTATGTTGCTTCCTTTTGACAGTCCTTATGAAATAGGTGTATACTGATTACACAAATGATCTGGATATGCTAACATGTGTGAACAGTTGACAAAAAGGGAAAAATGAAAGTGGTTAAGCAGATTTTAGGAAGTGAAATGAATAAAACCAGTAGAATAATAACATATGAAAATGAATTAAAAGTCTTAAATTGAAGAACAAAAACTTGAAATAATTTGAAATTTCAACACAAACATAAAACAATTAGATTGTGTTCTTTTACATGAAGGCAAACAAAGGTTAAAACTAAGTAAAATAGAGGTTTTGACCATGAAACAAAGACCAAACAACAGTGGTGCCTAGAAGCAAAATGGCTCTGATAAAGCAGAGGGAATGCATAAAGTTTATTGTTCTGCCTTTCCCACTGAGATTTGCCTGGAATCTGTGTTGGTACGTGGTGGCAGAGTGAGGTCAAGGTTCATTTTTGTCCATCTGGATCTCCATCCGATGACCCTGTCCCCATGGCTCTCCAGCGCCCCCTCTGCCATAGATGAAGTGCCCATGTATGTGAGGGTCTGAGTCTCCTTTCTGCTTTCTATCCCTTGGAGCCTACTTGTCCAGCTTGCACCAATACCACACTCTCTTAATTACTGTACCATTCTATCTTAATATCCAGTAGGACAAGTCCTCCTGCCTTTAAGAATATAATGGCTATTCTAGGGTCAATTTTACAGTCAGCTGGTGAGGTTCTAGATACACATATATAAATATATTGGGGATTTGAGGAGGATTGCATCCGATCTGTAGATCAGTTTGTGAAGATTTGACATCTTTACAATGTTGAATTTTCCAATCCACGAATAGGAAATATGCTTCCATTTATATAGGTCTTATTTTTGTATTTTAAAATATTTAATTGACAAATAAAGATTGCATGTATTCAAGGTGTGAATGCATATGCATCAGAACATGATGATTTGATGTGCATATGCATTATGTACTGATTATTACAATCAAACTAATTAGCACATCCATGGCCACCCATGCTGTACATTGGATCCCCCAGACTTGTTCACTTACCACTGAAAGTTTGTACCTTTTGACCAACATATTCTCATTTACCTGCATTCCCCAGTCCCTGACAACCACCATTTTACTATTGCCATGAGTTTGACTTTTTTAGATTCCACATATAAGTGAAATCATGCAGTACTTTTTTTTCTGTGCCCAGCTCATTTCACTGAACATAATCTCATCCTGGTTTACCCATGTTGTCACAAATGACAGGATACCATTCCTTTTTAAGGCTGAGTAATATTCCACTCTGAATATATACCACATTTTTTATATCCATTATATCCTTTATCCATTCATCCAGTGATGGACACAAATTGACTACATGTTGTATTAGTCCATTCTCATACTGAAAATGGACTAAAGAACTATTTGAGGCTGGGTGCGGTGGCTCAGACTGTAATCCCAGCACTTTGAGAGGCGGGAGTGGGCAGATCACAAGGTCAGAGGTTCAAGACCAGCCTGGCCAATATGGTGGAACCCTGTCTCTACTAAAAATACAAAAATTACCCAGTGTGGTGGCGGGCGCCTGTGGTCCCAGCTACTCGGGAGGCTGAGGCAGAAGAATCACTTGAACCTGGGAGGCAGAGTTTGCAGTGAGCCGAGATCACACCACTGCACTCCAATCTGGGTGACAGAGCAAGACTTCGTCTCAAAAAAAAAAAAAAAAGAGAAAAGAAAAAAGAACTGCCTGAGACTGGGTAATTTGGGTAATTTATAAAGCAAAGAGATTTAATTGACTCACTCACAGTTCCACAGGCTGTACAGGAAGCATGGCTAGGGAGGCCTCAAGAAACTTACAATCATGGAGGAAGACAAAGAGGAAGGAAGCATGTCTTACATGGCTGGAGCAGGAGGAAGAGAGTGAAGGGGGAGGTGCTACATACACTTTTAAACAAGCAGATCGTGTGAGAGTTCTATCACAAGACAGCACTAGGGAGATGGTGCTAAACCATTAGAAACCACCCCCATGATCCAGTCACCTCCCACCAGGCCCTACTTCCAACATTGGAATTACAATTCAACATGAGATTTGTGGGGGACACAGGGCCAAACTATATCACATGTTGTGGCTATTGTGAATAGTGCTGCAATAAACACAGGAGGGCAAATATCTCTTTGACATACTGATTTCATTTCTTTTGGATATGTATCCAGAAGAGAGATTGCTGGATCATAAGGTAGTTATATTTTTAGTTTTCTGGGGAACCTCCATACTGTTTTCCTTAATGGCTATACCAATTTACATTCCCACCAACAGTGTACAAGGGTCCTCTTCTCTACATGCTCTCCAACACTTGTATTTCTTGTCTTGTTTGATATTAGCCATCCTCACAGGTGTGGGCCGATACCTTGTGTGGTTCTGATTTGCATTTCCCTGATGGTTAGTGATGTCGAGCATTTTTTCATGTACCTGTTGGCCATTTCAGAAATGTCTATTCGGATCTTTGCCCATTTTAAAATTAGGTTATTTAGTTTTTTTGCTACTCAGTTATGTGAGTTCCTCATATATTTTTACTGTTAACCCCTTTTATATGATTTGCAAATATTTTCTCTCGTTCTCTAGGTTGCCTTTTCATTTTGTTGATTGTTTACTTTCCTAAGCAGACACTTGTTAGTTTGATGTAGCTCCGCTTGTTTATTTTTGCTATTTTTGCCTGTGCATTTGGAATCATATCCAAAATATCATTGTCAATACCAATGTCAATGAGCTTTCCCCCTATATTTTCTTCTAGGGGCTAAATGGTTTTAGATTTTAGATTGAAGTCTATAATCCATTTCAAGTTAATTTTTTGTATATGGTATAAGAAAAGGGCCCAACTTCATTCTTTTGCATGTGGATATCCAGTTTTCCCAACACCATTTATTGAAGAGACTCTCCTTTCTCCATTGTGTATTCTTTGCACTCTTGTCAAAGCGTAGTTGACCATGTACATGTGGGTGTATTTCTGGCCTCTCTATTCTGTTCTTTTGGTTTATGTATCTGTTTTTATGCCAGTACAATGTAGGTTTTATTTGTGTATATAATGTTTTATAGTTTTTAGTGTAGAAATTTTACATATCTCTTATTAATATATTTCCATGTATTTGCTATTTTTTATGTTATTGTCAATGGTATTTTAATAACTGTTTTTTGCTGTTGTATGAAAACTTAAATTGAGTTTTGGATTTTGATTTTATATCCAGCTTTTTAAAACTATGGATTATTTTGTCTTTTCTTTGCATATAATTATATTGCCTGCAAATAATAATAGCTTTGTTTTTTCTTTAACAACCCTTGTATTTTTCATTACTTTTTCTTATGTCACTGCATGGGATAAGAAGTCCAGTACGTTACTGAATAGTCATGGTGACAATATGGATCCTTGTATCATTCCTGATCTCAGATAGAAAGCTTCTAATATTTCACCATTACAATGTGGTTTGCTGTGGAATATTGTAGATACCATTCATTAGATTAAAGTCATTCACATATTTTCTCCTTTGCTAACTGTTATTTTCTAAAGTCATGAATAGATGTATTTCTTTTATTTTTAATTGACAAATAATTGTATACATTTATGGGATACAATATGATGTTTTGATATACATCTATATCATGGAATGATTAAAATCAAGCTAATTAACAAACATTACCTAATATAATTATCATTTTTTGTGGTTAAAGCACTTTATAATCATATTATTTTTATCATGTTAATGTCAAGAAATTCACTGGATAATTTTTTTAGTGCTAAACTAACCTTGGCATTTCTGGAATAAACCCAACTTTATCATGATACCTATCCTTTTTATAAATTACTAGATTTGTTTTGCTCATATTTTGTTTAGAACTTCAAAAAAAAATCTGTGTTCATGAGGGAGATTGTCCTGTAACTTTCTTTTATCATGACGTCTTTGGTTTTGGTAAAAATGTTATGCTGATGTCATAAAATGTGGATTTATTTCTGGGTTCTCTATTCTGTTCCATTGGTCTATGTGTCTGTTTTCATACCAATATCATGCTGTTTGGGTTATTGTAATTTTGTATATTTTGAATTGATGTAGTTTGATGCCTCCAGCTTTGTTCTTTCTAAATTTTTTTTTTTTTTTTTTAGAAACAAGGTCTCATTCTGTCACCCAGGCTACAGTGCAGTGGTGTGATCATAGATCACTACAGCCTCAAACTTCTGGGCTTAAATGATCCTCCCACCTCAGTCCCCCAAGCTGCTGGGACTACAGGCTCACGCCACCACACTTGGCTAATTTGAAAAAAAAAATTTCTTTGTAGAGACAGGGTCTTGCTATGTTGCCCAAGCTGATCTCGACCTCCTGACCTCAAGCGATCCTCCCACCTCAGCTTCCCAAAGTACTGGGATTACAGGCATAAGCCACTATGTCCAGCTCAGATTTGTTCTTTTTGCTCAGTATTGCTTTGGATGTTCAAGGTCTTTTGTGGTTCCATATACATTTTAGGATTGTTTTTTCTATTTCTGTGAAGAACGTAATTGATATACTGATATTTTGATAGAGAGTGCATTAAATCTGTAGATAAATTTGGGTAGCATGTTCATTTTAACAATATTAATTCTTCTGATCCATGAGCTTTTTTTTTTTTTTTTTTTTTGAGATGGAGTCATGCACTGTCGCCCAGGCTGGAGTGCAGTGGTGCGATCTTGGCTCACTGCAACCTCTGCCTTCCAGGTTCAAGTGATTCTCCTGCCTCAGCCTCCCAAGTAGCTGGGATTACACGCATGCGCCACCACGCCCAGCTAATTTTTGCATTATTAGTAGAGATGGGGTTTCACCACGTTGATCAGGCTGGTCTTGAACTCCCGACCTAAGGTGATCTGCCCGCCTCGGCCTCCCAAAGTGCCAGGATTACAGGTGTGAGCCACCGTGCCTGGCCAGATCCATGAGCATTTTAACAATATTAATTCTTCTTTCCATTTGTTTGTGTCCTCTTCCATTCTTTTTATCAGTGTTTTGTAGTTTAGTTTTCATTGTACAGGTCTTTCACCTCTTTCATTAAATTTATCCCTGGGAAATTTTTTGTAGCTATTGTAAATGTTATTGCTTTCTTCCTTTCTTTTTCAGCTAGCTCATTGTTTGATGTATAGAAATGCTACAGATTTTTGTATGTTGATTTTGTATCCTGCAAACTTACCAAATTCATTTATCAGTTCTAAGAGTTTTTTAGTAGCATCTTTAAATTTTTCTATATTTAATACTATGTCATGTACAAATAGAGAGAATTTGTCTTCCTCTTTTCCAATTTGGATATCTTTTATTTCTTTCTTTTGCCTGATTGCTCTGGCCAGGACTTCCAGTAATATGTTGAATAAAAGTGGCAAAAGTGGGCATTCTTTTCTTGTTCTAGTTCTTGGAGGAAAGGCTTTCAGCATTTCCCCATTCTCTATGATGTTGGCTGTGGGTTTGTCATATATGGCCTTTATTATTTTGAGGTATGTTCCTTATATGCCTAGTTTGTTGATAGTTTTTTTAATCATGAAGGGATGTTGAATTTTATCAAATGCTTTTTATGCATCTATTGAGATGATCATATGGTTTTTATCCTTGATTCTGTTGATGTGATGTGTCTCATTCTTGCATCTCTGAGATGAATCCCACTTGATCATGGTGTATTATCTTTATGATGTATTGTTTGACTCAGGTTGCTAGTGTTTTTTGGTTTTTTAATTTTTTAAACTTTTATTTTAGGTTTCGGGTACATGTGTAGGTTTGTTACATAGGGAAATGCGTGTCACGGGGTTTGTTGTACAGATTATTTCATAACCTAGGTACTAAACCTGGTATTTTGTTGAAGATTTTACATCTATGTTCATCAGAGATACTGGCCTGTAGTTTTCTTTTTTTTCTTGTGTCCTTGTCTGGTTTTGGTGTCAGGGTGATGCTGGTCTCGTAGAATGAGTTAGGGAGAATTCGCTCCTCTTCATTTTTTGGGGGATAGTTTGAGAAGCATTGATGTCACCTCTTCTTCAAATGTTTGGTAGAATTCAGCAGTAAAGCCATCAAGTTTCTGGGCTTTACTTTGTTGGGAGACTTTTTTTTATTATTGATTCAATCTCATTACTCATTATTGGTTTGTTCAGGTTTTCTAGTTCTTTCTGATTCAATCTTGGTAGGTTTTACGTGTCCAGGAATTTATCCTTTTCCTCTGGGTTTTCAAATTTGTTAATGTATAATTGTTCAAAACAATCTCTAATAACCGTCTGTATTTCTTTGGTAACTATTGTAATGCCTCCTTTTTCAGTTCTAATTTTATTTATCTGAGCATTCTTCGCTTTTTCTTACTCTAGTTACTGACTAAGTGACTAAACCACTTAGTCTAGTGGTTTATGGATTTTGTTTGTCTTTTTGAAGAACCAGCTTTTTCTGTAGTTCTGATGTGATCTTTATTATTTATTTCCTTATACTATTTTTCAGTTTGGTTTGCTCTTGCTTTTATAGTTTCTTTTTTCTTTTTAATTTTTGTGGGTACATGGTAGGTGTATATATTTACAGGGTACATGAGATGTTTTGATACAGGCATGCAATGTGAAATAATCACATCATGCATTTATTCTTCATGTTGCAAACAATCCAATTACACTCTTTTCGTTATTTAAAAATGTACAATTAAGTTATTATTGACTATAGTCACCCTGTTGTGTGGTCAAATATTAGGTCTTAATCTTTCTAATGAATTTGTGTATCTATTAATCATCCCCACTTCCCCCACAGCCCCCCACCCTGGCTACCTTTCCCAGCCTCTGGCAACCATTCTTCCACTCTTTATGCCCATAAGTTCAATTGTTTTGATTTTTAGATTCCACAAATAAGTGAGGACATGTGACATTTGTCTTTCTGTACCTGGCTTCTTTCACTTAACCTCCTTAATGACCTCCAGTTCAATCCATGTTGTTGCAAATGATGGGATCGCGTTCTTTTTTATGGCTGAAGAGTACTCTATCGTATATATATACCACATTTTCTTTATCTATTTATCTGTCGATGGGCACTTTGGTTGCTTCCAAATCTTGGCTACTGTGAACACTGCTGCAGCAAACATAGGAGTTTTGTATCTCTTTGATACACTGATTTCCTTCCTTTGGGGTATATACCCAGCAGTGGGATTGCTGGATCTATGGTAGCTCGATTTTTAGTTTTCTGAGGAACCTCCAAACTTCTCCATAGTGGTTGTACTAATTTACATTCCTGCCAACAGTGTACAAAGGTTCCCTTTTCTCCATATCCTCACAAGCATTTGTTATTGCCTGTCTTTTGGATATAAGCCATATTAACTGGAGTGAGATGATAATCTCATTGCAGTTTTTAAATATATTTTTTATTTTAACTTTTGTTTTAAGTTCAGGAGTACATGTGTAGGTTTATTAAATAGGTAAACTTGTGTCATAGGGGTTTGTTGACTATTTCATCACCCAGGTATTAAGCCTCGTATCCATTAGTTATTTTTTCTGATCCTTTCCCTCCTACCATCCTCTGCCCTCCAATAGGCCCCAGTGTCTATTGCTCCCCTCTATGTGTCCATGTGTTCTCATCGTTTAGCTCTGACTTATAAGTGAGAACATGTGGTATTGGGTTTTCTGTTATTGCGTTAGTTTGCTAAGGACGGTGGCCTCCAGCTCTGTATATGTTCCTGCAAAGGACATGATCTCATTATTTTTTATGGCTGCATAGTATTCCATGGTGTATATGGACCACATTTTCTTTATCCAATCTGTCATCAATGGGCATTTAGGTTGATTCCATGTCTTTGCTATTGTGAATAGTGCTGAAATGAACATATGCGTGCATGTGTCTTTACGTTAGAATGATTTATATTCCTTTGAGTATATACCCAGTGATGGGACTGCCGGGTTGAGTGGTATTTCTGTTTTTAGGTCTTTGAGGAATCACCACACTGTTTTCCACAATGGTTGAACTAATTTACATTCCCAAAAACAGTTTATAAGCATTCCCTTTTCTCTGCAACCTCACCAGCATCTGTTATTTTTTGACTTTTTAATAATAACCATTCTGACTGGTGTGGGATGGCATGTTATCGTGGTTTTGATTTACATTTCTTTAGTGATCAATGATGTTGAGTTTTTTTGTATCCTTGTTGGCTGCATGTATGTCTCTTTTGAGACAGTTTTGATTTGCATTTCTCTGATGATCAATAACATTGAGCACCTTTTCATATGCCTGTTTGTCATATGTTTGTCTTCTTTTGAGAAATGTGTATTCAAATATTTGTTCCATCTTTTAATCAGATTATTAGACTTTTTTCCTATAGAGTTGTTTGAGCTTCTTAAATATTCTGTTTATTAATCCCTTGTCAGATGGGTAGTTTGCAAATACTTTCTCCCATTCTGTGGGTTGTCTCTTCACTCTGTTGATTGTATTCTTTGCTGTGCAGAAGTTTTTCAAGTTCATGTGATCCCATTTGTCCATTTTTGCTTTGGTTGTCTGTACTTTTGGTGTATTGCTGAAGAATTTTTTTGCCCAGGCAAATGTCTTCGAGATTTTCCCTAATGTTTTCTTGTAGTAGTTTTATAGTTTGATGTCTTAGCCTTTTTTCCCTAATGTTTTCTTGTAGTAGTTTTATAGTTTGATGTCTTAGATTTAAGTGTTTAATCCATTTAGATTTGATTTTTGTATATGGTGAGAGATAAGGGTCTTAGTTTAATTATTTTGTGTATGGATATACAGTTTTCCCAACACCATTTATTTATGTGCCTATCTTTTTCCCAGTGTATGTTCTTGGCACCTTTGTCAAAAATGAGTTCACTGTAGGTGTGTGGATTTGTTTCTGAGTTCCCTATTCTGTTCCATTGGTCTATGTGTCTGTTTTCATGCCAGTACCATGCTGTTTGGTTACTATAGCTCTGTAGTATAATTTGAAGTCAGGTAATGTGATTCTTCCAGTTTTGTTCTTTTTGCTTAGGATAGCTTTGGCTATTCTGGGTCTTTTATGGTTCCATACAAATTTTAGGATTTTTTTCTATTTCTGTGAAGACTATAATAGGTATTTTGGTAGGGATTGCATTGAATCTGTAGATTGCTTTGGGTAGTATGGACATTTTAATAATGTTGATTCTTCCAGCACATGAACGTGGAATATTTTTCTATTTTTTGGTGTGCTCTTCAATTTCCTTCAATATTGTCTCATAGTTTTCCTTATAGAGGTCTTTCTCTTCTTTGGTTAAGTTAATTCCTAGGTATTTAAGTTTTTGTGTGGCTATTGTATATGGGATTACTTTTTAATTTCTTTTTCAGATTGTTCACTGTTAGCATATAGAAATGCTACTGATTTTTCTATGTTGGTTTTGTGGCCTGCAACTTTACTGAATTTGTGTATTAGTTCTAACAGTTTTCTTGTGTAGTCTTTAGGTTTTTCCCAATATAAGGCAGAGGAGCCTCACTTCATAGCTACCACCACCCCAGGCCATGGGGAGTACTGTCTGCCCATGTTCCCTTAAGGCCCAAGGGCACTTCAGGAAGCTTGCAATGAATGCTGTCATATAAGAGAAAAAGTGCCTTCCTTTACTCTGATCCCATCTGCATTCTATCTGTCACAAATCTCTTAAAGTATCTGGCACATGGATTATACCTATGTCTTTGATTCAGAGTTTTCTCTATATTTATGTTATTTGATGACTTCAAAAGGGTCTGGTAGTGGAAAGGGAGTTAAGGGCTTGTGCTCACACATGCAAGTCCCACAATAAGAAATTATTCCATAATAGTTTCTAAGAATTATTAAGTACTTTCTGTGTTCTAGGCAGTGTTCTACGTCCTTTCCAGAAGTCCTATGAAATAGGTTCTATTATTGGCTTCACTTTACAAATAGGAAACTGAGACATAGAGAGGGTAAGTAACTTGTCTAGTGCCACACAGCTAATACATGGTGGTGTAGGGATTTATAACTAGACAGTCTGACTTCAGGGTAGTTTTTAACCAGTACTTGTACATCTTTAAACATATGTAAGCATAGATATATACATATATACATACACATATATGTATATATAATATATATGCTTAATTCCATCAGTCTCTGTCACATCTTTTCTGAGCTGGGAGTTGTCCTTGCATTTTAAGATGTTGTCGAATTTTAAGTTTATTTCTTAGAGGCCTCCTGACTTTTCACACCTCCAAGCTCTTGAGGGCTGAGGGCTGAGGGCCGCTTTGCTCTGGCCACCACGTGCTGGGAGCACTTGCTGGACTTCTCTGCACCACTCAACACTGTTGGCCATTCTTTCCTTCCTGAGACTTTCATGGCACCATACCCCCCAAGTTTCCTCATTAATCTATGGTTGCTGTTTCTCAAGATACTTCACTGACTTATCTCTTAGTTCTTTGAATCTTGGATTCTCTAGAGTTTTGTACTTTTCTCAACACTTGCAACCTAGATAGTTTCATCTACTCTTCTGGTCTAAAGTATTCTAAATTTTAATATCACACTGTTTCTTGCATCCATCTGATGAGTTTCTAATCCTGGATAACTCCAAATGTCCTTTCTCTCCATGGGTCTACCTGAGTAGCTTTTCTGGTCACAGACCTCAATTGGGCCCTTAATGCTGCTCCACAAGGCAATCGTTTCTCTGTTCACCCTGTTCGCTTGCTCATTACAAGGAATATTTCAAACCTCTCTCCTCTCCTCAAACCTCCAGTTCTGCCTCCAGCTCAGAAGATTTATGTAACAAATGCAACAAGCATTGGTTAATTACTTGCTATATCTCCTCCTAATTCACAGAAAGAACTCAAACCATCGGCTAGAAACTTCTTCAAAATCTGGTCTGATTTTTCATCTGTTGGGGAAATGTGTTCTGACTGCCCAGCTAGACTCTAATAGCAACTGTTGTGTTATGCTTCTCTGCCTCTCTGGACTCTAGTTTCAGTTGATATTGTTCTGCATTTCTCACCACCTTGGCTTATTTCTTGCAGCTGATGTAGAAGGCCAATCCTTAAGACACCGAGACAAGCGGCTTAGTTTAAATTTGGTAAGTTCAGCACTCAGGTTCTTTTAAGCATCAATTTTACCAAAAACAGCTTGATCTATGTATATTCCCTTGAAATCTTTAAGATTCAGCACTCTGAGTCTCTGAGGACTCTTACAGTCTCCCCTGAAGACTTGAACTTGCTTGGGAACTACAGGACTTGGTGTTCTATAAGGGCCTTATTGGTTCTAATGGTTCAAACACTTGCTCAACTTGGTGTAGCTACTTAGGGCATCACTTTATGCTTAAAGCATTTGCATAAATTCATAACCCTCTGTTTTCCAGTGTCAGATCTTGGAGAGTTATTGCCTATACTAAAACGATAAGTCCAGAGGCAGAACTTGAACTAGAGGCTTGTCTGACTTTGCTGAGGAAGTTCAGAGTTATACTTGGATAATTTGGAACTGAAACCATATGTACAGCTTTGGCCGCCCTCTGATAGCAGTTTCCATGACTGGTCTGTGGTTCCCAATCTGTATCTGTTCTTTTGCAGCCATGCAGGTTCTCCCCGATGTACCCCACACCTTCAGCCAGTATCGAAGACAGCTATGTGCCCATGAGCCCCCAGGCTGGTGCCTCTGGTCTTGGACCCCACTGCAGCCCTGATGACTACATTCCAATGAACTCAGGAAGCATCTCAAGCCCATTGCCTGAGCTACCTGCAAACCTGGAACCTCCCCCAGTGAATAGAGATCTCAAGCCTCAGAGGAAATGTAAGCACTTGACCAGGCCTGCTGTACAGGGGTAGGGGAGCAAGGTTCCGGTGGTTGCATAGAAAAGGTTTCTGTAAAGGAAGACCTAGAGAAACCACCCCAGAGGGCCGGAAAGTATAAGGTCAGGAAAGAAGTGGCTGGGATAGAATAGGAAGGGCTGGGGCACCTTGCTGCCCCAGATTGTCATGATAATAGGAGTCGGGGGACTTACAGGCACTGTGGCCTTGCAAATACAGCTGACAAAGCCAGGTTCATTCCAGAGGGCTCGTCTTTGGCTGTTTCCCTAACAAAGGCCCAGGAATAAGTGATGGTGGATTAGAATGGAATCCCACCTGGTATCTCCTCATTAGACAGCACTTGAATGTAATCATAGTGCCAGCCTCTGTAAGGCAGTCAGGAATAGCCTTTGACACCAATTCCTGAAGGTCAGACCCAGTCACATGCAGTTTATCACTCATCGTTCTGTGCATGCCCGTCAGCAGAGGTATTCAGGGATAGAAGAGGATTTTGGCAACGAGCAGGCTGACTCCTCTGCACACGGAGTTACTTGCAGCTTCTGTCTTACTCCCAGGCAGCTTCTCTGGTCTGCTAAGCAGCATGGACAGACAGGGAGATAGATAGGAAAAGAGGGAAAGAGGAAGAGCAGGTCAGAGTGACTTATTAACTTCATTCTTGCTCATCCTCCCCTTCCCAGTCGGCTGTGTGATTACGAGGAAGCACTGGTAGAATGACTGATCTCTTGTCCATTCCAACTTCTCTTTGCCCTTTAGAAAGCAAAAAAAGTCACTTCAGGTGGCTGTGCCCAAAGCTGCCAACTAAGACCCCTACTCATGCCTGGTCTACTCCAGGCATATTCCCTTAAATTTCAGTCAAACTACATTTATACATTTACAATGCATGTGCTGCACATGTATTGCTGTGGTGGGCACTGGGTGGGATACGAAGATGAGGAAGCAAGGGGAGGATCCCCTCAGTCTGAGGGGAGGACCCTCGAAATAGAATTATGAAATCAGTGCTAAATAGGAGAACAGACCCTGTCTTATGAGGTTCAGAGGAAATAGCCATTAATTCTGGTCAGAAACAATTAAACAACAACAGAACTTTCTGTGATGTTGGAAATAATGGCTATCGAACCCTTGAAATTTGGCTAATGTGACTGAGGAACTACATTTTAAATTGTATTTAATTTTAATAAATTTACATATATGTGTAAATGGGCGCGTGTGGCTAGTTGTCACGACAATGGACAGTGCAGCTCTGCGGGACCTTGTGATAGGCAACAGAAGATGTCTGACACACTCAGGGTTGGAGATATAATGAGTGGATGCAAAGGTGGATACCTCGGCCAGGACTAACTCAGGAAGATGGGCCACTGAGGTGGAATAAGGGTTGGGGCAGATACCAAGTGCTTCTCTAGGTGCTGAGGCTACTGCAGTGAACAAACCAGATATACCCCTATTCTCCTGGAGCAGTTTAGGCCCAGATAAATCATAGATGAGTGTATTATCACAAACTGGGGCTGTGCTGTGAAGGGTAAGTACAGGAACTTGAGAGCCCAGGCTGTGGGGCCTGATCTTGTCTGGAGGCAAAGAGATGGGAAAGAATGTTCTAGGCAGAAGGATCATCAGGTGGACAATGGATTGTAGGTGGGGAAGACTAGGACCTGGCTGATCATCTCTGCCTGTGATAAGAAAGGTAACATTTCCACTTCAGACACATCGGGTGTGAGGTAATAGGTGTTGCAATTCCACAAGGTCAGAGACTTTCATCTGCTTTATTCATCCTGTGCCTTCAACACCTAGAAGCACGCGTGATATACACAGACTTCTTAATAATGCCTTGCCACGTTGTTACCTCCAGCACGTAATGTGACCATTTGCTCAGTATTTGTCTTTACTCCCAGTGAGGCAGGGAAGAGGAGGACAGTGAAATTCACCCTCATCATCAGTGCTGCCTGTTAGTAAATGTGGATTTGGTGTGCTGGGAAAGTGAAATGTCATAGTTTTACAGCCTTTAGATTCTGGCCTTGACCTCCTGGATGTTGCACACTGTCTTGTAGCACGGCCACCTCCTCTGGACCTGAGAAACCTCTCCACCATCCGGGAACATGCATCTCTTACCAGGACCCGCACTGTGCCTTGGTAAGACTGATTGCTCAAAAGAGCCTCATCCAGCACAAACACCCCGGTGTGTGTTAGGCCTCTGATTAAATGTAGTTGAAGCCCACCTGATCTAGTTTAAGCCAAAGGAGGGGTGAGGTTTATTATCGAGAGCAAGAGCTGTTTTATAGATCACAAAGGAAGGAATATGTCTGGGTCTCCCAGGATCCTGGAATCAGGAACTAGTGTGCTGTTGGGAACCCAAGGAATCTACTCAATTCTGCTTCACTCTTCACATCTGTGCATTCCTTTGTCTTTGCAGTATTCTTTTCTATTGCACAATCCTCATGGTCAAAGATAGCTGTACCATACCCCCTGAACTTGTTTACATGCTACAACTCCAGTACCAACAGATGGGCTGTTTTTCAATGCCAATTCAGATTTCCTGGGGAGAGAGAATTGTGTTCCCCAGTCTCAGTGGAACTGGCTATGGCCCAAGCCCAACTTTGTGAATGGGGTAGGACAAGGGAGTTCCCAGGTTCACAGGCTGGGTAGACAGACTTCAAAATGTAATTGCACCCTTTCATTTCACCTTTTAGAGGTTGCATTTTTAGTCCTGAGCTTGGCTCAGGAGTTTCTCGGTTCACTCTAAATGCCACAAAACACAATTGCATTGTAAAGCAGAATTCTGCAATGAGCTGTATTTCCAGCCAAGACTGTGACTCAGCTCATGCTTCTGACTCAGGAGAAGGATGGGAGTTGATTAGCAGTCTTGTGTCCTATCAGAGGAATGGCCATACTTCCTCACTTTTCCTTACATTGAATAGAAACAAGAAGGCCCCAAAGGAGTTTGTTTTTTTTTTTTTTTTTTTTTTTTTTTTGCTAAATGATATGATGCCCTCATCCGTTTAGAAAGCTCATGGGCTGTGTCACATAGAGGGCCTGAGAAAAAGCAGCCTTTGTGAATTGGGAGCCATTTGCCCCAAAGTGGAGCAGAAACTGTTGAGCATTTTCTGCCTCTTCAGGAATTGCTTTGGCCGGAAGGAAGTTGTGTCTGGAAGAGGAGGGCTGAAACCCCATGAGGGCCATGTTAGTTCCTGGCCAGCTTTCAGAGCAGCTGTAAGACATTGCTTTGACCTCATCTATATTTTTATTCTTAGCAGTCGAACCAGCTTTCTCTCTCCAGAAAGAAATGGTATTAATTCTGCAAGATTTTTTGCTAATCCTGTTTCCAGAGAAGACGAAGAAAGCTACATCGAAATGGTAATCTTATATTTTTCACACTCTTCTTATCCTTCACCCCAATCTATACTCTTATGAGCTCATTGTAAAGGAAACACATCCTTCAGTAAGCCCTATGCAATTTTAAAACAACCACTTGATCGTAAAACCAGGCCACAAGCTTTTCTAGACTTGGAACAAATCAATTTGAAGTTGGCTTTCTTTCCTGCAACATTCAACTCCTCATACCATTTTGAAATTGCAGTATTTCAAGATAGCTCAGGGCTGAGGCTTGCTTAGTTTGAAAATGGAAATGCCAGCAATTCTTTTCACCAAGGCTGTGATGTCCTGTTTCACCCCAATAGGTTTGTAGTTCTCTGGATGTCCAGAGTTTAAATTGTAAAAACTCAACATATTACATGTTCCCTTCCACCAGAACACCTGGTGGCCCTGTCCTGACTGCTTCTGAACCTTCCTGGAGGATGAATCACTTAGAGTCCCATTGGGAAAGGTACAGTGCCCTGGACTGTGAGTGTATCTTAGCCTCTGGAAGACTCCTATTATGGGTCTTTCTATAGACCTGAGTGGATGGAGACTTGATTAACCATTCGCAGTTAAAGAGTCCTGATGTTTCCCTTCTAGCCTGTTGTTCCTTCTGTTCTCTTCATCTTGGATGCTATTGAGAACATGGGCTTTTTGAAGATGGAGAGGGACTTTTAGCACCTCTGGCAATTAGCAGACACTTTAGCCATGACACTGCCTGTTCTGCAATTTAGAAATGTAGGGAACTCAAGAGAGAGCTTCTGTTTGAACTACGAAATTTTGAAAAGAGATCTTAGAAGGACAATGTTCAAGGCTCTGTGACAATATACTCTTGAGAAGACAATTCTGCCTTCCTATGTGCAAGGATAATCAGCAACTGAAAATCTAAAAATAGCGATCTCCAGTTAAGCTATAATTAAATGCTTCATTTTACCTTCTTATTTTATTCAAATCATGCTGTAAGTGCACTTAACCGTATGCAGATGCAAAGTGACTCATATACAAATCTGTTATGGTCTTCCCAATATTTCTCACACTTAGTAATGGCCCTTGGGAAATTTCTAGAAGAAAACACTCTGATAAAACGATGCTTAACAGCTGTGCTCTGTCTCCAGAGAACGGAAAAAGGAAGTGAATCTAAAACCCAATGGAAGCAAGTGCAGAGTCATTCCAGATACCAACAGTTCATTTCTGATCTTTGATGTTGTGAGAAAGATCAGTGTTGGCTGGGCGCGGTGGCTCACGCCTGTAACCCCAGCACTTTGGGAGGCTGAGGCGGGCAGATCATGAGGTCAGGAGACCGAGACCATCCTGGCTAACACGGTGAAACCCCTTCTCTATTAAAAATACAAAATACAAAAAATTAGCCGGGCGTGGTGGCGGGCGCCTGTAGTCCCAGCTACTTGGGAGGCTGAGGCAGGAGAATGGCATGAACCTGGGAGGCAGAGCTTGCAGTGAGTCGAGATCGTGCTACTGCACTCCAGCCTGGGCGACAGAGCCAGACTCTGTCTCAGAAAAAAAAAAAAAAAAAAGAAAAAGAGAAAGATCAGTGTTTCATTAACAACAAAGTTAAGAATCGTTTGTTTGCCTAGGTTTATAATCACTGATCAATGACTGTCTCTGTGTATTAGTAGGCAACATGACACAGCAGATTAAGAACCCAGAACACTGGCTGATAGTAGCTATGATCTGGGAACTGTCGTATAAAAATGTTTAAAGGCTATCCCATCTTGTTCAATTGTGTTTTTTTAAACTTTAGTATTAAGACAGTTTCATGTGACTTTGATTTACGTTATTTCACTTGTGCCACATAACAGCCCAATATGGTAGTCAAACCTGGTATGATTTGACTTTGATTTTGTGCATAAGTATATATGTTAATTTATTTTTTTCTCTTTAAGGGCAAGTTCTGATCTGAATGTAGTGATTAAGGCCAGGGGCTGAAACACGGTTTTGCTTTACTGAAATACAAGTTTTGCCATATATCCTTCTTTAAATGTTTGTGAAATTATAGAAAATTTAGAAGAATAAACATAATTTTATTATATGGGATTCCTTCTCTATCATTTTTTCAAGCCCTTTGGTTTCAACAGTTTTGTAAGGCTTTTATAGTAGAGTTCTAGACTCTTAAATCTCACATTAATTTTTTTATTATGGTATTACAATACTTTTAAGTTTTTAGATCATTTTTACATCATACAGTGAAATTGACTTTCTCTTGGTGTGCAGTTCTATGAGTTTGAACATATATAGAGATTTGTGTAACCACCACCATGATCAGAATACACAACAGTTCCAAAATCCCTCATGCTACCTCTTTAGAGCCACATTCTCCCTTCACCTGTAACCCCTAGCAACCATTGATCTGTTCTTCATGACTATAGTATTATCCTTTCAAGAATGCCACAAAAATAGAATCATACGGTACCTTTTAAAACTGGCTTCTTTCACTCAGAATGGTTTTTTTGAAATTCATCCATTGTTACATGTATTAATAGCTCTTTCCATTTTATTGCTGAGCAGCGTTCAAGCATATGGATGTGTCATATCTTGTTTGTCCCCTCACCCATGGAATGACATTTGGATTTTTTTCAAGTTTTTAGGCAATTAGAACTGTTAGATGCTTTCCTTTACAGTTTTCAAAAAATATTTTTCTTGTAGTAAAGCTCTGCTTTCTGTCTCTATGAACTTACCTATTCTAGGTACCTCATATAAGTGAAGTCATACAATATTTGTCCTTTTGTGTTTGTCTTCTTTCATTTCGTCTAGTGTTTTCAAGATTCATCCATATTGTAGGATACAACAGAATTTCATTTCTTTTTGAGGCTGAGTAATATTTAACTGTATAGACCACATTTTGTTCATCCATTCATCTGCTAATGGGCATTTAGGGTTGTTCCTACCATTGTCTATTGTGAATAATGCTGCTTATAAACATTGGCATACAAGTGTATGCTTGACTTCCTGCTTTCAATTTGTTTGTATATATATATGTAGAAGTGGAATTTCTGGATCATACAGTAATTCTATGCTTAACTTTTTAAGGAACCACCAAACTTGTTTTCCACAGTGACTGCACCATTTTACATTACTGCCAGTAATGCACAAGGGTTCCAATTTCTCCACATCCTCACTAACAATTTTTATTTATCTTTTTTTTTTGGAGACAGAGTCTCGCTCTGTTGCCCAGGCTGGAGTGCAGTGGCGCAAGCTCGGCTTACTGCAACCTCCGCCTCCCAGGTTCAAGAAATCCTCCTGCCTCAGCCTCCTGAGTAGCTGGAATTACAGGCGTGTACCACCATGCCCGGCTAATTTTTGCATTTTTAGTAGAGATGGGGTTTCACCATGTTGGCAAGCCTGGTCTCGAACTCCTGACCTCATGTGATCCGCCTGCCTTGGACTCCCAAAGTGCTGGGATTGCAGGCGTGAGCCATCACGCCCAACCTATTTATCATTTTTTATAATCAGTATCCTAATGGGTGTGAATTGGTATCTCATTGTGGTTTTCATTTGCATTTTCCTAATGATCAATGAACATCTTTTTATGTACTTATTGGCCATTTGTATATCTTCTTTGGAGAACTGTCTATTCAAGTCCTTTGCATATTTTTAAGTTAGGTTGTTTCTTTTTTTGTTGTTGAGTTATAGGCATTTTTAAAATATATTCTGGATGTTAACCCCTTATCAGATACATGATTTCCAAATATTTTCTCTCATTCTGTGGGTTGTCTTTTCACTCTCTTGATAGTGTCCTTTGATGTGCAGAAGTTTTTTATTTTGATGAAGTCAAAATTTTCTTTCCTTTTATTGCCTTGCTTTTGGCGTCATATCCATGAAATCATTGCCAAATCCAATGTCATGAAGATTCTCTCCTATGTTTTCTTCTAAAAGTTTTATAGTTTTAGCTCTTATGTTTAGATCTTTGATCTTTTTTGAGTTAATTTTTGTATATAGTATAAAGTTAGAGTCCAACGTCATTCTTTTGCTTGTGGACATTCAGTTTTCCCAGCACCATTTGTTGGAAAGTCTAGACTATCCTTTCCATGTCAAATGGTCCTGGCGCTCTCATTGAAAATCTCGTTGAAAATCAATATATGCAAGGGTTTATTTCTTAGTCTGTATGTCTATCCTTATGCCAGTACCACACTGTTTTGATTAGTGTAGCTTTGTAGTAAGTTTTGAAATCAGAAAGTATGAGTCTTCCAACTTTGTTCTTCTTTTTTGTGATTGATTTGTCATTTGAGGGTCACTTAATATTACATGTGAACTTTAAGGACAGGGTTTTTTATTTCTGCAAAAAAAGACCATTGGAATTCTGATGGGGAATGCTTTGAATCTGCAAACTGTTTTGCATAATATTATCATATTAACAATATTAAGTCTTTCAATTCATGAACACAGGTATCTTTTCATTTACTTATGTCTCCTTTACTTTCTTTCTTACAGTTTTCAATGTATAAGTCTTTGCCTCCTTGGTTAAATTTATTTCTAAGTATTTTGTTCTTTTTGATGATATTGTAAACGAAAATTTTTTTTTAATTTCCTTTTGTGATTGTTCACTATTAGTGTATAGAAATGCAACTGGTTTTTGGGTATTGATATTATATCCTGCAACTTTGCTGAATTTGTTCATTTTAATTTATTATTAGTTTTTGTATTTTTTTAGGGTTATCTATATATAAGGTTATATTTTTATATAATTTTTAGGGTTTATATAATTTTTAGGGTTATCTATATATAAGGTTATATTATCAGCAAATAGAGGTTACTTTACATCTCCCTTTCCAGTTTGGATGTCTTTTCTTTCTTTTTCTTGCCTAATTGCTTTGGCTAGAACTCCCAATGCTTTGTTGAATAGAAGTAGCAAAAGTGGTCATGCTTGCCTTGTTTCTGATCTTAGTGGTATTTGACAGGTTTCTACGTGGATAGACGTCTTCATTTCTCTAGATCAGTGGTTCTCAGACAGTGGTGATTTTGACCCTCAAGGGATATTTGGCAATGTCTTGAAACATTTTTGGTTGCCACAACTTGGAATGGAGGAGGTAGTGCTAATGACATCTAATGGAAAAAAAATCAGGGGGGCTGCTATACATCCTACAATACACGGGACAGCCCTCACAACAAAGAACTATCCAGCCCCAAATGTCATTAGTGCCACAGCTGAGAAATCCAGCTCCAGGATAAATACCTAGAAGTGGTGTTGCTGGGTCATCAAATGTATGTTTAACTGAGTCATCAATTGTTTATTTAACTTTGTAAGATACTGCTAAAATGTTTTCCATAATGGCTGTACCATTTTGTACTCCCACCAGCAACTTATGAGAGTTCCAGTTGCTCCACCTCCTTTGCCAGCATAGTTGGTATTACCAGATTTTTATTTTTTTATTTTTTTTTAAGTTTTCTTTTTTTTAATATACTTTAAGTTTTAGGGTACATGTGCACAACGTGCAGGTTTGTTACATATGTATACATGTGCCATGTTGGTGTGCTGCACCCATTAACTCATCATTTACATTAGATATATCTCCTAATGCTATCCCTCCCTCGTCCACCCACCCCACGACAGATCCCAGTGTGTGATGTTCCCCTTCCTGTGTCCAAGTGTTCTCATTGTTCAGTTCCCACCTATGAGTGAGAACATGCAGTGTTTGGTTTTTTGTCCTTGCGATAGTTTGCTGAGAATGATGGTTTCCAGCTTCATCCATGTCCCTACAAAGGACATGAACTCATCATTTTTTATGGCTGCATAGTATTCCATGGTGTATATGTGCCACATTTTCTTAATCCAGTCTATAATTGTTGGACATTTGGCTTGGTTCCAAGTCTTTGCTATTGTGAATAGTGCCGCAATAAACATACGTGTGCATGTGTCTTTATAGCAGCATGATTTATAATCCTTTGGGTATATACCCAGTAATGGGATGGCTGGGTCAAATGGTATTTCTAGTTCTAGATCCCTGAGGAATCGCCACACTGACTTCCACAAGGGTTGAACTAGTTTATAGTCCCACCAACAGTGTAAAAGTGTTCCTATTTCTCCACATCCTCTCCAGCACCTGTTGTTTCCTGACTTTTTAATGATCACCATTCTAACTGGTGTGAGACGGTATCTCATTGTGGTTTTGATTTGCATTTCTCTGATGACCAGTGATGATGAGCATTTTTTCATGTGTCTCTTGGCTGCATAAATGTCTTCTTTTGAGAAGTGTCTGTCCATATCCTTCACCCACTTTTTGATGGGGTTGTTTGTTTTTTTCTTGTAAGTTTGTTTGAGTTCTTTGTAGATTCTGGATATTAGCCTTTTGTTGGATGAGTACATTGCAAAAATTTTCTCCCATTCTGTAGGTTGCCTGTTCACTCTGATGGTAGTTTCTTTTGCTGTGCAGAAGCTCTTTAGTTTAATTAGATCCCATTTGTCAATTTTGGCTTTTGTTGCCATTGCTTTTGGTGTTTTAGACATGAAGTTCTTGCCCATGCCTATGTCCTGAATGGTAATGCCTAGGTTTTCTTCTAGGGTTTTTATGGTTTTAGGTCTAATGTTTAAGTCTTTAATCCATCTTGAATTAATTTTTGTATAAAGTGTAAGGAAAGGATCCAGTTTCAGCTTTCTACATATGGCTAGCCAGTTTTCCCAGCACCATTTATTAAATAGGGAATCCTTTCCCCATTTCTTGTTTTTGTCAGATTTGTCGAAGATCAGATAGTTGTAGATGTGTGGCATTATTTCTGAGGGCTCTGTTCTGTTCCATTGGTCCATATCTCTGTTTTGGTACCAGTACCATGCTGTTTTAGTTACTGTTTCCTTGTAGTATAGTTTGAAGTCAGGTAGCGTGATGCCTCCAGCTTTGTTCTTTTGGCTTAGGATTGACTTGACAACGTGGGCTCTTTTTTGGTTCCATATGAACTTTAAAGTAGTTTTTTCCAATTCTGTGAAGAAAGTCATTGGTAGCTTGATGGGGATGGCATTGAATCTATAAATTACCTTGGGCAGTATGGCCATTTTCATGATATTGATTCTTCCTATCCATGAGCATGGAGTATTCTTCCATTTGTTTGTGTCCTCTTTTATTTCGTTGAGCAGTGGTTTGTAGTTCTCCTTGAAGAGATCCTTCACGTCCCTTGTAAGTTGTATTCCTAGGTATTTTATTCTCTTTGAAGCAATTGTGAATGGGAGTTCACTCATGATTTGGCTCTCTGTCTGTTATTGGTGTATAAGAATGCTTGTGATTTTTGCACATTGATTTTGTATCCTGAGACTTTGCTGAAGTAGCTTATCAGCTTAAGGAGATTTTGGGCTGAGATGATGGGGTTTTCTAGATATACAATCATGTCATCTGCAAACGGACAATTTGACTTCCTCTTTTCCTAATTGAATACCCTTTATTTCCTTCTCCTGCCTGATTGTCCTGGCGAGAACTTCCAACACTATGTTGAATAGGAGTGGTGATAGAGGGCATCCCTGTCTTGTGCCAGTTTTCAAAGGGAATGCTTCCAGTTTTTGTCCATTCAGTATGATATTGGCTGTGGGTTTGTCATAAATAGCTCTTATTATTTTGAGATACATCCCATCAACAACCTAATTTATTGAGAGTTTTTAGCATGAAGAGCTGTTGAATTTTGTCAAAGGCCTTTTCTGCATCTATTGAGATAATCACGTGGTTTTTGTCTTTCGTTCTGTTTATATGCTGGATTACGTTTATTGATTTGCGTATGTTGAACCAGCCTTGCATCCCAGAGATGAAGCCAACTTGATCATGGTGGATAAGCTTTTTGATGTGCTGCTGGATTCGGTTTGCCAGTATTTTATTGAGGATTTTTGCATCAATGTTCATCAGGGATATTGGTCTAAAATTCTCTTTTTTTGTTGTGTCTCTGCCAGGCTTTGGTATCAGTATGATGCTGGCCTCATAAAGTGAGTTAGGGAGGATTCCCTCTTTTTCTATTAATTGGAATAGTTTCAAAAGGAATGGTACCAGCTCCTCCTTGTACCTCTGGTATTACCAGATTTTTAAATTTTCTACCTTCTAATGGATGTATATTGGTATCTCAGCGTGGCTCTAACATGTACTTTCCTAATGGTAAATTATGTTGGACATATTTTGGTGTGTTTACTTGCCATCCATATATTTTCTTTGGTGGAGTATCTGTTCAATCTTTTTGCCAATTTTTAAATCAAGTTGTTTGTTTTCTTACATTGAGTTTTGAGAGTTCTTTATACATTCTGTGTACAAGTCCTCCAAAGGGGCCAGGCACGGTGGCTCACACCTGTAATCCCAGCACTTTGGGAGGCTGAGGTGGGAGGATCATCTGAGGGCAGGAGTTTGAGACCAGCCTGGCCAACATGGTGAAACCCTGTCTCTACTAAAAATACAAAAATTAGCCGGGCGTGGTAGCACGTGCCTGTAGTCCTAGCTACTCGGGAGGCAGAGGCAGGAGAATCGCTTGAACCCGGGAGGCAGAGGTTGCAGTGAGCCAAGATCATGCCACTGCACTCCAGCCTGGGTGACAGAGTAAGACTCTGTCTCAAAAAAAAAAAAACAAAAACAAAACAAAAAAAACCCAAGTCCTCCAATGGATATATAGTTTGCAAATATTTTCTCCATATCTGGAGCTTGTCTTTTCATTCTCTTCTGTCTTTTGCAGAGCAAACATTTAAAAATTTAATTAAGTCCAATTTATTGATTTTGTTTCCTTAATGGATTGTTATGTCTAAGAACTCTGCCTAACCTTAGTTCATTAGAATTTTCTCCTTTATTTCCTTCTAAAAGAATTATGGTTTTACATTTAGGTCTATGATCCATTTTAAGTTAATTTTTATATGAGATGTGAGGTGAAGTCAAAGCTGACATTTTGCATATGGATGTCCAAATGTTTCAGTACCATTTATGAAAAATATAATCCTTTCTTCATTGAATTTTCTTTGCACCTCTGTAATAAATCAGTTGGGCATATTTGTGTAGATTTTCTATTCTGTTCCATTGTCTCTCTCTTTGCCTATGCCATACAGTCTTGATTATTGTAGCTTTGGAGTAAATTTTAAAATCAGGAAGTGTATTTTCTCTAACGTCATTCTTGTTTTTAAAACTTGTTTTTGTTATTCTACTTCCTTTGCCTTTCCATGTATAATTAGAGTCAGATGTTCTTTATCTACAAAAATATCCTGCTGAGACTTTTTTTTTTTTTTTTTTTTTTTTGAGACAGAGTCTCGCTGTGTCACCCAGACTGGAGTGCAGTGGCGCCATCTCGGCTCACTGCAAGCTCCGCCCCCCCAGGTTCACGCTGTTCTCCTGCCTCAGCCTCCTGAGTAGCTGGGACTACAGGCGCCTGCCACCCCACCTGGCTAGTTTTTTGTATTTTTTTTTAGTAGAGGCGGGGTTTCACCATGTTAGCCAGGATGGTCTCAATCTCCTGACCTCGTGATCCACCCACCTCAGCCTCCCAAAGTGCTGGGATTACAGGCGTGAGCCACCATGCCCGGCCTAACACTTTTTTTAATTGGAATTGCATTAAATCTATACATACATTTGAGAATTGAGTCTTTACTATTCTGAATCTTCCAATTACTGAGCACAGTATATATCTCCATTTATTCAGATTGGTTTTTGGTTTTTTTTGTTTTGTTTTTTTGTTTTTTTTGAGACAAAGTCTTGCTCTGTCACCCAGGTTGGAGTGCAGTGGCACAATCTCGACTCACTGCAACCTCCGCCTCTCGGGTTCAAGTGATTGTCATGTCTTAGCCACCCAAGAAGCTGGGATTACAGGCACACACCACCACGCCTGGCTAACTTTTTGTATTTTTAGTAGAGACAGGGATTCACCATGTTGGCCAGGCTGGTCTCGAACCCCTGACCTCAAGTGATCCGTCTGCCTCAGCCTCCCAAAGTGCTGGGAATACAGGCATGAGCCATCGCGCCTGGCTCATTTATTCAGATTTTCTTTGATTTTTTTTTCCCCTCATAATTTTGGAATTTTTACATAGATCTTATGCGTGTCCTATTAGATTTATATCTAAGTATTTCATTTTTGGAGCTATTATAAATGGTATTTTTTAAATTTCAGCTTCCAATGACCCACTGGTGGTATATAGAAATATGATTGGCAGAGTTCAGTGGCTCGCACCTGTAATCCCAGGACTTTGTGGAGGCTGATGTGGGAGAATGGCTTGAGCCCAAGAGTTCAAGACCAGCCTGGGCAACAAAGTGAGACCCTGTCTCTACAAAAATGTTATTAAAAATTAACCATGCATAGTAGCTGTGCCTATAGTCCCAGCTAATCAGGAGGTTGAGACAGGAAGATCCCTTGAGCCCAAGAGTTTGAGGTTGCTGAATTAACTTATTAATTATAGGAGGTTTTTATTTTCTTCAGATTTCTTGGGATTTTTTTTTTTTTTTTTTTTTTTTTTTTGGTAGAGACAGGGTCTTACTACGTTGCCCAGGCTGGTCTTGAACTTCTGAGCTCAAGCCATCCTCCCACCTCAGCCTCCTAAAATGCTGGGATTATAGGCATGAGCCACTGTGCCAGGCTTTAAGCCAGTCTTGTATTCTCTAGATAAACCCCATTTGGTCATGGTGTATTATTTCCTTGTATATATTGCTGCATTTCATCTGCTAATATTTTGTTGAGGATTTTCATGTCTGTGTTCCTAATGGGTGTTGATCTTTAGGTTTTTGTAGTGTCTTTGTGTGGTTTTGGTATTAAGGTCATGCCAGGCTCCTCAGGAAGTGTTCTCTCCTCTTCTAGTTTCTGGAACAGATCGTGTAGAATTAGTTTTGTTTATTCTTTAAATTTTTGGTATAATTCACCAGTGAAACCCTCTGGGTGAATTCAATTTCTTTAATACAGGATCATTATCTATTTGATCTCGGGTGAATTATGGTTATTTCCTAGGAGTTTTCTAGTTTTACCTTCACATTTGGATTATACCACCTTGAATTAACTTGTGTGTGCTGTGAGATAGGGGTCAAGACTCATTTTTCCCCATATGTTTATCTAATTGGTTGGCACCATTTATGTAAAATGACTATCATTTACTGACTATTCGGCAGTGCCATCTTTGCCATAAATCAAATATCCATATATGTACGGTTTTTTATGGACTCTTAATTCTATTCTGTTGGTTTCCCTGTCTATCTTTGAACAATACAAACTCCCTTAGTTGCTGTAGCTTTATAAGACTCAATATCAAGGAAAGTAAGTCCTCCTGCTTTGTTTACCTTCCTCTAGGTTTTTTTCGTTTTTTTTCTTTGACTTTTCTACTCCCATAAAAATTTTAGAAACAATTTTTTAATTTCTACCAAAAAAGGAAAAAAAATATTGTTCTCGGCAGGAAGGGTGATCAAACTTACTTTATTCAACATTACTGGAGGTGAAACTACATTTATTCTGTTTTTAAAATTTGATGGAACACTTTGGTAGGCGAGATAGCATGAAAAACACCTCTTATTATAAATATGATACATTTTTAAATCTAAAACTCAGCTGACAAGAAGGGAAGGGAAAAGAAATCTCTGGGGCCAAAAATATTGAGAAACAGCAACCCCCGAATTAATAAGAATTACAAACAATAGAATCAAATATGGAAGTAGGCAGTTTTTGGAAACACTGGATTTTGAATATAAAATAAGTAGTTTTACTATATTTAAAGAAATAAATGAGAAATTGAAAGTTGGATTAAGTAATGAGATACTATTAAAAATGGCCAAGTAGATTGTAAAAGACCATTTACAACTTGTAGAAATAAAAACAAGAATGAAATTAGAAACTCAAATGAGATAAACAGACTAAGCACAAAGAGTGATTTAGTGAGCTGGAAGATAATTTATGAATAAGTTACTAATAAATCAGAACAAGGAGTTAAAAACATGGAGAATATGAAAGAAATTTGGGACATGGAAGATAGAATAAGAAGGTCAAATATTTGTATAGTCAGAGTTGTTGAAGGAGATTATAGAAAAATAGGAGAGAAGCAATATGTCAAGGGATAATGCTAGAGTTGCTCACAATTCATGAAAGGTACCATTCCTCCACAAGCCCAAAGACTTACAAGCAGGTTAGTATAATAAAATGTTAGTGGAGTATACATGGTGGGTATATTTTCTTTAATTTGGCTGATTGCTGGAAAAATTTTATAATAATAAGTTTAGAAAAACCCTACAAAAGTGAAAGAATAAAGGCAAAAACAGAAACTAACAAAATAAACAACAAAATCAGAGAGGATCAATACAGCTGTAATTGGCTCTTTAAAAAGACTAAAATTTAACAAAACTAATACAAAAGATATTAATACAAATAAGTAATATTAAGAATGAAAAACAGATAATAATTACAAATACATGAGAGATAACTACCTAAGAGAATTTTGTGAACAACTCTGTACCAATAAATTTGAAAACTTTTGTGATAGGCAAATTCTCTGGATTAAAAAAAAATCAGAAATTGACTCAAGTAGAATTAGAAAATCTGAATGTTTACGTACCTAATAAAGACACTGAATCAGTAGGAAAATTTGTACTACAAAGGATCATAAGGCCCAAAAAACTTTACAGATAGTTTCTACCAAAAAGAAGAGATAAGTGCAATCTTACATAAACACCTACCAGGAATGGGAGAAGAGAATATTACCCACCTTACTTTATGAGGCTAAAATAATTTGATAAAACAAATAGCAATTACATAAGTAGAAAGCTGTAGGCCAATGTTACTGGTGGATGCAGATTTCAAAATCCCAAAGAAGAATATGTCTAACCAAATACTCGTACACAAATGTTCATAGAAGCATTTTTTCATAATAGCCAGAAAGGGAAAACAACTCAAATGATCATCGACTGATGAATGTGTGAATAAAATGTAGTATAATATATAATAAAATGTAGTATAATATTCCATTGTATTATGCAGCTATAAAAAGAAATAAAGTGCTGACACATGAACCTCAGATGGAAGATTGACCGCAAGCTTCCAATTTCTCTCCATCCCAAAACACCCTCTAAAATAACAGTAAAGAAATCTGTTAAAGGCATAAACCCACAAAGATATGAAGAATTGGAGAAGAAAATAGCAGTAACATATTGGAAACTGGATTGCAGGTAGATATGTAGTAAATGACTTAGAAGACCCCTCCCCCCCCCGCAAAAAAATTAAATCTTAAATGTGGTGGAAGGAAGGCAAGAAGCAACTTGACTTATACTGCAGACTACCCAAAGAGTTCAGGAATTGTCCACAGTAGGTAGTTCTGAAGTAGGGTTGAAGGGAAAGTAAAAGAAGCAGTAATGGTCAAAGGCATCAGGTAAATTCCAAGATCCCTTCCCTCACTCCATGGAGGTGAAACACTGTGACTTTCCATCCCCCATCTCGTAGAAAAGTTGAAGTTCAGGCTCTCTGGAGAGAGTAAAACAAAAGGTCTCTGCACTGGGGCATACTAGACATATTTGACCGCGAATACTATACCAACAACAAGGTGATTAAGTAAATAGGCATAATGGATATGAGAACTATTCTCAAGCCCTTTTCCAGAATGTTGACAACCAGACCTTTACAATTGAGTTTGGAGATTAGAAAATATTTCTCTGGGCTATTTGAGCAGCCCAAGTGGCAAAACGTAGTTCCTAATATTGGTGGTTACTCAAGATAACCACCCAATGGGATCACCTTGCAGAAAACTCCAGAGTTGACAAACACCATCCATGTACACAAAGCTTCACGTTAGCTTTTTGGTCTTTCACTCATAAGTATAAGCAACGGTCAGTGATTTCATGTGACATTTCAGGAGAACTCTAGCATGAAAGATTGAAATCAAAACAGATTGGAGGAAATAAGAACTATGCCAGAAGGAAAAGTCTTTTTATTTATTTATTATTTTATTTTTTTGTGAGGCGGAGTCTCACTCTGTCACCCAGGCTGGAGTGCAGTGGTACAATCTCAGCTCACTGCAACCTCTGCCTCCCGGATTCAAGCGATTCTCCTGCCTCAGCCTCCGAAGTAGCTGGGACTACAGGCATGCGCCACCATGCCTGGCTGATTTTTGTATTTTTAGTAGAGACAGAGTTTCACTATGTTGGCCAGGCTGGTCTTGAACTCCTGACCTCAAGTGATCCACTCGCCTCGGCCTCCCAAAGTGCTGGGATTAAAGGCGTGAGCCACTGCGCCCGGCTAGGAAAACCCTTTTTAAAACTCTACTATTACCAATATTCTCAGAGAGATGAGCTATTACAACCATAAACCAGCAATATCTATTAAGTCAACCAAGCACATTAACAGATTAAAGGAGAAAAAAGATATATTATCTTACTAGATGCAGAAAAAGCATTTGATAGAACTCAACATCTATTCATGAAAAAATCTATTAGTAAACAAGGAATAGAGGAATTTTCTTTAACCTCATAACAAATGAAAAATGAATCTTATAGAACCTATAGTAGATATCATACTCAGTGGTTAAAAGCTAAAAACATCTCCTAAAGAAACAAAATGAATAAGAATTGGAAAGGAAGGAAGAAGACAAAGAGTGATTATTCATAGATGAAGCGATAACTCAAAATAATCTGCTTATATGAGTGATAACTCAAAATAATCTACTTAGAAATAATTAGAATTACTAAGTTAGTAAAATAAATAATTACAATTAATAAAAGATATCAAGACTGATGGATATAAAATCAATATACACCATCCAGTTCGATGTCTAGATAATGGTAACAAATAGAAAAAAGAATTTAAACAAAACTTACCATTTACAGTAACAACAAACTCTAGGCATTTAGCGATAAATCTAACAAAAAATATTGTGGAGAAAATTACTAAAACTTATTGAAAGACATTAAGGAGAATGAAATAAGTGGAAAAGTAGACCATGTTCCTGAATAGGAAGACTCAAATATTAAAGACATTATCTAACCAATTCCCTAACAGAGATTTTTGAGGAACTTTGAAGCTGATTCTAAAAGGGTCAAGATCACGCAAGACATTCTGGGGGAAACTAGGTTATCCATGTTGAGTAAAAACAACAACAAAAATGGAATGAATTTTATTTCTATTGGACCACCATATACAATATTAAAATCCGTTCAAGTGAGATTATTGCTTAAACATGAAGCAAATTATTGCAGAACTTTATAACTTCAGGAAAAATACAGAGAAATAAATTATGACCTTAGCATAGGGAAGGATTCCTTAAACATAAAGTAAGCCATACAGGAAAAGATCGACATATTACATTAAAAGTATTTCTTAGTCAAAAGAAATACCATAAAAAGAAATGAAAAGACAAGAAGCTAGAGTGTGATGAGCTATCTGCAACATACATGATAGCAAATGATTACTCTCCAGGGCAGAGGAAAAAGTACTAAGAGTAAGTAAGAAAAATATACAAATAATTCAATACAAAAATTAACCAGAAACAAGGCAAAAAAAAACAAAAATAACAAAACAAACCCAAACAGGCAGTTCACAGAGGAGAAATAAACAAATGACCTTTCAACATATGAACAGGTGCTCATACTAATTAATAATCAGGGGAATGGAAAATCAAACCACAGTAAGATACCATTTTACCTGTCTCAGGTAGGAAAAATGTTAAAAATTCTGACAATACCAAGTGTTGGCCAGGATGGGAAGCAATAGAAGTTCTTATACACTCCTGGTACACGTGTAGATTGGTTCAGTCTGGAAAATAGTTTGGTGATATTTAGTAAAGATGAAGATGCTCATATCCTATAACCCAGTGATTCTATTCCCAAGTAAATGCCCTAGAATTTCTCCCACAGGTGCATGAATGTCCATGGCAGCATTGCTTACAATAGCCCCCAAACTGGGAGCAACTGAAATATCCTTTGATGGCAGAATGATTAAATAAGTCATGCAATGGAATATCTGACCCAGTGCAAATGAGTGAAATAGGGCTAATGCTTCTACACAAGTGAATGTAGAGTACCTAATATTGAACACAAAGCTGAAGCCACCCAAAATGCATACAATGTGATTCTGTTGATATGACATTCAAAAACAGGCAAAATGAAATAGTCTATTATTTAAGGATACTTGCATACTCATAAAACTATGTTTAAAAGTAAAAGGAGCGGTAAGCACAAAATTCAAGATAGTGCTTTACCTCTTGGGAGGAGAAGGAAAGATGGTAGAGGGGAAACAGCTTCAAAGATATGGATTGGTAGCATTTCACTTCTGAAGCTGGGCCCTGATTTTCATCTGTGTTATAACTGTTTGTATTGTGCAAACCATATTTAAGTGCATTTGGGATATGCCTTCACGAGAACTTTAATAAGTATAGTTGATATTGTCAGGGTTTAATCTCTGAAGTGTCACAGGCCTGTCAGATTCGTGAAGCAAATTCCTTTTTGAGTGAATTTTGGCAAACTGTTCCCATGGTGAATAATGGTATGGTTTCATTGTGAAGGCCAAATTGGCTATATTCTGTTTGAAATTACAGTTCTCACTCAGATATGCAGGCTGATTGACTCAGGTCTCATCAGACTATTCTGTTACAATCTGACGGCAGCTGCTTGGATGAAGCCACAACTTGCCCTCCTTCCCTTGAGCAACCCAGATAGACATCATTAACCTGACTCCTGTGATGTTGGTTCCTAGGAGGAGCACCGAACAGCCAGTTCCCTGAGCAGTGGTGCTCTTACATGGACAAAGAAATTCAGCCTAGATTATTTGGCCCTGGACTTCAATTCAGCATCACCAGCCCCCATGCAGCAGGTAGGAAGGGCTTTGCGTCTAAGAATTCCCAGGTGATTCCATCTCTGCCTAGACTTTTCTGATTATTAAACCATGCATATTCTCCTTAGAAAGTGTTAAAAATGCAGACATGTATAATGAAGAATATTAAAATCAGCCCTCATCCTGCCTCCCAGAGAGAATTAAATCTTGGTGTATTTCCTTCTAGGGTGTGTTCTTTGTGTGTATATGTATAAATAGATGTGATATTCACACTTCAAAATTTGGACCAAAAAGCTTATGGAAAAATATCTCAGGCAGAAATGAGGGTGGAGTAGAGGACCCTCCAGGTGTAGGAACATCCTGTCAAGTGATAGCCTAGTTTGGTTAGACTTGAGGGAGCAGTGGAAAGAACTGTAAGTTGGAAGTGGAACCCCTCAGTAAGGGGCCTTGAATGCTAAGTTGGGCAGCTACCCCTTTGGGTAGAATTCTCATCTGAAAAATGGGAATCAGAAATGACAACATTTATGTCAAGGGCTGTTGTGAGGATTAATTGAGTTAATACATGTAAGTTATCATATCTGTGAACTAGTATCACCCACTGTACAGCGTAAAGAATGAGTGCATGGGAAACAATGGAGGACTTTCCTGCTCTTTTGCTGAGGTAACTCCTACTTGTTTTCTGCTTTTAATATCGTTCCAAAAACCTGATATGAGATTGGAGAAAAGCTGGTAAGAAGGGTGGGAGCAATAAGTATAAAAGGAGCATTAGTCAGTTTTGGTAGACTATGCACTCAAAACAACCCCCAAATCTCATCTGCTTTCAACACAAAGGCTCTTTTATTGCAGGCCAGAGCCTTTGTGTTCCAGGTCATCTCCAGTCCAGGGCCGAGGCAAGAGAAGCAGCCCCCATCTGAGGTGTGCTGGCCTCCTGGCAGAGGAAAAAGAGAGATTGCAGAATCACAGAATACCTCTTTCTCCTTAGGATTGGAACATGTCACTTCCTTTTTGTTATTATTGTTTTGTTTCCTTGAGACAAGATCTCACTCTGTCACTCAGGCTGGAGTGCAGTGGCATGGTCATAGCTCACTGCAGCCTCGATCTCCTGGGCTCAAGTTATCCTCCCATCTCAGCCTCCCAAGTAGCTGGTACTACAGTTGCACACCATCACCCACAGCTGTTTTTTATTTTTTAATAAAAAATGATCTTGATCTCCTGGGCTCAAGTGATCCTCCTGCCTTGGCCTCTGTATTAGTCCATTCTCACACTGCTATGAAGAAATACCTGAGACTGGGTAATTTATAAAGGAAAGAGGTTTAATTGACTCACAGTTCAGCATGGCTGGGGAAGCCTCAAGAAACTTACAATCATGGTGGAAGGGGAAGCAAACACATCCTTTTTCACATGGCGGCAGGAAAGAGAAGTGCAGAGTGAAGTGGGGAAAGCCCCTTATAAAACCATCAGATCTCTTGAGAACTTACTATCATGAGAACAGCATGAGGGTAACTATCCCCATGATTCAATTACCTCCCACCAGGTCCTTCCCAGGGCACATGGGGATTATGGGAACTACAATTCAAGATGAGATTTGAGTAGGGGCACAGCCAAACCACATCCCAGCCTCTCAAAGTGCCAGGATTACAGGCACGTGCCACCGTGCCAGGCCATGTCACTTCCACTTACATTATATTGGTCAAAGCAAGTCAAGTGGCTAGAGCAAAGCTGAGGGAAGCACAAGCACACATACAAAGTATAAAGCTTCCACACAGAGGAAAGGGCAACAAATATTTAACAATGTAATTTAATACAAAAGGGTAAACATTTTCCTGACATTTTAAGTTAGATGTAATGAAAACCTTTTTGTTCTCCTCCTTCAGAAACTTCTCCTTTCAGAAGAACAAAGAGTAGACTATGTCCAAGTGGATGAGCAGAAGACACAGGCTCTCCAGAGCACAAAACAGGAGTGGACGGATGAAAGGCAATCCAAAGTATGAGAGGTGCGGGCTTGCGCCTTGTGTGAAACAGGGAAGCTTAGGGCTCAGTTTGAGTTTTTTCTTTTTTTTTTGTCCACTAAAAACACACTGATGGTCAACACAGGTCAAAACCAAGAGAGAATGTGTAGTTTTCAAGGTCTTGGCCAGAACCTTTAGGAAAGAAGACCTGTTTATACATTGAAGGAAGAAAAGAAGGAAGCAGTTGCCTTCCAGAGGGGGCGCTGAGAGAATCTAGCCTCCCCTCTGTCCTATTGGAGCAAATATTGGAGTGAGTGTTGCCACCAACAGGATTTTATCATTTGACTCCAATACCTGAAATTCTGACCTCTCTCCTGTGCTTCAATGAGAATGATAAATTATCCTAGCAAAGGGGCCTCCGGAGACCATCTTGTTCCAGCCTCTGAAGACAGTTGAGGAGATCAAGCCCAGCAATGGTGGCAGAATCTTACTCCACAGACTTCAGCAGACTAGTTATTTCAATACCCAAAGAAAGACAAGTGAGAGGGGCAATGGATCTCAGGCTCTGAGATAAGTATATCAGATGACACCGGTGGCTCTAAGGATATTGCAATTAAGCAGCTACCTGTAGCCAGGTATTCTGCCGCTCTTGGCCTTTTCCCATGCATCGTCTCATATCTTCTCCGAAAGACCTTGGAAGATAGGCCTGGAAGAGACTGTTGATGCCACTTTGAAGAAAAGAACACTGAGAACTAGAGGAGGGAACGCTTTGCCCAAGATTACTCACAAAGCCAAGACCCAGAGTCCGGCTTAGAGAATAGAGTTGTCCAGGCTGCCAATTGCAAGCTCATTCCTCTACCTCATACTTCCTCTGAGGATTTTGACAAAATGGATTAATTGGGTGAGCCTTGGAGACATGTGGGAAACACCTGCAGACACAAAATGAGTAATCATCCTGTCTCCCTTTCAATAGGGATCTGAACAGGTGTTTTGACACTTGAAAGGTGTGCATGTCAAGTGAGGGTTTCTTTCTGCGATGTTCAACTGGAACTCTCTCATCAGTAGTTACAATTAGAAATACCTACTGATGGTCAGTCTGAAGGCCATTCTCATGGTCACCTATATGGTGTGTTTCCCTGTGAGCTGATTAATGCTAGCAGAGGAATTTTTACCACCTTGGGGAAAGCATAGGTTGTCCCTGGTTATCCTATGATGGGCCCAAGCTTTGGAGTGATAGAGAAAAATGACCAGGAAAAAACCTATGAATTCCATTCTTAGGTTTCCCAGCCAATTGCTCCCTTCTGCTTGAGAAGTGACTAGGTACTGAAAGTACAAACACTCCCACTTTATAATGAGGGCATCATGTCACCCCTTCCTTTACAGGTCCTGGGGTCCAGGAGACCCAGAATGAAGGTGTCAGTTGGGCATGAAGTGTTATTTAATGTCCGTTCTTGATCCTTCTGAGCACCTACAGCTGGAAACTAAGCAGATACTGGTCCTGTATTCTGACTGAGATTGTGTCTTCTTTATGAGGATAGATCAAATTGGCAGTCAGGCCCATGATAGTCAGTGCAGTTGGGGCAGTTGTAGACTTTGCTACAGGATTTCAGGGTTTCCAGTCACCCCACAGGTAAGTAAATGCCAAAGTCTTCTTTTTTCAGACCATACAAGAAGTCATTTTGATTTTCAAAGAAGCCATTTTGATTTTCAAAGAAGCAGGTTCTGGTGACATTATTTTCTTCCTTGGACAAAGTGGGGGAAAATTTCTAAGTATTTTAACTGAGTTCAGGGTCCTTAGTGAGCCTGGACAGAGCAAGGAGAGGGCTCCCCACTCCCTAAGCCCCACAGCCAGCTCTGCATCACCACACACAGCCAGAGCCTGTGAGGAGCTACCTTCTTCCCCATGTGACTTGCAAAGAGTCTCAGGCAAGAAACCAGGGCTTCAAATTGCCAGTTCCCATGGAGGGTGGTTCCCTCATGTGGAGTACTTGTGTTAGGATCAGTGGTTATCTGACAAAGACTGGTGCAGAAAAAAATTGTAGGCCCAAGTGTCAAGAACCACACCAGATTGGAGATAGAAAAGAATAGCTGAAATTATGTCAGTAGTGAAATGTCACTCAATTGACCCACTGAAAAAAGAAAAGAAATCTGTTTCTACAAAACATTTCCAGAAACGTATTTATAGCATGAAGAAATACACACATGGGTAGTGTGACCTGTTTGGATGTGATTACTTAAAAATGGAATGCTCTGAATAGGGACTCTCTACATTAAAGGTATGTAAGGCGATAGGGGTCAGAATTTTAAAAATTTAATTTTGAAAAAGGTGACTCACCCCTCATTTCCAGAGTGTATGCAATTATGTCCTGCTTTGATAAAACTGCTAGAGGATGGCTATGCAAAAGCATAACGATTCAAGGAAACAAAGTATAGGTCGTTTTTGAGCTGACAGCAGCAAAGCCACCATAAGTCAAAATATTGGTTTTGGTGGAGATGATCGATGTGTGCATGTGTGAGAGAGAGCTATGTTTCTGACCAAGGTCCTGATGTTTGTTACAGAAATGATCCCAGAGACCTGCAAGATGTGGGAATCAGCACAACAGGGCAATGCAGCAATTAACCCCACATTGTTTTCTGTAGTTCCTTTTTGTTTCATTTTCTTCTGTCTCATCTCGTTAGAAAATTCTTCCCAGTCAGGGGTCGTCCAGTGCAGGACGGGGGACCCAAGGGTCTCAAGCCTGCAAGTCCAGAAGGTGACAAACCCAGGAGCACTGGGAGTTAAGCTTTCCTTGGGGAGGGAAGAGCCTTGATGTCCAGCACACAGCCTGGCTATAAAGGCACGAAGCGACCTACCCACTGTACAGTCCACTTCACAGGATCAGCTGAATCATGACCTTTAAAAGTTCCGAGTTGAAACTGAAGGCTCTCCTCAGACCTGGCTTTTTCCTCAGTCCCTGTTCATACCATCTCTGCAGCCACAATCACACTGATTTTTCAAATTCATTTTGTTTTTGCTGTTTCATTTCTGGCATTAATAAAAGTCTTATAAGGAGAAATCGTGACTTAAGTTCTTTTTTATTTAACTGATGACATCCAATATAAATAAGGAACATGTTTTGAAAGCGGAATATTTGAAAATGGACTTCATAACCACTTTTACGTTGAAGTACAACAAACTTAACCTGACTCACGTGCATGTTATTTCACTGCAAACAGTTGAGCAGGTGTCTGTAATCAGTACTGCTTCGGCTCAGCCAAACCATATCTTGTCATTTTCTTTATTTCTTCGTTGGAAACTTGCTTTGATAATTGACAGTAAAATCAACTGCTCTCCCTGACACCATGTATAACATGACCTTCGTGATTACTTGCATGAGAAGGCAACTGCCCTACGCCTGCCTGTCCCCAGCAGGCGTCTCTTTTGCCACCACCTCCCTTTTCTTCATAGCTGAGTCTCCTAGATGCCCTGGGTGCTGGGTCAGTGGCATCTCGAGGCCATGAAACAAGGAAGGGACAAACAAAGTAGGGAGGGGGCAGGCTCATGTTTGGGGGAAACAGGCCAAAGGCATAGAGAGAACAGGCCTGGGGAATCCTGGGGCCTAGAGAAAGGACAAAAAGCCACATTAAATCCCTCACCACTGGTGAAGTATGAGGCCAATCATGAACACTTTTTCCCTACACACACACTCTAGACCAAGTCTCCGACCCACAAAACAGCAGGTTGGCCCATAAGGCCAACTGAGAGACTCCTTAACCGAGTTCCCCACCAGCCACATCAGGATGCCTTTCTCATCACCCATGGAATACACAGAATAAAATGGGACGGAGGACATTTATTAATGATAAAGGGTTCAATTCATGAAGAAGACACAATAAATATATGTGCACTGAATATAACAGAGCTTCAAAATACATGAAGTTAAACTCATAGAAAAAAAGGAGGAATACGTAAACCCACAGAGATGAATATTTTCACACTCCTCTTTTAGTAACTGATAGAACAATATTTTAGAAAATCAGATATAGAAAAGCAAATTAGACTGTGCACAGTAGCTCATGCCTGTAATCCCAGTGCTTTGGGAGGCTGAGGTAGAAGAATTGCTTCAGGCCAGGAGTTTGAGACCAGCCTGGGAAACATAGTGAGACCCTGTCTCTACAAAAATAAAAATACAACAAATTAGCCTGGCATGGTGGCACACACCTGTAATCCTAGCTACTTGGGAGGATGAGGCAGGAGGATAACTTGAGCCCAGGAGTTTGAGAATACAGTGAGCTATGATCATGCCACTGCACTCTAGCCTGGGTATTAGAATAAGCCCCTGTCTTTAAAAAAAATGAAAAGAAAACAAGAAATAAGAATAAATTATAGTCTAAATATAGGAATGATCTCAGCCATGTAGAAGAATAGGAGTTCTCCAGCTTTACTCTCCCAAACAGAAATCCAACCAGTAACTATCAAAAGGCAAGACTACCATTGTGAGCACCACAGAACTCAGAAGTGAATGTGAGACACCCCTTTGAACTACCGAATCTAGAAAGCCCACAATCAGATGATAAGAGGAACAATTCTTTTCTGACCCTGCTGCCCTTCCTCCAGGCTGGCACACTACCGCACACAGAATTTTTCTGAGCTCATAGTTTCTACTGTGGGAGCAGTGAGTTGGAGGCTGACATTTGTCTCCCCCACCATTCTGAACCCCTTTCAGGGGGCTCAGTCTTGTCACATACTTCAGGGAACATTGGGAGTGCCAGCAGGGCTGGACACCTGGGGTAAGTTGGAGATGGAGGATAGGGGTGGAGCTTACAGTGACAAGGGAACAGATTTCGTGGTTGCTCTGCATTCTAGCCAATGGAGGCACCATGCTGGAGAAACTAGCCAATGGCATCACACTTTCGGAAATACAATACAGATTCCAAACAGTAGTACCACGTGGCCTGGGAAGACAACTGCAACCCTGCCTAACCAGAGTTGATTGCAGAGCCCAGCCAGCAGCCCCACCTGACAGTGGACTCCAGCCAGTGGTCTCACTGGACCATGGCGCAGAGGCAGCACTACCATTCAACCTCAGGGCGCAGGAAGCAACTCAAGAACATGACACCAAAGACTGCTTGTATATGGTTGTAACCAGCTGGCCCATTCAGAATCTCAGGTTAGACTAAATACTAAAGGTCTATTACCACCAAAGAATACCTGCAAAGAATTAAAGAGGTGGCTGGGTCCTCAAATGCACAGGCATCAATGTAAAAACACAAAGATTATGAAAAAATCTGAAAAATACAACAGACGAGAAGAAACTAATAAAGCTTCAGTAATGGACCCATTAGAGAAGGAGATCTATGAAATAAATGACAAATAATTCAGAATAACCCTCTTAAAGAAGTTCAGAGAACTACAAAAATACAAATAGATAATTAAATAAAATAAAAAATTATTCATGAACAAAATGAGAAATTTGACAAAGAAATGGAAACAAACAACAACAACGACAACAACAAATCAAATAGAAATCCTAAAGATGAAGAATACAATCACTTGTGGAGCTTGGTGGCTCACGTCTGTAATCCCAGCACTTTGAGATGCCAAAACAGGTGGATCAATTGAGCTCAACAGTTTGAAATCAGCCTGAGCTACATGGTGAAACCCTGTCTCTACAAAAATTGCAAAAAATAGGCTGGTGTGGTGTCTCAAGACTGTGGTCCCAGCTACTTGGGAGGCTGAGGTGGGAGAATTGCTTGAGCCTAGGAGGTGGAGGTTGCAGTGACCAAGATTCCACTACTGCACTCCAGCTTGGTTGATAGAGAGATACTCTGTCTCAAAAAAAATTGTAGAATACAATAATTGAACCCTAAAACATCAATAGAATGCCTCAACATCAGAATAGACCAAGAAGAAGAAGAAGAAGCAGTGAGCTCAATGACAGGACATTTGAAATTATCCAATCAAAGGAGCAAAAAAAAAAGGATCATAAAAAGGAATGAAAAAAGCTTGAGGGATTTATGAGATAGCATCAAAAGGGCAAGTGTTTGGGTCATCAGAGTTCAAGCAGGACTGAGAAAAACAACTAGGTAGAAAGCTTATTTAAAGAAATAATAGCAGAAAATTTCCCAAACTGGAGAAAAATATAAATATTCAGGTACTGGAAGGTCAAAGGACACCACTCAGATGGAATCAAATAAGACTACCCCATGACATATTAGAATTAAATTGCCGAATAACAAAAACAAAAAGAGAATTCTGAAAGCAACAAGAGGAAGGAAGCAAATAACACATAAGGGAATTCCAATATGTCTAGTAGCTGACTTTTCAGTAGAAACCTTACAGGCCAAGAGGAAGTGAGATAGTATATTCAATGTGCTGAAGGAAGAAAAGAACTACCTACTAAGAACACTATACCCAGAAAATCAAGACAATAGAGACTTTCTCAGAAAAACAAAAGCAGAGACAATTCATAATCAATAGACCTATCTTACAAGAAATGCTAAAGGGAGTTCTTCAAGCTGAAAGAAAAGGATGCTAATGAATATGATAACATCTGAACTTATAAAACTCACTGATAAAAGTGAGTACACAGTTCAATTTACAATATTACAGTAATGATGGTGTATACTTTGCTTACATCTTTAGCATGAAGGTTAAAAGACAAAACTATTAAGAATAATGACAATGGGGGTCCATTCCAAGATGGCCTAACAGGAAGAGCTCTGGTCTGCAGCTCCCAGTGTGATCGATGCAGAAGAAGGGTGATTTCAGCATTTCCAACTGAGGCACCTCGTTCATCTCATTGGGACTGGTTGGACAGTGGGTGCAGTCCACAGAGGGTGAGCCAAAGCAGGGCAGGGCATCACCTTACCCGGGAGGTGCAATGGGTCAGGGGATTTCCCTTTCCTAGACAAGGGAAGCCGTGACAGACTGGACCTGGAAAAACGGGACACTACTGCCCAAATACTGCACTTTTCCCATGGTCTTAGCAACCAGCAGACCAGGAGATTCTCTCCCATACCTGGCTCGGTGGGTCCCATGCCCACAGAGCCTTGCTCACTGCTAGCGCAGCAGTCTGAGATCAACCTGTGAGGCAGCAGCCTGGTGGGGGGAGGGGCATCCACCATTGCTGAGGCTTGAGTAGGTAAACAAAGTGGCCAGGAAGTTCGAACTGGGCGGAGCCCACCACAGCTCAGCAAGTCCTACTGCCTCTGTAGACTCCACCTCTGTGGGCAGGGCATAGCTGAACAAAAGGCAGCAGAAACCTGCAGACTTAAACGTCTCTGTCTGACAGCTCTGAAGAGAGCAGTGGTTCTCCCAGCACAGCATTTGAGCTCTGAGAACTGACAGACTACCTCCTCAAGTGGGTCCCTGAACCCTGTGTAGCCTAACTGGAAGACACCTCCCAGTAGGGACTGACAGACACCTCATACAGATGGGTGCCCCTCTGGGATGAAGCTTCCAGAGGAAGGATCAGGCAGCAATATTTGCTGTTCTGCAGCCTCCACTGGTGATACCCAGGCAAACAGGGTACAGAGTGGACCCCCAGCAAACTCCAACAGACCAGCAGCTGAGGGACTTGACTGTTAGAGGGAAAACTAACAAACAGAAAGGAATTGCATCAACACCAACAAAAAGGACATCTACACCAAAACTCCATCTGTAGGTCACCAACATCAAAGACCAAATGCAGATAAAACCACAAAGGTGGGGAGAAACCAGAGCAGAAAGGCTAAAAATTCTAAAAACGAGAGTGCCTCTTCTCCTCCAAAGCATCGCAGCTCCTCGCCAGCAATGGAACAAAGCTGCATGGAGAATGACTTTGATGAGTTGACGGAAGTAGGCTTCAGAAGGTCAGTAATAACAAACTTCTCTGAGCTAAAGGAGCATGTTCTAACCCATTGCAAGGAAGCTAAAAACCTTGAAAAAAAGGTTACATGAATGGCTAACTAGAATAAATAGTGTAGAGAAGACCTTAAATGACCTGATGGAACTGAAAACCATGGCACGAAAACTTCGTGATGCATGCACAAGTTTCAATAGCCGATTCCATCAAGTGGAAGAAAGGATATCAATGATTGAAGATCAAATTAATGAAATAAAGCAAGAAGACAAGTTTAGAGAAAAAAAAGTAAAAAGAAAAGAACAAAACCTCCAAGAAATATGTGACTATGTGAAAAGACCAACTCTAGGCTTGATTGGTGTACCAGAAAGTGACGGGGAGAATGGAACCAAGTTGGAAAACACTCTTCAGGATATTATCCAGGAGAACTTCCCCAACCTAGCAAGGCAGGCCAACATTCAAATTCAGGAAATACAGAGAACACCACAAAGATACTCCTCGAGAAAAGGAACTCCAAGACACAAATTGTCAGATTTACCAAGGTTGAAATGAAGGAAAAAATGTTAAGAGCAGCCACAGAGAAAGGTCGGGTTACCCACAAAAGGAAGCTCATCAGACTAACAGCGGATCTCTCAGCAGAAACCTTACAAGCCAGAAGAGAGGGGGCCAATATTCAACATTCTTAAAGAAAAGAATTTTCAACCCAGAATATCATATCCAGCCAAACTAAGCTTCATAAGTGAAGGAGAAATAAAATCCTTCACAGACAAGCAAATGCTGAGAGATTTTGTCACCACCAGGTGTGCCCTACAAGAGCTCCTGAAGGAAGCTGTAAACATGATAAGGAACAACTGGAACCAGCCACTGCAAAAACATGCCGAATTGTAAAGACCATTGATGCTATGAAGAAACTGCATCAATTAACGGGCAAAATAACCAGCTAACATCATAATGACAGGATCAAATTCACACATAACAACATTAACCTTAAATGTAAATGGGCTAAATGACCCAATTAAAAGACACAGACTGGCACATTGGATAAAGAGTCAAGACCCATCAGTGTGCTGTATTCAGGAGACCCATCTCACATGCAGAGACACACATAGACACAAAATAAAGGGATGGAGGAAGTTCTACCAAGCAAATGGAAAGCAAAAAAAAAAAACGGGTTGCAATCCTAGTCACTGATAAAACAGACTTTAAACCAACAAAGATCAAAAGAGACAAAGAAGGCCATTACATAATGGTAAAGAGATCAATTTAACAAAAAGAGCTAACTATCCTAAATATATATGCACCCAATACAGGAACACCCAGATTCATAAAACAAGTCCTTAGAGACCTACAAAGAGACTTAGACTCCCACACAATAATAATGGGAGACTTTAACACCCCACTGTCAATATTAGACAGATAAGAAAGAAGGTTAACAAAGATATCCAGGACTTGAACTCAGCTTTGCACCAAGAGGACCTAACACACATCTATGTAACTCTCCACTCCAAATCAACAGAATATACATTCTTCTCAGCACCACATCGCACTTATTCTAAAATTGACCACATAATTGGAAGTAAAGCACTCCTCAGCAAATGTAAAAGAACAGAAATCATAACAAACTGTCTCTCAGACCACAATGCAATAAATTAGAACTCAGGATTAAGAAACTCATTAAAAACCACAAAACTACATGGAAACTGAACAAACTGCTTCTAAATGACTACTGGGTAAATAACAAAATGAAGGCAGAAATAAAGATGTTCTTTGAAACCAATGAGAACAAAGACACAATGTACCAGAATCTCTGGGACACATTTAAAGCAGTGAGTAGAGGGAAATTTATAGCACTAAAAGCCACCAAGGGAAAGCAGGAAAGATCTCAAATCAACACCCTAACATCAAAATTAAAAGAACTGGGAGGGAGGAGCCAAGATGGCCGAATAGGAACAGCTCCAGTCTACAGCTCCCAGCGTGAGTGATGCAGAAGACGGGTAATTTCTGCATTTCCATCTGAGGTACTGTGTTCATCTCACTAGGGAGTGCCAGACAGTGGGCGCAGGTCAGTGGGTGAGTGCACCGTGCGCCAGCCGAAGCAGGGGCAAGGCATTGCCTCACTCGGGAAGCTCAAGGGTTCAGGGAGTTCCCTTTCCAGGGGTGACAGACGGCACCTGGAAAATCGGGCCACTCCCACCCGAATACTGTGCTTTTCTGACAGGCTTAGGAAACGGTGCCCCAGGAGATTATAGCCCGTACCTGGCTCAGAGGGTCCTACGCCCACGGAGTCTCGCTGATTGCTAGCACAGCAGTCTGAGATCAAACAGCAAGTCGGCAGTGAGGCTGGGGGATGGGCGCCCGCCATTGCCCAGGCTCACTTAGGTAAACAAAGCAGCTGGGAAGCTTCAACTGGGTGGAGCCCACCACAGCTCAAGGAGGCCTTTCTGCCTCTGTAGGCTCCACCTCTGGGGGCAGGGCACAGACAAACAAAAAGACAGCAGTAACCTCTGCAGACTTAAATGTCCCTGTCTGACAGCTTTGAGGAGAGCAGTGGTTCTCCCAGCACGCAGCTGGAGATCTGAGAACGGGCAGACTGCCTCTTCAAGTGGGTCCCTGACCCCTGACCCCCGAGCAGCCTAACTGGGAGGGAACCCCCAGCAGGGGCAGACTGACACCTCACATGGCCGGCCAGGTACTCCAACAGACCTGCAGCTGAAGGTCCTGTCTGTTAGAAGGAAAACTAACAGAAAGGACATCCACACCAAAAACCCATCTGTACATCACCATCATCAAAGACCAAAAGTAGATAAAACCACAAAGATGGGGAAAAAACAGAGCAGAAAAACTGGAAACTCTAAAAAGCAGAGTACCTCTCCTCCTCCAAAGGAACGCAGTTCCTCACCAGCAACGGAACAAAGCTGGACGGAGAATGACTTTGACGAGCTGAGAGAAGAAGGCTTCAGATGATCAAATTACTCCGAGCTACGAGAGGATATTCAAACCAAAGGCAAAGAAGTTGAAAACTTTGAAAAAAATTTAGAAGAATGTATAACTAGAATAACCAATACAGAGAAGTGCTTAAAGGAGCTGATGGAGCTGAAAACCAAGGCACGAGAACTACATGAAGAATGCAGAAGCCTCAGGAGCCGATGCGATCAAATGGAAGAAAGGGTGTCAGCCCTGGAAGATGAAATGAATGAAATGAAGCGAGAAGGGAAGTTTAGAGAAAAAAGAATAAAAAGAAACGAGCAAAGCCTCCAAGAAATGTGGGACTATGTGAAAAGACCAAATCTACGTCTGATTGGTGTACCTGAAAGTGACGGAGAGAATGGAAACAAGTTGGAAAACACTCTGCAGGATATTATCCAGGAGAACTTCCCCAATCTAGTAAGGCAGGCCAACATTCAGATTCAGTAAATACGGAGAACACCACAAAGATATTCCTCGAGAAGAGCAACTCCAAGACACATAATTGTCAGATTCACCAAAGTTGAAATGAAGGAAAAAATGTTAAGGGCAGCCAGAGAGAAAGGTCGGGTTACCATCAAAGGGAAGCCCATCAGACTAACAGCGGATCTCTCGGCAGAAACCCTACAAGCCAGAAGAGAGTGGGGGCCAATATTCAACATTCTTAAAGAAAAGAATTTTCAACCCAGAATTTCGTATCCAGCCAAACTAAGCTTCATAAGTGAAGGAGAAATAAAATACTTTACAGACAAGCAAATGCTGAGAGATTTTGTCACCACCAGGCCTGCCCTAAAAGAGCTCCTGAAGGAAGCGCTAAACATGGAAAGGCACAACCGGTACCAGCCACTGCAAAATCATGCCAAAATGTAAAGACCATCGAGACTAGGAAGAGACTGCATCAACTAACGAGCAAAATAACCAGCTAACATCATAATGACAGGATCAAATTCACACATAACAATATTAACTTTAAATGTAAATGGACTAAATGCTCCAATTAAAAGACACAGACTGGCAAATTGGATAAAGACTCAAGACCCATCAGTGTGCTGTATTCAGGAAACCCATCTCATGTGCAGAGACACACATAGGCTCAAAATAAAAGGATGGAGGAAGATCTACCAAGCAAATGGAAAACAAAAAAAGGCAGGGGTTGCAATCCTAGTCTCTGATAAAACAGACTTTAAACCAACAAAGATCAAAAGAGACAAAGAAGGCCATTACATAATGGTAAAGGGATTAATTCAACAAGAAGAGCTAACTATCCTAAATATATATGCACCCAATACAGGAGCACCCAGATTCATAAAGCAAGTCCTGAGTGACCTACAAAGAGACTTAGACTCCCACACATTAATAATGGGAGATTTTAACACCCAACTGTCAACATTAGACAGATCAACGAGACAGAAAGTCGACAAGGATACCCAGGAATTGAACTCAGCTCTGCACCAAGCGGACCTAATAGACATCTACAGAACTCTCCACCCCAAATCAACAGAATATACATATTTTTCAGCACCACACCACACCTATTCCAAAATTGACCACATACTTGGAAGTAAAGCTCTCCTCAATAAATGTAAAAGAACAGAAATTATAACAAACTATCTCTCAGATCACAGTGCAATCAAGCTAGAACTCAGGATTAAGAATCTCACTCAAAACCGCTCAACTACGTGGAAACTGAACAACCTGCTCCTGAATGACTACTGGGTACATAACGAAATGAAGGCAGAAATAAAGATGTTCTTTGAAACCAACGAGAACCAAGACACAACATACCAGAATCTCTGGGATGCATTCAAAGCAGTGTGTAGAGGGAAATTTATAGCACTAAATGCCCACAAGAGAAAGCAGGAAAGATCCAAAATTGACACCCTAACATCACAATTAAAAGAACTAGAAAAGCAAGAGCAAACACATGCAAAACCTAGCAGAAGGCAAGAAATAACTAAAATCAGAGCAGAACTGAAGGAAATAGAGACACAAAAAACCCTTCAAAAAATTAATGAATCCAGGAGCTGGTTTTTTGAAAGGATCAACAAAATTGATAGACCGCTAGCAAGATTAATAAAGAAAAAAAGAGAGAAGAATCAAATAGATGCAATAAAAAATGATAAAGGGGATACCACCACCGATCCCACAGAAATGCAAACTACCATCAGAGAATATTACAAACACCTCTACACAAATAAACTAGAAAATCTAGAAGAAATGGATAAATTCCTCGACACATACACCCTCCCAAGACTAAACCAGGAAGAAGTTGAATCTCTGAATAGACCAATAACAGGAGCTGAAATTGTGGCAATAATCAATAGCTTACCAACCAAAAAAAGTCCAGGACCAGATGCGTTCACAGCTGAATTCTACCACAGGTACAAGGAGGAGCTGGTACCATTCCTTCTGAAACTATTCCAATCAATAGAAAAAGAGGGAATCCTCCCTAACTCATTTTATGAGGCCAGCATCATCCTGATACCAAAGCCTGGCAGAGCCACAACAAATAAAGAGAATTTTAGACCAATATCCTTGATGAACGTTGATGCAAAAATCCTCAATAAAATACTGGCAAACAGAATCTAGCAGCACATCAAAAAGCTTATCCACCATGATCAAGTGGGCTTCATCCCTGGGATGCAAGGCTGGTTCAATATACACAAATCAATAAATGTAATCCAGCATATAAACAGAACCAAAGACAAAAACCACATGATTATCTCAAGAGATGCAGAAAAGGCCTTTGACAAAATTCAACAACCCTTCATGCTAAAAACTCTCAATAAATTAGGTATTGATGGGACGTATCTCAAAATAATAAGAGCTATTTATGACAAACCCACAGCCAATATCATACTGAATGGACAAAAACTGGAAGCATTCCCTTTGAAAACTGGCACAAGACAGGGATGCTCTCTCTCACCACTTCTATTCAACATAGTGTTGGAAGTTCTGGCCAGGGCAATTAGGCAGGAGAAGGAAATCAAGGGTATTCAATTAGGAAAAGAGGAAGTCAAATTGTCCCTGTTTGCAGATGACATGATTGTATATCTAGAAAACCCCATTGTCTCAGCCCAAAATCTCCTTAAGCTGATAAGCAACTTCAGCAAAGTCTCAGGATACAAAATCAATGTACAAAAATCACAAGCATTCTTATACATCAATAACAGACAAACAGAGAGCCAAATCATGAGTGAACTCCCATTCACAATTGCTTCAAAGAGAATAAAATACCTAGGAATCCAACCTACAAGGGATGTGAAGGACCTCTTCAAGGAGAACTACAAACCACTGCTCAAGGAAATAAAAGAGGATACAAACAAATGGAAGAACATTCCATGCTCATGGGTAGGAAGAATCAACATCATGAAAATGGCCATCCTTCCCAAGGTAATTTACAGATTCAATGCCATCCCCATCAAGCTACCAATGACTTTCTTCACAGAATTGGAACAAACTACTTTAAAGTTCATATGGAACCAAAAAAGAGCCCGCATCGCCAAGTCAATCCTAAGCCAAAAGAACAAAGCTGGAGGCATCACGCTACCTGACTTCAAACTATACTACAAGGCTACAGTAACCAAAACAGCATGGTACTGGTACCAAAACAGAGATATAGATCAATGGAACAGAACAGAGCCCTCAGAAATAATGCCACATATCTACAACTATCTGATCTTTGACAAATCTGACAAAAACAAGAAATGGGGAAAGGATTCCCTATTTAATAAATGGTGCTGGGAAAACTGGCTAGCCATATGTAGAAAGCTGAAACTGGATCCTTTCCTTACACTTTATACAAAAATTAATTCAAGATGGATTAAAGACTTAAACATTAGACCTAAAACCATAAAAACCCTAGAAGAAAACCTAGGCATTACCATTCAGGACATAGGCATGGGCAAGGACTTCATGTCTAAAACACCAAAAGCAATGGCAACAAAAGCCAAAATTGACAAATGGGATCTAATTAAACTAAAGAGCTTCTGCACAGCAAAGGAAACTACCATCAGAGTGAACAGGCAACCTACAAAATGGGAGAAAATTTTCACAACCTACTCATCTGACAAAGGGCTAATATCCAGAATCTACAATGAACTCAAACAAATTTACAAGAAAGAAACAAACAACCCCATCAAAAAGTGGGCGAAGGACATGAACAGACACTTCTCAAAAGAAGACATTTATGCAGCCAAAAAACACATGAAAAAATGCTCTCCATCACTGGCCATCAGAGAAATGCAAATCAAAACCACAATGAGATACCATCTCACACCAGTTAGAAGGGCAATCATTAAAAAGTCAGGAAACAACAGGTGCTGGAGAGGATGTGGAGAAATAGGAACACTTTTACACTGTTGGTGGGACTGTAAACTAGTTCAACCCTTGTGGAAGTCAGTGTGGCGATTCCTCAGGGATCTAGAACTAGAAATTCCATTCGACCCAGCCATCCCATTACTGGGTATATACCCAAAGGACTATAAATCATGCTGCTATAAAGACACATGCACACGTATGTTTATTGCGGCATTATTCACAATAGCAAAGACTTGGAACCAACCCAAATGTCCAACAATGATAGACTGGATTAAGAAAATGTGGCACATATACACCATGGAATACTATGCAGCCATAAAATATAATGAGTTCATGTCCTTTGTAGGGACATGGATGAAATTGGAAATCATCATTCTCAGTAAACTATCGCAAGAACAAAAACTAAACACTGCATATTCTCACTCATAGGTGGGAATTGAACAATGAGAACACATGGACACAGGAAGGGGAACATCACACTTCGGGGACTGTTGTGGGGTGGGGGGAGCGGGGAGGGATAGCACTGGGAAATATACCTAATGCTAGATGACGAGTTGGTGGGTGCAGCGCACCAGCATGGCACATGTATACATACGTAACTTACCTGCACATTGCGCACATGTACCATAAAACCTAAAGTATAATAATAATAATAATAAAATAAAATAAAATAAAATAAAAGAACTGGAGAAGCAAGAGCAAAGAAATTCAAAAGCTAGCAGAAGGCAATAAATAACTAAGATCAGAGCAGAAGTGAAGGAGATAGAGACACAAAAAACCCTTCAAAAAATCAATGAATCCAGGAGCTAGATTTTTGAAAAGATCAACAAAATTGATAGACTTCTAGCAAGACGAATAAAGAAGAAAAGGGAAAAGAATCAAATAGACCAGGCGTGGTGGCTCAGGCCTGTAATCTCAGCACTTTGGGAGGCTGAGATGGGCAGATCACGAGGTCAGGAGATTGAGACCTTACTGGCTAACACGGTGAAATGCTGTCTCTACTAAAAATTAAAAAAAATAAAAAAATAAATAGCCAGGCGTGGTGGCAGGCACCTGTAGTCACAGCAACTCGGGAGGCTGAGGCAGGAGAATGGCGTGAACCCAGGAGGTGGAGCTTGCAGTGAGCCGAGATTGCGCCACTACACTCCAGCCTGAGCAACAGAGTGAGACTCCGTCTCAAAAAAAAAAAAAAAGAAAAGAAAAGAATCAAATAGATGCAATAAAAAATGATAAAGGGGATATCACCACCGATTCCACAGAAATACAAACTACCATCAGAGGATACTATAAACACCTCTATGCAAATAGACTAGAAAATCCTGGACACACACACCCTCCCAAGACTAAACCAGGAAGAAGTTGAATCTCTAAATAGACCAATAACAGGCTCTGAAATTGAGGCAATAATTAATAGCCTACTAACCAAAAAGAGTCCAGGACCAGACGGATTCACAGCCGAATTCTACCAGAGGTACAAAAAGGAGCTAGTACCATTCCTTCTGAAACTATTCCAATCAATAGAAAAAGAGGGAATCCTCCCTAACTCATTTTATGAGGCCAGCATCATCCGGATACCAAAGCCTGGCAGAGACACAACAAAAAAAGAGAATTTTAGACCAATATCCCTGATGAACATCAATGTGAAAATCCTCAATAAAATACTGGCAAACTGAATCCAGCAGCACATCCAGAAACTTATCTACCACGATCAAGTTGGCTTCATTCCTGGGATGCAAGGCTGGTTCAACATACACAAATCAATAAACGTAATCCATCACATAAACAGAACCAACGACAAAAACCACATGATTATTTCAATAGATGAAGAAAAGGCCTTCGACAAAATTCAACAGCTCTTCATGCTAAAAACTCTCAATAAACTAGGTATTGATGGAACGTATCTCGAAATAATAAGAGCTATTTATGACAAACCCACAGCCAATATCATACTGAATGGGCAAAAACTGGAAGCATTCCCTTTGAAAACCGGCACATGACAAGGATGCCCTCTCTTACCACTCCTATTAAACTTAGTGTTGGAAGTTCTTGCCAGGGTAGTCAGGCAAGAGAAAGAAATAGAGGGTATTCAGTTAGGAAAAGAGGAAGTCAAATTGTCCCTTTTTGCAGATGACATGACTGTATATTTAGAAAACCCCATTGTCTGAATCCAAAATCTCCTTAAGCTGATAAGCAACTTCAGCAAAGTCTCAGGATACAAAATCAATGTGCAAAAATCACAAGCATTCCTATACATCAATAGCAGACAAACGGAGAGCCAAATCATGAGTGAACCCCCATTCACAATTGCTACAAAGAGAATACAATACCTAGGAATACAACTTACAAGGGACGTGAAGGACCTCTCCAAGGAGAACTACAAACCACTGCTCAATGAAATAAAAGAGGACACAAACAAATGGAAGAACATTCCATGGTTATGGATAGGAAGAATCAATATCGTGAAAATGGCCATACTGCCCAAGGTAATTTATAGATTCAATGCCATCCCCATCAAGCTACCAATGGCTTTCTTCACAGAATTGGAAAAAACTACTTTAAAGTTCCTATGGAACCAAAATAGAGCCTGCATTGCCAAGACAATCTTAAGCAAAAAGAACAAAGCTGGAGGCATCACACTACCTGACTTCAAACTATACTACAAGGCTACAGTAACCAAAACAGCATGGTACTGGTACCAAAACAGAGATATAGATCAATGGAACAGAACAGAGGCCTCAGAAATAACACCACACATCTACAACCATCTGATCTTGGACAAATCTGACAAAAACAAGCAATGGGGAAAGGATTCCCTATTTAATAAATGGTGCTGGGAAAACTGGCTAGCCATATGTAGAAAGCTGAAACTGGATCCCTTCCTTACACCTTATACAAAAGTTAATTCAAGATGGGTTAAAGACTTAAATGTTAGACCTAAAACCAAAAAATCTCTAGAAGAAATCCTAGGCAATACCATTCAGGAGATAGGCATGGGCAAGGACTTCATGACTAAAACACCAAAAGCAATAGCAACAAAAGCCAAAATTGACAAATGGGATCTAATGAAACTAAAGAGCTTCTGCACAGCAAAAGAAACAACCATCAGTGTGAACAGGCAACCTACAGAATGGGAGAAAATGTTTGCAATCTACCCATCTGACAAAGGGCTAATATCCAAAATCTACAAACAACTTAAACAAATTTACAACAAACAACCCCATCAAAAAGTGAGCAAAGGATATGAACAGACATTTCTGAAAAGAAGACATCTATGAAGCCAACAGACACATGAAAAAATGCTCATCATCACTGGTCATCAGAGAAATGCAAATCAAAACCACAATGAGATACCATCTCATGTCAGTTAGAATGGCGATCATTAAAGTGTCAGGAAACAACAGATGCTGGAGAGGATGTGGAGAAATAGGAACACTTTTACACTGTTGGTGGGAGTGTAAATTAGTTCAACCATTGTGGAAGACAGTGTGGCGATTCCTCAAGGATCTAGAACTAGAAATACCATTTGACCCAGTGATCCCATTACTGGGTATATACCCAAAGGATTATAAATCATCCTGCTATAAAGACACATGCACACATATGTTTATTGCAGCACTATTCACAATAGGAGAGACTTGGAACCAACCCAAATGTCCATCAATGATAGACTGGATTAAGAAAATGTGGTGCATATACACCATGGAATACTATGCAACCATAAAAATGGATGAGTTCTTGTCCTTTGCAGGGACATGGATGAAGCTGGAAACCATCATTCTCAGCAAACTATCACAAGGATAGAAAACCAAGCACCGCATGTTCTCACTCATAGGTGGGAATTGAACAATGAGAACACTTGGACACAGGATGGGGAACATCACACACCGGGGCCTGTTGTGGGTTGGGGGGCTGGGGGAGGGATAACATTAGGAGAAATACCTGAGGTAAATGAGTAGTTAATGGGTGCAGCAAACCAACATGGCACATGTATACCTATGTAACAAACATGCACGTTGTGCACATGTACCCTAGAACTTAAAGTATAATAATTAAAAAAGAATAACGACAGTGGTTTATTTTAAAATATGCAATATGAAAAGTTGTAAATTGTGACATGAAAAACTCAAAATGTGGGCCAGATGCAGTGGCTGCCACCTGTAATCCCAGAATTTTGTGCTGAAGTGGAAGGATTGCTTGAGCTCAAGAGTTCAAGACCACACTGGGCATCATGAGGATACCTCATCTGTAGTAAAAAGAAGAAAACATTACCTGGGCATGGTGGCTTGTGCTTGTAATCCCAGCCTCTGGGGAGGTTGAGGCAGGAGGATCACTTGGGCCCTGTTGGTCAAGGCTGCAGTGAGCTGTGATCATGCCACCTCACTATAACCAGGTCAACAGTGAGTTCCTGTCTCAAAAAAATGTGTGTGGAGGGAGTGGAGTAAATCTGCAGAGGTTTTTATTTTTGTGATCTAAGTTGTTACCAGCTTAAAATAACCTGTTATAACTTTAAGATGTTTCCTTTAAGCCTCATGGTAACCACAAAGCAAAAAGCTATAACAGATAAACAAAAAATAAAAAACAACGAACGAAAACATACTACGAGAGTGATCACTCAACCACAAAGAAAATCAGTAGGAGAGGAAAAAAGAGAGAATCAACAAAGCAACTAGAAAACAATTAACAAAATGGCGGTAGTACGTTCTTACTTATCAATAATTACCTTGAATGTAAATGGGATATATTGTCCAATCAAATGACATAGACTAGCTAAATGGATTTAAAAATTAAGACCCAGACATTTGCTACCTACAAGGGACTCATTTCACCTGTAAAGACACAGAGTCAAAGTGAAGGGATGAAAAAAGATATTCCATGCAAATGAAAACACAAAGAGAGCAGGAATAGCTATAATTGTAAGAGATAAAATAGACATTAAGTCAAAACCTCTAGAAAGAGACAAAGAAAATCACTATGTAATGATAAAGTGGTCATTTCAACAAAAGCGTATAACAATTGTAAACATATGTGCACTCAATATTAGAGCACCTAAATATATAAAAGAAATATTAATTAATCTGAAAAAGAGACAGACCGCAATACAGTAATACTAGGGGACTTTAACAACCCTCTTTCAGTAATGGACAAATCGTCAAGACAGAAAATAAGTAAGCAAACAACAAGCATATACTACACTCTAGAGCAAATGGACCTAACAGATATATACAGAAAAATCCATCCAATAGCTGCAGAATACACTCTCTTCTCAACTGCACATGGAACATTCTCTGAGATATATAGTATGTTATGCCACCAAAGAAGTCTTAACAAATTCAAGAAGACTGAAATCATATCAGGTATCTTTTCTGATCACAAAATGGTATAAAACTAGAAAATGAGGGACTTCGGATAATCCACACGTATATCTGTATTAGTATGTTCTCACACTGCTGGAAAGACATGCCCAAGACTGGGTAATTTATAAGGGAAAGAGGTTTAATTGACTCACAGTTCTGCATGGCTGGGGAGGCCTCAGGAAATGGTGGAAGGGGAAGCAGGCACATCTTACATGGTGGCAGGTGAGAAAGAGTGAGTAAGAGCAGGGAAAACTGCCTTACAAAACCATCAAATCTTGTGAGAACTTGTTAGCGGTGGCAGAAATTTGAGTTACCCCATGTTACTGTTGGCCTATCTGTATGGGTCCGTAGCAACTTCAGTGCTTGCCTCCTCAGAAGAAAGAATTCGACTGCAGGGCATAAAGCAGAAAAAGAGACTGAGGCAAGTTCCAGAGCAGGAATGGAAGTTTATTTTAAAATGCCTTACAACAGGAAAGGAAGGTGCACTTGGAAGAGACCCAAGGGGGCACATGAAGGTTTAATTAAAGAGAGAAGGTCAAATGCCCTGTTTAACTGTGATCCTAGGACATTTATAAGCTTACCTCTTTCCCGTGATTCTTCCCTTAGGGTGGGCTGCCCACATACATGGAGCCCTCCTTACCCTTGGGAAGTGAGCATGCCCAGTGTGTCTAGGGAGTTATACACGCATGCCCACCTGAGGCTTTCTTCCTTTTTCCAGTGGAAGATAATACTTCACCATTTTTGTCTCTTAATATGCATGCCCAGAAAGTTTCTTCTCCCTGGGGCCTGCATCCAATTAACATTTTGATGTTAACAGGTGTGGACCATCAGGAAATAGCCTCTCCCCCTGGCATGGCCAGATTATCACTCTTGGAGAGGCAACATAATAATTGGTGAACCATCACCCAGCATTTCTGGTGGATGGGTGAATGCCATTCTAGTGAATGGGGACTCTCTATGGGTGCTCCAACCCCACATATCCCTTCTACACTGCCCTAGCAGAGGTTCTCCATGAGGGATTAGCCCCTACAGCAGACTTCTGCCTGGACGTCCAGGTGTTTCCATGCATCCTCTGAAATCTAGGCGGAGGTTCCCCAACCTCACTTCTTGACTTTCGTGAATTCGCAGGCCCAGTACCACATGGAAGCCACCAAGTTTTGGGGCTTGCACCCTCTGAAGCCACTGCCTGAGCTATACTTTGGCCCCTTGTAGCCCCAGCTGCAGCTGGTGCAGCTGGAATGCAGAACACCAAGTCCCAAGACTTCATAGAGCAGCAGAGGCCCTGGACCCGACCCAGGAAACCATTTTTCCCTTCTAAGCTTCTGGGTCTGTGATGGGGGGGAGCTGCTGCCAAGATCTACGACATGCCCTGGAGACATTTTCCCAATTGTTTTGGTGATTAACATTTGGCTCCTCCAGCATCAGGATAAATAGCTAATGCAGGCAGGGCTTAATACCTAGGTGATGGGTTGATAGGTGTAGCAAACCACCATGGCACATGTTTACCTACGTAACAAGCCTGCACATCCTGCACATGTATCCCAGAACTTAAAATAAAATAAAAAATTTTTTTTAAAAAGCCTCCTCATTACTTATGCTAATTTCTGCAGCTGACTTGAATTTCTCCCAAGAAAATGGGTTTTTCTTTTGTACCGCATCAACAAGCTGCAACTTTTCGAAACTTTTATGCTCTGCTTCCCTTTTAAACGTAAGTTTCAGTTTCAGATCATCTCTCTCAAGTTCAAACTTCCACAGATCTCTGGGTCAGGGGTAAAACGCCTCCTGTCTCTTTGCTAAAGCATAGCAAGAGTGACCTTTGCTCCAGTTTCCAAGAAGTTCCTCATCTCCATATGAGACCACCACAGCCTGAACTTCATTTTCCATAATACTATCAACATTTTGGTCAGCCAGGCACGGTGGCTCACGCCTGTAATCCCAGCACTTTGGGAGGCCGAGGCAGGTGGATCACGAGGTCAGGAGATCAAGACCATCCTGGCTAACACAGTGAAACCCCGTCTCTACTAAAAATACAAAAAATTAGCCAGGCGATGTGGCGGGCGCCTGTAGTCCCAGCTACTTGGGAGGCTGAGGCAGGAGAATGGCGTGAACCTGGGAGGCAGAGCTTGCAGTGAGCCGAGATCGTGCCACTGTACTCCAGCCTGGGCGACAGCAAGACTCTGTCTCAAAAAAAAAAACAAAACATTTTGGTCAAAGCCATTCAACAAATCTCTAGGAAGTTCCAAGGTTTCCCACATCTTCCTGTCTTCTTCTGAGCGCTCCAAACTGTTCCAACCTCTGCCCAATACCCAGTTCCAAAGTTGCTTCCACATTTTTAGGTATCTTTATAGCAGTGCCCCATTCTCTGCAGTACCAGTTTACTATATTAGTCTGTTCCCACACTACTATAAATATACTACCCAAGACTGCATAATTCATAAACAAAAGAGGTTTAATTGACTCACAGTTCTGCGTGGCTGGGGAAGCCACAAGAAACTTACAATAATGGCGGAAGGCAAAGAGGAAGCAGGCACCTCTTTGTAAGGCAGCAGGAGAGAGAACAGAGAGTGAAGGAGGAACTTCCAAATACGTATAAAACCATCACATCTCGTGAGAATTCACTCACTATGAGGAGAACAGCATGGGAGAAACTTCCCCAATAATCCATTCACCTCTCACTCAGTCCCTCCCTTAACACCTGGGGATTATGGGGATTACAATTTGAATCGAGATTTGGTTGGGGACACAGAGCCAAACCATATTAATATCTAAATTTAAAAATATGCTTCTGAACAATCAATGGGTCAATTAGGAAATTAAAAGGGAAATTTAAACATTCCCTGGGAGTAAAGAAATTGGAAACAAAATATCAAAACCTGTGGAATACAGGAAAACCAATTCTAACAGGGAAGTTTATGGCAATAAATGCATACACCAAAAAGAAGAAATACCTAAAATAAATGACCTAATGTTGCATTTCAAGAAACTAGAATCACAAGAACAAAGTAAGCACAACATTAGTAGAAGGACAGAAATTACAAAGATATAGCCTTATGTGATATGTAGAACATGAACTCTAGCTATGAAGCACCTACCCAGCGTGGTAACAGTAGTCACTCTGTGGGTTGTGGGGGGAGTGTGCATATGTAAACTTTCACTCCATCTCAGTCATTTCTGCAGTGTTGAATTACTTTCCTCGGGGTCAGATTATCTGGGAAATGAAAGCAAAGACTTAAGTTGGCTACAACTGAAGGGAGGCCAGCCTGGTCTGACCCCTCGAACCATGCTCCGGCCTAGGTGCAGGGGGCCCTGTGGTTTTGGCTCCGGTTCTCTGGCTGCAGGTTCCTCCTGCACAGGCCTAAGAAGAGAAGAATGCTGCCTGCAGAGGGCAAAGTGTCAGAGAACAGGACGCAGATACGGTGTCAGCCCCAGGGGCAGGCTCTCTGTGGGGACCTTGCTCGGTGAGATGCTCTCTCAAGCCACAAGCCACTCCAGACACCAGGCACCCTCTTCCTCCCCCCACACCTTCCTCACAGACAAGACAGGTTGGTGTCTATTGTCCTGATGTCTTTGAGCTAACAGACCTAGTTTTGGACACATAGATAGGTAGGTATGCACAAGCTGGTGGCCGCAGCCTTCCACACAGCCTGGGCTGACTCTGCAAACAGGGAGACTGGAGACACAGCTACGGGAAGGATGACACAACATGGTCTTCACCACACCGAGGCTGATCTGGGTACTTCTGCTGTGTACCCGATGTAAAGCAAAGCTTATTAGGTTGTCATCTCAGGGGGAGCAGCCAGCTGCCTGGTGGAAGGTGGATTATATTGGACCCATTCTCTCATTCAGGGAGCAGTAGAATTTTTGTCCCAGGAATAGAGACTTTTTCTGTATATGTATCTGCCCTCCCACCTGCCACAGTTTTGCCAGCAAAGCCATCTATGGATACCCTAAAGACTGATCCCCATCACTTCCTCCCAAAAAAGGCTCTATTCAATGGGAGATGAAAGATTTGCCTGGCCATTTGAGGCTCCTCATTGTATTGAACCAACAAGTCTTCCTCCATTAAATCTGAAACCTGCCTGCCTAGTCATTAGTCCATCCCTCATCCCCTCCCCTCCTTGTAAGTTGGGACTCCACACCTAGACCCTTATCTGACTCTGAGTTGGATACTACAGGTGCAGGGTTCTGTGCGTGGTTCCAAGAAGCTGCGGAATGGGACCCTAGTGTCCCAGTTTCTTCTGAAAGGCCTGAGGGACAGCAAGGCTTGGAGGCCCCTGCTGTTCACCACCTTTCTGCTAATCTACATAGTGGTTGTGGTTGGGAGCCACGTGTTCACAGTGGACTACCGATGCCACACTCCCATGTACTTCTTCTTGGGCGGCCACTTGCTGATGGATACCGCCTGTATCTCCAACATGGTGCCTTAGGTGCTGGTGCATTTGCTGGCTCCAGTAGGGCCCATACCTTATTGTGCTTGTCTCATCCAGATATGCTTTCTCCACTTCCTGGCACCCTGGGAGTCCTTCCTCCTCACAGCTGTGGCCTATGATTACTATGCAGCTATCTGCCAGCCATTGCACTACTTTGTCCTCGGGCTGACTGACCCACACGGGCCTCACTTCCATCTCCTGCCTGCTGGCCTTGGCCAACACATTCACCTACAGCATCCTCACAGCTCTACCCAAGTTCTGCAGGCCTTGCCTCATCACCCACTTCTTCTGCGACCTCCGTCACTGCTCAGACTCTCTTGCTCCAGCACACGTACCAATGAACTTGCCCTGTTCTTCAGTTTTCTAGTGGCTCTCACACCCTGCGTCCTGGTCGTGGTCTCCTATGGACACGTTGTGGCTGCTGTTCAGGATTCATTCCACCCAGGGCTGAAGAAAAGCCTTTTCTACCTGTGTTGCCCATCTCACTATGATCGGTCTTTTCTACCTCATTTCAGTCCCCTGCTACATCCTTCCCAGCTCTGCATACTCTGGCTTGGGCGACTGGGTGCTCTCTGTGCTATGTGTAGTCCTCACTCACATGCTAAACCCCATCTTCCACAGCATGCTTGGATGACAAGCATGAGCCACTGCACCTGGCCAGGAAATATTTCTCGAAAGAAAGAATGAGAGAGTACCTCGTGTCTCCCCATTACAGGGCTTGGCACTGGGGATATAGAAAAGCTCCAGACAAGTTTCCTGCCTTTATGGAGCTCACAAAGTAGGCTGGGCTATTAGGCACTAAGACAATTCACTGTCATACAATGGTTACTCGCCATTCCTTCACAGGAAAGGGTCACTCACCCCTACCACCAAACCTAGGAACGGCCACATGCTGCTCAAAGGGTCAACACAGCTGCCTTTCACTGTTCTCAAGTGATGGCGGGTGGACGCTCAGAGAAGACCAAAGGCTCAAGGCCAGGACACTAGGCCATCCGGGGCTTCCCAACAGACCTCCATCCCGAGTCCCTCACAAGAGCCTGCAATGACCCCCACAGGGCGAAACAAGCCGTGCTCACCAGCCCTGGTAGCTATGGCTGGGCCCTCCCCCTGGGCCATATGAGGCCAGCCTACATCATCCCCACTTAGACCGCCCCACTCAGGCCAAATTCCTAGGAAAGGGGTCGGGAATCTGTGTAGACCTGGGAAGATTGTTCTCATCATATAGGTGAGAGATGATGCCGACCTGGCCTATGGAGGGTGGAGAGGACACATTGAAGGAAACTGACTAGACGGAAGGTGAGATGACAGTGTGGGGCCATGGAAACGCGTGTCGCCAAGACAGAGAATGAAGCAGAGGGAAGCCATTCCAGGAGTCGGGGGACAGGCAGTGAGGCCAGCTGGGGGCAGGTTGGGTTGGAAGTACCTACAGGCCATCCAAGCTCACATGACTGTGCTGGTTTGAAACTCTGGAATTCAAGCACAGATCCCTGCTTAACTTTATTTCGATGGCCCTCTTTGAATATAGACATCCTGGCCCTGTCACCTCTGAAGCTTCAGCATTCCAGATGATGCCTAATGTGATTTCAAATACATTTCATCCATTCCAAGCAAGTCTTCTCTGATTCGGAAACAAAGGCTGTCACTGCCAGCGTGTGTGGACCAGGACCCGCCATCTGGAGAGGAGGGGCTGTTATGGGCCTTGGTAGGTTTTGCGTTTAAGCACACATGTGTTCTTCATGTGTACCTCCAAGGTGCAGAAGAAAAAAAAACATCTCATTGTGTAATAGTGACAAAATGCTGATGAAGCAAACTATCAACAGCCCTCTGGAGGAATAACTTTCAAGGCAGGATGAACTGTGTGTGTGGAATTTGGAAACAATTGTTTTTTGGAAGCGGCCGAAAGCCACAGAGACGACCGGGAGAGCCGGGCGACATCCGCCCCGTGGTGCCTAGCGTGGGCCCCGAGGCTCGGTGACTTCAGGGACTTCATCACGGCACGGTCCGCCTCATTGCATCAAGAAAAGGTGCCAATTAGAACAAGTTTCAGAGGAAAAATACGGCCTCCAATGAATTGAACAGGCTAATTTAAACTTTGGCAAACTGGCTCACTCCAGAGCTAATTAGAAATTTTCCTCAACGGCAAGTAATGAATAACTTTCTTAATCGCTTTCTGCTTATAAATGTAATACATGTTCACTGCAAAAGAAGAGGAAATATGGGCAAGTTTGGAAGAGAAAATAAAAAACTAACCATTATCTCACCGCCAAGGATAACGACAATGAAAATGTGGTGTATTTCTGGATAAATGAGCCAATTCTTGTCTAGTGCTTACAACAGTGGCTTGGGACGTGGTAACCACCCAAGAAATGTTATTGGTTATTATTATTCTCATTGCTAGTAGGTTTAGAAAAGTCTTTTCCAATGCTATCCCTCCCCCTGCCCCCCACCCCCTGACAGGCCCCGGTGTGTGATGTTCCCCTCCCTGTGTCCACATTGTTCAACTCCCACTTATGAGTGAGAACATGCGGTGTTTGGTTTTCTGTTCCTGTGTTAGTTTGCTGAAAATGATGGTTTCCAGCTTCATCCATGTCTCTGCAAACTACATGAACTCATTGTCTTTCATGGCTGCATATATTCCATGGTGTGTCTGCGCCACATTTTCTTTATCCAGTCGAACATTGATGGGCATTTGGGTTGGTGCCAAGTCTTTGCTATTGTGAACAGTGCTGCAATAAACATACATGTGCATGTGTCTTTATAGTAGAATGATTTATAATCCTTTGGGTACATACCCAGTAATGGGATTGCTAGGTCAACGAGTTGATGGGTGCAGCAAACCAGCATGGCACATGTATACCTATGTTAACAAACCTGCACATTGTGCACATGTACCCCAGCACTTAAGGTATAATAATGAAAAAAAGGAAAGAAAAGAAAGAAAGAAAGAAAAGAAAGAAAGAAAGAAAGAAAGAAAGAAAGAAAGAAAGAAAGAAAGAAAAAGAGAGAAAGAAAGAGAGAAAAGTCTTTTCCATTCCAACAATCAAATAAAGTTCATCTAAATTTTCTTCCAATGTTTTTACTTTTATTGTGTATATATTAGGTCAATACATTCTAAACACTTCAGATACTATAGAAATATTTCTCTATATAGCATTCCCCCGGTGCTTCTACTGAGATATGTATCGGCAGCCTGAGAAGTCGGCGTTCCTTTGTCCACACCCATCCCCGTGCATCCGTTTCATTTCATTCGCTCCACAGTCAGCCGCAACTCAGAGTTGTCCTTCAAAGGGTGAGAGACTAAGACTTTTAACCAGTGACTCTTGGCCCCATCGGTGGGGGGCTGTGTCCAAGGGTACAACTTCCCCAGAGCTTCCAGGCCCACCCTGTGTAGGGCACAGGAGAAAAAGCAGATGTGTCGTGAGCTGCAGGAGAGGCGCTGGCACAGGGCACAGAGGTCCCCATCCCAGCAGCCGAGAGGCAGAAGGCATGTGCAGGGGGCGCAGAGGCTCAGCAGGATCTGAGATGTGAGATGTCTACGAACACAGATGCACAAGAGGAGGCCGGAGATGACGGTCACTGGAGGGGCTCCGAGACGTGCATAGAAAACAGGACAGAGCTTGGCAGCAGCACTCATTTGTCGCCCTGCCCCACTCAGCCTGTGTTTTCTCCTTGACGGCATCTCAGTAGGACCCAGTAATGCCAACGCCTGGAGATCCCTCTGGACAACCGTCTTCATCCTCCACATCTGGTCCTCCCCTACACCTGGGGCTTGGACCTGCTAAGGAGCTCTTTCCAGTTTTCTAGACACCTGTGGAATCCCTTCACCCACCCTTCCCCGCCGGTGTGGCTGCTCTCCAGCTCACTCTCGTCCTGCTCTCCCCAACTGCCTCGGCTCCAGGGGGACAAGGCTTTCCCTGGGCTGCTGCCTTCCCTGCCCCCTTCCCAGTCCCCAGAAGGGTGCCGGCCGCAGAGGCCTCCAGAGCACAGTCTTGCTCACTGCATCAGCTCCAGCTGGAGGAGGATCCCCCAACCTCCTGCACCTCGACTCCTTCTTAGAGCAGCAGAGGCGGAAGCAGGAGCCTGCTTTGGAAAATGGCATGCTTTTACTGCTATGTGTGCATTGGCTTTTTAGCACTGTAAGAATGTCCCCGCAGTCCTGCCACCCGCTGCCAGCCCCAGCCCTCCAGCCTCTGTCCTGGTGTCGGGGAAGCCTTTCTCAGGGTCACTCAGCCGTCTGAGGACTGGATGTGGCACAGACATACATAGGTTAAAGCTGCTACACGGAAGACTAGAGGTGCGGGAAGTGCATTCGCTTTAAGCCTAGAGGTGGGAGCCATGTCCGGGGCCCTTTCCTGGGGGTGTGCCTGTTACCGAAATACCAAGGGTTTGGTCTAGGTCCTGCTGCTGTCCGCACAGAAAGCCAATGACTGACTGAGACGAAGAGAATTACCAGGGAAGACGGCTTTAATTGGGTGCTGCAGCCGGGGAGATGGGAGTTAAGTCTCAAATCCATCCCCCTGACTAAAACTAGGGGTTTATATAGCAAGGAAGAAATGCACCAATGTGTAGGAAAACAGGAACTCGGGAGGGCCCAGAAAGCAATCCTGATGAATGAGGGGGGTCCAGCATCTCATTGTCTGGATGTGGTGATCTGGTGAGTTTCAGTTCTTTGATACTTTGAGACGCCCGAAAGTCATTTCCTGAGGAAGGAATTCAGATAAAACAACTGTAAGGTTCAAGCTTGAAGACCAGAAGGGTCAGTTTCTATGTGTATCAAAAAGAACAGCCTATGGGACGATTTGATCGGTTTCATGCCCAGCCCAGGGTACAGGATGTGGGAAGCCTGAGCCGGCCTGGTGAGCAGCCCAGACACCCGGGATGGAGTATTGCAGCCTCTCGCCCCACAGACTTGTGAACAGGGCGTGGGGACAGACACCCAGCTCCTAGGGCCATGCCACCCCCACCCCTGCCCGCCTCTCGCAGCACCTTTCCTGTGGATCTGACCCCCTTCCAGACACAGAAGTAAGCCAGCACCCGGCAGACACAGGGTCACCTCCCAGCTCCCCACCAGGGAGAGGCAAGAGCGACTAGGGCAGGGACTGATACTGCCGAACCCAGGAGCCAGGCCCGACGCAGCCTCAGGTCCTGCAGGTCCCGCCTGTCCACCTGGGCCAGGCCTAGAGCCCGGGAGCCCCTGGCTGGTGGGAGGCCACCCGCAACCCACCCCACACGCAGCTCCAGCTCCCCCACCAGGCGGGGCGACTAGGACAGGGACAGAACCCGTTGAACCCAGGAGTGAGATCCGGCCCCGGGTCCCACTGGGCCCTCCCGTCCACCTTGGCTGGACCTGGCACCTGGGAGACCTTGGCTGGCGCGAGGCCACTCCCACCCGACATGCAGTTCCAGCTACCCCACCAGCTGGGCTACCAGGACAGGGACGGAGGCTGCTGAACCCAGTTAGAGGCCTGTCCCCGGGGTCTGTCCTGGGAGCTCCCCCAAGACGGACAGGGCAGGTAGGGTCCGGGATGACGGCCGCACAGCCCCGGCCCCGTGTTCCCAGGCCTGTCTTGCTCCTCGGTGTGAGGGAGACCCGGGGGATGGGACAGGCTGGGCCCCGCAGTGCCTGACTCCCTGCAGGGCTCCCGGGACAGGGGTCCGGCGGACAGCCGGCTGCTCAGGGGTGAGGGGTCCAAGCTGGCATTGCAGCCACCTTCCGGCCCGGGCTCTCTTGGGGAGGGGCGGGGTTGGTGAGAACCAGTCACGTGCTCCGGGGCTCACTCGGGGTCTCCCACGGCCGGAAGTAGGGCCCCTGTGCGCAGGCGCCCTGAGGATCCCGGGCTCCCCATCTCACGCCAGGGGGCGGAACTTCCTGCAGCCTCTCTGCCTCCACGTCCTCGTGGGCCCTGACTTTCTGAGAGCGACGCAGAGGCTCCGGAGCCATGCAGGCCGCAGGCCAGGGCACAGGGGGTGCGGCGGGCGATGCTGATGGCCCAGGAGGCCCTGGCGCTCCTGGTGGCCCAGGGGGCGATGCTGGCGGCCCAGGAGAGGCGGGTGCTACCGGTGGCGGAGGTCCCCGGGGCGCAGGGGCAGCGAGGGCCTCGGGGCCGGGAGGAGGCACCCCGCGGGGTCCGCACGGCGATGCCACTTCTGCGCAGGATGGAAGGTGCCCCTGCGAGGCCAGGAGGCCGGACAGCCGCCTGCTTCAGTTGTATCCTGTTCTGTTCTGTTCTAGGAGGTTCTGATGGCGGGGTGGGGGCCGTGAGATGGGGACAACAGGGTCAAGAGGTGGGGGGCAGGGCCAGGAGGTAGGTGAGGGTAGGGCCAGGTGCGGGAGGTGGGGTTTGGGAGATGGGGGTAAGGGGCCGGATGGGGTGGGGGTGGGTGCTGGGAGTTGGAGGTCGAGGGATGGCTCAGAGAAAGGGAGTAGGTAGGGGATGGGAGGTGGAGCGTGTGCACAGTTGGGTGCTGGGCGATGGGGTGAGGGGCAGGGGGACAGGAGACGGGTTCTTGGGTGTGTGAAGGGATCAGGAGTTGGGGGGAAGCGTGCAAGGTGGGAGCCGGTGGCTGGGGTGTGGGCTGGATGGGGGTGGTATCAAGCGATGAGGAGAGGTCCCGGCTGATGCGGCAGGGGGCATGGTGGGGAGGGCCTTGGAAGGGCACGCAGGAGTCAGCTTGAGGTGCAACAGAGGAAAGTGGGGAATCAAGACAGCTGGGTGGGGTTGCTGCAGGACCTGGGCCAGTGAGTGGGGAGACAGCTTGAGGATATGAGATGGGCACCGGCCAAATCCTAGGAGATGGCACCTCAACCGTGTCCCCACCAGCCACATCACGATGCCTTTCTCGTCGCCCATGGAAGCGGAGCTGGTCCGCAGGATCCTGTCCCCGGATGCCGCACCGCTCCCCCGACCAGAGGCGGTTCTGAAGGACTTCGCCGTGTCCGGCAACCTACTGTTTATGTCAGTTCGGGACCAGGACAGGGAAGGCGCTGGGCAGATGAGAGTGGTGGGTTGGGGGCTGGGATCCGCCTCCCCGGAGGGGCAGAAAGCTAGAGACCTCGGAACACCCAAACACAAGGTCTCAGAACAGAGACCTGGTACACCAGGCCCGCCGCCACCCGAGGGAGCCCAGGGAGATGGGTGCAGAGGTGTCGCCTTTAACGTGATGTTCTCTGCCCCTCACATTTAGCCGACTGACTGCTGCAGACCACCGCCAGCTCCAGCTCTCCATCGGCTCCTGTCTCCAGCAGCTTTCCCTGTTGATGTGGGTCATGCAGTGCTTTCTGCCCGTGTTTTTGGCTCTGCTTCACTCAGGACAGAGGCGCTAAGCCCAGCCTGGCGCCCCTTCCTAAGTCGTGCCTCCTTCCCTAGGGTATGGTCCCAGCACGAGTGGCGACTTCCTTGTGGAGGCCTGATTGTTTGTCGCTGGAGGAGGGCGGCTTACATGTTTGTTTCTGTAGAAAATAAAACTGAGCTACGATTCCGTGTCTGAGTCTCTTTTCTGCGAGCGAAGGCACCTTCGGACTTGCATGCCCTTGTCCTCGGGTTGCAGAGGAGGCTCTGGGATTCACAGATTGAAGTAGCACAAGGTAATGGGAGACAATTTGGGAAATGGGGGAAAATGAAAAGCCACTGGGTCCTGCCATTCAGCATTAACTACTGTGGACATTTTAGAATATTTTCCAGGTCAGCATTAAATTTTTTCCCAAATTGTTTTCATTGAACATATGAGCTTTTGTGCTTTCTAAAAATGTTTCAAAAACATGTACTTGAATAGATGCATAAAACCAGCATTATTTCACCGTTAAACATGTGATATGGGCCGGGCATGGTGGCCCGCACCTGTATTCCCATTGTTCTGGGAGGCTCAGGTGGGAGGACGGCTTGAGACCTGCAGTTGGAGGCCACCCTGGGCAATGTAGTGCGATTCTATCTCCATAAGAATCATTTAAAAATTAGGGGTGGAGGGAGTGGTGGCAGGCACCTGTAGTCCCAGTTACTCAGGAGGCTGACATGGGAGGGTGGCTTGAGTCCAGGATCTCGAGGCTGCAGTGAGCTATGAATGCATCCCTGAGTTCCAGCCTTGGTGACAAAGCGAGACCCTGACTCTAAAGTAACAGTGATAGTAATAATGTGAACAGCGTAAAATGTTTGTAAACACATAATGTTAACAAAACACAGATTCTCTTACTGCTTGCAGAGTCCAATGAACAAGAGCAAGGTTTGCTGTAAAGAAACGGACTTTCTGCCATGCTTGGTTTAGGGGAAGACGTACAGGCTCCTGCCTTTAAGGGCCCTGCTTCTCATTGGGGGCAGAAAGCAGGGCCTTTTAAAGGAGGACTTGGCATAAATGGTAGGAAGGGGAGGGAGCAGGCAGCTGTGGGGTCTACATGACATGCTGAGGTGTCTTGTCTGCGGGGAGGTCACGCTGGCACCATCTTGGGCAGAGCTAGGTTGGAAAGGGGCTGTTTGACAAAGCAAAACAAACATGCTTGAGCTGTGTTCTGAGATGCTCTTAAGTTGCTTGGAGACAACTTGATCCCTTTGAGTTTTGTTTTAGGATTTGCTCAGTGGGAACATAGCAGATTTTAATGTAAGATTAATAGTATTAGTCGATAATCTCCAATGCTTGGCAAGGCTGTAGCTGGAAACGAGGACTCATATGCTGTCAGTAGGAGTGGTAGTAACATCTATCTGGACATCTATTTGGCATTTTCTATTAAGGGAAAGATGTGCATTCCCTTCCACCCACCTTGAGGAATCCATCTGAGAAACTCCTGGATATGCAAATGAGATAGAATCCACCGGCATCTTAATGACACCACCACGTAAATAGTTTTTAGAATGTAAATGTCCACCAGCTGCGGAAAGGCTGAACAAATCACTGCACAACTGAGGAAGGCGAGGGGGGTTGGCACATCCAGGCGGTGCCAAAGCCAGTTCTGTCTCAGAGCAGCGGAGTTTTTCCAAGAGACGTGGGCACGCTGTGAGGAAGTCCCAGCAGGAAGCCAGGCGAATGCCACCTCGGCATGCCTGCCCCGGAGGGTGTGAGCAGCTTCCTTCTCCTCTGGATCGGTGGTGTGCTAGGAGAGGCCTGGGTCTCTGTCAAGGCCAGGGACGGATGGAAGCTGAGAGAGGACGCTGAGACCTGGGGAGCTTCCTGGAACGCAGGGACTTAGTGAACTCGCTCTGTTTCAGCGCAAGTTGCGCAAAGGAAAACTGAAAGACCAGCAGCAATGTCAGAGAGACCTTCCTGTCATGCCAGCGGGATTCCTTGGGAGCCAGTGAGTGCTCCAGCCCTTGAGGGCTCTGTCACAGCTGGTGGGAGCATGGGTCAAGGCTGTGGCAGAACACACCCCAGCCTCAGGTGAAGAGGTCCCTAATGCTTCCCTCTAGCTCTCATATTCCAGAATTCCAAGTCAAGTCTGAAGAGTCCGCTTAACTTCCGTCCTCTCAAACATGCAGGGTGGTCGTCACACACGGTTAGAGGAGTTTGACTCCTGGTGAAACAGGGAGGCCCGGGCAAACCTGGCCACGAGTCCAGCATGTGCCCGCCCCAGCAAGGTCACCGTGCCCCAGGGGAAGCAGCACCCGGAGAGGTCACTGTGCCCCAGGGCCGGGACCCCGGCCGGGCTGGCTCAGAACTCCAGGCTGTAACTGCATCCAGACAACTTTGACCAGGTGCTGAGCCACCGGCCCCTGCAGCCAACATCACGGGCACAAAAGCAGAAGCCCAGGGAGCAAAGATGACGATCCAGGAGCACAGTAACTGTCAGGTAGGGACCTGCTGGCCCACTGAGTCTGGGAGCAACACTACAGGCGCTGCAGGGAGGCCCCCGGAGTGACCCGGGGCCTGTCTCCAGAGGGCGGCCCTTCCTTAACTGGAGCTGCCTCTTCCCCTCCTGCCCTAGGATGTAAACCCCGCTTGGCTGAAGTATTGAATTCACGGGGGATCTGACCGCGCTCTGCCTGTGATGCTCATCTGTCCTCTGGGGCCTCATTCCCTGAGCTTCCCAGAGCGGCCTCCTTTGTTTGGCTCAGCTCTGTGTCTTCCTTCCCAAAGCTGTGTCTCCAGTGTGTTAGGCTTCCCCTCTCCTCCCTCAAGTGACCTCAAGGGCCCAGGAGGAAACGCAAGAGGGCAGGAGGGCTCCCTGAGGTGGAGAGCAGACAGACAGCAGGTTCTCCTTTTGCCCTGTCTTGAAGGATGCCCCCAATTCACAGCCACACGGGCGCTGGAGTGGCCAGCTTGGTGAGGAGGGAAAATGGGCGAGGCCATTCCCACCTCATGATTCCCACCTCATGATCCTCCCACCTCATTTTCTAGCATTAGCACATGGCATGGGGGAAAAGTGTGGGGAGGTACATGGCTGTCAAAATGAGACTCAGGTTGGGGACGTGACAATGATGAATGTGTCTGGGTCATGCAGCATACATGTGTGCTATGCACTCTCCATATGAGCGTGTGTGTGTGTGTATGTGTGTGTGTGTGTGAGTGCATGTGCAGAGGCATGTGCAGGCAGTAGGGCCACCAGGATCCTGACAGTCCTCTCATGTGGCTGTGGGTGACAGTTACATTCTTCTCTATACTTTTCTGTATTGCTCATTTGTTTTCCCTCCCGTGAAACTGTTTTATCTACAGCGTCAGAGGAAAAACAATAAAATAACTTTTTTTTTTAAAGACGAGATCTCACTTTGTTGTCCAGGCTATGAGGGATTATAGCTCACTGTAGCCTTGAACTCCTGGCCTCAAGCAATCCTCCCAAGTACTTCGGATTACAGACGTGAGCCTAGGATATGAAATGTCTTTCACAGATTGAAGGCTATTCAGGTTTTCTACTTCTCTTGAGCAAGTTTTGGTAATCTGAGTCATTCAAGGAATTTGTCCATTTCATCGAAATTGGCAAATTTATTTCCAAATATTGCTCCTAATATTTCCTGGTTATTCTTTTTTCAGTTTTATTGGTATTTTAAAAAGCATTCAGGTTCATGGATTTTTCTTTGTTGTTTGTTCATTTTACAGTTTTAAATTTCTGCTCTTATCTTTATTATTTCTTTCCTATTAGATATTTAGATGTTTCAAATTTATTTGTTTTTAAAATTGTCATGTAAAATTGTATGTATTTACCATATACATCAATATGGGTTTTTATGGCTTTTATTTCTTTAATTGACACATAACAGTTCTACATATTTATTGGGTACATAGTGAAGTTTTGATACATATAATGTACAGTGAACAGATCAACGTAATTAGCATATCCATCGTCTCAAACATTTATCATTTCTGTGTTGGGAATATTCAATATCCTCATTCTAGCTATTTGAAACTATATAATATATTATTGTTAACTATAGCCATTCTACAATGGTATAGAACACTAGAATTTATTCCTCCTATCTAGCTATAATGTTGTATCCTAGCTATAATGTTGTATCTTCAACTTCCACATCAAACGTCTTCCAAAGCCTCTTGAGGGTCGTTTCTCAAAACGTGTGCCCTGAGCCCAGCTTGGGCCATTCTCATCTGGCTTCCTGTGGCATCCTAGTGTCTGTGGCACCCTCTCAGTCCTTGGCCTGACCCTGAGCCACAGGCTGAGTTCCTTGGTGTGGGGAAATTTGAGAATATGGAGGTTTTTTCTCAGGAAGACAATTATGTGCATCCACCATCTCATTTTATTTTTATTTATTTATTTTTTTTGAGACGGAGTCTCGCACTGTCACCCAGGCTGGAGTGCAGGGGCGCGATCTCTGCTCATTGCAAGCTCCGCCTCCCGGGTTCATGCCATTCTCCTGCCTCAGCCTCCCGAGTAGCTGAGACTACAGGTGCCCGCCACCATGCCCAGCTAATTTTTTTGAATTTTTAGTAGAGACAGGGTTTCACTGTGTTAGCCAGGATGGTCTCGATCTCCTGACCTCGTGATCTACCCGCCTCAGCCTCCCAAAGTGCTGGGATTACAGGCGTGAGCCACCACGCCCGGCCACCATCTCATTTAATACAGATACCCTCAAGGGAGACGTCACTATCAGCTCCACTTTATGGATGAGGGAACAGACTTGGAGAGGCCTCGCTGTTCTGTCTATGGGGGCAGCAGGCAGGGAAATTATTGAAGTTGTTGGCAATTAAGTGTCCAGTGTACGTCCTAAGAACTGCGTTCCTTACCCTACAAGAATCTTATCCAGCCATGTCTTTCTTTTTAGACTGTGAGTGAGTGACTTCTCCTCCGGCCGACTCTGGGATGGCTAGGGTAGCTCGGGTAGGCCTTCGAAAGCACGACTGCCTTGTTTCTTCCCTCCACACTGGTAATTGGAGGGAGAATGTCAGGCAGAACAGAAGCCTTGGAGCCAGAAAGGCCTGTCTATGAATCTCTTTTTAATACCTTACCAGGTTTCTGACGAGTAATGCAGCTTTCACGTTTGTCATTAGGAACGAAATTTTGTTTATTGCACGAATGTCCCTAACAGTGATTTTTGACACGAAGAGCGTGTTCAACAAATGGCAGCCTGTGTTTTCCTTTCATGATCTCAAGAAGACCTTTCCTGACCACTCTCCCTAAAACCAACTGGCTTTATTTTTCTCTTTTACAGCGCTTATCGGTACCTGATGTTAAGGTAAATGTGCAGTGGTGTTCTGGATGCGGCATAGCCCACCTCTTCCCAACTCAGACTGAGCAACCCTGGCTGGTGCCCTCATCTGGCAAAGAGGAGGAGTAGGATGTGGGTCCCGGTGGACACACAGGATGCCACCTCTCAGTCACCCTGTTTGCACTCGTGGCTGGCTCTGGCCCCTCCTCCTCACTCCTCTCTGTTCCATCCTGTGCTTTTCACACTGCTGCCTCCAGGGTCTTGTTGCTGAGATGAATGCCACTCTCTTTGTGGACAACGTTGAAACAAACATGACCAAAGAGCTCCTTCTCAAGCTATCCACCAAGGCTGGGCCAGTAATAAAGGTGAAAATTCCAAAAGATGAGGATGGTAAACCAAAGCAATTTGCATTTGTGAATTTCACACAGGAAGTATCTGCTCCTCTTAGTGGAATCAAACTCTATGGAAGGCCTATCAAAATTCAATTTAGACAGGAAGTAGTCATGCCTCACAGGATATCCATTTGTCATGCCCCCAGCCTCATGTTGCAAATTCAAGCCCTGCCTCCACATCTCCCAGCGGTGGGTATGAAAGGACTGTGGGTAACAGGGCTCCATCAGCAAAGATACTTCGAGATCTTTCTCTTCTCCAGAAAATTTTCAGAGACAAGCAGTCATGAGCAGTGATTTGAGACAAATACCATATTTGGTTCTCCACCTCTGGATCAGTTAGGATTTTCACCATCAGTTCAATCACACAATCATACTTTGAACCAGTCTTCAAGCTCTCAGTGGCGCCAAGATGCACCCTGATCACTGTGCAGAGTCAGACAGAATGCTCATCCCTACCTAGCAGTTAGACATTATAGCCGGGAACGGCGTCACACTGATCATGGATGTAACCATCATTACAGAGGATGCAGCGAGGGACTAAGGCCAAGCAAGGTCCGCAGTGCCTGGCAGGAATGCAGCTCTCTTCCTTTTCTCATGGGGGCTCCAGTCCTATAGGACCAGGGGCCTGCCCCTCTGACCTCATTCAACCTCAGCGACCTGGACTATCCACTATGACTGTGATAACAGAAGAGACAGTAGTAACGAGGGAAAATGGTGCTCATCTCACACTAACAAGTGTTAAAAGAACATTGTTTTTATAGGGTTATTTTTAGGCCCTTTGTCTAAGTTGGTGTGGAACTATTTTGTTGAAAACCTGTACAGAGCAGCCTTACAAGTTGTCACATTTCTTTATAAAGTTTTGTAAATGTATAGCTACAATTTAATACCAAAATGGAAATAATTGTGGTTTATTACATGAATAATAATCTTTCACCCCTGGGTTTTATGTAGAGGAAAGGTTTTATGCAAAACAATGTGTCTCCATTCCTAATCCTTTAAACACTTTAGGAGGGAATGGATTATGCAGATTGGTTGTATGATAAAGCAGATATTTTAATTATCATTTATCTTTTTGTATTGCGAGAAATTTCTTGTTCATGAATCAGATTTTGCTGTATGTAATAGAAAGCATCCCAGGTGACCGTCTGAAATGGCTATCGGTACATTTCTTGAAAAAAAAAGAAGATTCCTGAAGACTTTAAGTACTGCCTCTTTCAGTCAAACTTTAAAAATTTTAGCAGTTTCAAAGTGCTCAGGAAGTGTGTGCAAAGACAGGTTTAATGGAGCTTGCACAGGTTGCTTTTTCCTTTGAACCTTTGAAAAAATTTACTCTTCACATTTTCTGACTTGAAAATTATTCAATCCTGTTTAACAAAACTTTTACATCTTGAGATACTGTTTCCTTTTCATGGCAGAATTCTTTATAAGAATTCGTTTGTTGAAAACCAGGGATCCGGGAGGAGCCAAGATGGCCGAATAGGAACAGCTCCGGTCTACAGCTCTCAGCGCGAGCGACGCAGAAGACGGGTGATTTCTGCATTTCCATCTGAGGTACCGTGTTCATCTCACTAGGGAGTGCCAGACAGTGGGCGCAGGCCAGTGGGTGAGTGCACCGTGCACCAGCCTAAGCAGGGGCGAGGCATTGCCTCACTCGGGAAGCTCAAGGGGTCAGGGAGTTCCCTTTCCAGGGGTGACAGACGGCACCTGGAAAATCGGGCCACTCCCACCCGAATACTGTGCTTTTCCGACGGGCTTAGGAACCGGTGCCCCAGGAGAGTATAGCCCACACCTGGCTCAGAGGGTCCTACGCCCACGGAGTCTCGCTGATTGCTAGCACAGCAGTCTGAGATCAAACAGCAAGTCGGCAGCGAGGCTGGGGGAGGGGCGCCCACCATTGCCCAGGCTCCCTTAGGTAAACAAAGCAGCCTGGAAGCTTGAACTGGGTGGAGCCCACCACAGCTCCAGGAGGCCTGCCTGCCTCTGTAGGCTCCACCTCTGGGGGCAGGGCACAGACAAACAAAAAGACAGCAGTAACCTCTGCAGACTTAAATGTCCCTGTCTGACAGCTTTGAGGAGAGCAGTGGTTCTCCCAGCACGCAGCTGGAGATCTGAGAACGGGCAGACTGCCTCCTCAAGTGGGTCCCTGACCCCTGACCCCCGAGCAGCCTAACTGGGAGGCACCCCCCAGCAGGGGCAGACTGACACCTCACACGGCCGGCCAGGTACTCCAACAGACCTGCAGCTGAGGGTCCTGTCTGTTAGAAGGAAAACTAACAAAAAGAAAGGACATCCACACCAAAAACCCATCTGTACATCACCATCATCAAAGACCAAAAGTAGATAAAACTACAAAGATGGGGAAAAAACAGAGCAGAAAAACTGGAAACTCTAAAAAGCAGAGTACCTCTCCTCCTCCAAAGGAACGCAGTTCCTCTCCAGCAACGGAACAAAGCTGGACGGAGAATGACTTTGACGAGCTGAGAGAAGAAGGCTTCAGACGATCAAATTACTCCGAGCTACGAGAGGATATTCAAACCAAAGGCAAAGAAGTTGAAAACTTTGAAAAAAATTTAGAAGAATGTATAACTAGAATAACAAATACAGAGAAGTGCTTAAAGGAGCTGATGGAGCTGAAAACCAAGGCTCGAGAACTACGTGAAGAATGCAGAAGCCTCAGGAGCCGATGCGATCAAATGGAAGAAAGGGTATCGGCCATGGAAGATGAAATGAATGAAATGAAGCGAGAAGGGAAGTTTAGAGAAAAAAGAATAAAAAGAAACGAGCAAAGCCTCCAAGAAATGTGGGACTATGTGAAAAGACCAAATCTACGTCTGATTGGTGTACCTGAAAGTGACGGGGAAAATGGAAACAAGTTGGAAAACACTCTGCAGGATATTATCCAGGAGAACTTCCCCAATCTAGCAAGGCAGGCCAACATTCAGATTCAGGAAATACAGAGAACGCCACAAAGATACTCCTCGAGAAGAGCAACTCCAAGACACATAATTGTCAGATTCACCAAAGTTGAAATGAAGGAAAAAATGTTAAGGGCAGCCAGAGAGAAAGGTCGGGTTACCATCAAAGGGAAGCTCATCAGACTAACAGCGGATCTCTTGGCAGAAACCCTACAAGCCAGAAGAGAGTGGGGGCCAATATTCAACATTCTTAAAGAAAAGAATTTTCAACCCAGAATTTCATATCCTGCCAAACTAAGCTTCATAAGTGAAGGAGAAATAAAATACTTTACAGACAAGCAAATGCTGAGAGATTTTGCCACCACCAGGCCTGCCCTAAAAGAGCTCCTGAAGGAAGCGCTAAACATGGAAAGGCACAACCGGTACCAGCCACTGCAAAATCATACCGAAATGTAAAGACCATCGAGACTAGGAAGAGACTGCATCAACTAACGAGCAAAATAACCAGCTAACATCATAATGACAGGATCAAATTCACACATAACAATATTAACTTTAAATGTAAATGGACTAAATGCTCCAATTAAAAGACACAGACTGGCAAATTGGATAAAGACTCAAGACACATCAGTGTGCTGTATTCAGGAAACCCATCTCACGTGCAGAGACACACATAGGCTCAAAATAAAAGGATGGAGGAAGATCTACCAAGCAAATGGAAAACAAAAAAAGGCAGGGGTTGCAATCCTAGTCTCTGATAAAACAGACTTTAAACCAACAAAGATCAAAAGAGACAAAGAAGGCCATTACATAATGGTAAAGGGATTAATTCAACAAGAAGAGCTAACTATCCTAAATATATATGCACCCAATACAGGAGCACCCAGATTCATAAAGCAAGTCCTGAGTGACCTACAAAGAGACTTAGACTCCCACACATTAATAATGGGAGACTTTAACACCCCACTGTCAACATTAGACAGATCAACGAGACAGAAAGTCAACAAGGATACCCAGGAATTGAACTCAGCTCTGCACCAAGCGGACCTAATAGACATCTACAGAACTCTCCACCCCAAATCAACAGAATATACATATTTTTCAGCACCACACCACACCTATTCCAAAATTGACCACATACTTGGAAGTAAAGCTCTCCTCAATAAATGTAAAAGAACAGAAATTATAACAAACTATCTCTCAGATCACAGTGCAATCAAGCTAGAACTCAGGATTAAGAATCTCACTCAAAACCGCTCAACTACATGGAAACTGAACAACCTGCTCCTGAATGACTACTGGGTACATAACGAAATGAAGGCAGAAATAAAGATGTTCTTTGAAACCAACGAGAACCAAGACACAACATACCAGAATCTCTGGGATGCATTCAAAGCAGTGTGTAGAGGGAAATTTATAGCACTAAATGCCCACAAGAGAAAGCAGGAAAGATCCAAAATTGACACCCTAACATCACAATTAAAAGAACTAGAAAAGCAAGAGCAAACACATGCAAAAGCTAGCAGAAGGCAAGAAATAACTAAAATCAGAGCAGAACTGAAGGAAATAGAGACACAAAAAACCCTTCAAAAAATAAATGAATCCAGGAGCTGGTTTTTTGAAAGGATCAACAAAATTGATAGACCGCTAGCAAGATTAATAAAGAAAAAAAGAGAGAAGAATCAAATAGATGCAATAAAAAATGATAAAGGGGATATCACCACCGATCCCACAGAAATACAAACTACCATCAGAGAATATTACAAACACCTCTACACAAATAAACTAGAAAATCTAGAAGAAATGGATAAATTCCTCAACACATACACCCTCCCAAGACTAAACCAGGAAGAAGTTGAATCTCTGAATAGACCAATAACAGGAGCTGAAATTGTGGCAATAATCGATAGCTTGTCAACCAAAAAAAGTCCAGGACCAGATGGGTTCACAGCCGAATTCTACCAGAGGTACAAGGAGGAGCTGGTACCATTCCTTCTGAAACTATTCCAATCAATAGAAAAAGAGGGAATCCTCCCTAACTCATTTGATGAGGCCAGCATCATCCTGATACCAAAGCCTGGCAGAGACACAACAAAAAAAGAGAATTTTAGACCAATATCGTTGATGAACATTGATGCAAAAATCCTCAATAAAATACTGGCAAACAGAATCCAGCAGCACATCAAAAAGCTTATCCACCATGATCAAGTGGGCTTCATCCCTGGGATGCAAGGCTGGTTCAATATACGCAAATCAATAAATGTAATCCAGCATATAAACAGAACCAAAGACAAAAACCACATGATTATCTCAATAGATGCAGAAAAGGCCTTTGACAAAATTCAACAACCCTTCATGCTAAAAACTCTCAATAAATTAGGTATCGATGGGACATATCTCAAAATAATAAGAGCTATTTATGACAAACCCACAGCCAATATCATACTGAATGGGCAAAAACTGGAAGCATTCCCTTTGAAAACTGGCACAAGACAGGGATGCCCTCTCTCACCACTTCTATTCAACATAGTGTTGGAAGTTCTGGCCAGGGCAATTAGGCAGGAGAAGGAAATCAAGGGTATTCAATTAGGAAAAGAGGAAGTCAAATTGTCCCTGTTTGCAGATGACATGATAGTATATCTAGAAAACCCCATTGTCTCAGCCCAAAATCTCCTTAAGCTGATAAGCAACTTCAGCAAAGTCTCAGGATACAACATCAATGTACAAAAATCACAGGCATTCTTATACATCAATAACAGACAAACAGAGAGCCAAATCATGAGTGAACTCCCATTCACAATTGCTTCAAAGAGAATAAAATACCTAGGAATCCAACTTACAAGGGATGTGAAGGACCTCTTCAAGGAGAACTACAAACCACTGCTCAAGGAAATAAAAGAGGATACAAACAAATGGAAGAACATTCCATGCTCATGGGTAGGAAGAATCAATATCATGAAAATGGCCATCCTTCCCAAGGTAATTTACAGATTCAATGCCATCCCCATCAAGCTACCAATGACTTTCTTCACAGAATTGGAACAAACTACTTTAAAGTTCATATGGAACCAAAAAAGAGCCCGCATCGCCAAGTCAATCCTAAGCCAAAAGAACAAAGCTGGAGGCATCATGCTACCTGACTTCAAACTATACTACAAGGCTACAGTAACCAAAACAGCATGGTACTGGTACCAAAACAGAGATATAGATCAATGGAACAGAACAGAGCCGTCAGAAATAATGCCACATATCTACAACTATCTGATCTTTGACAAACCTGACAAAAACAAGAAATGGGGAAAGGATTCCCTATTTAATAAATGGTGCTGGGAAAACTGGCTAGCCATATGTAGAAAGCTGAAACTGGATCCCTTCCTTACACCTTATACAAAAATCAATTCAAGATGGATTAAAGACTTAAACGTTAGACCTAAAACCATAAAAACCCTAGAAGAAAACCTAGGCATTACCATTCAGGACATAGGCATGGGCAAGGACTTCATGTCTAAAACACCAAAAGCAATGGCAACAAAAGCCAAAATTGACAAATGGGATCTAATTAAACTAAAGAGCTTCTGCACAGCAAAGGAAACTACCATCAGAGTGAACAGGCAACCTACAAAATGGGAGAAAATTTTCGCAACCTACTCATCTGACAAAGGGCTAATATCCAGAATCTACAATGAACTCCAACAAATTTACAAGAAAAAAACAAACAACCCCATCAAAAAGTGGGCGAAGGACATGAACAGACACTTCTCAAAAGAAGACATTTATGCAGCCAAAAAACACATGAAAAAATGCTCTCCATCACTGGCCATCAGAGAAATGCAAATCAAAACCACAATGAGATACCATCTCACACCAGTTAGAAGGGCAATCATTAAAAAGTCAGGAAACAACAGGTGCTGGAGAGGATGTGGAGAAATAGGAACACTTTTACACTGTTGGTGGGACTGTAAACTAGTTCAACCCTTGTGGAAGTCAGTGTGGCGATTCCTCAGGGATCTAGAACTAGAAATTCCATTCGACCCAGCCATCCCATTACTGGGTATATACCCAAAGGACTATAAATCATGCTGCTATAAAGACACATGCACACGTATGTTTATTGCGGCATTATTCACAATAGCAAAGACTTGGAACCAACCCAAATGTCCAACAATGATAGACTGGATTAAGAAAATGTGGCACATATACACCATGGAATACTATGCAGCCATAAAAAATGATGAGTTCATGTCCTTTGTAGGGACATGGATGAAATTGGAAATCATCATTCTCAGTAAACTATCGCAAGAACAAAAAACCAAACACCGTATATTCTCACTCATAGGTGGGAATTGAACAATGAGAACACATGGACACAAGAAGGGGAACATCACACTTCGGGGACTGTTGTGGGGTGGGGGGACGGGGGAGGGATAGCATTGGGAGATATACCTAATGCTAGATAACGAGTTAATGGGTGCAGCGCACCAGCATGGCACATGTATACATATGTAACTTACCTGCACATTGCTCACATGTAACATAAAACCTAAAGTATAATAATAATAATAATAAATAAAATAAAATAAAATAGAAAGAAAAAAAAAAAAAAGAAAACCAGGGATCCTTTTGAATACTACAGCCTTGGCACAATGTTGCTTTTTAATATATAGAGAATAGTTTGAAAACCAAATAGGAGTAATAGTGAATTATGAGGAACAACATAGACTTACAAATTCCAAAAATACTAACCTGGTGTCATAAGTTTGTATGATGCAATACATAATAATACTCTGACTTGAGAAGCTGTGATTGAGTACCCAGGCTAAGACTTTGACCCTGTCTCAAACGCTAATCGTTTGGAGGGAGAACACAGCCGACTGTCTCTCCCTGAATACGTTTGACAGAGACTGTCCAGTTGGAGCTTCTGGCAGCTGAGACATCCAGGCAAGTTCTGACTTATGGGGGAAGGCCAGCACTGGGGCGCTGTCCCAGGAGGCATGGGGCTGCTGGTCAGCAGGGCGGGGAAAGAGAGAAGCGTGAACACAACCCTTGCACACAATGACGCTGCTGTAAACATGTACACCACAGGCTGTGGCTCGGCACGGGCTATCTGATTCCCCGCAGGGCAAAGTGGCAGATACTCAAGCTGAGTGTGAAGAGCTCTATCTAGGTCCCAGCGGAAAGGAGCGGGCCAGACCCCACTCCCAATTCAGTGCCTCCCTTTTGCCTGTACCCTAAGCCTTCTCTCCAGCTCAAGAGAAAGTGGCAACTGGTCTGGAGGAGCCCTAGGCCCTACCCTGCTGGTTCTGCTACCAGCCCAGCACCTGGTGATGCTGAAGCTGGCATGTGTCACGCCCCCTCGCCAGCACTGTAGACAAAATGACTCGGCCAGTTGATAGTAGCCAACCTTCATCCTCAGCTACGCCAGAACCGGCATCATTTAGCATTAGGAAAATGGATAGTGAGACTGAGATATCACCACATCATACTTGCCACAGTGAGATACCACCGCATACTTAGTAGAAGGGCTAACATGAGAAAGAATGAGCATGCCAAGTGTTGGGGGAAATGGTAGAAAGAACCAAACTGTTGGAGATGTGTCAGAGGCTTCTTGTCACTTCCGCAAGAGTCCTACAAGAGGAAGATGAACTCGGACTAGAGCTAGGATTCTACAAGCCAGAGCTGGGAGGGGATGCACTTCTGAGAGCGTTGCTCTCCTCCTGAGACCTGAAGTCTTTGCTGAATGAGAGCCTGAACATTTGGAAACTTACAGGCTGAGGAAGCTAACTACTTCTAAAGCTCCAACTGCAGCCATTTGCGCAGGTGCCCTGGAATCAGCATCCTGAGGAGGCGATACAGACTTTAGGAGCCAGCCAAGTAGTTAAGACCAGCTTACGAGTATTGCATTCCCATCTGAGCCTACTGAGTGACTGTCAGAGAGGGACACAGGCGAGCAGGGAGGCCACTGCATAAAAGGTAAGAGACTTCAGGCTTAATAACCAAATCTAGATTAGCAATTTTTGTAGCGGAACTGGCTGGAAGCCAACCAATCTTTAGAGGGAATTGTACTGCCAATGAAACTACAAGCCGTGCCTGCCAGCCAGTGATTGTTCCAACCCTCCAGCAACACTTTGGGGTTCCTGAAACCTGCACCGGTAGGTAGCAGGCTGCACGTGTGAGGCCATTGTTGTGTTGCTATAAAGCAGTACCTGAGACTGGGTAATTTTTAGGAAAAGAGGTTTAATTTGCTCACGGTCCTGCAGGCTGTGCAGGAAGCGTAGTACTGGCATCTGCTTCTGGAAAGGCCTCGGGAAGCTTTAACTCATGGTGGGAGGTGAAGACCGAGCTGGCACTTCACATGGTGAAAACGAGAGAGAGAGAGAGAGAGACAGAGACAGAGACAGTAGGGGAGGGAGGTGCCACACACTTTTATTAATTTGTTCATTTCTTTGAGACAGGGTCTCACTCTGTCGCTCAGGCTGGAATGCAGTGTCCGGAGTTGTTGAGACCAGGGGTGTGCGTCACCACGCCCAGCTAATTTTTGTGTTTTTTGTTGAGACAGGGTTTCGCCCCGATGCCCAGGCTAGTCTCAAACTCCTGGGCTCAAGCGATCCACCCACCTTGGACTCCCAAAGTGCTGCGATGACAGGCATGAGCCACTGTGCCTGGCTGCCACACACTTTTAAAGACCAGATCTCGTGTGAACTCAGACTGAGAGCTCACGCATCAAGAAGGAGACAGCCCAGGCCTCATTCACGAGGGATTCACCCCCATGACCCAAAATCACCTCCCACCAGGCCCCACCTCAAACACTGGGGATTACAATTCAACATGAGATTTGGCGGGGTCAAACATTGTAACTGAATCACTGCGTGACCTCCAAGAAGCCCATACTCCCCAATGCTCACATCAGGTGTGGCCCAGGGGGACAGATGGATAAGGAGAGACCGCTAGAGGGCAGAGCCGGTGGCTACAGAAGGCAATGTGAGGACAAGGGGTTCTTTCCCAGACGACAGACCCAGGGGCTGCCTGATGGAACAACCAAGGACTTTGCTCCACTGTTGGAGGGAAGCCCTCATGTTATCCCTGCCCAGAGGGATTTGTTCCATTGCTGTGAAACAGAGACTGCGGTGTGTCTCCCATCTTCCCCTTCCGGCTGACTTCAAGTTACCCTCCAGTAACGAGTCTCACCTTCTTCCTTTTTGAAATAAAGTTCGAGTTTTACCCATGCACATTACCATCTAGCTGGGGACTTATACCCAGGCTCCCTCGTTGTTAGATATGATTACATGTGACCAGGGCCCGCGTCCTGCACATGAGACCTCTGCACGGGGCCCTGCTCTCAAAAAGACCTCACTCTTGGTCCAATGCTCTTCTGTGGCCTCTGAAATTCCTCATCATTTTATATTTGAACTTGCGTTATGTAGGTGAAGTCCCTTGGGACAATAGAGCATGTGCAAGCGCAGAGGAGATATGCCGGTGTCAGCATGCAGATGTGTGGGCCCAGGCCCGCAGGCACCGGAGGCAGTGGACAGCACCCGTTCCATGCCTGGGGCAGTCTGGGGTGACATGGGGCCTTGACAGGTGGCCAGGGTGAGACCTGGGCCCAGACTGGCAGTGGAAAAGGTTACTGGGACACGAAGGATGTGAAACCCCTGAGCCCTTGGCCATCCACTTCTAACTGCCAGTGAACAGACTCCCCCAAGTTGGGCCAGAGTCACCAGAAAACATTCACGTCCCTCCCTTTTGATTCATAAGCCACTGTGCTGTGACTTCTGCCTCTGCCCCTCTACTGAAACTAAGGAGAAGTGGCAGGTGATGGTGAAGGAGGAGAGGACAACGCACAGGTTCTGGTGGAGTTGTTCCTAAACCTGATGGGAGATAAGAAGCCTAGAAAGAGAAGCAGCCCTCAGTAGAAGGAAGATTAGCTCACCTGTGCTGTCTAATTCCTGCTGAAATAACCACACAGGAGAGGCTGACCGACATCAAGCCAGGGGAGAGATATGGGGTGTTGTCACGGCAGAGAAGAAAGGGAGAGAGGGGAGAGTCAGGAAGGTCCCAAGGAGGAGCGGGAAGTGGGGCGGGAGCTCTGGAAGGGGCTAATTTGTTCCTGCCGAGGGGCTGGGAGGATAACGGTGATGGATGAGAACGAGGAGACCACAGAAAGAAGAGATGAGGGAAGGACAGCATCATGCACGGAAGGGCAGAATCACAGGGTCCCCAGACCCAGGTCACTATGGCCAGCAGACTGGAGGGCTCCTGCTCAGAGGGTAGCCCAGGCTGACCTGATAGAGTAAACGCAGACCACGTACTCTGAGAAGTACTTTAATTTAAGACTGCAATGAACGGGGAGGGGAAAGCCATACTAAACTTCAGGAAGAGAGGAAGCATTGGCAGGGCAGCAGGGCAGGGCCTTCCAATGAGACGCGGGCATAACAGGGGAACCAGCATCGCCATAGCTCCCTGACTGTAAGGGGACCAGCTGCTTCTGTGTATGCAGATGCTGTGTTCAACCTGTCACAGAGAGTAGAGTCAGGCTGGAGCCTCCCATCGGAGCCAGGCCCCAGCCGTCCCACATGGCCAAGACCTTGGGAAAGGGTACGGAATGTACACCACTCACTTCAAAGGATGTGGAATTTCTCAATGAGGCACTACATGAAACAGAGAGAGGCATAACTAGGCATTCCAGGCACAGGGAGACAGATGCCTTCCCCTCATCCCCTGGGACAGGTTCAACCTGGCCACATGAACACCCCATCCATACCTGGTGGTGTCCAGCCCCAGGAATGACCCACCCACCTGTCACCCCAGATAGAGGCAGATATGTTTTCTAAATAAGGTCACCATGTATGAGTAGTGCTCAAACTTTGGTGCATATCAGAATCTCTCAGAGCCTGTTAAAATATGGACACTCCCCGCCAAGCAGCAGTTAGAGAAAGCAAGTGCAGTGTGCAGCAAATGTGCTAAAATAAGGTCTCTGGGACTTGTTGGCAAAGTTTACGTGTGGTTCAAATGATCTATTTCTACATAAAGGTGGATGGATGGATGGATGGATGGATGGATGGATGGATGGATGGACGGACGAATGGATGGACGGATGGATGGATGGACAGATAGATAGATAAACAGATTGGCTAACCCCATTTGTCCTGATGCGATGATTACACATTGCATGCCCATATCAAAATATCTCAGGCACCCGATAAATGTATTCACCTACTATGTACTCATAAAAATTAAAAGTCAAAATTAAAATCAACAAATAGATTAGATAGGTTGGACGGGTGGATGGGTCATGTAAATACACAGACGCCTCCAGGGCCAGACTTGCCAGAGTCTCCCTCTCACAGGAATGGTGGTCCCTGAATGGCCACCTACACCCCCAGCCCCAGCCCCACACCACCTCAGGCTCTGCACTAATATACCTGGTCTTCCCTCCTCCCAGCCTACCAAGTTGATCCTTGAGGTTGTCGATTTCTTTCTGCAGCAGAGGACACTAGCCCTCCAGCCGGCATGGTCTAGGATAGGTCTGTCCTATCACCCAGCATGGTGTCGCATGCTTAAGGCATCAAGACTTGGCCCCACAAGTTACTCTCCGGAGAGCAGCTTGCACATTCTTATTTCTTGGGGCATAAGATGATGGGATTTAGCATTCGGATCACTGCTACAAAAAGCCACCTCTTTTTGTAGATGACTCCCTAAAAGCCATGCGAGGGATTAACCTCCCTTACACCAGGAAGATGGGATCTGACATCTTGGTGGGGGATTAACCTTCAAGGGATTAACCTCCCTTGCACCAGGAAGATGGGATCTGACATCTTGGTGGGGGCTTGCCGGACAAGACAAAGCCAGCCCCAGACATGTATCTGACTCCCGTGTCTATGCTCCCAGCCACTGTGCTACGATTGAACCATAGACCTTCCATGCCATTTATCCAGGTATGCACCTCCATTTGTGCATTTGCCGTCTTCTTAAATACCGCTTGACCAACGTCGTGCTCATTATTTGGTCCTGTTCCTTTTGGAGCCAATGCCATTTTCGACTTTGCCGTCTCAATGAGTGTCTGGCACATATGAGGGGCTCCCCGACAACAAAGGACTCGCTAGGCTCATGAGTGGCTCATCAGTTACCACAGACAGATGCGTGTGGTTAGCCCAGGGGCTCTCCAAGTGGGGCCTGTGGACCAGCGGCCTCAGCTTCCTCTGGGACTTGCTAAAGATATGTGATATGGTTTGGCTCTATGTCCCCATCCAAATCTCACCTTGGATTGTAATCCCCATAATCCCCACGTGTCAAGGGCAGGACCAGGTGGAGGTAATTGAATCATGGGGGTAGTTTCCCCCGTGCTGTTCTCATGATAATGAGTAAGTCTCACCAGATCTGATGGTTTTCATAAGTGTCTGGCATTTCTCCTGCTTGCGTTCATTCTGTCTCCGCCATGATTGTCAGTTTCCTGAGGCCTCCCCAGCCATGCAGAACTGTGAGTCAAATAAAGATCTTTTCTTTATAAATTACCCGACCTCGGGTATTTCTTCACAGCAGAGTGAGAACGGACAAATACAATATGGATGCTCAGGTCCCATCCCAGACCTACTGAGTCAGAGACTCTGAGAGTGGAGCTCAGAAATCTGTGTTTGAACAAGCCCTGCAGCTGATGCAGATCCCTCTAACGTTTGAGAACCACTGGATGGAATAGAACTTAATTATTCCCTGGAGGTTTTCAATTTGCATCTGAAAGCAGGAAGGAGAAACACACACACACACACACACACACACACACACACACACACACACACACCCCACATTTTAAACCTAGCTTCTGGAATTTTTCATAAGTTTCATCAGTTGCAAATATGATCTCTGGCTTACTACAAATATTCATCTTTGAAAACTATCCGTGCCTGGGTATGCTTTGGAGAGACCTTGTTTGCCCTCAGCAGTGTGCATACCTGGCTTTGAAGAGCAGGCACTGAGACCACACAACCTCGCCAAGGCCGTTGACGGGGCTTGCTCCCCAGGGAGCTCCTGCTGAAAGGCTCCCGCCATGTTCTAGAGCACGAGATGGGCTAGTCTTTCTGAAAAGCGGTCTCTTCCTATTGGCATCAGGGCCGACTCTGACCTCAGGCAGATGTGCCTGAGTGAGTGAACTGGGGACATCATGTGGATGATGCAGGCAGTGCAGTAGAAAATGAGCATGTGGACAGAGCTGAGTATTTCTTCTTTCCCAGGGGTGTGGACTAAATGTCACTCTTTTTCCATAACTATCAACATTTCCTAACTAACTAGTTGGCGCCCAGATTCTGAGGCCCAGCTGGGACAGGCACAAGGGACAGCTCTCTAGGCACAAGATTGCCAAAGATGCCAGAGGTCAGGGCTGTGCCAAGAAAGTCACCTGAATCCAAGTGACCCTGCAGCCCTCCACTGTCGACCCATGGCCGATGATCCGGGGCTGCAGCGAAGCCAGGATAGGTAACGTGACAGTCCGGTCCTCTTGCTAGGGACAGACAGAGGCCAAGCCGCAGCTGGCAAATGTTCAGCTAGACTCACACTCTAGGAAGAGAGACCCACTTTCCAGAGTCACGTGGCTCACAGAGTGGCTCAGTAAAGCAATCTAGACTTTTCAGCCTGAAGTTGGGCTGACTTGGGGGTTAAGTCTGCTGACCTGATTAAGCCGAGAGTCTTAGGAAATACAAAAGGACCTTGGCTAGAGAGCCTCGAGGGAATCACTTAGAGGTGTCTGCCAACCCTATTGCTGAAGTTGTGAGTACCCTCCGCGGGCAGCCACGATTGTTAAGTGTGGTCCCTGGTGGAGTAAACAGACTGCCTCTTTGAGCCAACGAATGACGACAAATAATAAGTCCATGCTGCAACCTCACAGCCCAATGCATGGGATTTCTGCACTCCTTGTCCAACACTGAAGACGACCGTAGGAGTTCATGGTTCCTTTTGGGAACCAGTGACTCTCTGTCAAAATATAAGAATTATGGGATGGACTGCCATCATTTTCCCGGTGTCACTTCTATGCCAGGTCTGTGCTGCTTCTACGCCAGGTCTGTGCTGGCTGCCGTGAGGAAGGCTAACACTTGGAGCGGACGTTAAGAATTCAGCATCAGAATTAAGTCAGCTTAGGATGCTTACATTTAGAATCAGTCTGCTTAGAAGGAAAACTGAGGGCAAGACTTGACTGAGGGATGGACTTAAGCTGGAGCCAGACAGATGGCCAGAGGTCAGGCTCAACTCCACCCCTTCCTGGATGTGTGATTTAGGGTGAGCTAGGATACTCAGCCTCTCTCTCTCAGCTTTAGCTGTTTCCTCTTCCACGTGGAGCGAATAATAGCAGCTAGCTCACTTCATTGTTTGGAGGAATAACAGAGAGAACATGTGGATACCTAGTTCATAAGTGCAGGCATCCATTCAGAAAAGAAGCACAACACTCCCCGACTCCCACTAGTGAGGCCTCGCCCTGTGGCTCTCGGAGCATATACACTGGAAAACAACGGTCCTGTGTCAACACATACTGGGGTAGTCTGTGGTTAGCAACAACACACAGAGCATTAGCAGCCTAGGCCTGTCTGGCTACTTTGTCTCCCCTTCAGTGCAGAAGTGGAGATGGGCCTGAGACAGCCCTAGCACGTCTCCCAGGGACGTTGAATGTACTCAGGTGGAATAACTCCTGGGGAACAGGAATTACACAGCTAGGTGCACGGAACAAAGACAGTTTGGTATTGAAGAAGAAACAGGAAGGCTGGTCAGTGAAACAGATTTAAGAGTCCAGACATAGATGGGTTTAGTCCACGTGGGAATTTAGTGATATAATAAAGGAGAAATTTAAATTTCAGAAATGAGAGAGGCAGCATTGAATAAATGGTGTTTCAGACAACTGGCTCTCCATTTTGAACACACACACACACACACACACACACACAAAGGCGGATCCCTACCTCTAACTTGTTATGAATATTTTCTCATTTGTCTTTTGCTACCTATACACTTTTAATTTTATGCAGCCGCTTTATCGTTTTTATGGCTTTTCTTCTCTGTGGTTTCTTAGCTCAGAAGTGTTTTCAGGACTCTCAAATGAGAAAATATTCACAGCAATCTGATGAAGCCAATTTTGTTAACAGAGAATTTTAGGACAACGCAAACAACCCGATTTTAGAAATGGGCTAAAATATGAATAAGGAACTCACAAGAAAAGAAATACAAAAGCAAATAAGCACATGAAAAGATGCTCAGCTTCACTAATTTTTAAATAATTTTCATTTCCTTCTTTAGCTTTTTTTTTTCTTCTTCTTCTTGAGACAGAGTCTCGCTCTGTCACCCAGGCCAGAGTGCACTGGTGCAACCTCGGCTCACTGCAACCTCCGCCTCCTAGGTTCAAGCAACTCTCCCGTCTCACCCTCTCGAGTAGCTGGGATTACAGGCGTGCATCACGACTCCCGGCTAAGTTTTTTATTTTTAGTGGAGACGGGGTTTCATCATGTTGGCCAGGCTGGTCTCAAACTCTTGACGTCAAATGATCCACCCGCCTTGGTCTCCCAAAACGCTGGGATTACAGGCGTGAGCCACCCTGCCCGGCCTCCTTCTTTAGTTTTTAAAGAAAAATTAAAACAATGATTTTTTTTCCATCTGATTGGCAAAAATTTAAATAATTCCCATCAGTTCGGCAAGGATGTGAGGCTAGCAACACTGTCATAGGCTGTTGATGACAGTGTATATTGGAAGGCAAGTTGGCAGCAATGTAAGACAAGGGTAGGGAAGGGAGGGTCCAGATGGCCGGGGAATCTCCTCTGGCCAGAGCAGAAAGTACTGGAGGAAGAGAAAGCACAGGCAGGTATGCTGAGCACCTTGTCCTGTGTTTTAATTGAGGGGTTTCCTGGGGTCTCACCCTGTGCGCTGCAAAGAGCAAGTCAGGACTGTGGAACAGCCTGAGCTGCAGGGAACCTGAAGGAAGCTTTGGTAAAACTTGACGATATGGTTTGGCTGTGTCCCCACCCACATCTGATCTTGAAGTGTATCTCCCATAATTCCCACGGGCCATGGGAGGGACCTGGTGGGAGGTAACTGAATCATGGGGGCGGATGTTTCCCGTGCTGTTCTCGTGATAGTGAATAAGTCTCACGAGATCTGACGGTTTCATGAAGGGGAGTTCCCCTGCACACGCTCTCTTGACTGCCACCACATAAGACGTGCCTTTGCTCATCCTTTGCCTTCCGCCATGATTGCGAGACCTCCCAGCCATGTGGCACTGTGAGTCCATTAAATCTCCTTCCTTTGTAAATTACCCAGTCTTGGGTATGTCTCCATTAGCAGCATGAGAACAGACTAATACGCTTGGCCTTTCTCCCAAACCCATGCTCAGTGTCTGTCCTGTTTGGAAAGCCTTCCCTGGAGATACACGCTCAGATCCAAAAGACACCATCCTTCCACCCCACAGCCATATTAGCACATTGGCTTTCATATGTGTTCATTCAACCACCATTTATTCAGCATCTATGAAGCAGCAGACACTGGGGCCAGGCTCTAGAGATGTGCCAAATTGCAGAAACTCCTGGGGACACCAGGGACCCAGCTGCTGCCACTCAACACATGCTCGTCCCAGACTGGAGAGCTCATGGGCTAGAGAGAAACATGGAAAGAGTCAGCAGAAGAAAGGTGCTACGTGTTTGCCGGTCAATCCTGAGGAAGTCGTTTCCTTACCCTTAGGCTGGCTTTCCATGCCATGTCCCTTTCTTCTTGTGTCTCCTTTTGGTGGCCTGGCATGAGGGTGTGGTGTAATTGAGCCAGCTTTCACCACTGAGACAACACCACAGGGGAAAGGCAAGAAGAGAGCCAGACAGACCAAGGTCTCCACAGAGGTACTGCATCTGGAGATCATTGTCATATACATGAGCCGGTGCTTTGCTCGAACTGGCTAACATCCATATTCCCATCATCCCCTCCTATCTATCTGTCTCGTCGGCCGACACTGCAACGTAGACCACATCCAGAAGGCCCTTCTGGCTCCTTCTTAGTGGATGTGGGAGACTCAAAGAGAGAGTCCTGATGATGTTTTAGAGCAGGAGGGTTTTCAAGTTACTCCACACCTTGACTGTCACCTGGGGATAGAGTTTGGATATTCGTCCCCTCCACATCTCATGTTGAAATGGGTCATGGAAGCAGATCCCTCAAGAATGGCTTGGGCCATCCTCTTGGTGATGAGCGAGCTCTCGCTCTGTGTTCACATGAGATCTGGTCATTTAATAGTGCGTGGCAACTCCCCACCCCCTTGCTCCTGCCCTGGCCATGTGATGGTCCACCTCCACCTTTGCCCTCTGCTATGATTGGAAGCTTCCTGAGGCCTCACCAGAAACAGATGCTGCTATGCTTCCTGTACAGCATGCAGAACCGTGAGCCCATTCAACCTCTTTTCTTATCAATGACCCGGCCTCAAGCATTTCTTTATAGCAGTGCGAGAATGGCCTAATACACCTGTAAATTTGGGAGCTGCTTGCGGTCATCCTGGAAAAAGGTGCAGAAGACACTTGTCTTCAGAGAAAAGGAAGAAAGGAGCAGATCCACAGGGCTGAAAGACACAGGGAGGGAGGAAGTCCTGATGGTGTCTTAGTCTCTGGTTTCAGTTTGTTCCTGAGGCCCAGCTGCAGTCGTGTCCTGGGCTTCTGAGAGACAACCACCCCGCATCCCATAAACCTGGCATTCACATTAGAAGGTCCCATGCTTTCCTGACCTTGGTGGAGTTGCTTTCTGCTTCTTTTGACCCACAGAATCCCAGCCGCCACATCTGCTTGATCACTGCTACAGTTTGGATGTTTTGTGCCCTCCAAACCTCATGTTGAAATTGATCTCCAATGTCGGAGGTGGGGCCTGGTGGGAGGTGTTTTGCTCATGGGGGTGGATCCCTCACGAAGGGCTTGGGATTGTCCTCATGGTGGCAAGTGAGCTCTCCCTCTCTTAGTTCCCAGAATATCTGGTTCTTAAAAAGAGCCTGGCACCTCCTTCTCTCTCTCTCTTGCTTCCTTTCTTGTCCTGTGACCTCTGCACATGCTGCCTCCCCTTCACTTTCCACAATGAGTGGAAGCGGCCCGAGGCCCTCCCCAGAAGCAGAGCAGACGCCACCACCATGCTTTCTGTACAGTCTGCAGAAGCCTGAGCCAAATAAACCTCTTTTCTTTATCCATGACCCAGCCTCGGGTATTCCTTTGGAGCAACACAGATGGACTAAGACACTCATCCTTACAGAAGAAGGTCTCTGTCTTCCAATATTGGGAGTTAAGGAGGCTCCATCAGACACTCTGTGTTCCAATTTTTCGGGCAGGATGAAGAGAGAGGGAAAAAGTCTAGACTCTCTGTGGTTCTACTTTGCCAGCTAGGAGATCTGGTAAAATGTGAAGAGCCCAAGACAATGGTGGCAGAGAGGTGGGGCGGTGCCCCCTGACCTGGCACATTCCCCCTCAGAAAGCCAGATCATGGCAGTGGCCAGCCGTTTCCACGGTGCTGCCACATGTAACCAGTATAAGGCAGGAGTAGAGACTCCTGTGGACTTCTCAGAAAGCTGGACTTCCAGGGGCGCTGGTAGGGCCAGATGTATCTCCTTCCTCCAGCTGCTGCAGAACTCAACCTTGCTTCCAACCCAGGCCCCTCTCAGTTAGTGGGTGCGATTCCCCAAGACGCTGTGTTTTCACAGGCAGGGAGCCACAGGCTGCCCCTGCCTTTAAATTAGTCTTGCACCCTCTCCATGAGAGCCACAGAAAGTGAGGTTCACAAAATGAGGATGCTCCACGTAGTGGGTTGAACTGTGTCCCCCAAAAGTCATGTCGACCCAGGACCCATCGATGCTACCTTATTTGGAAATAGGGTCTTTGCAGATGTAATCAAGTTAAGATGAAGTCCTTACGGTGGGCCCTAATCCAATAGGACTCATCTTAATTAAAAAGGGGAAAATTTGGAAACAGACACATGCAGGGACAAGGTCATATGATGACAGAGACAGAGGTTGGAGTGATGTGTCTAAGCGTCTAAAAGCCACAGAACATCAAGGAATGCCACCAGCCACCCGAAGCTAGGAGAGACCACGAACGATTTTTCCCTGGGAGCCTCTTTGGAGGGAGCGCAGCCCTGCCAATACCTTGACTTCGGACTAGTGGACGCCAGAACCTGCAAGAAAATCCATTTTTGTCGTTTTAAGCCATGCAGTTTGTGTTATTTTGTTCTGATGGCCCTAAATAAATGAATACAGTCTGCAAGTGGATGGTGATCCAGAAACTGCTTCCAGCCTGTAATAAGTACAGAAATTGAGCGTATAGGCAGGCAGAGTAAATCTGTTGAATCAGAGTGTCTGTTGACTCTAACAATAAAGTAGATGGGCTTGGATTTGATATGTCTTTTTCAGTTAATTGTAGGATAAATTTTATTGTTTTTACAAAAGTACCAGTCCATGATAGATTGGAACTATGAGAGAGAGACAGAGACAGAAAGAGAGAGGAGAGAGAAGAGAGAGAGAGGAGAGAGAGAGAGGAGAGAGAGAGGAGAGAGAGAGAGAGGAGAGAGAGAGAGAGAGAGAGAGGAGAGAGAGAGAGAGAGGAGAGAGAGAGAAATTCCTCAGAGATCCTGGTGAGGAGCTGCTGCTGTTTCCTAGTTAGCTGATGAACTGGCTTCCCCTTATAGTTTATATTTCATTTGTTTCATTTGTCATTTCAGGATAACTCTGGGGAGAGGACTTAAAAATCTTTGCCCTCTGGTCACTATTTTACCCAGAAGTTCTAATGCTTATGGTTTTCTTGTATTAAAGTTAAAACATCCTTACAAATTATTCCAATATAGAAGTGATGCAATTTCTAGTTTCTGAGGTGACATCAATGATTGTAACATCATTTTTGTATATTCGTAACCGAGACAGAGAGAGAGAAATAGGATAGCAAAACCAAAACCCGAGGGCAGCATCCACAATAAAACTAAGTGGGGACAAGATATCCACATGAACTCCAAAATCTGGACTGGCTGAGACCAAATCACCCCTCCTGCACCTGCTCCAAGATCTGCAGAGCCTTAGCATCTGAGGGAAGTGAGTGGGCACCTGGCAGACCCAGAATTCCAATACTTACCTGCCTTCAGGCAATTGCAACTATGGAATTCTTTGTGGTTGCCTCCACTACAAAACAAGGTAATAAAAATCATCTATAAATCTGTAGCTAACCATTTCAAAACACAAATGGACTGTAATGAGTAAGCTCAAGTGAGACAAAAAATGATCAATCAGACTGCTTCATCACATCTCAACCTGGTACTTGCAGAGGGTTCTATTGAGCAGAGCTTAGCGTTGAGGCTGTGGGTGCAGCTGTGGCTTCCTCACCCCCTCCAGGCAGGCGTGGAGCACCATGGTGAGGGGAGTGGGGCCAGAGTTCACCATAGAAACCAGAAGTGCTAGTTAAGAAGCCAGAGGAATTCTGAGCCTCACCCCCACCGCCTTCCCCCCACCCACCCCCCCCAACCAGAATTGCATTCCTGCATATTTAGCACCAGAATTCCTAAGCAATTTACAAGCATTAGCACTGAAGTTGAGAATCTGGGGGAGTAGGGAGGGGCCAATAAATAGCACCTCTTCCCTGCCTGCCAGGGTTCCTGACCAACTGAGAAATTCCACAAACGTGCCAGCAGATGGGGAAGCAGCCTTGGTGGATAGGGCTTGTTAGAAGAGCCAAATGGGCTTGCTAATTCCTCACAAGCTCCCTAGTCTAGACTTACAGCAGTCCACTGGAGGAAGGTTTTGGGTCTTTAGAACAGGTTCACATCCCCAATATTGCTGCCTGCCATCAAACTGGGCAGGAAGGAAAGGAAAAATAGGCCAGATCTCCCACAGTGAGAACTTTTGACAAATTAACCACTTGATCCTTCCTCAAGGAGACTGGGGGAGAGAAGAGTTACCGCCCTAACATGCACACTTAATGTTTCACAAATTTTTGTACCTTGATATGGTTTGGCTGTGTCCCCACCCAGATCTCATCTTGAACTGTAGCTCCCATAATCCCCACGGGTCGGGTCTTGGGAGGGACCCAGCAGGAGGTAATGGAATCATGGGGGCGGGTCTTTCCCATGCTGTTCTCACGGTAGTGAATAAGTCTCACGAGATCTGATGGTTTTACAGAGGGCAGTTCCCCTGCACACGCTGTCTTGCCTGCCGCCATGTAAGACGTGCCTTTGCTCAGCCTCCGCTTTCCACCATGATTGTGAGGTCTCCCCAGCCAGGTGGAACTGTGAGTTCATTGAACCTCTCTTTCTTTATAAATTACCCAGTGTTGGGTATTTCTTCATAGTGAAACAGCCAAGTAGAAAGGGGTCCCGGAGAAGCTCCAACCAGCTAGGGCACTGGGAGAACAGGGTAGCGCCTTGGAAGTTTGTGCTGTTTCCTGGCGGGAGGAGCCTGGCCCCTCCTATTCCTGTGTGGTAACCTGGGATTCAACCTGTGAGATGGAGGCCTGTTAACAGGAACCCCTCTGGCTTTGCTGAGAGTCTTTTTCCTTTTTGCCTAATATATTCCATAACCCCTCACCCTTCAAAATGTCTGCATGCCAAATCTTTCCTGGTCATGTGACAAGAACCCGGTTTTTAGCTGAACTGAGGAGAAAGTCCTACAACAGTAGCAGTATGAAAATGGTCAGATACATACCTCTTAACCCATTGGGCTTAACTAGTAAGTCTATGGTGTACCCACAGTCAAAAGTTTACCCATTACTCTGTTTGCTCATCCCAAATTATTTCTGGCCATTGTTGCCCAACATATCTCATTAGAGGTTCTGCAACAAGGTCAAATGGCATCTATGAGATATTCTAACAATGAGAGTCCAACATAGCACATGTTCCAAATGTAAACCCTCTCCCATGAAGAATTACCTGCAGAGACAATAAAGTTCAAAATTCTCCTGATCAGCCTGGGCAACATAGGGAGACCCCGTCTCTACAAAAAAATAAAAATAAATTAGCCGGTGTTGGGGTGATCGGACTCAACACCAGGTTGTGGGCATGACGAAGTCCGGCAGAGTCAGAAGAATGAGAAAAGACAGTTTGAGAGAGAAAGTGGGTCCAGGGGGCCATCGCAAGTGCATGGAGGCTGCGAAGGCCCCGAGCTCTGGAAGCCCAGACTATTTATTGGTGATCAAACAAAGAAACAGGTGGTGAGAATGTGGGGTTGAAAGGGAGCGTTGCATTAAGCACATGATTTACAGCTGTGATGGTTTAGCACATGCTCTGCTACTTGAGATAATGGACAGCAGGTTCTTTTAACTCAAGATACAATCGATCCTGGGAGGGCAAGGAGCAAGGAGCCAGCAAGTCTAGACACATTCCAGAGCCACGAGCCCTGGATTCTATCCGAGCCACGAGGGGTTTTATGCCCTGGGCTTAGATTATGGTGCGTCAGGGTAGCCTTCCACCCTTTAGCACAGAGCTTGGTGTTCCAAAGACCGCAAGGGGTTTTAGACCCTGGACCCCAGACATGTTCCAAGACTTTTACATTATGTCAGACATGCAAGCCCTGCCTCAGCTTCTCTCCCAACACTCAGCTTTTCTCCCAACAAGCTGAGTGTTCACCTGTAGTCCCAGCTACTTGGAAGGCTGAGATGGGAGGACCGCTGGAGCCTGGGAGGGCAAAGCAGCAGTGAGCTGTGATCGTGCCAGTGCACTCCGGCCTGGGCGACAGAGCCAGACCCTTTCTCAAAAAAATAAGATAAAATAAAATTAAATCTCCCGGCAAGCTGAAGCTCAAAGGCATTAGAGAAATGCCGTGCCCCCCACCCCCACCCCCACCTCCCAAAGTCTTTTGATCTTGTGAGCTAATGTTGGAAGAAACTGAAGTCCCCAATCGCTCTCTCCAACCTCCTCTCTGCTCCCACTCAGCTAGATGCTCTCGATGGCTTGTGGGCCCAGAGGTCTGCAGTCTAGACCACCATCCACAGGAATGGATGCTGTTTATTCAGTGCCTCGGCAGTTGGGTTATTTAAATGCCAACTTACTGTGAGTTTCCCCTTTAAAGAGTTCATAGGATGCACAGGAATATCTAGCCCCAGCCCTATAGCCACCAAATGTAGAAGACAACCAGTGTCCCATCCCAGTAGAATTATGTTCCCAGAACTCAGTCCCACGTTGCCCCAGACCATATCAGAATCGGTGATCTCTAATTGGTATCTAAGTTGAGGGAGGTGCAGAAAGTCTGGGTAATTTTGAGAGCTGTGGTACCTGAGCTGTCGCTGCTTTAGGATGTCTAGAAATTTGCAAAGGCAACAGCCACAGTTACTGAGGTGTCATCTGCGGTGCCTTTATTTCGAAATGTTCAGTGTCTATTGGAATCTTCCCTTTCCATTCCTCCCTCGGGGCCCTATGCCGAGCCAATCCTGGCGGGAAAGCTGCCTGCCGAAGGCGCCCCAAGGTCTCCCTGAGCAGGCACTCTCAGGGCGCTCCATTGTCCCCTGCCTGCCGGCCGCAGCCACTCTAGACTGCCAACCCCGCGTCCACCACCACTGCCCTTTCCAGGTATACCAGAGCACGGGCCAATGCCACCTGGGCCTCCAGGCCAGCTGTCTCCCACAGTGTCCTTGGGTTTCTGCTGTTGGCTGGCTCAGTTCAGGAAGTCTCGGCAACTCTGGAACAGTCCCGCGTGCTTCCCACTTGCAAGGCAAGATCCCTCATAGGGCACCTCCCAAAGCCTGTTCCCTGGGTGCTGAGAACAATAGGGTTTCCATGGCCTGTGCCTCCACTATAAGCAGAAGAGCTCTGTTTTAGCAACTGTGGCTGACATGAGATAGGTGCCCGAGAGGAGCAAGGGGGAAGAGCAAGGTGGAGGGGCTGGAAAGGTACCACCATGCGGTGTTGGGAGCCCCTCTGGGGGTGGAGGCAGAGGCAGAAGCTACTGGAGTGATTCGAGGGGGAGAGTGTGTGATTCTAAGCTCAGACAGGGCTGTCTGGGGGTGCTGTTTCCTGTTTTGTGGTTTCCAGTAAGATGCCAAGCTGGCCCTCCAAGGATTGGAAGCTTCCGAGGCGTGGCAGTGGCATTGGCCTGTGCACTGGTATACCTGGAAAGGGCAGTGGTGGCGGACGCAGGGTTGGCAGCCTAGAGTGGCTGCGGCTGGCAGGCAGGGGACGATGGAGCATCCTGACCGGGCTGGGCAGCGGTGACCTCGGTCCTGCTCTACTGAGAGGGCGACCGTGGTGCAGGCTGGACGCTGGGCTGCACCCCAGTCAGGAGTCATCGGGATGTGGCTACACTCGCCTGGGGTGACGATGGGGTTAGGTGGAAGGTTAGGTCGGCTGAGTGGTAGCATTCCCGGGTTCTCTGACTCTGATTCCCCACCTCACTCCGTGAAGATGACCGCTCACTTTGATGACTGTGGTTTTGCAGATTAAATGTGGAGGCCTTGAGAGCCCCAAAGAATGCCCCCTCAGAGTTATTACAAAGAAGCACAGAATCCCAGCCCAGTCTCTCTCTCTCTCTCTGTGTGTGTGTGTGTGTGTGTGTGTGTGGTGGGGGGCAGTGGGGACAGTGTTTCAAAGGCCACCAATCTCAGGCCCCATTGCCCACTTTACGTGTCTCTCTAGCAAGGCATGGGCACGGAATTCCACCCAAGCCAACCCTCTACGTTTCTGGCCTCTGGAGTCAGCCTGAGGCCCATTCACACGCTGGTAATTGCATAGCGGTGGCTGCCTTTTCAGCAGATCTGACTGAAGCAACATTGCCCAGACCTATGCCATCTCTAGGGTTGACACATAAGACATAAGCAGTCTGGGTTTGGGTTCCGCTGGGAACCTGAGGAACTGAGTGTCCTGGCAAAGTCACTCCCCTCGGTGGGTGAGTCCCAGTACGGCCGGCCGGCGCCTTCCTGGCCTCTCCTGGGACTTTCTGCATCCCGTGTTCGCCTCTATTTAAGGCAAGTTGCAGACCTTGGCGGCTCCTCGAAGGACACTCCCTAAGAGCTGCCAGCAAATTCTTCTGAGGGCTGCTCCCCATGGTCCAGACAGGCTGGAAAGCCACCGTCTGAGCTCCAGGAAGCCACTGGGCCCCGCCACTGTTCACCCGAGGATGGGCTACTCTCACTGACAGCAGATGGTTCTCAATGGAAGAGTCTCCCAGACGGGGCTGCTCTCCGGATTTCTGCCCCTCCCAGGTCACCCCAGGCCTCCTCTCCAGGGGTGCTCAGGGGAGTGAGAAAAGCCGGGCATGCCATGCTCTATGCCAGGATGTGCTCTGTGCCATGGGCTGTGGTAAAAAAGAAATGCCAGAAGCCACTTCAACAGCAAAGTACTCAAAGACTGATGAAATTATGATTTATTTTAGTTAGATTTTATTTTTGTTTATGTGTATTATTAGTTTCTGTTATTAATATTAATCTATAATTAGTTAAATTAGAGTGCATTCATACTGCGGAATGCAGCAACTACAAAGAATGAAGCCAGTAAGTGCTGACTGAAAACCGCTCCCAGACATTTTGTTAAGTAACAAATTAAATTACTACAATAAGGGTGGGAAGTTTGTAGACTATGATCCCATTGAATGTTTGCAGTGGGTGAGTGTGGTGTTTGTGCACATGCACGTGTGTGTGTGTGTGTGTGCGCGTGCGTGTGTGCGAACCCATGTGTGTGTGTGTGCTAGTGCGTGAGTGCGTGAGTGCGTGTTTGCGTGCACAGTACCAAGCAGGGAAGAAAATGTCCCTGGCAGCTAAGAATGGTTCTCTCCGGAGAGTGGGGAAAGACGGAAGGAGCAGGAACCTTCACTCTGACTTTCACGTCTTACTTTTCAAGTGTTTGCGTGCTGTGTGACTTTTACCTTCCTTTTTGTGTCTTTCAGTGTTTTCAAAGTTTAGGGCCCAAAGGAAACAAAACACGCCCCACGTCTCTGCCGCGCTGTCATGGGAGAAAAGACTGGACATGATTTGACGTGGCAAAGCTATAGCCAAGGGCACAAGTCCAAGGAAGACACACATGAACCCAGAAAGCAGATTCTTGCCTACTCGCAGGGAGGGCCGGCCAGGGACAAAGGAGGGGCTGCGGGAGGCTGGGCTGGGTCGCAGGAGGCTGGGCTGGGTCGCAGGAGGGGGCTGGGCTCTCGCTGGAGGGAACCCCTGTCTGGAGGGAGGCCGGTCACCCTTCCCTCTGCCAGTCCTTCCACCCTGGGCTCCTGTGACCATAGCAAGAGGAGATGCCAGAGGGGAAGCCCAAGCTGGGCTGGGCTCCATCGGGACAGGGGACCTGGGGCAGGAGCCAGTGGCAGGGGCAGGAGCAGGAGGTGGGTCATCCAAGGAAGAAGGCTTCCTGACCTAGTGCTCTAAGGCGAGGAGTGGGCACGTGGCCCTCTGGGGACCTGTCCAGCTCAAAGACTCCAGGTGCCCTTCAGGTAAATAAAACAACCAAGTAACCCTCAGTGCAACGCGAAAGTGGCTGGGAAGCTGGAATCACAGTCACCACCTATGCTGAGCAAAACCACGATTAAAATGGGTTTTCTGCTTTCGTTGAACCCACTTTGCGGATCAGTGGTCCCAGTAGAAATGGCTCCTGTAGTTGATAGCTCCACTGGCACTGAACTCTCCTTGATTCTTGCTTTGCTGAATCTCGAGAATCTTTTAAGATTGCTGGGATGGAGGGACGCACGGGGAGAAACGGCAGGCGAAACACCAGGTCCTGCCAAGGGAAGGAGGAAACAAACGCCTCCCCGATGGATGCCAGGGAAACAGACCAGCCAAGGTGTGGTCCCACACCGGGTGCTTGAGCCCCTGTTGTCCTGAGACCATTCCCTCCCTGACTCTCTCCTAACTCTGTCCCCGTCGCTCCCACTCGGCAACCTGGCTCACCCGTTGCCCTCTGCTCTTCTCACTCTATGCCTGACCCTGCACTAACTGTAGAAAATGCAGAAATGAGAAACAGACATTCATTCAACAAACATTTATTCTTTTATATTTATTTATTTATTTGTTTATTTTTATTTCTTGAGAGATGGGGTCTGGCCCTGTCACCCAGGCTGTAGTGCAGTGGTATGACCATAGCTCACTGCAGCCTCCACCTCCCGGGCTCAAGTGATCCTCCTGCCTCAACCTCCTCGGTAGCTGGGACCACAGGCACATGCCACCATGCCCGGCTAACTTAAAAAATATGTTTTTGGTAGAGATGGGGGGGTCTCACTGTGTTGTGCAGGCTGGTCTCGAACTCACGGCCTCAAGCAATCCTTCTGTCTCAGCCTCCCACAGTGCTGGGATTACAAGCAAAGGCTCTGAGGCAGAAGTGTGTCTGGTGTGTTCCAGAAAGGGCCAGGGGCCCTGTGTGGCTGCATCAGCGTGAGCAAGGGCAAGTGTGGGAGGTGAGAAGGCCAGAGAGGAAAGGCTCGATCATGTCGGGACTGTAGGCTGCCGTCAGCGCTCTGGCTTTCACTGTGAGTGAGGGAAGCCCACTGGACAGCTTAGAGCAGAGGACTGAGGCCACCTGACTTGGGTTTAAAAGCCGCCAGCTCCAGCCATCCAGCCGTGGGGCTAGGGTGGCCGGCTGCACCTGGGCCATGTTTGGGCAGAGGTGGCGGGACGGGGTCACAGGACAATGAAACTAAAGGCTCAAGCTCTGGGTGAATGAAGCCCGCACTTGTGGAACAGGTTGGGGAGCCCTATCTGGAAAGAGCTGGTCCCTGTGCCCGTTCTCCTCCTCCCTTTCCTCTGGGGACTCCCTTGCAGGCTCACTCCTCCCTATTTGGATTCTTATCCACAGAAGACTCATTCACTGCTTTTTCTACCATCGCAGCTTTTGAGGGCTTATCAGCAAGGACTCAATTCCTGTCTTAGTCTGTTTGCGTTGCTATAGAGGAATACCTGATGCTGAGAAATTCATAAAGAGTTTTATTTGGCTCATAGTTTCTGCAGCTGTAAGGTGGGTGGTGCCAGCATCTGCTTCTGGTGAGGGCCTCAGACCGCATCTGCTTCTGGCGGGAGGTGGCGGAAAGCTGGCATCACATAGTGAGAGAGGAAGGATGAGTCATTCCACCTAGAATCTAGGGTGAAGTCAACTCCAGCAGAATCAAAACTGCTGGAGGGAAAGGGAGGGAGTGGTTCTAGGGGAAATATGCACACTGGTACAGGGGAACAGAGGTTGGGTGACAAAACCAACAGGTGCCCTCTGCTGTGGCACAGACGTTTCAACACACTCAAAATCCACTTCCAATGTTTTGAAAGAACAGGACTAGGAGAGATGGTTTCTTATTCGAGCAGACTCTTCTTTTACAAAGTAAAGATGTGTATTTCCAAAGTAATACATGCTTGATGAAAATATTTCAACATGGAAGTCTGAGATTTAAAAGGTGAAGGTTTTATTTCCCTAACGCTACTGTCCAGCGATGAGCATTCTTGAGCGTGGCGGTGGCTTCCCAGGGAGTTACTGTGCACATCCCTACATGCTCACGTGGCGGGAGCACACTGCCAAAACAAGAGTGTGTCATAGCCTATATGCAGAGATCTGGTGACTTGTTTTAACCTCTTTCTATGCTAGTACCCGACTATCTACCATGCTCTCTCTCTAGCTTCCTCACACTTTTTCCCCTGGGGCAGTTGTGCAGTGATTTATTTAATTTTTCTGCGGCTGATGAACATTTACATTCTAAAAACTATTTACGTGGTGGTGTCATTAAGATGCTGGTGGATTCTACCTCACTTGCATATCCAGGAGTTTCTCAGATGGATTCCTCAAGGTGGGTGGAAGGGTATGCACCCTAGAGGAGAAGAGAAAGTTAGCCCCAGACAAGCAGAAGGAGGACCTAATAAATCACAAAGCAGACATCAGTGAAACAAGTCAAAGGCTAGTAAAGAATGCTATTGGCCGGGTGCGGTGGCTCACGCCTGTAATCCCAGCACTTTGGGAGGCTGAGGTGGGCAGATCACGAGGTCAGGAGATCGAGACCATCCTGGCTAACATGGTGAAACCCCGTCTCTACTAAAAATACAAAAAAATTAGCCGGGCGTGGTGGTGGGAGCCTGTAGTCCCAGCTACTCGGGAGGCTGAGGCAGGAGAATGGCGTGAACCTGGGAGGCAGAGCTTGCAGTGAGCCGAGATCACGCCACTGCACTCCAGCCTGGGCAACAGAGCGAGACTCTGTCTCAAAAAAAAAAAAAAAGAATGCTATTAACAGCTCTGTAACTATAAATTCAATGACTTCGATGAAATGTATAATTTCATTGAAGGACACATATTACTAAAACTGACACAAGAAAAAAAGTTTTATATCAATTACCCATATAAATTCATAATTAAAAAACTTGCCACATAGAAAACTCCAGGCTGGATGCTCTATTGGTTAATGAATCAAACATTTAAGAAAGAAATCCTGGCTCCCTGAGGTGGCTCATACCTGTAATCCTGGCATTTTGGGAGGCCAAGGTGGGAGAATTGCTTGAGCCCAGAAGTTTGAGACCAGCCTGGGCAACATGGTGATACCTCGTCTCTACTAAAAACAGAAAACATTAGCCAGGCAATGTATGCCGTACTTGTAGTCCCAGCTGCTCGGGAGGCTGAGGTGGGAAAATCACCTGAGCCTGGGGAGGTGGAGGCTGCAGTGGGCCTTGACTGTGCCACTGCACTCCAGCCTGAGCAACAGAGGAGATGCTGTCTCAAAAAAAATTTTTTTTTAATAAGGGGATGAAGATGTCCCTCTTATGGAGCAGACCGTGTCTCAGGTACTGCAGTCAGCCAAAGAACAGATCAAGTGGTCACTCCTTCAGTGAAGAACTCACCGTTTCTGGCTCCTCACCTCCTTCCAAACAATGCACGTCTGCTGTGAATTTTCATCCGGTTCCCCAGCTGATGCTCTCAGGGTCATCTCAGGAATCACAGGGATCCTTAAATCTCCATCCTGTCTCTGGTTGCCCCATCCCCGCCCCCCAACCCTCCCTATACCCTTCCTGTTCCTTTGCTTCTTTGGCCTCTTTTTCACTTGAATTATTAGACTTTTTTCCCCTACAGCGTTGTTTGAGTTCCTTATGTATTCTGGTCATTAATCCCTTATCATATGGGTAGTTTGCAAATACTTTGTCCCATTCTGTGGGTTGTCTCTTCACTTTGTGGATTGTTTCCTTTGCTGTGCAGAAGCTTTTTAACTTGATATGATCCCTGGTTAAATAATTTTTGACGAGAGTGCCAATCCAGCAGTCTCCTCAACAAACAGCACTGGAACAAGTGGAATTACTCATGCAAAAGAATGATGTTGAACCCCCATGTAACGCAGTAAGTAAAAATTAATGCAAAATCGATCAGCAACCTAAATGTAATAGCTAAAACCATAAAACTCTTCAAAGAAACCACAGGGTGAATCTACATGACCTTGGATTTGGCAATAGCTTCTTAGATATGAAACCAAAAGTACCTGCAGCCAGAGAAAAGATAGTTAAACTGGACTTCATCAGAATGGAAAACTTTTGTGCATTCAAGAACATTATCAAGAAAGTTGTTTTAATTTAGTTCCTTTAAAATGGAGAGTACTCCTTCAGTGAGTAGAAGAGCCAGAAGACGGAAACAAAGAACTTCTATTACTCACAGGTTATGGAGGCTACACGGAGGTCATTCAACGTGTGCAGAGGGCTTGCGTGGACCTGGGGCATTTGCCTTTATTTGGATCCAGGGAGGTGGTCAGAGCATCACAGTAGGGGGTGAGAAGATTGGAGGATTCAAAGCAAATGCCCACAAAAAGGGGCTCCCACCACATGGACCTAATCTAACTTTACATTTGGTCAGGGAGCTGGGTGCGTGTGTGTGTACTGGTGAGATGGCTTTTAGGGGAAGGAAAGTGGAATTGAAGGGCAGTGGTTGGGAACTGGGCTTAGGCTATTAAGCAAGGGCATTGTGTGGCATCTGAGGACTCATGTCAAGACAACAAAATGGATGCCAGGTCAGCATGGTAATATTAAGCCTCAACACAAAAGTGAAAAGACAAGCTGAAGAAAGTGAGAAAATATTTGCCAATCATATATCTGATAAGGGTTTAGTATCCATAATATACAACACACTCCTAAAACTCAACTCGTAATATACAACAAACTCCTAAAACTCAAGCAAAATGATAAACAGTTGAGTTAAAGAATTGACAAAAGACTTAGACATTTCTCCAAAAAACATACAGAAATGACCAGTAAGCACATGAAATGATGCTTAACATCCTTAGTCATTAGGGAAATGCAAGTCAAAACCACAATGAGATACCACTTCACAGTTACTAGGATGGTTACTTAAAAAAGAGAAAATAGTAAGAGTTGACGAGGAGGGGGAGAAGTTGGAACCCTCATCTATTCCCGACTGGAATGTAATCGTGCAGGCACTATGGAAAACTGTTTGGCGGCTGCTCAAAAAACACAGGTCCTCAAACAGATACTTCTGTGCCAATGTTTGTTGCATCATTATTGACAGTAGCCAAAAGGTGGAAACCATCCAAGTGTCATCCATGAACGGATGAATGGATAAACAAAATGTGGCTGTAGTGAGCTAGGATTTCACCACTGCACGCCAATGTGGGTGACAGAGAGAGACCCTGTCTCAAAAAAAAAAAAAAAAAGTGATCAGGCTGACAGCACCTGAATCTAAATAGCATCACAATAAAGACAAACACAGGTATGGTGCACTTCCTGGTGCAATGTAATGGGAAAGCACAGTCCCACCTGGAGAGCGGTCTTGGCCAAAAAGAAAAATGTTTTATATTTCTCGAATTCATTATATTTTCCTAGCACAATGTCCAGTTAATCGTTTTTTAAATTTACTGCAGTGAATTTATCTTATTGTTTTTCAAATCTCTGCTATACCTATAGTTATATATAATTTTTCCATTCCTAACATTTTTATTATGACTTCTTTTTTTTTTTTTTTTTGAGGTGGAAATCAAAAAAGGATCCAGAGGAGAAGGAAGCCGCTCACACCCTCTGGGGCAGGCATGCGGAGGTGGCATTCGCCTGGCGTCCTGCTGGGACTTCCTCACAGCGTGCCCACATCTCTTGGAAAAACTCCGCTTCTTTGAGACAGAACTGGCTTTGGCACCGCCTGGATGTGCCAACCCCCCTCGCCTTCCTCAGTTGTGCAGTGATTTGTTCAGCCTTTCCGCAGCTGGTGGACATTTACGTTCTAAAAACTATTTACGTGGTGGTGTCATTAAGATGCTGGTGGATTCTACCTCACTTGCATATCCAGGAGTTTCTCAGATGGATTCCTCAAGGTGGGTGGATGAAGGGGGCCAGCCCCTCCACACCTGTGGGTATTTCTCATCAGGTGGGACGAGAGACTGAGAAAAGAAGTAAGACACAAAGTATGGAGAAAGAACAGTGGGCCCAGGAGAGGGCGCTCAGCATACAGAGGACCTGCACCAGCACCGGTCTCTGAGTTCCCTCAGTATTTACTGATAACTATTTTACTATCTCAGTAAGGGGAATGTGGCAGGAGAACAGGGTGATAGTGCGGAGAAGGTCAGCAAGAAAACATGTGAGCAAAGGAATCTGTGTCACAAATAAGTTCAAGGGAAGGTACTATGCCTGGATGTGCACGTAGGCCAGATTTATGCTTTTCTCCACCCAAACATCTCAGTGGAGTAAAGAGTAACAGAGCAGCATTGCTGCCACCAACATGTCTCGCCTCCTGCCACAAGGCGGGTTTTCTCCTATCTCAGAAGAGAACAAATGTACAATCGGGTTTTATACCGAGACATTTAGTTCCCAGGGGCAGGCAGGAGACAGAGGCCTTCCTCTTATCTCAACTGCAAGAGGCCTTCCTCTTTTACTAATCCTCCTCAGCACAGACCCTTCACGGGTGTCGGGCTGGGGTATGGTCAGGTCTTTCCCATCCCACAAGGCCATATCTCAGGCTATCACATGGGGAGAAACCTTGGACAATACCTGGCTTTCCAGGGCAGAGGTCCCTGTGGCTTTCCGCAGTGCATTGTGCCCCTGGTTTATCGAGAATGGAGAATGGCGATGACTTTTACCAAGCATACTGCCTGTAAGCATTTTGTTAACAAGGCACATCCTGCACAGCCCTAGATCCCTTAAACCTTGATTCCGTACAACACATGTTTCTGTGAGCTCAAGGTTGGGGCAAAGTTACAGATTAACAGCATCTCAGGGCAAAACAATCGTTCAGGGTACAGGTCAAAATGGAGTTTCTTATGTCTTCCTTTTCTACATAGACAACAGTAACAGTCTGATCTCTCTTTCTCTTCCCTGCATATCCCCCTTTTCTTTCTGACAAAACCGCCATCATCATCACGGCCCGTTTTCACTGGTTGCTGTCTCTTCGGAGCTGTTGGATACACCTGTAGACTGACAACAGACAGAACAGACATACAAGGATTAATATGAAATTTACAATAGTGGAACCTCTGATAGTTTTAACCCAAGTGACGGGGTTAAGATTTGTGAGGCCATCAGCAGCTTTCACAATTGCCTCAGTTTCTGGCACCAGATTTAAATGGGCTTTTGATGCCTCAAAACTTTGTTCTTTTAATTTTGAAATATCTAAAGTAAGATTATCTTCTCTTCCTTGTAGATGGCATCTAACCATGTCCCAGTGATGCTCAGACTCATTGTAGGCTCGGGGTATAATACAAAAATCTGACGTATTCCAGTCACACTGTAACTGAAAAAGATATTTCAAGCTCATGTGCGTATCTCCCATCCAAATGACAGTTTAAGATCATTAATTTGGTTTGCCAATTTTTGATCTATTTGGGTCTGAGAATTCCACAATTTTGAGGAATTCTTTTGCCAATTATTTACATATTTTACCATTTGAACAGAGGAGTGTAAAGCAATTCCAGCAGCGACAGCAGTAGCTGTGACTGCAATAAGACCCATAATCACTGCAATCAAAGTAAAAATGAATCTTTTGGATCTAGTTAGAACTCCTTTTAATATTTCTGTTAAAATATGGACGGATGGGGAAGCCTCCCACGGTCGGTCCATGGACACAGGGATCCACACGCCCTCTCTTGCCCTCACCAGCAGAATACGGTGCTGCCAATCAAAAGTCGAATCAATGCAAGTAAACAGTCTACAATTTTCACAGGTTATAGTTTGGGAATCTGGTTTAATAACTATGTTTCCTGCAACTAGCATATAAGGAGGTTTTACACAACTTTGCAAAGGAATTGTCAGACTGGAATTTAGGTTAATAGTATAATATGGCTTATGATCTCTTGTTCCTATAGCTTGATTTCCAGACCAAATTCTAATGTGGTGCGAGGCCACAGTAAGCTTCCATAATTCTGGATGTTCAGGACCAGTAACAGGACTAACTAACTTTGTTCGAGGTGATGAAATTCCCTTTTCACCTCATTTCCATGGATAGGGTGATTCTAACCTTCTGTAAACCTGGTCCAGCCTTTCAGTTAAATCACTATCATAGGCCGGATTAGTGGGCCAGAAGGATGGGGCCTGTGAACATGAGTGCGTCTGGCCCGTACAATCATAATATAATTGGCCTCGAGGGGCCCAGTCTATAATAGTTCCAAATTCATTGTTTTGTAATACCACAGCAGTATCAGCCACACATTCTTCCCAAACTAAGACTTCTGGGCCTTTTGATTCTTTGGGAATTTCCTTGGGGCAAGGCTTCCCCTTAGGCCTAAATTTTAATGATCTTTGATAAGAAGAATCCTGTAAATTACTTATCTGTGGCCCGAGTGACATTTCACTTACCATGTGATAAGTAAATCTATTGCTGGCAATGACAGTAGGTACTTCTACCAACGAATTTTGGGTTGTAGGCATTAAATATCCTGGTGCCTTCCCTAGGCAAATAGGAGGATAATGATACCCAATGGAAATATTTATCATCATTCCTTCTTTTTCAGGTTGGGCAGGGCCACGGTCATCTGTGGGGCCTGGTACCCATGCACTATTACTAACATATACTTCAATAGGATTATCTATCCGTGTGACTGCCCGAATTAAGGGCGGGAAAGGCACATAGGCCCAGTAAGTATAATTAGCTGCAGCTGCTCCTGCAGGCATAGGGAGACTTACCACCATTGACACAATCATCGAAACTGCAAGCAGCATATTCTCTGGAGTTTGTGTTACCCTTGTTTTCTTCAGGCTTTTTTCAGCTAACTGTGTCAACTTCTTTAGTTGGGCCCAGGTCGGCGGCTCCACTTCCTTGGTGGATGGCAGCTTCATCTGTTCTTCTGATATCACCATTTTGTTCACCTGGCGAGTCAATGATGCTCGATTGCGGGTTTTCTGTCTCTGCGGAGGCGCTTTTCTTTGCATCTCCAATGGGTTCATTGTAGAACTTTAAATGTCTAGCGGGTATCCAAACAGGAAGCTGACTTTTTTCCTGGTGAAACGCAAGCAAAGCATCTCCCCCATGTTATCACCTTCCCTATTTCCCATGTCTTATTCTTGATGTCTTCCCACCAAATCAGTTTTCCTTCATGTGGGCTGTTCTTTTTACCAGTAAAATGTTGTTCTGCAGAAGTAGTGGTCTGATTTCTATAAATGTTTAAAAATTTTAAAGTATAGAGTGCTAGATTGAGTTGCATCTGAGGAGTGTTATACTCCTTACTATCTTTTTCCTTTTTTTGTTTAACCAATTGAGCTTTGAGTGTTCTATTAGTTCTTTCAATTATGGTCTGTCCTTGGGAATTATAGGGGATTCCTGTTGTATGTGTAATTTTCCACTGATTTAGGAATTTTTGAAATCTTTTACTAGAGTATCCTGGCCCATTATCTGTTTTAATTTTTTTTGGAACGCTCACGACAGCAAAACAAGATAATAAATGTCTTTTAACATGGGAAGTACTTTCTCCTGTCTGGCAGGTTGCCCATACAAAATGTGAATAAGTATCAACTGTCACATGGACAAATGACAATTTTCCAAATGAAGGTACATGTATGACATCCATTTGCCATAACGCATTAGGACGTAGACCTCTGGAATTAACTCCTGCCTCCTGAGTGGGCAGGTGTAGGACTTGACACTGAGTGCAATGTTGTACAATATTTTTTGCCTGTTTCCATGTGATATCAAATTTATTTTTTAGTCCTGTTGCATTTACATGAGTCAAGGCATGAAGTTCTTGTGCTTCTACGAATGCAGATGATACTAGCAAGTCAGCTTGTTCATTTGCTTTAGTTAAAGGCCCTGGTAAATTAGTATGTGCTTGAACATGAGTAATATAAAATGGGAAATTTCTTTTTCTTACAGTTTGTTGTAACAAATTAAACAGCTGGTGTAACTGATCATCCATACTATATTTGATTAGGGCGGTCTCAGCATCCTTTGTAGCCTGTACTACATATGCAGAATCTGATACAATGTTAATAAGCTGATTAAAATCTTGTAACACTGAAATGACAGCAACCAACTCTGCTCTTTGACCTGGGTGATATTGAGTTTCAGTGACTCGTTTTTTTGGCCAGGTGTAAGCCACCTTTCCATTGCTGGAACCATCAGTAAACACTGTCAGAGCATTTTCTAAAAGTGTATGTCTGGTAATTGTAGGTAAAATCCAAGTAGTCAATTTTAAAAACTGGAAGGTTTTTGTTTTTGCGTAATGATTGTCAATAATTCCCACAAAATCAGCAAGACCAATCTGCCATGCACCAGAATTGATAAAGGCTTGTGTAACCTGTTCCTTGTTTAAAGGAACAATGATTTTATCTGGGTCACTTCCATACAATTTTGCTATTTGTAGTCTTGCCTGACCAATTAATGTAGCCATTTGATCCAAGTACAATGTAAAAGTCTTAATCGTACTGTGAGGAAGGAAGGACCACTCCACAAGATCTGTATTTTGAACAATGATGCCTGTTGGAGAATGTGCAGTAGCAAAAATCAAAAGTTGGAGTGGGGCTAAGTGATCTATTCTATTTACTTGTGCTGACTGAATTTTGTCTTCAACTAATTCAATTTCTTTAGTTGCCTCTGGAGTTAATGTTCTTTTACTATTCGATTCTGGATCCCCTCTCAAGATAGAGAACAAATTTGACATGGCATAAGTAGGGATGCCTAGAGTTGGCCAAATCCAATTAATATCTCCCAGCAATTTTTGAAAATCATTTGATATTTTAATGTGTCTTTTCTTATTTCTATCTGAGGATTAATCTTCCTTTCCTATACCTGCATTTCTAAATAATGAAAAGGAGCTGTTGTTTGAATTTTATCAGATGCTATTGTCAGTCCTGCGTTGGCAACCTCTGTCTGCAGAAATGTGTAACAGTCAATAAATTTGTCTCTCATTTCTGCAGCACACAAAATATCATCAACATAATGAATGATATAACAGTCTGAAAGCTTGTCTCTAACTGGTTGAAGAGCTTGAGCTACAAAAGTCTGACAAATAGTTGGACTATTAAGCATTCCCTGAGGCAACACTTTCCACTGAAACCTGGTGGCTGGTTCTTTATTATTTATGGCTGGTATAGCAAAAGCAAATTTTTCAAAATCCTGTTTTGCCAGAGGAATGGTAAAAAAAAAAAAAAAAGCAGTCTTTCAGATCAATTATAATTAAAGGCCAACCTTTGGGGATCACGGCCAGAAAGGGCAGCCTGTGTTGGAGAGCCCCCATGGGTTGAATTACGGCATTAACGGCTCTTAAGTTGGTTAGCATGCGCCGTCTGCTGGCTTTTTTCTGAATTACAAACACTGGAGAATTCTAAGGAGAGAAAGTGGATGAAACATGTCCTTTTTTAAGTAGTTTTTTAAACTATTTTATGTAGCGCCCCTAACTTTTCCTTAGGGAGCGGCCACTGTTTGACCCAGACAGGATGCTACAGGGCGAGTCTGAATTGCTCCTTCACCGCAGTGAACTGCTGGTTGGGCAATAATGGGCACCGCGAGCTGAGTTGCAGCCAGCCTAGTTTCAGGCTCCCTCCCCGAGCACTCACTCGGCTGAGGAGGAGGTGGCCATCGTGGTTTTAGCCCTGACGGCCCCGATGGTTCTGGACCTCCTTCCCCCAGTTTTGGTGATTCAGGATATATTACCTCCTGTAATTGATTGTAGTCAACATTTTGGGTTGACCAAGCCATTACAGACTCTGCTACATTTTTACAATGTGAACTTTCCGTTCCTTTCTTGAACTCTGTCCCCGCCTCTTCTTCACAATCTGTCACACAGCTTTCAGGGGCATCAGAAACCAAAACGCTATCTTCTTCTGTTTGAAACGGTTCTAAAGCTGCTTTAATAATGGCCCAATCATTGCATACTGTAAGTGGGATGATTTTACCTTCCCTACTTGCTTGTTTTAATTCTTTGCCAATTTTTTCCCGGTCTTTTAGATCTAAAGTTCCCTGTTCTGGAAACTATGGGCAGAATTGTTCTATTGTTTGAAATAGCATAATTAGATTTTCTGTTGAAGCTCTAACTCCCCTTCTTCTTAAAAGAATTTTAATAAAGCTGAGATAAGAGGCATATTTACTTTCAGTTTGTCCCATTGTTACCCTGGGTTCCTCCATGTGCACAAGCTTACCGCAAGGCTCACCGTGGATGTACTCGGGAATCTCTCATCAACTGTCCTCAATGCTCACGGTCTTAGCGTATCTTCACCCTAGAGAAAGGCCCCACATTGGGCGCCAAATGAAGGGGGCCAGCCCCATCCACACCTGTGGGTATTTCTTGTCAGGTGGGACAAGAGACTGAGAAAAGAAATAAGACACAGAGACAAAGTATAGAGAAAGAACAGTGGGCCCAGGAGACTGGTGCTCAGCATACGGAGGACCCACACTGGCACTGGTCTCTGAGTTCCCTCAGTATTTACTGATTACTATTTTTACTATCTCAGTAAGGGGAATGTGGCAGGAGAACAGGGTGATAGTGCGGAGAAGGTCAGCAAGGAAACATGTGAGCAAAGGAATCTGAGTCACAAATAAGTTCAAGGGAAGGTACTATGCCTGGATGTGCACATAGGCCAGATTTATGCTTTTCTCCACCCAAACATCTCAGTGAAGTAAAGAGTAACAGAGCAGCATTGCTGCCACCAACATGTCTCGCCTCCCACCACAGGGCGGGTTTTCTCCTATCTCAGAAGAGAACAAATGTACAATCGGGTTTTATACCGAGACATTTAGTTCCCAGGGGCAGGCAGGAGACAGAGGCCTTCCTCTTATCTCAACTGCAAGAGGCCTTCCTCCTCAGTGCAGACCCTTCACGGGTGTTGGGCTGGGGGACGGTCAGGTCTTTCCCATCCCACAAGGCCGTATCTCAGGCTATCACATGGGGAGAAACCTTGGACAATACCTGGCTTTCCAGGGCAGAGGTCCCTGCGGCTTTCCGCAGTGCATTGTGCCCCTGGTTTATTGAGAATGGAGAATGGTGATGACTTTTATGAATCATACTGCCTGTAAACATTTTGTTAACAAGGCACATACTGCCCAGCCCTAGATCCCTTAAACCTTGATTCCATACAACACATGTTTCTGTGAGCTCAAGGTTGGGGCAAAGTTACAGATTAACAGCATCTCGGGGCAAAACAATTGTTCAGGGTACAGGTCAAAATGGAGTTTCTTATGTCTTCCTTTTCTACACAGACAACAGTAACAGTCTGATCTCTCTTTCTTTTCCCTACAGCTTGAAGGGTATGCACATCTTTCCCTTAACAGAAAATGCCAAATAAATGTCCAGATAGATGTTACTACCACTCCTACTGACAGCGTATAAGTCCTTGTTTCCAACTACAGCCTTGCCAAGCATTGGAGATTGTCAACTAATATTATTAATCTTACATTAAAATCTGCTATGTTCCCACTGAGCAAATGCTAAAACAAAACTCAAAGGGATCAAGTTGTCTCCAAGCAACTTAAGAGCATCCCAGAACACAGCTCAAGCATATGTCTGTTTTGCTTTGACAAACAGCCCCTTTCCAACCTAGCTCTGCCCAAGATGGTGCCAGCGTGACCTCCCAGCAGACAAGACACCTCAGCATGTCATGTAGACCCCACAGCTGCCTGCTCCCTCCCCTTCCTACCATTTATGCCAAGTCCTCCTTTAAAAGGCCCTGCTTTCTGCCCCCAATGGGAAGCAGCACCCTTAAAGGCAGGAGCCTATACGTCTTCCCCTAAACCAAGCATGGCAGTTTATAGCAGACCACACTCTTGTTAATTGGATCTCCAAGTGATGAGGGAATGAACCTGTGTTTTGGTTATATTACATGTTCACAAAGATTTTAGATTATTTGAATTACTATTATCATTATTTTAGAGGCAGGGTCTCACTCTGTCACCCAGGCTGGAGCTCAGGGGTGCATTCATAGCTCACTGCAGCATCCAGCTCCTGGACTCAACACATCCTTCCACCTCACACCTCAGCCTCCTGAGTAACTGGGACTACAGGTACCTGCCACCACACCCGCCTAATTTAAAAAAAAATCTTTTTTTGGACAGAGTCTTTTTCTGTCAACCTGGCTGGAGTGCAGTGGCATGATCTCAGCTCCCTGCACCCTCCACTTCCTGGGTTCAAGTGATTCTCCTACCTCAACCTTCAAAGTAGCTGGGATTACAGGCACACACCACCACACCCTGCTAATTTTTTTTTTTTTTTTTTTGAGACAGAGTCTTGTTCTGTTGCCCAGGCTGGAGTGCAGTGGCGCCATCTCGGCTCACTGCAACCTCCAACTTCCAGGTTCACATGATTCTCCTGCCTCAGCCTCCCAAGTAGTTGGGATCACAGGCACACACCACCACGCCTGGCTAATTTTTTTTTTTTTTTTTTTTGTATTTTTAGTACAGATGGGGTTTCACTATGTTGGCCAGGCTGGTCTCCAACTCCTGACCTCAGGTGATCCGCCCGCCTCGGCCTCCCAAAGTGCTGGGATTACTGGCATGAGCCACCGCACCTGGCCTTTAAATGATTTTTCTACAGACAGAATCTTGCTACATTGCCCAGGGTGGCCTCCAACTGCAGGTCTCAAGCCATCCTCCCGCCTCAAGCCTCCCACAGCGCTGGAAATACAGGTGTGGGCCACCATGCCCAACCCATATCACATGATTAACAGTAATAGGATAATGCTGGTTCTATGCATCTATTCAAGTACATGTTTTCGAAGAACATACGCGTAAAAAAGCTGGTATGTTCAATGAAAACAATTTGGGAAAAAATTTAATGCTGACCCAGAAAAACATTATATATGCTACGGTCATATATTTAACATATAAATGCAAGTATATTGAGGAAAATATTCTAAAATGTCCACAGTAGTTAATGCTGAATGGCAGGACCCAGTGGCTTTTCATTTTCCCCCATTTCCCAAATTGTCTCCCGTTACCTTGTGCTACTTCAATCTGTGAATCCCAGAGCCTCCCCTGCAACCCGAGGACAAGGGCATGCAAGTCCGAAGGTGCCTTCGCTCGCCAAAAAGAGACTCAGACACAGAATCGTAGCTCAGTTTTATTTTCTACAGAAACAAACATGTAAGCTGCCCTCCTCCAGCGACAATCAGGCCCCCACAATGAAGTGGCCACTCGTGCTGGGACCATTCCCTAGGGGAGGAGGCATGACCTAGGAAAGGGCGCCAGGCTGGGCTTAGCGCCTCTGTCCTGAGGGAGGCTGAGCCAAAAACACGGGCAGAAAGCACTGCGTGATCCACATCAACAGGGAAAGCTGCTGGAGACAGGAGCTGATGGAGAGCTGGAGTTGGCAGTGGTCTGCAGCAGTCAGTCGGCTAAATGTGAGGGGCAGAGAACATTACATTAAAGGCGACACCTCTGCATCCATCTCTCCGGGCTCCCTCGGGTGGCAGCGGGCCTGGTGCACTAGGTCTCTGTTCTGAGACCCTGTGCTGCGGTGTTCCCAGGTTTCTAGCAGCCTGACCGTGGGGTGTAGGTGGATCCCAGCCCCCATCCTGCCACGCTGCGACCGCCACCCACCCAGGCCCCATCTGTGTCCTGGTCCTGAACTGACATAGTCAGTATGTTGCTGGACACAGTGAACTCCTTCAGAAGCACCCCCGGCACAGGAAGCGGTGGGGCATCCCGAGCCAGGCTCCCGCGAGCCAGCTCTGCTTCCATGGGTGTCGCGAAAGGCATGGTGAGGTAGCTGGTGGGGGCCCAGTTAAGGCATCCTCTCCTAGGACTTGGCCTGTGGCTCCGGCCTGCTGCTTACCCCAAGCCAGCTTCCCCCTCCCCCACTCCCCGACCCCTCCCCCCCACCCCCGATTGCCCAGCTCATCCCCCCCAGTCTGTCTCCTCAGGCACTGGCCCAGTAGCACACCCCACCCAGCTGTCTTGGTTCCCCATTTTCCTTTGCTGCACCCCAAGCTGACTCCTCCATGCCCTTACAAGACCCCTCCCCACCCTGCCCCCTGTGGCATCACCCGGCCCCCTCCTCATCACCCGACCCTCCACCCCAACCACCTCCCGCCACCCGCTCCCATCTTGCCCCCTTCCCCCCACCTCCTGGTGCCCTCCTACACCTGGGTCCCCCTATCTCCTGGCCCCTGCCCCCTCCCCGCATGACCCAGTGCCCCTCACCCAATCACCCAGCCCCTCTCCCCCACCCCCACCCCCCTACCTCCCAGCCCGTACCTGCTCCCCTCCTCGCAGCTGGCCTCCCATATCCCCACTTCCCAACCCCCACCCCCACCCAACCACTTACTCGCATCTCCCCCGCCTTCTCCCCCACCTGGCCCTGCGCTCCCCATCTCCCGGCCCCCACCTCACCACCAGAACTGTCCAGAACAGAACAGAACAGAACAGAACACAACTCAAGCAGGCGGCTCTCCGGCCCCCTGGCCCCGCATCTGCAGCATCCATTCAGCCCTGAAGCCGCGCCGCCGTGCGGAGCCCGCGGGGTGCCTCCTCCCGGCCCCAAGGCCCTTGCTGCCCCTGCGCCCTGGGGACCTCCGCCGCCGGTGGCACCCGCCTCTCCTGGGCCACCAGCATCGCCCCCTGGGCCACCAGGAACGCCAGGGCCTCCTGGGCCATCAGCATCGCCCGCCGCACCCCCTGTGCCCTGGCCTGCGGCCTGCATGGCTCCGGAGCCTCTGCGTCGCTCTCAGAAAGTCAGGGCCCACGAGGACGTGGAGGCAGAGAGGCTGCAGGAAGTTCCGCCCCCTGGCGTGAGATGGGGAGCCCGGGATCCTCAGGGCGCCTGCGCACAGGGGCCCTACTTCCGGCCGTGGGAGACCCCGAGTGAGCCCCGGAGCACGTGACTGGTTCTCACCAACCCCGCCCCTCCCCAAGAGAGCCCGGGCCGGAAGGTGGCTGCAATGCCAGCTTGGACCCCTCACCCCTGAGCAGCCGGCTGTCCGCCGGACCCCTGTCCCGGGAGCCCTGCAGGGAGTCAGGCACTGCGGGGCCCAGCCTGTCCCATCCCCCGGGTCTCCCTCACACCGAGGAGCAAGACAGGCCTGGGAACACGGGGCCGGGGCTGTGCGGCCGTCATCCCGGACCCTACCTGCCCTGTCCGTCTTGGGGGAGCTCCCAGGACAGACCCCGGGGACAGGCCTCTAACTGGGTTCAGCAGCCTCCGTCCCTGTCCTGGTAGCCTAGCTGGTGGGGTAGCTGGAACTGCATGTCGGGTGGGAGTGGCCTCGCGCCAGCCAAGGTCTCCCAGGTGCCAGGTCCAGCCAAGGTGGACGGGAGGGCCCAGTGGGACCCGGGGCCGGATCTCACTCCTGGGTTCAACGGGTTCTGTCCCTGTCCTAGTCGCCCCGCCTGGTGGGGGAGCTGGAGCTGCGTGTGGGGTGGGTTGCGGGTGGCCTCCCACCAGCCAGGGGCTCCCGGGCTCTAGGCCTGGCCCAGGTGGACAGGCGGGACCTGCTGGACCTGAGGCTGCGTCGGGCCTGGCTCCTGGGTTCGGCAGTATCAGTCCCTGCCCTGGTCGCTCTTGCCTGGTAGGGAGCTGGGAGGTGACCCGGTGTCTGCTCAGTGGTGATCTACTTGTGTGTCTGGAAGGGGGTCAAATCCACGGGACAGGTACCTCTAGAGGCATGCAGGGGTGAGGGCGGCACGGCCCCAGGAGCTGAATGTCTGTGCCAGGCGCACCTGTGGCAACAGGAGGTGACTAGACAGGGCCTAGCCCTGAGGAAGGGGGAGGTACTAAAATCCAAACCACTCTCCCCCACCTTCCAAATCCAGGAATCAGCAGCTTCTGCACCTGGGAAAAGCATATTGGCACTCATGTGGAAACTAAAAACGTTGATCTTTTGGAGGCAGAGCAGAATGATGGTTACCAGACGCTGCGAAAGGTGGGGAGGGTGGGGAGGTTAATGGGGACAAACATATAGTTGCATAGAAGGATTAAGTTCTAGTGTTTGATAGCACCGTAGAGGGACTATAGGTAATTATTTATTGTATATTTCAAAATAGCTAAAAGATAGGAAATGTTCCCCAAAAAAAGAAATGATAAATGCTTGAGGTGGTGGATATCCTAAATACCCCGACTTGATCATTACATCGTGTGTGCGTGTGCGTGTATCAGAATATCACATGTATCCCATAAATATGCAGAGTTATCATACATCAGTTAAAAATGTTTTTACTTACAGAAAAGAAAAATTCACCCAAGCTCTTGCGTGTACCTCCAGTTCATTATTTTCACTGCTGTATTTCATTACATATATTTCATTAAATGATGAATTTTAAAAACCAGAAACACAACTTGTTAACACAATTACACCTGGAATAGCTGAAAATCAGACATAACCCAGTTAGTGACTGCCATCCTTCCTGTCGTCCTCTGCTCAGTCTCCCCATTCTCAGACAGAGGCAGGCTAAAGTTCTTACCTTCAACAGGTCAGGGAAGGGAGAGTAAAGTGCATGTGACCCTGTCTTAGGAAGCAGGAAGACAGAGGGAGGGTCTCCGGGTCCCCATTATTTTCCCGGCCTATTACCCCCAGATCAAGAAAGGAAGTCCTAACTGATTGAGAGATTCCTGGAGATACTGCCACTGTCCTGGAAGTCTCAGCCAGCCACTGGACCCGAAATCTCCTCCATCAATATTTCAGCCAGAGCAACATCTGCCACTAGATGGCATCAAACTCCAGCCGGGAGCAGGACAGATTTGGATGGTCCAGCGGGCTTTCCTCGTTCATTTCATTAACCCCACAGTAACACAATTTCACGTTGTATGTGATTGGATTTCTTGGAAACTACCTATTACATTACGGCAGAGTTTTATAGTCCTCTAATTTATCCATTCTGCTGATGATGGGCAGGCATTTGGATAGTTTCCAGCCCTTGGCTATGAACATACTTGTACAGGTCTCTTGAAGCACATGTCGAAGTTTTTTTTGGAATTGCTGTATCACAGTCAATACATATCTTGAAATTTACTAGATAATGCCATGTTTTCCCAAGTGGTTTGAGCAAATTTTCGCTTCCACCATAATGTGTGAGCGTACATACACATAGCTCAACATGCTCATCAATATTGACAGTACTAGTCTGTTCTCGCATTGCTATAAAGGACTACCTGAGACTGAGTAATTTATAAAGAAAAGAGGTTTAATTGACTCACAGTTCTGCAGGCTCTACAGGAAGCATGGCTGGGGAGGCCTCAGGAAAGTTACAATCATAGCAGAAGGCAAAGAGGAAGGAGTCACATCTTATATGGCCAGAGAAGGAGAAAGAGAAAGTGAAGGGGGAGGTGCTACACACTTTTAAACAACCAGATCTTGTGAGAGCTCACTATCATGAGAATAGCAAGGGAGAAATCGACCCCCATGATCCAATCGCCTCCCACCGGTCCCCTCCTCCAACACTAGGGATTACAATTCAACATGAGATTGGGGGGGGACACAAATCCAAATCATATCATTCCACCCCCGCCCCCTCCCAAATCTCATGTACTTCTCACATTGCAAAATACAATAATCTCCTCTCAACAGTCCCCCAAGTCTTAACCTATTTCAGCATTAACTCAAAAATCCACAGTCCAAAGTCTCATCTGAGACAAGGCAAGTCCCTTCTGCCTATGAGCCTGTAAAATCAAAAACAAGTTAGTTACTTCCAAGATAAAATTGAGGTACAGGCATTGGGTAAATACTCCCTTTCCAAAAGGGGGACATCAGCCAAAACAAAGGGGCTACAGGCCCCATGCAAGTCCAAAACCCAACAGGACAGTCATTAATTCTTTTTTTTTCACTACAAAATAATTTATTCAAACACACAGCTACAGCGCGAGACTCCTATGTACAAGCACATTGATGCTCCTGACTACCCTCAACTAGAGGACCCTTTTCTTCCCCCTTGCCTTGCGGACCTCTTCTATCGAATCTTTCATGTACTGGATTTCCTCGGCCAGGGAATCCGCCCTCTCTTTCAGAGCCTCGTTCTTCTTTTCCAGCGCTTTGCACTCACCAGTGAGGACCTCCTGCTCCACCCTCTTCTTCTGGCGATACTAGCTCCTGCTGTTTTGTTTTGCTCCATTTTTTTTCAGCTTCTTATCCAGTTTCTCACCCTTTACTTGTGCTGATACCATCTTCTCTCCAGGAGGGTCATAAGGTTTGGGGCAGGCAGAGCCACAGAGGACACCTGGAGATGGCGGACTCCTACACGGAGAGCCCCTGGAGGTAGAGGGAGAGCCCAGATAGGACTCTGGGCTCATACAGATGCCACTATCATTATCTGAGGGGGCGTCTTCCTCCTTTGTGCACTGAGGGATCATGGAAATGTAGGCAGTGGAGTCTGGCTTCCTATCTCCTTCAGAGATATCCACTTCACTGCCCAGCTGTAGACTAAAGGAATAATCTGGAGTGGAGGACCAGACCCCTGGGGAAAGGGGAAGAGGTTGCAAGAAGGTGAAGGGGGCAACCTGGTCGGGTTAAACTTTCTGGGAGATGGCAAATAGGGTTCACCATCTGGGGGGGCTCCTTATTAGTCTCCTGGACTAGGGGGGCAAAGAGATCACACGAGTCATCCAACGTGGCCAGAAGCTCATCTGGCATGGTTTCCAGGTCATCTATACCCAACAGGGCATCAAAGTCGAACTCCTTCAGATCCGTTTTCTCCCACATCCAATCTGTCCCAAAGAAAGCATCCTCCTTGCCATCGTTGGAGGCACTGACCAACCCATCCACAGCCAGCCATTCGGAGGAGTCTGCCTTAGCCTTGTTGCTGGAGAACCCATGAGGTTTGAAGTGCTTGGCCACCTCCAGGTAGTCATCTAAGAGACCTAGGCTTTCTTCAGTCCCCAAACCTGACTGGTCAAGGGGGGACAACAAGCCCCCACCAACACCTCGCTGCTCGGGAAGCTCATCTCGGTCATGGTGCAGTGCTTTGCTGGAATCAAGGAATGTGCTTAATTCGAAGGTGTCTTTGTCGGTTACAGCATTGCTGCTGCTGAATGCTGTGAGAAGTGGCATGGCTTAAGCTGCCAGTGGGTGCCACTGCAGAGCCTGGTGCTGCTGCCACTGCTGCAAAGGCCAAGGCTGCCACAGGCACTGCTGCCCCTAAAACACCATGGTGGCCATGGACCCTGCAGGCGGGGAGGAGGGCAGACGCACACATGCGGAGGAAACTACATCTGTGGGCGAGCAGAGCAGAAAATCGTCATTAATTCTTAAAGCTCCAAAATAATCTCCTTTGACTCCATGTCTTACATCCAGGCCACACTGATGCAAGGGGTGGGAGGGGTGGGTTCCTAAGGCCTTGGGTAGCTCTGCTCCTGTGGCTCTACAGGGTACAGCCCCCTCGGCTGCTTTCCTGGGCTGGTATTGAATGTCTGCAGCTTTTCCAGGAGTATAATGCAAGTTGTCAGTGGATCTATGATTCGGGGGTCTGGAGGATGGTGGCCCCCTTCTCACAGCTCCACTAGGCAGTGCCCCAGTGGGGACTCTGTGTGAGGACTCCAACCCCAGATTTCCCTTCTGCACTACCCTAGTAGAGGTTCCCCAGGAGGGCTCCACCCCTGCAGCAGACTTCTGCCTGGACATTCAGGCATTTCCATACATCCTCTGAATCTAGGCAGAGGTTCCCAAGCCTCAACTTTTGCCCTCTACATACCCACAGGCTTAACACCACATGGAAGCCACCAAGGCTTATGGCTTGCACCCTCCAGAGCAGCAGCCAGAGGCATATCTGGGGCCCTTGTAGCCATGGCTGGAGCTGGAGCAGCTGGGGCGCAGATAGCAGTGTCCCGAGGGTGCGCAGGCCAGCAGGGCTCTGGGCTGGGTCCAAAAAAACATTCTTCCCTCTTCAGCCTCCAGGCCTGTGAATGTCCCTCAAAAAATTAAAAATAGAACTACCATATGATCCAGCTCTCCCACTTCTGGGTATAGATCTGAAGGAAATGAAATCTATTTCTTCCTGAGTCAGTTTTCATAGTTTGTACATTTCTAGGAATTTGTCCACTTCATCTAGGTTATCTAATTTGTTGGCAAACGATTGTTCACAATCTTCTCATATAATCCTTTTTGGGGGTAGAATAATTCAGTAACAATCAATAAAATGAAAAGGCAACCTGCAGAATATTGAGGAATAACATATTGTTCACATCTTATCAATATAATAAAATATGTGAATTTTGTGGGGGCAATAATAAATACTCCCAGTTTTTTCCTCATCAGCTATAACAGGGTTGGAGTCTACAGTGATATCTTCTCAAGTCTCCAGCATCTGTGTCGCACTCAGGTAGCACCACACAGTCCCGAGTGAGCCCCTAACAGATACTCATCTCCCTTGGGACAGAAGCAGCACATAGACTTCCATCTCTGGTCATTAGGTCCCATGGCCTAGGAATCATGTCTCAAAATTAGCTTTGATGCCATAACATATTTGATCAGAATATAGGTAATGTGATAAGCTGAAATATAAGCATTCCAACTGAACTTCAGGCATAGTGACGGCAAATTGGAAAGAGATGCAAAGAGATTTCAAGGACCTTGGAAATTCACAATGTCATTTAAGAAGAAAACACACATCACTCCATTCCAGTAAAGAATCACAGACTCGGCCATGCATGTTGGCTCATGCCTGTAGTCCCAATACTTTGGGAGATCGAGGTGGGAGGATCGCTTGAGCCCGGGAGTTCAAGAATCACAGAGTCTTCCAGCTCCCAGTCCGGTGCTCTTAACCACTACGTGCTGCCAGTCATCAATATTCTCCCATATTTCCTTTAATGAAATAGGATCATTAAAGCTTAGGGGGAAATATTTGATAGGAAAAGATTTCACGTATTTTTCTAGATTTTCATTTCCTCTTTTTGTTGTTGTTTTTTTTTTTTTTGGAGACAAGGTCTCACTCTGTCACCCAGGTCAGAGTGCAGCAGTGCAATCACAGCTCACTGCAGCCTCAACTTCCCATGCTCAATCCATCTTCCCACCTCAGCCTCCCAAGTAGCTGGGACTACAGGTGCACACCTCCATGCCCAACTCATTTTTTAAAATTGTTTGTAGAGATGGCGTCTGACTATGTTGTCCGGGCTGGTCTCAAACTCCTGGACACAAGCAGTCCTCCCACCTCAGCTTCCCAAAGTGTAGGGATTACAGGCGTGAGCCACACTGCACCAGGCCACCTTCATTTCCTCTTTTATATAGACTCCAGTTGAATTTTTAAAAAGTAGTTGGTCGCCCAGAGGCAGAGACTGTCTTATAGTTTTTCTGTTTCCCAGAGTGCCTTGCTAAATACCCAATTGTTGACTGAATCTTTAAACTCAGAAGTACAAATTTTACTGCACTGTAAAGACATAGACTCAACAGGTACAAAATCTTTGGTCTTTCAATCAACATAGGTCATGGAAACATCACTTCATTCCTAAATGCCAACGTAATGAATACAAGAGAATTGGTTTGAAACAAACATTTTGATCAGTGTTCACTTAAATTTCCAGGGGATTCCCACCTTACTTCACTCCCTCGGCTCAGCACACGTAGTATAAGCCACACTAGTCCACATCTGGTGTTACAACTTTCTGTCCAATTTCAGAACACCCTCCTTTCACCAATTCATGACCTGCAACCCTTCCACCGCCATTTCCACAAGCAAACTTCAGGTCTTTTTCAAGGTGAAGTGCCGTACTTGCTGCAGCACTTAAATATTTTTTAACCATTTAACATGCATAGAATTGTGCTACCATTTTCATTAGGTTCCTGTCTTTGTTTTCTTATGTGTCACTGACAAAGGTTTTGAGTATTGTGTCCCTAACCCCATTTTTCCTATGAGTTTTGCGATTTGTACTACACAATGATTCTGAGGTACACGTATGTCATGCTATAATCATAACTCATTGTATCACGGTTTGGGGAAAAAATTAACCAATAACCAATTTATTTTTTCAAAGATAATGGGTGTGCAAGCTTCCAGCAAATCTGCTTAAGCATAAAATCAAATCAGAGAACAGCTGTTTTTCCTCCAACGTCGATCCAGTGGCTAGCTAGCCCTCAAATCAGACACTAGATTTGGAACTGGAAGGACATCATTCACCTTGAAGTAGTGAACAAAAACATGGTTTTCTCAAAAAATAAAAGGGATGAAAGTCATTATAAAAACTGTCTTTTCCACCAGGCACGGTGGCTCATGCCTGTGGTCCCAGCTACTCAGGAGGCTGAGGTGGGAGGATCACTTGAGCCCAAGAGGTCGAGGCTCCAGTGAGCCGTGATCGCACTACTGCACTCCTGCCAGCCTGGGCGACAGAGCGAGACCCTGACTCTGAAAAAAGGGAAATTATCTTTTCCATCCTCAGAGCAAGCACGCAGAATATTATTGTCATCCTATTCATAGACGTGGAAACTAAAACTAAGAGAGGCTGAGTGACTGGCCCAAAGTACCATGGCTGATAGGGGTTGTAATGAACTCAAGTGGTCTTTGTCTAGAATCAGAAATACCACCACTATATGTAATGGGCTTGTAACTGTGACATGTTATTTCCAATTGTCTGCAAAACACAAACATGAATAAATGAGATGAGTTGTTGGGGAAAAGTAAGAAAAAGGTGACACTGTTAGGGTTACCCATCTCTCCACGTACCTCCTAACATCAGACCCTGATTGGGGCAGAAAACCCTGGCCTGTACCACGATAAATGCCTCCTGTCCAATAATAGGATGTTCAACAGCTCTTTGGTACCAACGATGAACAAATTCTTTGCAAAAGAATATTATTGCTGCAATTGGCTGGGCATGGTGGCTTACGCCTGTAATCCCAACACACTGGGAGGCCGAGCTGGGCAGATCGCTTGAGCCCAAGAGTTTGAGAGCAGCCTGGGCAACATGGCTGTGCCCACTCTCTACAAAAAATTGTAAAATTTGCCAGGCGTGGTGGCGCACGCCTGTGGTCCCAGCTACTCTGGAGGCTGAGGTGGGAAGATGGCATTGAGCCCAGGAAGTCAAGGCCGCAATAAGCCATGTTCATGCCACTGCACTCCAGCTTGGGTGACAAAGTGAGACCTGGTGTCTCTCTGTATATCTGTCTATCTATATCTATATCTATATCTATCATCTATATCTATATCTATAGCTTAGCTATATCTGCAACAGTGAATAGAAACCCCTTTAGCAAAGTGTTCCCAAACTCTTGCTTCTAATTCTTGACCAACTCAGAAGTAAAGGAGAATGAAGTAAAGGAAGTCATACGTTTCCGTGCTCTCATGCATATTTTTATATCTGTAAGGTCAGTAGTAATGTGCCTACTTTCATTTCTGATTTTAGTCCTCTCTCTCTCTGTCTTAGTCCAGCTAAATGTGTCTCCGTTGTTCTTTAAGCACTTCCTTATTTTTCTGGGACAACAAGATGATCCAGTTAATCTTGTACTTTCTCTGCCCTAGCCCTGGAATCAGTCATTTCTCTAGTGAGCTCTGTTCTTTTTAATCAAGACTGTTGTTTAGAAATCGAGACCCAGTCATTCATGAGGGATCCACCCCCATGACCCAAACACCCCCTACCAGGCCCCACCTCCAGCCCTGGGGATTACAAGTTAACCTGAGATGTGGGTGGGGACAAACATCCAAACTAGATCAATGAGTTCACACCAACAACTCCAAATCAAATCCACATTCAAGCCTTCTCCCTTTTCATATCTGCAACTCCTTTTCCAAACGGTGAGAAAGCCAGGTCCCTACATCATTCATATATTTACTGCAAAGCCAATCAATCATCTGAGCCCATCAGGTCACCACCCAACTTGGCACACGTTCCTCTCTTGGACCCCTGACCCCTCCCCAGGACACGGTCACCCTCGCGGACTCCCTTCCTTACTCCACAAAACTTCCTTGTGCAGGACACTGCTGCGCTCAGCGGAGGATCATGCTTCGCACTGGTCCCCAGCTGCCCTCCACACTTTCCTTGAGTGGGCCCCCAATCCCAGGGACTTTTGGAAGAAGAGGGAGAGAAGGACAGGACCGAGGAAGAGAGGCAGGAAGGAACACCAGCAGAGCAGCCGGCAGGAAGGGCCATTATTCCTTCTGATGCTCCATTCTTAGCCAATGGCAACTCAAACTGGTTGGCAGCAGTGTCCTCCTGACAAACGCTGTGGTCATGTCTCAGATTTACCTCCAGAGGGAGCACTTCAGTCCACAGTCTTGGTGCCAGCTGCAATGGCATTAGCATTGCTTTGAAGGCTTTTCAGGGGACAGAGAAAGCAAATAGGTATTTTTTAGAAAGAGAAAAATAAATTGAGTTCATCACGCCAAGGTGGGAGGATGGCTTGAGCCCAGGAGTTCGAGAGCAGCCTGGACAACATAGCAAAACCCCATCTCCACGAAAAAATAAAAAATTAGCCGGGCGTGATGGCACGCGCCTGTAGTCCCGGCTACTTGACAGGCTGAGGCGGGAGGATTGCTTGAGCCTGGGAGGTTGAGGCTGCAATGAGCTGTGATCGTGCCACTACACTCCAGCCTGGGTGACGGAGTGAGACCCTGTCTCAAATAAATAAACAAACAAACAAATAAATAAAAAGTTAGACAGCTTTTACTTTTTGGATATATATATATTCCCTATTCCCTGCGGATATTCTCAAGCCTTTTTTTTTTTTTTAAGTTTTTAAAGTTCAGTTGTTCTGTCATCTGTGTGGTGCTCCAGCATCTGTTTTGAGTCTCGCTCTGTTGCCCAGGCTGGAGTGCAATGGCGCCATCTTGGCTCACTGCAACCTCCACCTCCCAGGTTCAAGGGATTCTCCTGCCTCAGGCTCCCGAGTAGCTGGGAGTACAGGCGCCCACCACCACGCCCGGCTAATTTTTGTATTTTTAGTAGAGACGGGGTTTCACCATATTGGCCAGGCTGGTCTAGAACTCCTGACCTTGTGATCTGCCCACCTCGGCCTCCCAAAGTGCTGGGATTACAGGTGTGAGCCACTGCACCCAGCCTCCAGCATCTGAACTCTTAGTCTCATGGTCTCTTTGCTGCCCCGGGTGTGCTTACTTTTTATGTGCACTGCTCAGTGTCGTTAAGAACTTTTTTTTTCCCCAGTGCTCCTAAAGTTCTTATATTAATACTTCGCTCTTTTTATTTTAAGAGCTCAGGTGTACATGTGCAGGTTTGTTATATGAGTAAACTTGTGCCATGGGGGTTTGTTGTACAGATTATTTTATCACCCAGGTATTAAGCCTAGTACCCATGAGCTATTTTTCCTCATACTCTCCCTCTTCCCAACCTCCGCCCTGCAAAAGGCTCCAGTGTGTTTCATTCCCCTCTATGTATCTGTGTGTTCTCATCATTTAGCTCCCACTTATAAGTGAGAACATGTGGTATTTGGTTGTCTGTTCCTGCGTCAGTTTGCTAAGGATAATGGCCTCCAGCTCCATCCATGCTCCTGCAAAGGACATGCTCTCGCTCAGGAACTTTTGTGGAGACTGCATCTCAACCCTAGGCTCCCACGAATCCACACATCCATTGGGGTAACCGTTGTGGGTTGAATGGTGTCCCCCAAAAAGTTATGTTCAAGTCCTAACACCTGAGTGCCTGGGAATGTGACCTGATTTGGAAATAGGGTCTTTGCCGATGTAATCAAGTTAAGGTCATACTAGACTGGGGTGGGTGCTAATCAAATGTGACTAGTGTCCTCATAAGAGAGAGAGGCAGACACACTGGGAAGATGACCCCACGAAGAAGGAGGCAGAGATTGGAGCGCTGTCTCTACAAGACAGAGAGTGCCAAGGATTGCCAGAAACCACCTGGAGCTACAAGAGAGGCATGGAACAGATTCTCCCACAGAGCCTCCGGTAGGAACCAACCCTGCTGACAGCTGGATTCCAGACTTGTAGCTTCCAGAACCACGGGAGAATCCATTTCTGTTGTTTTCGGCCACCCAGTTTGTGGCCATTTCTTACGGCAGCCCTAGAAAACTAATATGGGTACTGTCGGCCCAGGACCACCTCAGACCAAATTTAGGACTCGAGGGCCACTGAACGGCCCCACCAGGAAAACCTAGACTGCAAGTCTGCACAGAACCTGGCCCTTGGCCACAACTTTGCACATGGGTGTTTTCCCTTTCCTTTCATCTCCTGCTTCCGCGCAATCTGCAGAGCTGGGGTGGGGTTTCCTTAATGTAGCGGGGGCTGCTATGCAACTCCCCACACTTCACAAAGGCTTTGGGCCTTGCCTGCTGTCTCCCTTGCCTGGACGGCCTCCAGAACCAAAACCCAAGTTTGCCCAGGTCGGCCAGCATCCTCGGGAAATAAGCAGCTTCAGTGGTGTACTTCTTCTTGGATTCCCACTTCCTCTCAGGTTTTGCTCTCTTGTTGGTTCTCAGCTGTTTTGAACAGTCTCAAACTGTTTCATCTATCATTTGCAGTTATTTTCAGCAGAAATATCTGTCTCAATAATACCACCCAGCATCACCAGAAACAGATGGCAGGTCTTGCAATGCTTTCGGGGATGGAGAGACAGACCACTCTGACCACCGCCCGCTAGGTGCGGGAGAAGACTTATTTCCAGCTATAGCACACATTTGTCGACTTTGGCTCTCCTAGACCGAGAAAGCAAATCCCACCTCTTCCCCTCAGGCCTGCGACACTCGGAACCAACGCGACCGATGGAATCCCTGGATCTCCCCGCTTCCTGTGCCTGCTGAGTTCTGTTCCTCCAAGGGTACAATGACATCCATCAGCTGCCTGCCCCCTGCTGACACACTTTCTGTTTGAGAGTTTGCCTCTCAATGACTATAGAGAAAGCAACCTGGGCCGAGTAGAAGAGCAGCTGCTAGTCTCCTGGTTGGTACCAACCCTGGGTCTCTGAGGAAAGGACAGAGTAGGGTCGCTCTGCTTCACAACGCAAAGTCAGTCGCCCATTCTCCCTGCCAGTTCTCAAGCCTGTAATCCCAGCATTTGGGGAGGCCAAGGTGGGAGGATCACTTGATTTCCAGGAGTTCGAGTCCAGCCTGGGCAACACAGTGAGACCCTGTCTCTACTGTTAAAAAACTTAACGAAGGAAGGAAGGAGGGAGAGAGGGAGGGAGGGAGGGATAAGGAAGAAGAAATGAAGGAAGGAAGGGAGGAAGGGAGGGAAGGAGGACGGGAGGAAAGGAAGGAATAAGGAAAAAAGGAAGGAGGGAAGGAAGGAAGGGAGGAAGGAACGAAGAAAGGAATAAGGAAGAGGGAAAGAAGGAAGGAAGGAATAAGGAAGAGGGAGTGAAGGAAGGAAGGAAGGAATAAGGAAGAGGAAGAAAGGAGGGAAGAAAAAAAGGTCACCTGTCAAACATAGCTTTAGGAGAGGATATAAATGTTCAATGTTGATCTTCTTCTGTGTCTTCATTTGCATTTTCATGGGCGCTTACAGGAGGCGCACAGGTGTCTTAGACAACATTTTTAAAATAACAACTTGAGGCTTAATTCACATGCTACACAATTAACATGTCTAAAGTGTACAATTTGATGGTTTTTAGTATATTCATAGATACGTGCAACCATCAGCATGACCAGCTTCAGGACATTCTCATCATCCCAAAAGGAAACCCTGTCTCCATCAGCAGTCACTCCCCGTTTTCCCCCAACTCCTCCAGCCCTGGGCAACAACCAATCGACTTTCCTTAGACAACGTTTTGAGCCCTTATTGGGAGGAATTATAGTCGAATGGAAAATCCAGTTTGGGATGTGGTGTAAACTGGAATTGCTTTCGTGGTTTTTCCTTGTGCCTTGGGTCGGGCACTGCCATAAGAGCATTGCATCCATCCTTTCATCGGTACTCTGCTGCACACGGATGAGGAAACTAAGGCTCAGAGACATTAAGCAAGGGGCAGAGTGGGGCTTGTCCATGAGACCCCAGAGTCTGTGCTCTTGCACATACATTATCAGGACAACATGATCTATCCATCCGAATTCCAAATAAATAAATAAAAATGCTTATAAGAAGTCCCCCCATGCTGGGGGGAGGCAGTGGCTCATGCCTGTAATCCCAACACTTAGGGAGGCACAGGCGGGAGGATTGCTTGAACCCAGGAGTTTGAGACCAGCCCAGGCAACATGACAATACCTGCATCTCTGCAAAAACGAAAAAAGAAAAAAAAAAAAAGACAAAAAGAAGTCCCTCCAAGTTAGTCGCCACGCTCTCTCTACCATGGGTTTTCTGTGTTATCTCTATCACATTAATACAGTCATTTCTACCAAGCACCATTTATGGTGACAGGGTATGGTCTACAAAAATATTGACAGAGAAATCCTGATGGAGCTTCAAGACAAGCTCAGGCCACCAAGCAATGTGCACCGAGTGTAGCTGTGCCGAGCATCGTTCTAGGGCAAGGGTCCCCAACCCCCTGGCCACGGACAGATACTGGTCTGTGGCCTGTTGAGAACTGAGCCACAGAGCAGGCGGCGAGTGGTGGGCACGCAAGCGAAGCTTCATCTGTATGTACAGCTGCTCCCCATTGCTCTCGCATGACCGCCTGAGCTCTGCCTCCTGTCAGATCAGCGGCGGCCTTAGATTCTCACAGGAGCGCAAACCCTATTGTGAACTGTGTGTGCGAGGGATCTAGGTTGTGTGATCCTTATGAGCATCTAACTAATGCCTGATGATCTGAAGTGGAACAGTTTCATCCCCAAACCGTCATCCCACGCCCCATCCCCGTCTGTGGAAAACTTGTCTTCCACAAAACCAGTCCCTGGTGCCAAAAAGGTTGGGGACCGCCGTTCCGGGGGATGGTGCCTGACTGAGCTGGAGGAGGCCTCTGCTCTCCCTCCGGTGGAAGGAGAGAGAAAACAAAGCAGAATAAATGAGGCCGTTTGGACTGCCAAGCAGGGAGTTAAAACAGCGCAGTGTGATTTAGGATGAGGACTTTAAGATGAAGAAGGTGATACACTTAGAACTGTTGAAAGTTTAAACTTAGAGCTGAATGAGAAAAAGAAATTGGCCATGCAAAGATGAGGGGACAACAAGGACAAGCGCCGTGTGTTCGAGGAAGGGCCAAAAGGCCAGCGTGTGTGTGGTACGGTTGGGTGCGGCGGGCCAGCAGGAGAGGGACATAACGTGACGTCCCAGTGGCATGAGGGCTCTGCGAGCCAGGCTGAGGATGAGTTCAGGTTTCCAGGGCAACTGAAGGGAATGGGAGGGTTTCAGCAAAGGTTTACCAGATGACACCAGCTGCCGTGTGGACAGCAGATCACAAGGAGCCCACGCTCTCCAGTGTGAAAGCAGCAAGGAGGTCACTGTGATAGTCTAGGCAAAAGGTGAAGGGACTCAGGAGTTTGGATCATGAGAGGAAGAGGAATCCGTTTTGGCTTAAGCAACTGGGGATGAGGGAAAGGGCAGAGTTGGCAGGGGGTGGGGGCTAAAAGTCCAGTTCTGGCTGGGACAGGCTACTGGGCTCATTTTCGTGAAGGAACAGATCACGACTGGAAGACAGAAATCTGTCATCAGCATCAAGGCCTTGAAGATGGACGAGGTCACAAAGGGGGAGTGTCTGAGCAAGGAGAGGAAGAGAATTTGGGAGTCAGCTCGGAGACACAGGAACCAGCAAGGAGCCTGCCAATCAGCTGCCGGGACGTGGAAGGAGAACCAAGGGGTCTGAGGAGGAGAAAATGATGGTGCTAGGAACTGCAGAACCTCTCGGCAGGCATAGTGCACTCAAACCCCTGCACGAAGACACCCGGCCACCATCTCACGGGGCCTCTGGGAGCCTAAGGCCGCGCCCCTGGGATGCCCCAGCCCCCTTTTGAGTGAGTTCCCGTCTGGAAACGCTCAGGGCTGTCCAAAGCATTTACTGTCTGTTCCGGCCAACACCTGACCTCCCTTTCTTACGGCATTTACTAGAAAGGGCTTACCCTGTCCCTTTGAGACATCTGTGTAGCACCCACAACCCAGGGTCTTTCCCGAGGGCCCCGCAGCCACTGCTTGGAAACGGAAACCTCAGGAGGCACGGGGCCCGGTCTCCCAGTCTCCACGGGAGGGAAGAATCCCAACCTTGGTAAGCACCGGCAGCTCCCACACACGGCTGGCCTGGTGGCAAGGACGCTGGCTGCCCCGTCATCTTTCACTTGAGCCTGCACTCGCCCCCTCCCTACTCCCTCATTCTCCCTTCGCAAGGCCAGGCCGCCTCTGCTGGGGCGGGAACGGAGCTCAGCTCTCTCCCCCGCAAGCAGGGGTTTCTGAAGAAAATCTCTTTTCCCAGCTGGAACAAAGGCCCGCTGTTGTGTACCTTTGTGTATCTCCGGTGTTCTTGTCAAAAGAGGAGGACAGGCACAGACGCCCGCGGGGACAAGGCCACAGGATGACGGAGATGGAGGCTGGAGAGGTACAGCCGGCAGCCCCCAGCGCCGTGGAGGGGCCTGGAAGGCCGCTCCCTCATGGCCCTGGCGGGGAGCCCACCCTGCCGACACCACCGCTAGCTCAGCCTCCAGGCCTCCAGAACCGGAGGCCACGCGTTTCTGTGGCTTTGGCCCCGCAGTCTGTGGTGCTTGGTCACGGCAGCCCCAGGAGACACAGTCAGCCCCTGCCCCGTGCCTTGCTGAGCGGCTGTGTCAACAGCGGGCTCTTCCCTGCCACTGGCACAGAAGAAAACCAAGCTGCGTTAACACCCAAGCGACTGCGCGGGAAGACGTATTCTCTGTGTATCAAAGGAATGCGTGCAAATTATAGGCATTTAGGAAATGTATTAACATGTAAGGAAAACTTCTCATTACTGGCCACCCAGCTACTCACGTCTGTCCAAATGTTAGCACGGTATGCACTCAGAGTTTTTACTTCTCTATCGGGGTCACGCTTTATCCATAAGTTTGTCACCTGGCCTGTTCACACCAACATGCTACAAGGCATGTTGCGTGTGAGGAGATGTTCAAAATGCCAGCTGTGCCGGGCCACATCATTACATACGCAGCCTCTTATCTCACCCCAACCTTTGCCAGCTACAAATGATGAAGTGAAGCACCTTCCCAGTGCCAGAGTCATTGTGAGTGCCCGACTCTCTCTTAGGGTTACGCACCAGGGCTGAGGACGCTGCCTACGGGCTTGCTCCATCCCAGCAAATGGCCCCCTCGGAAGGGGCAGCATTGCAAGGGCTGCTGTCCTGCACCTTGCCAGCAGAGCACTCACCTAGGGCTTCATCGGTTGCCATTTTCAGATCACTTTTTGCTTGCTGTCAAACTTGGTGTTGTTTTAGTTACTAATGAGGGTGAAATGCTTTCTCACTGTGCTTACTGGTCGCCCGCACTGTTCTTGTGCATTGGTCGGCAGGAGGGGGAGCTCCGGGAGGGATGGGCTTCTGGCTTGTGGATCAAGGGGCTGCAGCCAATAGGGCAGGCAGGCTGGTTCCCTCCCAAGAGTAATCCGACCAGTTGTTCTGGAAGCTCAACCTAAGTAAAGCCAAAAAGGAAAACCCTGGAATGCCGTACTTCTGGGCAAATGGTATGGTTTTAAATCCTTGGTGTCTGGTGTACGGTCAACCCTACACTGTGCTACCAGAGGAGAAAGGAGGCAGCCCCACCTCCGGGCAGGGCGGTGGGTCTAGACCAATGCCTGGTGGGTCTAGACCAAGATTCTGACTCAGTTGGTCCAGGGGGCCCAAGCGGGGGTGTTTCTCCAGCTCCCAGGCACTGCTGCTGCATTTGCCCTCATCTGTGTGCACTGGAACGTGTCCCCATACTGGGTTGTGTGGTGACCCTGAAGAGATGCGTGCATATGTTATGGGTGTGACCTTCTTTGGGAAAAGGGTCTTTGCAGATGTAATGAATGCCGAGATGAGGAGATCATTCTGGATTATCCAGGTGGGCCCTACATCCAATGACTGGTGTCCTTTATGAGACAAAAGGGAAGACACAGACGAAGAGGAAGAGACTGTGTGATGACAGAGGCAGAGACTGGGGTGATGGCTCTATAAGCAACCAGCAGAGGCTAAGACAGAGGCCTGTAAACGATTCTCTTGGCGCCTGCAGAGGAAACCAGCCTTGCCGGACGTGGTGGCGGGCACTTGTAATCCCAGCTACTCGGGAGGCTGAGGCACAAGAATTGCTTGAACCCTGGAGGCGGAAGTTGCAGTGAACTGAGATGGCGCCACTGCACTCCAGCCTGGGTGTCAGAGCAAGACTGTATCCAACAAGAAAGAGAGAAAGAGAGAGAGAGACAAGAAAGGAAAGAAAGAAAGAAAGGAAAGAGGAAAGAGGAAAGGAAAGAGGAAAGGAAAGAGGAAAGGAAAGAGGAAAGGAAAGAGGAAAGGAAAGAGGAAAGGAAAGGAAAGGAAAGGAAAGGAAGGAAAGAAACCAGCCTTGCTGACAACTTGATTGCAGACTGTGGCTTCCAACACTGTGAAGGAGTTTCTGTTGTTTTAAGCCCCAAGTGTGCAGTACTTTGTTACAGCAGCCACAGTCTACTCATACACCCTCCCTCCAAAAAAAGTGTAAAGTGCTCTTGTAGAAAAATTGCAAGATTAGGATTTAAGTGCAGCACCCGTGAGCAGAGAAGCTGTCTGTGCCTTTCACATTTTCCCAAGTAGAATCTGATGGGCACCTGGCTTGAAGAAGGGGAAAGGTCACTCCCCCCCCACCGACACCCTGCCCCCAGATGCTGACAAAGCCCTCAGGCCAGGTCAATTTTTAGAAGGCCTCATATCCCAATTCTAGCCAGCCTCACACTGTCAAATAGCAGGAAGCCCTGTGAGGAAGCCTCAGGGTGGATTCACAATATCCCGTTCCCAACCAGGGCAGCTTGGAGGAGGGCAGGAAGGAAGGCCCAGGTGCTGGGGAGTCAACTTCCAACTTTGTTTCCTTTGCTACAATTGCAGGGTTAATGCCCAGGGCTCTGACACCCCAGGAAATTTCCAGAATCTCGTAAAACAGGTAGAGTCGTCTGTTCTTCATAATTGGGGCCACTGTAGGAAATGGCATCACAAACTTCTGGAATATGATGAAACAGCCACCACCGGTCACACTGGGCAACAACACTCTTGGTGAAGACAAGAGCATGCTTCGGTGTTAGAAAAAGAAAAGTGCTCATATGTGAAGCATCCTTCCCACAGACCACAAGGTGGTCATGACGACTCCAAACTCAAAGCAGTAAAAGGGGGAAAAAATGGATAAATGTGACTACATAAAGAAAAAAAAACTTCGAGGCTGAGAAGCACCAGTAGTTTAGCAGGGTGTGGTGGTGCGCGCCTGTGATCCCAGCTACTTGCAAGGCCGAGGCAGGAGGACTGCTGGAGCTCAGGAGGTCAAGGCTGCAGTGAGCTCTGATTGTGCCACTACACTCCCGCCCGGGTGACGGACAGAGACCTTGTCTCAAAACAAAAAACAAAGAAACACTAGTAGCAAGGTCAAAGCAGGAAAAGATATCTGCAATTTCTATCACAGGCACAAACCTAATCCTGCTCACGGACAAAGAGTTTCTAAAAGCTGAGCAACAAAAGATAACCCAGTAGAAAAATGGATAAAAGATATGAGCAGCCCGGCAGGGCGCAGAGGCTCACGCCTGTAATCCTAGCACTTTGGGAGGCCAAGGCATGCAGATCACCTGAGGTCAGGAGTTTGAGACCAGCCTGGCCAACATGGTGAAACCCCCAGCTCTACTAAAAATACAAAAATTGGCCAGGCACAGTGGCTCACACCTGTAATCTCAGCACTCTGGGAGGCCAAGGCAGGTGGATCACATGAAGTCAGGAGTTCGAGACCAGCCTGGCCAACATGGTGAAACCCCATCTCTACTAAAAATACAAAAATTAGCCGAGTGTGGTGGCAGGCGCCTGTAGTCCCAGCTACTGGGGAGGCTGAGGCAGGAGAATCGCTTGAACCCAGGAGGCAGAGGTTGCAGTGAGCTGAGATCACGCCACTGCACTCCAGTCTGGGCGAGAAGAGCAAAACTCTGTCTCAAAAAAAAATAAATAAAAAAAAATATATATATATACACACACACACACACACACACACATACATATACACACCTATACATATACATATATATATATATGATATGAGCAGCCCATTCAGAAGCAGAACTAAAAAGGGTCCTTAAGCCTCAGGAAAGATGCTTAAGCTCACTCTTAACAGAGAACTGCATGGACTAGCGAATGACAAAAACCCAAACGGGCTTTCCCACCTCCTCCTTGGCAAGGCTAGGGAAATAGGGGGTGGGGAGAGACAGGAAACCAAGCTCCAAGGAGGAAGGGGCTCAGGTACCATCTACCCCATCGCCCATGCTCAGTGGTGTCACTTCTCAGAATCTATGCCGAAGGTACGCACGACTAATGCACAAGGATTTTTACTATGCCATTATTTATGGTAACAAAAAGATGGGAAACAACCCAAATGTCCATCAATAGTGACTGGTTAAATACACATCGGTCTGGCTGCAAAATGGAATAGCATGCAGCCCAAAAGGAGAGCACCCGTGTGCATGGTAAGAGGGCAGCACTCCCAGGGCACAGCGGTGGGCGGGTCGGTGTCCGGTGGGAGGAAGCAGTTCTCCCTGAAAGCCCCAGGCCCCCATTCTTGACTTCCCCAGTGCCAGGTGGAGGAAGAGGGAGGGATTAGCCCGAGGCAAGTGGTTCGAGCAGACAGAAGGGAACAAAAAGAGCAGCGAGTCAGGCCTGATCGGGGCCACATCTACCCTAAAAGAGGGGACCAGCGGATCAAGAGCTGAAGCATAAGGCGCCGCGGCCAGCTCCTGGGTGGTGCTCCAGGTGGCATCCCAGTTGTGGCCACCCAGCCCTTCATCCTGGGCTAGGCAGGCGGGAGAGGAAAGCGCAGACTGCACGGTCCCGGGCATGTCCTCAGCAGGCAGTGGCCTTGCACTGGCCGGCCCTACTCAATGCACTCCATGACATGTATCTGCAGGGTGTCCATATCAGGGGCCTGATACTGGCACTTGGGACAGCAGAAGTCAGGTGGCTCCTCGGGGGGGCTCCTCCTCTGGCTGGGCAGGGCCAGGGGAGAGGAGAGGTAGGCTGGGAAAAGAGAAGAGTCAGAGGGAAGGGGAGGATGGAGGGGGACGGAGACTTGGCAGGACTGTCAATGGCAGGCCTGGTCTCACAGGCCACTCATGTAAGACCAGGAGCCGCTGCTACCACGGGGAAAGGGCGTGGGCTACCGATGGGGTGGCCTACACGAGCTCTCGCCGTCAAGTCTCCAGAGAGCGACAGGAAGGCCGAACTGTGACCTCCCGCGGTGCAGCACCTGCCCTCCCCACCCATCTCCTCCCACAGGCCCAGTTCTCGCTCACTCACCGGGGGCAGGGGGCAAGGGGGCCTGGGAGACCTCAACATGCCGCTTCCTCATGTCCTCGATCCTTTGAAAACAGAAACTGTCCAGTCAAGGCACGCATTTCTGTAAAGCTCCTTGGCTGAACTAGTGTCAAAGAAGCTCTTGGAAGCTCAGGTGACAGGAGAGGGACCACAGTGAGCCCTAACCCAGAACACCAGGAGCCATCCGTCTCCTGTGGTCACCACTGGCGACCCCCCAGTGTCGCACCCACTGCTCACACGGGCATGCTCTCAGAGGCCCACCTGGCCGACTCCTGACAGCTGGCCTTCAGTTTGCTGTACTCCCTCTGCAGCTGCTCCAGCTGCTCCTGCAGGAGCTCCTTCTTCTCAGCCAGCTTCTCCCGGGCCTGCCTCTCAGCCTGGAAGTCTGCCTTGTAGATATCCGCCTGGCAAATCCAACAGAAAGGGATGTGCCCGCCACAAGCCAGCCACCTACCAGGCACTGTGCTGGGCACCACAGGAACAAAGCAGAACCCACTGCTGTCCTCCCAGAGCCCCCAGCGGCGCAGAGGAAACAGATACGTCGGCGAGTAATGCCAAGCTCACCGAGAGGTCTAAGGAGCAGCACAAGTGGCTCACAAGCTTACGAAAGGCCACTACAAAATGATGCCAAAGAGGCCGGGCGCGGTGGCTCACGCCTGTAATCCCAGAACTTTGAGAGACTGAGGTGGGCGGATCACCTGAGGCCAGAAGTTTGAGACCAGCTGGGCCAACATGGTGAAACCCTGTCTCTACTAAAAATACAAAAATTAGACGGGCGTGGTGGCAGGCACCCGTAATCCCAGCTACTCAGGAGGCTGAGGCAAGAGAATCGTTTGAATCCGGGAGGCACAGGTTGCAGTGGCCTGGGCAACAAGAGCAAAACTCAATCTCAAAAAGCAAAAGCAAAAAAAAAAAAGATGCCAAAGAGACACTCCAGGTCCCAGTGCCAGGGTAGGTCAGAGAGGAGGGCCCTCACCTGGGCCTTCAGCACCGGAACGGTCTCCATCACAATCTTGTGCTGCTCGGCCTCCTCCTTCAGCTTATCGATCACCTCCTGTTTGGCCACCAGGGCCTCCTCGGCCTGCTGGAGCTGCTGTTTGAGATCTTCCAGCTGCATTCCCTAAGGACGGGCAAGGGGAGCTGACGAAGCCTCGTCGGCCCAGTGCGAGGCTGGCTGAGAAGAACTGAGAAGGACGAAAGAGTGGCCCTGGCTGACCAGGCTGGATGATGCCAGCCCGATTTGAGGGCCCATTGCAGGATCTCAGCGTGCACAGGGAGATGGCTGCGTCCTGTCACGGCCCAAAACGACAGAGGAGATGCTGAGGTGTTTTTCAGGACTGAAGAGGCCGCTGAGGTCATCTGGCACAACCTCCCAGCCAGGCCGACATTCCCTTCCCAGAATCCCCAGCTCCACAGCCCTCCTCCCACCCTTCATAGGACACAGGCCACACCCACTCACAGCGAGCCGGTTCTGTGCCTGCCACGTGCACAGCTCAGCTGAGAGCCCTCAGTCCTTCCACTCTGCCACCTGGTCAGAGGTGCACTCCTCCCACGCAGGCATCTCCAGCCCCCTGAGACACACACAGACACACCCCACCAACGCTCCCCTCCAGAGGTTAAGTGGCCAGTTTTGTAGCTAACTCTTCCCCATGTGACCTGGCTTCAGGCTTTGTCCTTATAAATCTCCTCTGGGTACACTTACGATTGACGGTGTCCTGCTAAAATGTGATCACTAGCAAACTGCACCCAGCTTAGGTCTGATGAGGACAAACTAGGAAAAGGCTCCCAGCCAACACTGGGGTGGAAATGCTGTCGGGCTTACCTTGGCTTGGGGGAAGCTGAGCCAGGTGCCCAGATGGTGATGGCTGGCAAGAGGGAATGTCCATGGAGACAAGATGTCCCCAGCCCCACAGAGGGAGCATCCCAAGGCTCTGGCCCAGCCCCCCATTAAGATGGCCTGCTGACACTCCTGAGAGCAACATCCTGGGGTTGCCATCTCCCCACAGCTTCCCCGAGCTGTCGCAGCTGCAGCCTGATACAGGTCTAAGGCAAGTCTAAGGCAGGTCTACCCATTCTCAAGGTTCAGGGCCACGGGAAGAGGAAGAGGCAAGGCCAGCCCTAGAGCCCCGGCGGCCGCACTCACTCGCTTCCGCTCGCTGCCCACCACGCTGCTCTTGATGTGGTTGTCGTATTCTTGGAAGAGCTGGTGATAGGCCACCTGCAACTGGGCCAGCTTCCTCCTGAGCAAAGGGAGCTTTTGCTGGAGAAACCATCTCATCCCAGTCCAGCCACGGTGCTGCCTGCTTCCAACTCTACCGCCTTCCTTCCCTCCCTCGCATCACAGGCCTGGAATGGGGTCTTCCAAGGCTGTGTGAGGACTCCTGAGGCCGTCAACTCTAAAGCAGGCTTTGGTGGACTGGTCACCAGGCGGTTAATATCGTTTTCCTAAAAGCTAGTATTTTTAATGTTTATAATAAAATCGTGGCCAGACGCGGTGGCTCACGCCCATAATCCCAACACTTTGAGAAGCCAAGGCAGGAGGATCGCTTGAGCTCAGGAGTTCAAGACCAGCCCTGGCAACATGGGAAAACGCCACCTCTACCAAAAATACAAAAATTAGCCAGGTGTGCTGGCCTGTGCCTATAGTCCCAGCTACCTGGGAGGATCGCTTGAGCCCAAGAGTCGGAAGGTACAGTAAGCTGAGATAATGCCACTATACTCCAGCCTGGACGATAGAGCAAGACCCTGTCTTGAAAACAATAATAATAATACAATGGAACTACCCTGCACTCTTCAAAACTGTGAACTTCACAAACAGCTCAGAAAGGCAGGGGAACTGTTCTAGATTAAAGGAGACTCAAAAGGCACGCCAAGGACAGGAACCTGAGGTCCTAGATTGGATGCTGGTAGAAGGGGGGGTTTGGGGGTATTTTTGTTGTCTTTCTGTTGCCCAGCTGGTCTTGAACTCCCGGGCTTAAGCCATCCACCCACCTTGGCCTCCCGAAGTGTTGGGATTACAGGCGTGAGCCACAGCACCCGGCCTAGAAAGGACAAGTCCCCTGATGACCTAGTGGCTAGGAAAAAAACTACAAAAAAGGCCACGTGTGGACACGCAATGAAACGTGGTCTGCAGAGCAGATGGCATGACTGTATCAAAGACAAACCGGGTGTCATCATGGTCGCCTCTACCGTTAGCAAGGCTAAGGGACAGAATGGGCCCACAGCCACAGGCAGAATCTGAAGGAGTCCTCAGAAGGCAGAAAGAACCATGGACCCAACACTTCTCAGCCTTTTGGCTAAGATCAAGTGTAGAACCACAGACCCTGTGGTGCGGCCCCGCCCCCGCCGACTCACTTCTCCTCCGAGGCGGCCTGGCGCTCCATGCGGAGCGCGGCCTCCACGCTCTGGCCCTGCATGCGCAGCTGGTCCACCTGCACGCTGTGCTGCTGCTGCAGCGCCTCACGCTCACTCTCCAGCTGCCGCGCCTGCTCGCTGGCCGCCCGGGCCCTGGCACGGGGAAAGAGCAGATTCAGGGAAGACGAACGGGGGGACAGGAGGGGCTATGCGCAGGGCGTGGGCGGGGGGTGGGGGTCGGCTCTGAACACCCGATGACTGCGAGACGATGCCAGGCAGCCAGGTGGAGGCACCATCAACAGACACGAGGACAACTGCAGGGGGCCAGGTGGGAGCAGCAGGTGAGGAGCTTTGCTTGAGACGTGTTTGCTTCAATGCAGGGGCCCAGCACGTGACCAAGTACAGATGGCAAGGAGACCTGGAAGCCAGGGGAAGGGGGTGGTCCGAGAAAAGGATGGGGTCGCCTGCATCCCGCAGTGCTGGGGCCAGGTGAGAGGAGCCCTCGGAACTGCCCGTGCAGTTCCAATGTGGGGCTGCTGGGGGCCCCAGCAAAAGCGGTCTCAGTGGAGGGGGTGAGGAGAGACTGCTGTTCCAAAAGTGAGAGACTGCCTACCTGGGCGTGCAAGCACTGAGGTCAATGCAGACCGGGCCTCGGCCCCATCCCTGCTGCTGCCCAGAGCTCTGCTGGAGCCCCAGACGACCTGCTCGGATGCTCAGTTCCCACACCTGCCCCCCTACAGCTCCCTTAACCTCCAGTTTCCAAGGTCTGGCTTCATCCCACCACACCAAGCCCTTCCACAGCCTCACTGCAGGGACAATGGTGGGTGCATCTGTGCAGGTCCTGGGTGGCCTCTGGCCACAGGCAGACACGGCCCTTCTCCAGTCACCCCAACTCTGCCTGGCAGGCCTGGCTGCTTGGCTCTCCCCTCCACGCCTGCCTGCATACTGCCCACACACCCTGCACGGGCTCCCTCTGCCCATCAGAGCCTGGGTCAAGCTCCCCTCCTCTCTGCCCTGCCGGCTGCCCCAAGTGCACCCTGACCGCCTACTGTGCTGGGATGGCTGGGGCCCCCCTGGCAGCAGGGCCGAATGAGAACCATAGAAACCTCCCTGCCCTTTGACCCAATGGTCCCACTCACAAGAACCAAGACCCCTTTGCAAAAGAGAGTAACCAGCAGGCCTGAAGCCACCGGCTGGCAAGGTTGGCCCTTGGCTGGTGAAGTTCCCTTGCCACAGTGACACTTTCCCTAGTGGTCAGGGCGGTCCCTGCACCTAGGCCATTTGTAGGAAGAACGTGGTTGATGTGAGCACCTGCTCTGCTGCTGGAGTCGGGGATTTAGGTACCTGCCTGGCAGAGGGCGCTGACAGGACCTGCCCCCAGTAAACACCCAGGGCGCTGAGTCTCTAGCGGGCATCCCTGGGCAGGAACACGGCCCGTGTGGGAGGCGCTTCTCACTGTGCCGCTCGCAGGGCGGCAGGAGGCTGGGACAGGGCTTCTCCAACTCCCCCTGCAGCTCCTGCCCTGGCGGCTCCTGCCCTGTGCCTTCTTCCCTGTCATCAACCTCAGCCACGAGGGCGACTGTGCACCGGTCCCAGAAGTCCTTCCAGAGAACTAGACACCGTGGGTGTGGGCTCGGGGCCCCCAAAATGCCTCCTAAGGAAATAATCCAAACTCCATCAAAGGGTCACAGAGTGCGGAGAGCCGGCTCTCCCGACGCCTGCCCCGACGTGTTTACGCAGCCTGCTCCGGTCTATCCTCATCAAGGAGCACCCTGGAGGCCCCTAAACCCACCTCATGCTTTTGGAAACCCTGGAAGGGGTCTCCGGAGCCGGCTCCCCCGACTCACCGGCCCTCCAGAGCCTGGCATTCCTTAGTGGCAGCCTCCAAGCGACTCTGGCTCTCCTGCAGCTCCCCGAGCAAGGACGTCACCTGGGCTTTCACAGAGGCCTTGTCCTCAGCCATCTGCTGCAGGAGAAAAAGCCACTTCCTGTCAGCACTGCTTTCTCCCCAGCGGCCCACTCCTGCCATCCGCAAGCCCGGGGCAACCCGCAAGCAGCTGAGGCCTGCGCACCATGAGGCCTTTTTTCCTGCCCTCGGCACCCCCAAACCTGGGTGCCCTAGAGCCTCATAAGCCCAAGGGCCACCCAACCCTCTCCAGCTGCCCACCTTAACCCTCTGCCACAGGGTGACACACAGATGGGGCAAAAAGAGATCCCCAAAGAGAAGGAGGAGCACAAAGCTGCCTTGAGGTTGTCAACGGCTTAGTCACTGCCCCGGCAAGCAGCCCTTGAGGGCTGAACCCGGTGGCCTTGCAGCTGCAGCCCCAGCAGCGGATCTCTCTCCGTCTCTCTGAGACTTGGGACAAAAGGAGGCCAGGCACGAATAGGGCAAAGTAAACACAGGCCCCAGTCCACACCCAGGGCCGCCAGGATGGGAGAGTTTGTGCAAATCAAGAGTGGACACTGAATTTTGTTAAACATTGGGAACTGCAGAACCTCTCGGCAGGCACAGTGCACTCAAACCCCTGCACGAAGACACCCGGCCACCATCTCACGGGGCCTCTGGGAGCCTAAGGCCGCGCCCCTGGGATGCCCCAGCCCCCTTTTGAGTGAGTTCCCGTCTGGAAACGCTCAGGGCTGTCCAAAGCATTTACTGTCTGTTCCGGCCAACACCTGACCTCCCTTTCTTACGGCATTTACTAGAAAGGGCTTACCCTGTCCCTTTGAGACATCTGTGTAGCACCCACAACCCAGGGTCTTTCCCGAGGGCCCCGCAGCCACTGCTTGGAAACGGAAACCTCAGGAGGCACGGGGCCCGGTCTCCCAGTCTCCACGGGAGGGAAGAATCCCAACCTTGGTAAGCACCGGCAGCTCCCACACACGGCTGGCCTGGTGGCAAGGACGCTGGCTGCCCCGTCATCTTTCACTTGAGCCTGCACTCGCCCCCTCCCTACTCCCTCATTCTCCCTTCGCAAGGCCAGGCCGCCTCTGCTGGGGCAGGAACGGAGCTCAGCTCTCTCCCCGGCAAGCAGGGGTTTCTGAAGAAAATCTCTTTTCCCAGCTGGAACAAAGGCCCGCTGTTGTGTACCTTTGTGTATCTCCGGTGTTCTTGTCAAAAGAGGAGGACAGGCACAGACGCCCACGGGGACAAGGCCACAGGATGACGGAGATGGAGGCTGGAGAGGTACAGCCGGCAGCCCCCGGCGCCGTGGAGGGGCCTGGAAGGCCGCTCCCTCATGGCCCTGGCGGGGAGCCCACCCTGCCGACACCACCGCTAGCTCAGCCTCCAGGCCTCCAGAACCGGAGGCCACGCGTTTCTGTGGCTTTGGCCCCGCAGTCTGTGGTGCTTGGTCACGGCAGCTGTAGAAAACTCATCCACTTCCCACACAGGAAATCAACGCCTTAAGCCAGGCGCTCCAAGCCCCGAGTGGAGCAGCATGCACAGCCCACCATCCACGCCTTTCCCCAGGGGAGCAGAGCCTGGCTGTGGCAAGTGCCAGGTACCTGCCAGCAAGTTTCCTCTCCACCACTTCTCCCCGCCTTGCCCCTCAAAGGGAGCACAGCCCCTTCCTGACTACCATCGCCAGGATCCTGCGATCAGCCAAGCCCACACACAAAGACCCTGAAACCAGGCGGTCTGCGCTAATGACACAATTTATGGGGGGAGCCTTGGGCCACACAGCTGGACCTCTGGTGGCTACAGCCAAGTGACCAAAGTTGGCCACGCAGGCGCTCCATGCCTACGTGGCCCACCCCCCACGAAAACCCTGGCCGCCACAGCTGGGGTGAGCTTCCCGGTTGTGACTCCGTGCTCGCTGTCCCACACTGTTGCCAAAAGAAACAGGTGCTGTCTGCACAACTCCCCTGGGCGAGGAGTCGCTGAAGCTCACACCTGGTCTCTCCTGGAGCCCGCCCTGTGGGCCCTGGGCCTTCGCTCACCGTAACCTGTGTCCTTTCCTTGTAATAAACCGGAACTGGGAGTGTGACGGCTTTTCTGAGTTCCAAGCTCTCCCAGCACAGCACTGAGCCCCAGGGCGTTTTGGGGGACCCCCAACCACGGGTTCCCTTGTGGAACACTGGCGTCACCGTGGGTTTTCAGAACCTGGCCCTGCCCCGACTACCTGCTGGCATCTCTTCAGGTGCTCCACCTCCCGCAGAGCCTGCTCCTTCTGCCTCTTCAGGTCGAGCTTCTCCAGGCTGAGTCTCTCCACCAGTTTCCTGGCCTCCTGGAATTTGCACATGAGGAACTCCTTCTCCTCCCTCTGGCTGGCTTGGAAATGCAGAAGCTCCTCGCAGCGCTCCCGCAGCATCTGGTTGCTCTGCCGGATGGCATCTGGTGGCAGAAGGGACAGTGGAGGGGAGCTGGGCAGCCCGGCCAGCCGGGCCCTGCCTGGGCCCACATGGGCCTGAGGCTCAGGAAGTCAGAGGCCAGAAGTAGGGCCACCCATCCTGGTGGCCCCCCCCCCCATAATACCACGCAGCTTCTCTCAGGGGTGGATGGCGTCTCAACACTCCCTTTTGTTTCTTTAAACACTTCCAAAATCCTTTACACTAATGCCCCTCACTTTCTGCAAGAAAATAATACCAAACACATCAGCTTCAGTTAAAAGTACGTGTTGGCCAGGCACAGTGGCTCATGCCTGTAATCCCAGCACTTTGGGAGGCCGAGGTGGGTGGATCACCTGAGGTCAGGAGCTCCAGACCAGCTTGGCCAACATGGTGAAACCCCGTCTCTAACAAAAATACAAAAATTAGCCCGGCGTGCTGGCACACGCCTGTAATCCCAGCTACCTGGGAGGCTAAGGCAGGAGAAGCACTTGAACCTGGGAAGTGGAGGTTGCAGTGAGCCGAGATCACGCCATTGCACTCCAGCCTGGGGGACAGAGCAAAACTCTGTCTCAAAAAAAAAAAAAAAAGTATGTGTCAAATGCCACTTTTTTGAATTTTTATTTTTGTAGAGACAAGGTCTTGCTATGTTGCCCAGGCTGGTCTCAAATTGTTGGCCTCAAGCAATCCTCCCACCTCGGCCTCCCAATGTGCTGGGATTATAGGCATGAGCCACTGTGCCTGGCCTTATGCCACTTTGTTTGTAAGTGACTCAAATTCATTTGTATTCTGGTCAGTCTGAGGTGTGCCTACCCTCAGATGCTCAGTATTGGTCCTCCCTGGCCTACATCTCTGCTGTCTTCTAGATCAGGGGGTCCTAACATGCCTGCAGACTCCTACGGTCAGCCTCCCAGGCAAACTTCACTGCAGCATTGCTGGCTGCAGCCTGAGAGGCCCAAAAGGCTTGGACCAGGCAAGTTAGCGGCATCTCTGAGCCTCAAAGTCCTCATCTGCATAGTGAACAGAGACAAGAACATTCATCTTATAAGACGAGGAGGGTTAAACGAGGAAGCAGAAAACAAACGGGAAAAACCGCTGGTCCTCCCCTCACCAGAGCATGTGTGCCAGTGCCAGTGCCAGGCAGTCAGCAGAGGCCACAGGAAGGAGAGCCCCACACCCAGGAGACACCCCAGGTAGTGAAGGAGCCATCTGAGGTGACAAAACTGATAAGTGATGTGCCAAGGTTCTAGCAACTTTATAGCAACTACAGAGCTGGATAAAATGGGGCAGGCAGTAGCTACCCCGTGATCAAAACCCTCAACCAACTAATGATTGCCTGCTGACGAGCACAACATCCACCCCCACATCAGAATCCCGCTTGCTCTGCCCAAAGCTCAGCTCATCTGCAACTTGTCTTTTTTTTTGAGACAGACTCTCACTCTGTCGCCCAGGCTGGAGTGCAGTGGCTCACTGCAACCTCCACCTCCCGGGTTCAAGCAATTCTCCCTGCCTCAGCCTCCCGAGTAGCTGGGATTATAGGTGCCCGCCACCACGTCTGGCTAATTTTTGTAGTAGAGATGGGGTTTCACCATGTTGGCCAAGCTGGTCTCAAACTCCTGACCTCAGGTGATCCCCCCGCCTCGGCCTCCCAAAGTGCTCGGATTACAGGCATGAGCCACTGCACCTGGCTGGCAACTTGTCTTTTAAAAAATGTTCTGAACTGAGGTAAAATTCACATGACATCAAATTGACTATTTTAACTAATTCAGCAGTTTTCGGTATATCCATCAGGTTGTGCAACCATCCGCACTATCTAATTCCAGAACAGTTCCGGGATCCCATAAGCAGTCGCTCCCCCAGCACCCTCCTCATCCGCATCTGCCTCTGCAGATTGACCTCTTCTGGGCATGTCTCACACTAGTGGAGTCACACACTAGAGACACGCAACTTCTTCTGTGAATCTCTCCCTAAACATTCTAAGTACAGCCTCCACCATGGACATAAGCATGTACATCTTGGGGGACAGACATCTTCTGGGCCCTTAGGGGCTTGGCCCAGGGCCTGACACATGGAGCTACCAAGTTTCACCTGCCACCCACAAAGCTCAGGTCAGGGGGAGCAGGGGGGGTCACACAGGACACCCTCCTTGTGTCCCTGGAGCCCGAGGGAAGCTGCTGCACTCAACACACAGCCTGCAAGGGAAGCAAGGGCGCCATACGCTGTGCCAGGGTCCCTGCACAGCTGGCCTGCAACACTCACCCTCAAGTCCCCCTCAATAGAGCATTCTCCTGGGGATGAGCAGAGGCCCCCAGTCTAGCTGTCACGTCTCTGTGCACCAGTGCTCTGAAGATCCTAATACACTGGGTCTCACCAGGGACAACTGTATCCCCCAGGGATCATTTGGCAATAAATATCTGGGGATATTGTTAGTTGTCACAACAGGATGGGTGCTACTGGCATCTAGCAGGTACAGGCCAGGGACTCTGCTACACACCCTACAATGCACAAGAGAATTCTCCAGCCCCAGGTGCTGATGGCACTGAGGTGGGGGACCCTGTCCTGGAACAGCCAGGTCATGTTGGGTCTCCATGCTCCAGCAGGGCCTCTCCAATTCAGCCTCACCGTCGAGGAGACCAAGCAGCCCCTTGACAGCAAGCTGACTGCACTGACCCCTTCCTCCATGGAAGGAAAGGTGATTTGCCTTGACAGTAAGAGGAGACACATCGCAGTCATGGGTCTTGTCCCTGCCCACGGGATGTCAGCCAGAGCCACTCTCTGAAGCCTACAGACTATGTGACTTGTCAGCACAGAGCCCCACATAACATCTCGGACCACAGTCCAGCAAAGAAGGCGGGGGAGTGGGCCCATGACAGTGGTCTCTAGTAGTCACGGCACATGCCACCTCGCCCAGGAGCTGCCAGCCAGCCAGGACACAGAGAGCCAATTGAAGGTGCCAGCTCAGGGATGACTCCTGCAAGGAAGGAGTGCTGTCCTCTACGATGGGATGGACACAGGCCTGAGTCCCCAGCAGGAACCAAAGGATGAAACAAAAGGGGCTACAGGCCCCACCACACCCAGTGAGCCACGTGGGGAGTCTGTGCCGCCCCTCCCTGCAGCTCTGGGACCCGCGGTTTAGAAAGCCCCCGCAGCAGAAAGGCAAGAGTATACAGCGGGTGCCACCTGGCCCCGCCGGGCTAACCCAGGGCAATGCAGAGCAGTGGCAGGGAGAGGGGGTGAGGGGGAAGAATGGCAGGGGCTGGGGTGCCATCATGCCCAGGGCGCGGGCAGGAGCGTGCAGCTGAGCCCTGAACCCACAACGACCTGGAGCTGAGCAGCACGAGGGTGAGGGGCGCCCGGATGGCAGTCTAGGAAAGAACTCCCCAGTCCCAGCCACCGGGTGTGGGAAGTCAGCCTTCACCTCCACTGAGGTGTGTGCCGGGACTGCCCCAAAAGAATGTTGCCTGTGGGGGCCACACACCTTCCTTCCCAAGACAGACCACGCCCCTCTACCAGGGCATGCCCCGCCCATTTCCAGGGCAGGCCCCACCCCCTCTCTGGGCAGACCACGCCTCTTCCCAGGGCCGAATCTGCCCTGTCCCAGGATGGACAGCACTTCATGAGTGCTCAGTGCAGGGACACAGAGGCCTGGACATGTTGGTCCAACCTGGAAGGTTCATTCCAGCTCCAGAGCTCCCTGTAAGGTCCAGCAAGGCTGTCCTGGAGCCTACCCGGCAGCGCACTTCTCCCTCTGCCCACCCCGGCTTCTTCTCCTGTGCCTCCTTTCCCTTCCCAGTACTGGTCCTGAGAGCATGCTAAACTTCCTCCCCGCTAATCTGCATCTCAGAGTCTACTTCCTGAAACCAAGAGGGAGGGCAGCACATCCCCACCGCAGGCCCAGGAAACGCAGAGGTGCAGATGGGGAGAAGACACCTTCCCCTCAGCAGGGCCGGATCCCCTGACTCTTTCCTCACCTCGGAGCTCTTGATTCTCCTCCAGGCAGCGCTGGAGGGTCTCAGGAGCGCCCTGTTCTGAAGGCAGGTGCAGCATGGCTGGCTTCCCCAGAGGAGAGTCTTCACCCAGCACGTCCTGATCTGCTGCCGGGCCACCACTAGGCTGCACCATCTCACACAGTTGGCTCTTCCAGAGGTGCCTACTCATCCAACAGGGCAAGGGCTGAAAGAGAAAGGCAGCAGGGGAGTCACAGGAGACCCACATCCTTACCCAGCAGAAAAAGCCTATGAGTTCTGGGGCTACATTTTAAACAGAATGCTGATAATTCGCCTAGTGTATCAGGATGCTAAAGTGGGTTTTCAGTCTAAGGGGTAGCAGATACTCCCATTCCAAAAGGAGGTGCTGGACCACCCATGTGGGACTTGGAAAGGCCTATCTCCAGGCTGGAAATGGAAGAATTTCACCAGAGGTGGGAGAGTCGGGACAGGACTGTTTGTGGAGGGAGATGTCAGTATGCTGGGAATCCTGATCCCCTACACACCTCCAAGCAGGAGAAGTGGAGGGTACCGGCCCCTCATTGAGTGTAGTGGGCTGAATGGTAGCCCCCCAAAAAGATATGCCCATGTTCTAACCCCTGAAACATATGTGATTTGGGAAAAGGGTCTTTGCAGATGTAGGATCTCAAGATGAGATCATTCTGGGTGACGTGGGTAGGCCCTAAATCCAACAACGTGTCTTTATGAGAGACAGAAGAGAGAAGCCAGACGGAGATGCAAGGGGAGGAGGCCATGTCGGGACTGCCTTGGAGACTGCAGTGAGGCAGCCACAAGCCCAGGAATAAATGGGGCAGAAGCTTGGGAGAGGCAAGGGAGGATCGCCCTCTTAGAGCCTTTGAGGGTGTGGGCTTGCTAACCCTTTGGTTTTGGACTTCTAGTCTCCAAAACTGTGAGATTAAAATGTCTGGCCGGGCACGGTGGCTCATGCCTGTAATCCCAGCACTTTGGGAGGCTGAGGCGGGCCGATCATGAGGTCAGGAGATCCAGACCATCCTGGCTAACAAAGCGAAACCCTGTCTCTACTAACAATACAAAAAATTAGCCAGGCATGGTAGCGGGCGCCTGTAGCCCCAGCTACCCAGGAGGCTGAGGCAGGAGAATGGCGTGAACCCGGGAGGCAGAAGAATGGCATGAACCCGGGATCGCGCCACTGCACTCCAGCCTGGACAACACAGCGAGACTCCGTCTCAAAAAAAAAAAAATACAAAAAATTAGCAGAGTGTGGTGACATGCGCCTGTAGTCCCAGCTACTTGGGAGGCCGAAGCAGGAGAATCGCTTGAACCCAGGAGGTGGACGTTGCAGTGAACTGAGATTGTGCCACTGCACTCCAGCCTTGGCTTTCAGAACAGCCCCTTCTCCTGGTTTCCTCCCTATCTTGCTGGCTACTCCTGCCCAGGCACTCTCACTGGGTTCCCACCCTTCATGTTGGGGTGCCCCAGGGCTCTGTCCTAGGACATCTTCTTCTCTGTAACTTCATTCACTCCCACAGGAATTCTATCCAGTCTCATGCCTTGAACTCCAATCTTGATGCTTAATTAGACCTCTTTTCTAAACTCCACATTCATTTATCAAACTCAACATTTCTACTTGGTTATCTAGTAGCCCTCTCAAAACGAACCTCTCTAAGACCTCCGACAGTCCCCAAAACCCAGATCTACCCAAGGCCTTCTTTGTTATCAGCTGATGGCAAATCCATCCTCCAGCTGTCAAAAGTCATTTTGATTCTCTCTCTCTCTCTCTCTCACACACACACACACACACACACAAGAGCACATCTAATCCATCAAGAAATCCTGTTAAAATGTATCCCCCAACCGATCTGATCACACTGAGCAATTAACTATTTTAGGTGTCATAATGATATTGTGGTTGTTTTTCAGAGTCCTGTCTTAGAGAGAAGCACACTTAAATGTTTAAAGATGATGTCTGAATTCACCTCCAAATAATGGGAAAACTCGTAGGTATATACCCGAGAGAAATGAAAACACATGTCTCCACATGAATGCTTGTAGCAGCATTACTCATAGCAGCCAAAGAGCGGAAACAACCCAAATGTCCATCAACTATGAATAAACAAAATCTAGTACATCCACATGTTATAACATGAACAAATCTTGCAAATATGCTAAGAGAAATAAACAAGTCACAAAATATTAAACATTGTATGATTCTATTTATATGAGATGTCTACAACAGGCAAATCCACAGAGACATAAAGTGGATTAAAGGTTGCTGGGGAGAGCCACTTAGGGCTGGGGGGAAGATAAGCTGATCTAAAGGGTATGGGGTTTCTTTGAGGGGTGATGAAAATGTTCTGTGAATATACATACAACAAACCATTGAATTGTACACTTTAAACGGATGAACTGTGTGACTTGCTAATGATATCTCAAGCTGTTACTGAAAATAATAATGGTGGCCAGGCATGGTGGTTCACACCTGTAATCCCAGCACTTTGGGAGGTCATGGCAGGTGGATCACTTGAGGTCAGGAGTTCGAGACCAGACTGGCCAACATGACAAAACCCTGTATTTACTAAAAATACAAAAAAAAAAAAAAAAATAGCTGGGAGTGATGGTGCATGTCTGTAATCCCAGCTACTTGGGAAGCTGAGGCAGGAGAATCGCTTGAACCTGGAAGATGGAGGTTGCAGTGAGCCAAGATCATGCCACTGCACTCCAGCCTGGGTGACAGAGTGAGACTGGGTCTCAAAAAAAAAAAAAAAAGAGGCCGGGCGCGGTGGCTCATGCCTGTAATCCCAGCACTTTGGGAGGCCAAGGCGGGCGGATGACAAGGTCAAGAGATCAAGACCATCCTGGCCAACATGATGAAACCCCATCTCTACCAAAAATACAAAAATTAGCTGGGTGTGGTGGTGCACACCTGTAGTCCCAGCTACGCGGGAGGCTGAGGCAGGAGAATCGCTTGAACCCAGGTGGCAGAAGTTGCAGTGGGTGGAGATCACACCACTGCACTCCAGCCTGGTGACAGAGTGAGATTTTGTCTCAAAAAAAAAGAAAGAAAGAAAGAAAAAGAAATAAAATAATAATGGGAGAGGATTGCAAGGGATATAAACAAAATTAGTCACAAGTTGATACCTTCAATTGTTGAAGCTGGTAGCTGTGAATGTAAGATTTACCATACTGGCCGAGCGCAGTGGCTCACACCTGTAATCCCAGCACTTTGGGAGGCTGAGGCAGGCAGATCACCTGAGGTCAGGAGTTCAAGACCAGGCTGGCCAACATATAGTGAAACTCTGTCTCTACTAAAAATACAAAAATTAGCTGGGCATAGTGGCGCACGCCTGCAGTCCCAGCTACCTGGGAAGCTGAGGCAGGAGAATCGCTTGAACCCAGGAGGAGGTTAGAGTGAGCTGAGATCGTGCCATTGCACTCCAGCCTGGGCGACAGAGCGAGACTCCATCTCTCAAAAACAAACTAAAAAGATTTACTATACTACTTTTTCTACTTTTGTACATTTTTGAAATTTCCAATAATAAAATGCTCAAAGCACTGTCTCTGAGCTGGATTACTGTAATTACCTCTTAACAGGTCGCCCTTCTTTTACCTTTGCCCACTATGGTCTGTTCTCCCCACCACTGGGAGAACGATCAGTGTAAGACGTAATTCCGATCACATTCCTCCTCTACTGAGAACCCTACCATGGCTCCCCGTTGCCTTCTGTGTAAAAGCCAATCTCCCTACAACGGCCTACAAGGCCGTGTACCATCGGGTTCCCCATCCCTTCCTCTCCAACTGTGCTCCCCTCTCTCACTCTGCTCCAGCTATAGTGACTATTCCTCTCATGTGCCAGGACAGCGCATTCATGCTCAGATCACAGAAACGGTATGAGGATAGGCAGATGTTGTCTTGCAAAACGAGCAAACAGGCATATGAGATCAGATACCTAGCTGCCAAACTATATGTGAGGCATTTTCGAAGAATTTAACGACCTCGATAGAGCGCAATCAAGTTTGGTGAACAGAAAATGTCTCTGAACTAGAGTAGTCCTCGCACAAGGAGTAGGGTCAGACCCCGCAGTGGAGGAGGAGGGAGGAGTGGAAACAGTCCAGCTCGCCGCCCAAGTAACCTGGGTCATGAATCGGCCCGCCTTGGCCAGTGCTCCAGAAGCGCGCAGCAGGAACGGGCTGGGGCCCAAAAAAGAGCGGGGAGCCTGAACGTCCGGGGGAAGTCTCGGAGGCGGCGGAACGCCCACCGATGGAACCCTGTCTTTGGGGAAAAGGACCACACCTGTCAGCAGAGTCCGTCAGACGTGAGAAGGGTGGGAGCCGCGGACTGTGAACGCTGGTAGGCCCCCGGTGCTCCCAGAAAATCCCAGTTTCGCGGTCGCCCTTCCCTACTCCGCTGTCGAAATCCCCGCTTCCGGCTTCCGGTGTCATAGCTGTGGGATCCGGAAGTAAAAACACACAAGCCCCGCCCCGGGAACACGGGAAGCCGGCGAGAAGTGCGAGGCCGCGGTAGGGCCGCATCTCGCTCCGGAGAGAAGTCTGAGTCCGGCAGGCTCTGCAGGCCCGCGGAAGCTCGGTAATGATAAGCACGCCGGCCACTTTGCAGGGCGTCACGGCCTATACGCCCCCTCGTCTCTCGGACGGCGGCGTCTAGCCTCGGGGCGCTCGGCCGCCCCGCCCTCTCCGGGGGAGGAATCAAGAAGAGACTGCCCAATAGGGCCGGCTTGACCCGCGAACAGGCGCGGGTTCCCGGGGGAGTGGCGCGGCAGAAGGCCCCGCCCAGGAGCCGAGGGACAGCCCAGAGGAGGCGTGGCCACGCTGCCGGCGGAAGTGGAGCCCTCCGCGAGCGCGCGAGGCCGCCGGGGCAGGCGGGGAAATCGGACAGTAGGGGCGGGGCCGGGACGGCGATGGGGATGCGGGAGCACTACGCGGAGCTGCACCCGTGCCCGCCGGAATTGGGGATGCGGAGCAGCGGCAGCGGGTATGGCAGGCAGCCGACGGGCCGGCCTACAGCGCAGGTGCCCGAGAGGCGGGGGCTGGCCTGGGATGCGCGCGCACCTGCCCTCGCCCTGCCCCGCCCGCACGAGGGGTGGTGGCCGAGGCCCCGCCCCGCACGCCTCGCCTGAGGCGGGTCCGCTCAGCCCAGGCGCCCGCCCCCGCCCCCGCCCCCGCCGATTAAATGGGCTGGCGGGGCTCAGTCCCCGGAAACGGCCGTACACTTCGGGGCTGCGAGCGCGGAGGGCGGCGACGACGAAACGCAGGTAATCAAGCGGGCGGGCGCCGCGCAGGCGGAGGAGCGTACTGCCCCGCGCTGCGCCGCGCGGCGGTAAAATACACGCTGTTTGTTGTGCTTGAGAACCGAGCAGAATCGAGAGGGTCTTAACCAATCCCTTTATACCCCGCATCTCCTCTCTTGAGCCCCTGAGACCCCGAGAGCGAAGGGGACTTGCCGACCGGGGTCACCCAGCTTGGCAAGGGGAGGGCTGGAGCTGAACTCCAACATCTGCACCATCTCCCATGCTCCAGGTCATTGTGGAGTTCCCGCTACAGTCGGGAATGAGATGGTCCTGGGCACGGAGTTCCATGCCTCACAAGGATTTTACTCGGTTGTCCAGAATTGATGCTCTAGTCGGAATCCACCAATGCTTTGGGTAATTTTGTAATGTACACCCTGAATGAAGGCTGCCTAGGAGAGAGTGGCTGGAGCCCAGAGCCAGCAGTTTCTAACGCATCAACCACTCCCCAACGCCCAGCCGTTCACAAGGAGTGATTTGGGTAATCAGGTGTCACCCCGGTGTGAGACCCCAGAGAAACTCTCAAGAAAGGGGCTAACTTCTCAATGCTCTCCTGTTCTTCTGCCTTGTTAACCAGCCTTTCTTCCACCAGACAGCGTCATGGCAGAGCAGGTGGCCCTGAGCCGGACCCAGGTGTGTGGGATCCTGCGGGAAGAGCTGTTCCAGGGCGATGCCTTCCATCAGTCGGATACACACATATTCATCATCATGGGTGCATCGGTGAGTATCTCCCAGGCCCCAATCTTAAAAGCCAGGAAGTGCCTGCTCCATGCCTCAGCTTTTCCAACTAATTGTTGCAGGGCCACACAGGCTCTGCTAAGTTGAGCTCCTCCTCCCGCTCCTGCTAGTGCGCCAGGATTATCCCAGCTCTACCTGATGTGCATATGCACTTGCAAAACATTTCTTTTTTTTTTTTTTTTTGGAGATGGAGTTTTGCTCTGGTCGCCCAGGATGGGCTGCAGTGGCGCGATCTTGGCTCACTGCAACCTCGGCCTCCTGGGTTCAAGCGATTCTCCTGCCTCGGACCCCCAAGTAGCCGAGATTACAGGCATGCACCACCACACCCGGCTAATTTTTGTATTGTTAGTAGAGACGGGGTTTCACCATGTTAGCCAGGCTGGTCTCAAACTCCTGACCTCAAGTGATCCGCCCGCCTCGGCCTCCCAAAGTGCTGGGATGACAGGCGTGAGCCACCGCGCCCGGCCGCAGGACATTTCTGAACCCTGTGCCTAGCCACTGAATGTAGCCCTTAGTCCTGGAGTTGCAGGCTCTTTAGGGACTGTCTAGATGGACTTCTTGGGGAAAACAGGGAATGCTATTCATTCTGTGGTTTTTTCAAACCTGTTCATGCTTTAACAAATGAGTTCCAAAGGCAGGATCTGAGGCCTGATCTCTGCCTCTTCACTAACACTTCAAGTTCCGTCGATACAAACACTTAGCTTTTCTTTGAACACTGTCTCTTTGCCTCAATTTCGAAAGCCTACCAAGGAGCTCTGCCTCACACCACCTGGCCCCAATTGTCCAGCTTGTAGAACCGCCATTCTGCACTCATAGGAAAGACCAAAGAATAGTATAGCATGAGGATTTCCATGGGAGGGGAGGGAGGGGTGGTCCTAGGACAGCCATCGCCCCAGACTAGAGCACCCTCCCCTGTGTCCCATGGGGCAGTGAGACTGTGCAGGGGCTAGTGGAACAAGGGCTTCATCTCAAATTACACGTGGTCTCAGTTTTCACTTTTAACCCTGGATGCACTCAAGAATCTCTCTGCTCACTACTGTATGACCATCTTTGCCATTAACTTACCTTGTAACCTTGAGCAGGAGCTCTATCAAAACTAGTTAGCTCTTCCACATCGTGCGCCCGTCAGTGCTGGGTGAGCTCAGTGGTTCTTTGTTCACATAGAACAACGCGCTGTCACACTTTGCCAAACCTACTCCTTGACACCTTTGTACTTCTGATCAGAATTTAGAAAAGGAGAGCCAAAAAGGAATGAGGAGGCAGCCGAGGGAGAAGGGCTCTGCCAGTGGCAGAGTAAGGAGGGGCCATTGTCCTCTGACTCCCCATAAGCCTGAGACCCAGGAGAGGTACCAGGTGGAGCCCACAGTAGATTGGGCTTGGCCTCAGCCCCAGCCCCAGCCTGGTCCCCTCAGAAGAGCCATACCTGGCCGGGCGTGGTGGCTCACGCCTGTAATCCCAGCACTTTGGGAGGCCGAGGCAGGTGGATCACCTGAGGTCAGGAGTTTGAGACCATCCTGGCCAACATGGTGAAACCCCGTCTCTACTAAAAATACAAAAATTAGCTGGGCGTGGTGGTGCGTGCCTGTAGTCCTAGCTAGTCAGTAGACTGAGGCAGTAGAATTGCTTGAATCAGGGAGTCAGAGGTTGCAGTGAGCTGAGATCGCACCACTGCACTCTAGCCTGGCGACAGAGCGAGACTCTGTCTCAAAACAAAACAAAACAAAAAGGCCGGGCGCAGTGGCTCACGCCTGTAATCCCAGCACTTTGGGAGGCTGAAGCGGGTGGATCACGAGGTCAGGAGATTGAGACCATCCTGGCTAACATGGTGAAATCCCGTCTCTACTAAATAAACAAAAAATTAGCCAGGCCTGGTGGTGGGCGCCTGTAGTCCAGCTACTCAGGAGGCTGAGACAGGAGAAAGGCGTGAACTCGGGAGGCGGAGCTTGCAGTGAGCAGAGATCGCAACACTGCATTCCAGCCTGGGTGACAGAGTGAGACTCCATCTCAAAAAAAAAGAAAGAAAAATAACAAAAATTAGTTAGGTGTGGTGGCACCCATCTGTAATCCCAGCTACTTGGGAGGCTGAGGCAGGAAAATCGCTTGAACCCAGGAGGTGGAGGTTGCAGTGAGCCGAGATGGCACCATTGTACTCCATCCTGGGCGACAGAGTGAGTGAGACTCCATCTCAAAAAAATAAAAATAAAAAGAGCCATACGTGTATCGGCCACAAGCCTTAACAGCCAGGACTCTGACCGTTAAGCCCTTAGTCCAAGAAGCAGACTGGAGGAGAAGATAACTGAGGTTGCTTTCTCCATCCCCACCCCATGCTGTCACAAGGCACTGCAACAGAGCAACCCAGATCACAATGATGGCTTATGACTCCTGGCCTTCAGCTCTTATTAGACACCTCATTGAGAGCATCCAAGCTTGCTGTGTGACTTGGAGCAAGTGTTTTCCTTTTCCTGAACCTCAGCATTTCGTGTAGCAAATGACAGCTTTTGAAACGAGGGCCCGGGGTCCTTAGGCTTTTCCAAGCTGATTGTGTCATTTTACTGCCTTTGCCTGTGGCCAGCTTGGGGTTGGGCAACTTTGTTTTGTTGAAATCAGTGGGGTTCCCCTTTGCTCTCCTCTGTTCTGAGAGAGACAACCTGAGGCTTTCAAAGCAGAAATAGGAAGTGCCAGCTCCAGCACTGTGGGTAGGGGACAAGGAGTCCTCTCTCTGAAGAGCCTCGTGGTTTGTTTTTTCCTCGTCCTGCTGGAGGGGGAGATGGGAGGTGGCGTGCTCAGGCAGCACCTGGAACAGCTCTGGCTCCCAGGCTCCTTCCACGCCTGATGCCTCACTTGGTGCGGGAGGTAGGCAGGGTGGCACTTGAGGGCACGCGATCCTAGAATCTGCTGTTCCAGGAAAGCAGCCCGTTCTCCATTCATTAAGCAGACAGCAATTGGGTACTTCTGGGCCCCAGCAGCCAGTCCCCTGCCCTCCTCAGGGGACCTATGTGCTATTGTGGCCAGGGAACCACAGCAAGTAAGCAGACCAGCAAGAGCTCAGGCTGACGTATGTTTCAGAAGATACACATGGGCCCTGTGTCCCCAGTCCCCCAGAGCACATAGATCCCACAAAGTGGGCCTGGAGAGCACAAACACAGAAGGAAGAGCAAATGCCCGGAGCCCCGAGTTGGGAACAAGCTCGGCATGACCTAGAAACTGAAAGCAGGCAAGTGGCTGGCAGACCCACAGCCTGGGCAAGCAGGACACCCTGGGGCAGGCTGGACCCACGTGGCCTTCCTCTGTCCCTTCCTCCTCCCTAGCCAGCTTACCTCACACTTGCCCACATACCCAGTTTCCTTCCTGGGGGCCCTGATGGCACCTCAGAGTTACCAAGTGGGCCACTTCCCGCCTTCTCAGGACTCCCACCCCTACCAGAAAGGGAGCCGAGGTACTTACTGCCCCGTTCCAGAAAGCTCTGGCCTTGTAGACCAGTGTGTGCCTGGAACAGCATGTTTCCCCACCTGATGGGACCTCGATGAGGCTGGAGAGCTTCACAGGGAGTGAGGGGAAGAGACTGGGATTGATAGTCTGCGGGGTCCTCACCTCTCTGGGCCTTAGTTTCCCCACCTGGATCACAAGGGCCATGGGCTTGATGGGCGTTCAGGACGCATCCCAATGATGGGCCTGTGTGAGGGATGACCCAGCGGCCCCCGCCCCCCCTTTCCTCGGAACATTTCTGGGCTGACTTCCCCATTGGTCTGATAAGATTCTTGCTGTGTCATGATGATGTTGGCACTCCCCCAAAGCCCCGGTGACTCATGAGCCCCCGGGTATAGCAGGGAGGCCCTTTTGTTGGTTTTTCAGCTGAACTAACTCAGCAGCCCCCAGGTTCTCTGGCCCCAGTGGCCAGGAACCAGCTGGGCCCCTGCCAAGGCCCAGGGCTCCACCCAGGGAGTCTGGGCAGGTCCTTGACCCCAGTGAGCCTTGGGGATGGGATGGCCCACCCCCGCTGGCCCCCCAGCAGGCATCGCGCTCTACCATGAAACCCTCATGCCAAGACAAGGGCTGCAGCGATTTGGGTTTATAAAACAGACAGGTCGTGGTCCAGGTCCCTTTGCCCTGGCTTAGCCAGATGTTGGTGGCTAGAGATCTTCATCATGCCCTGCTTCTACTAAGTCACCTTGTGTTCTTGGGCAGATCCCTCCCCTCCTGTGGTCCTCAGGACAGAGGAGGGTGTGGGGAAGATGAGAAGCTCCCAACTGCTTTTCACTAAGGACCCCTTGAATTGCCCCCACCCACATGGCGTGAATAGACTCTTGACGAAGCTGTCAGGTTTCCCGATGTCTTCCCATGTTTGTTCCTCCAGAAAGTCCCACTAGAGCGTCGCAGCCAGCTGGGAGGGCAGGGCTACCCCTGAGTCCTGAGGAGAGCAGCTCAGTCCGGCTCAGCTCAGCTTAGCTTAGCTCCCTGTCACCATGGGAGAGAGCGGCCTGCCTTACCCCACCCCTACTGTCCTCCATCTTACCTCACCTCGCCTCTCAGATGACTTGGAGCCCAGCAGACGGTCGGTTGCAGGGGCTGAGCTGAAACAAGGTGAGCCGGTTCAGTCTCTAGTTAATCCCAAAGGGAGCAGCAGGAACAAACGGCCTGGAGCATGGGGCTGCTGTGACTCAGCAGACCAGTCCCCTGCCACCAGTGCCTTTCTGGAGTCTGTCCCGATGCCTCCCAGTCTTCCGGAATTTGGTCATGAGCAAACATGACCTGCTTTGAGTGAGGCTTAGAGGTATTTGCAGGCTGTGGTTCTTACCGTTTATTTCAGGGTCCAGTTAGTTCCCAGCAAGCTGGCCCTTTCTGTGTGTGGGGCCAGCCGTGAGTTGATGTGACATGGGCAATGTTCCCCTCCCCAGCCCCACTGATGGCGGGGTGCTGTGAGGAGCTGAGTGGAGGAGCTCCTACCCCAGGGTGAGGGGTTGTCTGCTGGACTTTGAAGGATGCAGCAGTGAGAGGTCCGTGTGGCTGTAGTCCTGGCACTGAGCTCACCTGAGGAGCGTCACAAGTGGAGCAGGGCCCCTGAAGAGCGCAAGCACACAAGGCACCCACACTATAGCAGTTTCCCTCCTGGAAGCCCTCTGGTGGCTTCCTAACTGCCTGGCTCTGGGTGAGGGCATTTGACCTGGTGGCATGGCCCCCATTCTGTAATGGTTTGTAGAAATGGACCCATCCATGGTTGCAGTGCCTGATTGCTTCGAAGAGCATGTGTTTTTTTTTTTTTTTCGTGAGATGGAGTCTTGCTGTCACCCAGGCTGGAGTTTGGTGGCGCGATCTTGGCTCACTGCAACCTCTGTCTCCTGGATTCAAGCGATTCTCCTGCCTCAGCCTCCTGAGTAGCTGGGATTCCAGGTGCCTGCCACCACACCCAGCTAATTTTTGTTTTTTGTTTTTTTTTGAGATAGAGTCTTGCTCTTTCACCAGGCTGGAGTACAGTGGCACGATCTTGGTTCACTGCAGTCTCCACCTGCGAGGTTCAAGCAATTCCCCTGCCTCAGCCTCCCGAGTAGCTGGGACTACAGGCATGCACCACCACATCCGGCTAATTTTTTGTATTTTAGTAGAAACGGGGTCTCATCATGTTGGCCAGGATGGTCTCAATCTCCTGACCTCGTGATCCACCCGCCTCAACCTCCGGAAGTGCTGGGATTACAGGCATAAGCCACTGCGCCTGGCCTGTAGTTTTAGTAGAGATGGGGTTTCACCATGTTTGCCAGGCTGGTCTCGAACTCCTGACCTCAGGTGATCCACCCTCCTCAGCCTCCCAAAGTGCTGGGATTACAGGCGTGAGCCACCACGCCCAGACTATTAGTTTTTACCATGTTTTGTTGAAATATATGTCGTGGGCCGGGCACGGTGGCTCACGCCTGTAATCCCAACACTTTGGGAGGCCACGGCAGGTGGATCACAAGGTCAGGAGTTTGAGGCCAGCCTGGCCAACATGACGAAACCCCATCTCTAGTAAAAATACAAAAATTAGCAGGGCGTGGTGGCAGGTGCCTGGAGTTCCAGCTACTCAGGAGGCTGAGGCAGGGGAATGGCTTGAACCTGGGAGGTGGAGATTTCAGTGAGCCAAGATCACGCCACTGCACTCCAGCCTGGCCGACAGAGTGAGACTCCGTCTCAAAAAAAAAGAAAAGAAATATATGTCATGAAGAACACGGATGGTGCAGGTCTAGCTTGTTGATGACTTTTCACAAACTCAGCACAGCCACAGAAACTGCTCCTAGATCAAGGAACAGAATATGCTCTGCACCCAGGAAGCCCCCTCACCTGGGGCCCTCACAGTCACTGGCCCCCAAAGGGTCATTTCTGACCCACTCCCCACCCTCCTCTCCATCGTTGGTTTTCTCGCCGTCTTTCGTTGGTGCGCAAATCTTAACTGTACAATTGGCTGTACACCCTCATCACAATAAAGGCCATTGTCATCTCCCCAGAAAGTTCCTGGGTACCCATTCCCAGCCAGTCTGCCCCTGCTCCAGGCAACCACTGATCTGATTTCTGTCACAATGGGTTGCATCTCTGATGCTGAGATTTCCCGGTGTTGCTGAGTAGTATCCGTTGTATGAATGCATAGTTTGCCGGGTCACATGTTAATTCAAGTGTTTGACTTGTTTCCAATTTGGGGCCGCTATGAACTAAGGCTGCTGTGACCATTCGTGTGCAGGTCTTTGTGTGGACTTGTGCTTTCATTTCTCTTGGGATGGAACGGCTGGGTCACATGATAGGTGTGTGTTTCACTTGATCAGAGGCTTCCAGACTGTCGGGGAGCACCCACACCACCTCACAGCTCAACCTTAGCTGTTTTCATTTTCTTGCCTTACTGCACTTTTCTTGTTCCTGATTGCTTAAAGGAATTATTAATATTTCAACATTTCCTGTAAGTGTGATGTTTTTAGTATTTGTAAGGATGATGGTTTGGGGATTTTTTTGTTCTTTGTTTTTTGGTTGTTGTTTTTTTTGTTTTGTTTTGTTTTTTTTGAGACAAAGTCTAGCTCTGTTGCTCAGGCTACAGTGGTGTGATCTCGGCTCACTCCAGTCTGCCTCCTGGTTCAAGCGATTCTCCTGCCTCAGCCTCCTGAATAGCTGGGATTACAGGCATACACCACCACGCTCAGCTAAGTTTTGTATTTTTAGTAGAAATGGGATTTCACCATGTTGGTCAGGCTAGTCTCAAACTCCTGACCTCAAGCGATCCCCCACCTCGGCCTCCCAAAGTGCTGGGATTACAGGCTTGAGCCACTACGCCCAGCCAGAATGGTGTTTTATAGATGCCCTTTATCAAGTTAATGAAGTTCCCTTGTATTCCTCCTCTGCTAAGAGTTTTATCATGAATAGGTAATTTCTGAAACACTTTATCTACATCTGTTGGGTTGAGCAACATTGCTAGATTTAAAAAATCAAAACATAGCAGTAGGCAGAGAGTTCTTAGAGTTTTTTTTTTAATCTCTTAATATGGTGAATTTCAATGATTGATTTTTTTTCTATGTTAATATCAAACCAACTTTTTATTTACAGAATAAACCCAACTTGGTTCTGATGTGTTACTGTTTTTAACATTGCAGGAATTGGTTTGCTGATGTTTTCTTTCTTTTTTTAAAGAGACAGGGTCAGTGGGTCGCCGTGGCTCACGCCTGTAATCCCAACACTTTGGGAGGCTGAGGCGGGCAGATCACTTGAGCCCAAGAGTTCAAGACCAGCCTGGACAACATGGGGAAACGCTGTCTCTACAAAAAAAATAGCTGGGTGTGTTGGCATGTACCTGTAGTCCCAGCTATTCCAGAGGCTGAGGTGGGAGGATTGCTTGAGCCCAGAGGCAGAGGTTGCAGTGAACTGAGATCATGCCACTGCACTCCAGCCTAGGTGACAGAGTGAGACCATGTCTTTAAAAAAAAAAAAAAAAAACCTGATTTCAAGCAATCGTCCTCCCACCTTGGTTTCCCAAAGTGCTGGGGTGTGTGAGCTGTGCCCGGCCTGCTGGTATTTCGTGTGGGATTTCTGCGTCTGCGTGTGTGTGTGAATGAGGCGTATGGGTTTTCCCATGTGCCTTTCTCATCAAGTTTCCGTACCAAGGCTCTGTAGGCCCCGTAAGGTGGCTTGGGAAGTGTTCCCCTTTCTTCCTTCTGCAGGAAGAGTTTGCTTCAGGCTGGAATTCTCTTATGCTTGCATTTTGGTAGAACCCACTGGCAACACTCTCTATGCCAGGGGGTTGTTTCTGTAGGAAGATTTGTGGCCATTGTCCCCTCTCAGGTCGATTGCTCTGTTTTTTGTTTGTTTGAGACGGAGTTTCGCTCTTGTAGCCCAGGCTGGAGTGCAATGGCTTGATCTTGGCTCACTGCAACCTCCGCCTCCCAGGTTCAAGCGATTCTCCTGCCTCAGCCTCCTGAGTAGCTGGGATTACAGGCATGGGCCATCATGCCCAGCCAATTTTGTATTTTTAGTAGAAACAGGGTTTCTCCATGTTGGTCAGGCTGGTCTTGAACTCCCGAACTCAGGTAATCCATCCACCTCAGCCTTCCAAAGTGCTGGGATTATAGGCTTGAGCCACCGCGTCCAGCTGTTTACTTGTTTTTTTGTTTTTTGTTTTTTGAGACGGAGTTTCACTCTTGTTGCCCAGGCTGGGGTGCAATGGTGCAATCTTGGCTTACTGCAACCTCCACCTCCCGGGTTCAAGTGATTCTCCTACCTCAGCCTCCCGAGTAGCTGGGATTACAGGCATGTGCCACCATGCCCAGCTAACTTCTGTATTTTTAGTAGAGATGGGGTTTCACCATGTTTGCCAGGATGGTCTCAATCTCTTGACCTCATGATCCGCCTGCCTCAGCCTCCTAAAGTGCTGGGATTACAGGTATGAGCCACCACGCCCAGCCTGTTCGTTTTCTTATGGAGTCTCGCTCTGTTGCCCAGGCTGGAGTGCAGTGGTGTGATCTCGGCTCACTGCAACCTCCACCTCTGGGTTTCAAGCAATTCTCCTACCTCAGCCTCCCAAGTAGCTGGGATTACAGGCTTTATTTATTACAGGGATTGTTAGCCACCACACCTGGCTAATTTTTCTATTTTAGTAGAGACGGGGTTTTGCCAGTTGGCGAGGCTGGTCTCGAACTCCTGACCTCAGGTGATCTGCCTTGGCCTCACAAAGTGCTGGGATTACAGGCATGAGCCACCGTGCCCAGCTCCATTGCTCTGTTTTAGTAGGTTGGATTTTTCTAGAAATTTGTCCGTCTCATCTAGGTTGTCAGACATGGAATAAAGTTCATAAAACCCTCTCTTGTTTCCTGTCTGGGGTTTTATCCGATTGTTCCAGTTATTTATGCCCTTTTATTTATTTATTTTTTCTTTTCTTTTTTTTTTCCGGAGATGGAGTCTCGCTCTGTCACCCAGGCTGGAGCAGTGTTGCCATCTCTGCTCACTGCAAGCTCCACCTCCCGGGTTCACGCCATTCTCCTGCCTCAGCCTCCCGAGTAGCTGGGACTGTAGGCACCTGCCACCACGCCTGGCTAATTTTTTGTATTTTTGGTAGAGGCGAGGTTTCACCGTGTCAGCCAGGATGGTCTCGATCTCCTGACCTCTTGATCCACCTGCCTCGGCCTCCCAAAGTGCTGGGATTACAGGAGTGAGCCACTGCGCCCGGCCTCTGCCCTTTTAAAAAAGCAACCGTGCCAGGGAGTTGTCTGTTTCTATTTGTCTTCTTCAAACACCAACTTCCGGCTTTATTCATCTTTTCTTTGGGTTAGCTTTTCATTTTATTAATTTTACTTGTCATTATTTCCTATTTCCTTCCTGGTAATTTGGCTTGCAGTTCTATCCTTTTTCTCAATTTTTATTTATTTATTTTTATTTTTTATTTTTTTGGAGATGGAGTCTCACTCTTGTCACCCACCCAGGCTGGAGTGCAGTGGCACGATCTCGGCTCACTGCAACCTCTGCCTCCCGGATTCAAGTGATTCTCCTGCCTCAGCCTCCTGAGTAACTGGGATTACAGGTGCCCGCCACCACACCCGGCTAATTTTTGTATTTTTAATAGAGATGGGGTTTTGCCACATTGGCTGGTCTTGAACTCCTGACTTCAGGTGATCTGCCCGCCTCAGCCTCCCAAAGTGCTGGGATTATAGGTGTGAGCCACCGCATCTGGCCCTTTTTCTCACTTCTTAAGCAGAATGCTTAGCTCCTTATTTTTGAGCCACTCTTTTTTGCTAATGTAAGCACTTGAGGTCACATCTCACAAATTTGACTACATGGTACTTCTGTCGTCCCTTGGTTCTACTGAATTGAATTTTCAGGTTTTCTTCTAGAATGCAGGAGATGCGTTTATGTCTTCTGGGTCAGGGATGGAAGGCTGGCACAGGCTTGAATCTCGGGGCTCTTCTGTCTGTATATCAGGCAAGACAGACATGCTTGTGGCCCAGTAGTGATCCTGAGTAGTGCCCGGATCACCAAGGGTGGAGGATGATGTATGTAGATCGTGTCCCCAGCCACTTCTAACCACACACGTGTTCCCTCTGCCACAGGGTGACCTGGCCAAGAAGAAGATCTACCCCACCATCTGGTAAGTGTGTCCCCCACTGCCCCTGTGACCTCCCGCCAGGGACAGGCCTGGTCCTGCCCTGCCCGCACTGGTTACGGCTGTGCCCTGCCCTCAGGTGGCTGTTCCGGGATGGCCTTCTGCCCGAAAACACCTTCATCGTGGGCTATGCCCGCTCCCGCCTCACAGTGGCTGACATCCGCAAACAGAGTGAGCCCTTCTTCAAGGTGGGTGGCGTCAGGGCCTCCTCCAGCCTGGTTCTGCCCTCTCTACCAGCCCCCAGCGTGGCCAGCTTCGGGGACCTCCCCCCATCCTATCCCAGGATGCTCTCCTCCCCTCCTGCCCCGCCCGCTCTCCTATTTCCTTGAGATCCCCATTACCAGCCCCCTGTGACCAGGACTCACGGGTCCCATCCTGCTGTGCTCTGCTGCGTTTTCTCCGCCAATCATAGTTGGGTGTCATAATTTTGGAGAGAGAGCTTTCTCCAGTGTATTTCTCCCAGGTCAAAATATCCTGAAATCTGGCCTCTGTCATAAGGTACAGGGGTCCCAGCCTGGGGCAGTGTCTGTGCTGCCTGCTTTGGCCTCCCTCCCTCTGGATGTGCAGAGCTGCAGAGATGGGGCTGAACCCAGTGTGGGACCGGGACACTGACTTCTGAGGGCACCCTCCCTGGGCCTCCAGGGAAGACCCTCCACTCCCCTGGGGCAGAACACACACGGACTCCAAGAGAGGGGCCGACGTCTGTCTGCGTGTCTGTCTGTCCATGTCTCCCAGGCCAACCCAGAGGAGAAGCTCAAGCTGGAGGACTTCTTTGCCCGCAACTCCTATGTGGCTGGCCAGTACGATGATGCAGCCTCCTACCAGCGCCTCAACAGCCACATGAATGCCCTCCACCTGGGGTCACAGGCCAACCGCCTCTTCTACCTGGCCTTGCCCCCCACCGTCTACGAGGCCGTCACCAAGAACATTCACGAGTCCTGCATGAGCCAGATGTAAGGCTTGCCGTTGCCCTCCCTTCCCACCTGCCATGCTGGCCCAGGCAGTGCTCCCACCGCTCTGATGAGCGTGTCCGGGGCCGGGGATCTGGGCAGCATCCATGGCGCCGGGGCCATCCCCAGCGGGACCACAAGGTGGCAGCATCGCTCCATGAAACACTCGCCGCCTTTCCGCTCTGCTTCCCCAAAGGCCTGGCCAGGCCGCACGGTGGCAGCCTTGCTCTGCGAATGCAGCATGGCCCGTGCTGGGTGGTTTCCCAACCCAGGCAGAGGCTCTTGTCCTCTGGCTGGTTTTGAATGCAGGGGTAGTAAAGCAAAGGTCCTCTTCTCATTTTCAAAACCAATGAGGAAGCCATGCCTTGGACGCCTCTTCCCTCTGCTCCCCTACAGGCCTTCAGGCCACTCCGACCCACTGGGGACCCAGCATGAGGCAGGAGGGGAACGGGCCCCTGGCAGCATGCCAGCAACGCCACCCTGGCACCCAGGGTGGGAAGGCGTTGAGCCAGAGGGTCACCTGGGAACGCAAGGCAGGGGAGGTGGCCATGGGGGCGAGGAGGTTCTGGCCCCTACTCCCCTGGGAGGGTGTCTGAATGATGCAGCTCTGACCCTCACTCCCCAAAGGGGGGTTCAAGGGGGTAACGCAGCTCCGGGCTCCCAGCAGAGGCTGGAACCGCATCATCGTGGAGAAGCCCTTCGGGAGGGACCTGCAGAGCTCCGACCGGCTGTCCAACCACATCTCCTCCCTGTTCCGCGAGGACCAGATCTACCGCATCGACCACTACCTGGGCAAGGAGATGGTGCAGAACCTCATGGTGCTGAGGTGGGGCCAAGTCCGGGCCGGGGGACCAGGGTGGGGGTGGTGCTCAGGAGCCTCACCTGGCCCACTGCCTCCCCGAGGACGAATTCCTCCAGAACTCGGACAAGGGTGACCCCTCACATGTGGCCCCTGCACCACAGAGGCCCAAGGGCAGTTCCTCCACCTTGCCCCTCCCCGCAGATTTGCCAACAGGATCTTCGGCCCCATCTGGAACCGGGACAACATCGCCTGCGTGATCCTCACCTTCAAGGAGCCCTTTGGCACTGAGGGTCGCGGGGGCTATTTCGATGAATTTGGGATCATCCGGTGAGAGCTCTTCCTCTCTCCTGGGAGGCTGGCAGAGGGTGGCAGAGCCAGTCACCCTGCAGGGCTGCCCTTCCCTGCCTTGGGGGAGCTCCTCCTCACCCTGCAGTTCAAAACCTAAGTGTCTGAGCTGTCAGACTGGGCTGGAAAGGGCTGGACCCCTACACAGTCAAGCACCCCACGGTTTCATGATTCAGTGATAGCATCACCATGTTCTTCCTTGATTTAAGGGGACCTGGAAGACAAGGGGGACCAGGAAGTGAGTCTTGCAGCTTGTCACTAGGAAGCCTTGTTTGGGGCCCCCACGCCCTTGAACCAGGTGAACAGGGCGGGGAGTTAAGGCGAGCTCCGGCCTCTTCTGTCCCCAGGGACGTGATGCAGAACCACCTACTGCAGATGCTGTGTCTGGTGGCCATGGAGAAGCCCGCCTCCACCAACTCGGATGACGTCCGTGATGAGAAGGTGGGGGGGTGCACCCCAGTCCCCAGGACCATGCCCCGTCGCAGGCCCATCTGTGACGAGGCACTGAGCTGGGGTGTGCATGCAGAGCAGGTGTCCTCAACCCCGGAGAATTCACCAGCTCTGAGCACAGCGTGGCCTCCCGGAGGTGACCTGGACTGGCAGTCACGAAGCCCAAGTTGTCATGTCCCAGGCCTGACAGTCACTATGTGACCAGGGAAGGCCATTGCCTCTCTGGGCCTCAGCTAGTTCATCAGAATAGACTCGAGATGGACCAGAGTGGTCCTGGAGGGTCCTCAGGGAGGGGCCCTGAGCTGGGCCTCTGGCAGGGTGAGCAGAGCCAAGCGGGGGCCTCCTCCTGCCCTGAGGACTGCGCATCTGTGGCCACAGTCATCCCTGCACCCCAACTCCACACGCAAAGGGCCCATTCTCTCCCTGGCTTTCTCTCAGGTCAAGGTGTTGAAATGTATCTCAGAGGTGCAGGCCAGCAATGTGGTCCTGGGCCAGTACGTGGGGAACCCCGATGGAGAGGGCGAGGCCACCAAAGGGTACCTGGACGACCCCACGGTGCCCCGCGGGTCCACCACCGCCACTTTTGCAGCCGTCGTCCTCTATGTGGAGAATGAGAGGTGGGATGGTAGGTGATGCCTTCAAGGCCCAGCAAGGCAGAACTGGGCATGCCCTGTGTGCGGGCACTGGAGCGCCCACTGAGACACTCACGCACTGGTCCACACCCCGAGAGAGCTGGTGCCGAGGCTGCCCTTTCCCCACATAGGGGTGCCCTTCATCCTGCGCTGTGGCAAGGCCCTGAACGAGCGCAAGGCCGAAGTGAGGCTACAGTTCCATGATGTGGCCGGCGACATCTTCCACCAGCAGTGCAAGCGCAACGAGCTGGTGATCCGCGTGCAGCCCAACGAGGCCGTGTACACCAAGATGATGACCAAGAAGCCGGGCATGTTCTTCAACCCCGAGGAGTCGGAGCTGGACCTGACCTACGGCAACAGATACAAGGTGCCCCACAGAGAAGAAGCAGTGTGGAGGGTGGGCAGCCTGGGCCCGGGAGACTGCATGGTGGCAGGCAGTGGCATCAGCAAGACACCCTCTCCCTCACAGAACGTGAAGCTCCCTGACGCCTACGAGCGCCTCATCCTGGACGTCTTCTGCGGGAGCCAGATGCACTTCGTGCGCAGGTGAGGCCCAGCTGCCGACCCCTGCATACCTGTGGGCTATGGGGTGGCCTTTGCCCTCCCTCCCTGTGTGCCACCAGCCTACCAAGCCACACCATGTCCCCTCAGCGACGAGCTCCGTGAGGCCTGGCGTATTTTCACCCCACTGCTGCACCAGATTGAGCTGGAGAAGCCCAAGCCCATCCCCTATATTTATGGCAGGTGAGGAAAGGGTGGGGGCTGGGGGCAGAGCCCAGCGGGCAGGGGCGGGGTGAGGGCGGAGCTACCTCATGCCTCTCCTCCACCTGTCACTCTCCAGCCGAGGCCCCACGGAGGCAGACGAGCTGATGAAGAGAGTGGGTTTCCAGTATGAGGGCACCTACAAGTGGGTGAACCCCCACAAGCTCTGAGCCCTGGGCACCCACCTCCACCCCCGCCATGGCCACCCTCCTTCCCGCTGCCCGACCCCGAGTCGGGAGGACTCCGGGACCATTGACCTCAGCTGCACATTCCTGGCCCTGGGCTCGGGCCACCCTGGCCCGCCCCTCGCTGCTGCTACTACCCGAGCCCAGCTACATTCCTCAGCTGCCAAGCACTCGAGACCATCCTGGCCCCTCCAGACCCTGCCTGAGCCCAGGAGCTGAGCCACGTCCTCCACTCACTCCAGCCCAACAGAAGGAAGGAGGAGGGCGCCCATTCGTCTGTCTCAGAGCTTCTTGGCCACTGGGTCTCACTCCTGAGTGGGGCCTAGGGTGGGAGGGAGGGACGAGGGGGAGGAAAGGGGCGAGCACCCACATGAGAGAATCTGCCTGTGGCCTTGCCCACCAGCCTCAGTGCCACTTGACATTCCTCGTCACCAGCAACATCTTGAGCCCCCTGGATGTCCCCTGTCCCATCAACTCTGCATTCCGTGGCCACCCCGTGCCACCCGTAGGCAGCCTCCCTGCTATCAGAAAAGCAGAAGCAGCAGCTGGGATCCCTCCCAACCTCAATCCCCTGCCATTAAATCCGCAAACAGCCCCTCCTGTCCCCTTGTCATTTGCTTCCCTGAGGACCCATTTCCTCATCCCACTCCCCAAGTCACCCAGGTGCTTCCTCTGTGGCCTCCCCACCTTGGGCTCCTCACCTCTGGTTCTGACCCCATGTCCAGCCATGACCATGTTTGGTGTCAGAGACACCTCCTGAGTCCCCCTCCGCTCCACTCATATTGTCATTGGGAGACCAGCTTGAGGTGCAAGGATGTGGGGTCACCTTCTACTCTTACTGTCCATGTCCCTGCCCCACCTAAGGTGACTTCCAGCAACACTGCCAGTCCACAGATCCCAGAAGTATTTAGGAAGGAGAGGGGATGGGTTTTGTGACTGATGTCAGAGGCCAAGGGAGAGGGGACAGTCCACAGTCATGCACAGCCAGGCCCAGCCACCCCTTCCAGGCAGAAGGTCCAGAGTTTGGGGGCTGCCATAACCAAGTGCCACACACCAGGCAGCTCTCAACATAGGCTGATTCTCCCAGTTCTGGAGGCCAGAGTCCAAGATCCAGCACTCCCGCCAGAGGCCCAAGGGGAGGGTCCTTCCTGCCCTCTCCAGTTCCTGGGGAACCAGGCATCTTGGGCTGGTGGTCACCTCACTCCACTCACTCTGCCTGTCTTCTCGTGGTCTCCCCATGGTGTGGCTTGTCTTCTATGTCCTAACTCAGCGACATCTGCAGACCTGCTATTTCCAAATAAGGTCACATCAGGAACTCCCAGGAGACATGCATTTGGGGGCAGCTGTTCAGCCCCTGCACTGCTCCCCACACAGCCCCTGGGTGTCTCAGTGCAGCATGTGTCCTGCCAGGGAGATGGCAAGACCAGACACTATGGTCCCTGCACTGGTGGCCCGGGTTCTAGGAGGTGAGGCCGGCAGGGAACAAAATGACCAGGTGGTGCTCGGCTTTGTCCTTTGCGGAGAGCAAACCAGTGGCCTGGAAAGTGGCCAGGGAGGAGTGTTCCACCCGCAGCACAGGTGAGGACGCGCACCCTAGGCGCTACAGGTAGCAGGGCCCGATGTCCTAGAACAAAGGAGGCCTCTGGTGAGACCTGTGGCAACAGGGACACATGCTGCATCCCGGTGTTCAATTCCTGCTGTTCCTGTCCCCTGCGTGGGGAGTGGCACCTCTTGAGTTTTCAGAGGGAGGAAGTATGCCAAGTTCATCTGGACCCTAGATAGGGAAAGGAGCTTGATAGGGGCCAAGGACAGGTCACAGGCTCTTATGGGCTCTGTGTGCACAGGATTGGGGGCCAGGCTTCGGCCACAGGGGCAGTGGTTTTAGTCCTCTTGTCTTGGTTCCTGTGGCCTTCAGAAGGGTTGGGCTGGGGGCTGATGGGGTGTGGCAAGGCTAAGCAGGGTAGGTTCCAGGGCAGGGCACAACACCCAAGTAAGGCCAGGCGCAGTGGCTCAAGCGTGTAATCTCAGCACTTTAGGAAGCCAAGGTGGGCAGATCACTTGAGGCCAGAAGTTCAAGACGAGCCTGACCAACATGACGGAAATATGTCCCTGCCAAAAACAATACAAAAATTAGCCAGGCGTGGTGGCAGGTACCTGTGGCCCCAGCTACTCAGGAGGCTGAGGCAGGACCATCCACTGGCACCTGAACCCATCAGGCAACTGTCCCTTCATCTCTGGGCGCCTACTCAGGTGGAGGCAGGAGGTCCCAGGTGAGGACAGTGCTGGGTCCACAATGGGAGAGAATGAGAGATCAGGTCAGGGCATTCCACTGTCACCTCAGTTGCGGGTGCCTACACTGAGACATGGACATAAGCCCGAGAAAACAACACGAGCTGTACCCTGAACAAGAAGGCAGTCCTCCACAGCCCCTTGGAGCTCACAGGAGCACTGAGGCCCTTGCCTGTGAGCCCAAATCCACCCTGGCCCATTCTACAGGGTGACTCACTCAGCCTCCCTGACCCCTGCTGACCAGTTCAAGGCTGGAGCCCTGTTTTCACCCCTTCTCTGCCTGCAATGCCAAAGAATTCAGCCACAATTTGCTTTTTTTTTTTTTTTTGTCTTTTTTTTTTTTTTTTTTTTTTTTGAGACTGGATCTCACTCTGTTGCCTAGATTGGAGTGCAGTGATGCAGTCACAACTCACTGCAGCCTCCCTCTCCCAGGCTCAAGCATCCTCCTACCTCAGCCTCCTGAGTAGCTGGGTCTACAGGCGTGAGCCATCATGCCTGGCCCACAATGTACTCTTTTTTTTGTTTTTTTTTTTGAGATGGAGTCTTGCTGTGTCGCCCAGTCTGGACTACACTGGCGTGATGTCGGCTCACTGCAACCTCCACCTCCTGGGTTCAAGTGATTCTCCTGCCTCAGCCTCTCAGGTAGCTGGGACTACAGGCACCCGCCATCACACACAGCTAATTTTTGTATTTTTAGTAGAGACGAGGTTTCACCATATTGGCCAGGATGGTCTCGATCTCTTGACCCCGTGATCCACCCGCCTAGGCTTCCCAAAGTGCTGGGATTACAGGCATGAGCCACCGCACCCAGCCTGCAATTTACTCTTAAGTGCACTCTACCTCGTGGGTCTTCAGAGGCCCTGGATTGGTGTCTCATCTCTCAAGGTTTCACCCCACACGGGAGTGGGCAGGAGCTGGAAAGAGCACCCCTGCCGGACCCCTGACACTCACAGTGTACTCAGAGCTTCACCTCCCAGCCCAGACCTGCAAATTATTAAGCCAGAAGAGAATTTCAAACCTAGCCTGACCCCTTCACACTGAGTCCCAGGTGCCACAGCAGCACAGACCCAAATGCCTTAGCTCCTCTGCTGCCGGTGTCTGACATCACATCAATTTGCGTCCAGCAACCACTGAAGCCAGCAATGTGAGAAGCCCAGAGAGTACTTAAAACTCTCTCCAGCTCCTCTCCCTCCCTCCACACTGCCGGGTGGCTGAGCCAGAAAGGGATGGGAGTGGAGAAGGGGTCTTCAGGCTGAGCTGGGCGGGGGCGACTGTTGCATTGTCTGCTCTGCAAAGCAGAAAAGGAGAGGAGGGAGAGGCACAAATGGGGCGGGGCTGGCTTCGGGCCTTTATTTTCTAGGCTCACCACTGCCCTCTCCCTGTGAGAAGCAGTCGGAAGGGATTGTGAGACGTGATCAGACTAGTCCAGGACCACACCCAGACATACAGGCCAAAGCTGGGGTCCCTGAGAAGACCTCTTGCCTCCTAGAGCTTCACTGCTTGCCTCCACTAGAACACTTTGAGGAAGCTTTGAGGGAACAAGAAGCAGACTGAATTCTGGCTTTCTATAAGGACAGTGAGACTCTATGGCTGGACAGTGTCTCACTCCTGTAATCCCAGCACTTTGGGCATGTTGCCTGAGCCCAAGAGTTCGAGACCAGCAGAGCAACATGGTGAAACCCTGTTTCTACAATAATACAAAAATTAGCCGGGCATGTTGGCACACGCCTGTAGTCCTTGAGCCATGATCACACCATTGCACTCCAGCCTGGGCCACACAGCAAGACCCTGTCTCAAATATATATAAATATATATATACGCACACACACTCAAATATATATACACACACACACACACACACACACACACACATATTTGCAAGGCCAAATTTTCAGAGAAAACTAGGACCCCATGATATAAATTAACCCCCAAGTTGCCTTTGCCCACCCAGGAACTTTTCCTTGACAGCCTTATAAAGCGAAGGGGACAGAAATAAAATCTTGAGGCCCCCAACTTGCTTCCCCATCATACTGAGAGTAAACCCAGAATTGCAACTGAGCCAGGGTTCAAATTCCCCGGGGTTGACCATGGAACCTTAAGCCTCTCACTTGGCTTAAGGGGTCCTGGATGGGCAGTTCCCCAACGCAGATGGTTCTGCCTGTCTGGCAGAACCCAGAGCAAACCCTCTCAGGAGAGACTCCTTCCTCCTACAGGTACTTTTTAAAGCATGAGGGCAAGCACATCATCAGAGATAACCGGGCGCACCAGGAAATAACATTGCAAGAGAAACAATGAGCAATAGCGACAGATCGTGCGGTCTTCAGGCGCTGGAATTGTTAGCCAGACATAAAATAACCGTACTTACCAGATCTAATGAAATAATAAGTCATGGTGGGACAGCTGGGTGCAGTGGTTCATGCCTGTAATCCCAGCACTTTGGGAGGGATCAAGCAGACAGATTGCTTGAGCCCAGGGGTTCTAGGCCAGCCTGGGCAACATGGTGAGACCGCATGTCTACAAAAAATACAAAACTAGCCAGGTGTGGTGGCGAGTGCCTGTAGTCCCATCTACTCAGGAAGCTGAGATGGGAGGGTCGCTTGAGGCCAGGAGGTGGAGGTTGCAGTGAGCCAAGATCAAGCCACTGCACTCCAGCCTGGGCGACATAGTGAGACCCTGTCTCAAAAAAGGTAAAATATGAGCTTGTAAGTTTAAAAGTAGATGGACTGGTTTAGTGGCAAATTACGCAACATCAAAGAGAGAATGCGGGAACCAAAAACTGGCTCAGAAGAATGTATTCAGAATGCAACCCAGAAAGACAAGCTCAGGGAAGACACTGAAGACAGAGGAAGAAGCCGCAAGGAGAATGAGAAGGTGTTCCGTACATTTAACTGATTTCACAGAAACAAAAGACAGCAAGTGGGGCAGAAGCAAAACTTGAAGATATAATGATGGCTGGCTGGGCGTGATGGTTGCTGGCCAGGCGTGGTGGCTCACACCTGTGATCCCAGCACTTTGGGAGGCCGAGGTGGCCGCATCACCTGAGGTCAGGAGTTCCAGACCAGCCTAGACAATATGGTGAAACCCCGTCTCTAATAAAAATACAAATATTAGCCAGGCATGATGGCACTTGCCTGTAATCTCAGCTGCGTGGGAGGCTGAGGCAGAATCACTTGAACCCGGGAGGCAGAGGTTGTAGTGAGCCTAGATTGTGCCACTGCACTCCAGCCTGGGCAAAAGAGCGAGACTCCGTCTTAAAAAAAAAAAAAAATCTTTCAAGTATGATGGTGAAGTGCAAACAAAAGCAGAGAATTTGCCACCAACATTTTCTCACCAAAAAGTGTGTGCCTCAAGCAGAAGAAACCCAGTACTAGATGGAACAATCTGAGATGCAAGAAGGAATAACGAGCTAAAGAGGTCAATGTGCAGCTCATCTAAGTAGACATTAGCTGTTTGTAAATACAGTTTTATGGGAACCCAGCCACACCCATTTGCTTACATGCTGTCTGTAGTGGCAGAGTTGAGTGGAGTCTTCCCTTGGTATCCACGGGGATTGGTTCCAGGACCCCCAGGGGTACCAAAATCCATAGATGCTCAAGTCCCTAATATAAAATGGCACAGCATATAACCTACGCACATCCTTCTGTATACTTCTTTTTTTTTTTGAGACGGAGTCTTGTCTGTCACCCAGGCTGGAGTGCAGTGGCACAATCTCGGCTCACTGCAACCTTCGTCTCCCAGATTAAAGCAATTCTCCTCCCTCAGCCTCCCGAGTCACTGGGATTACAGGTATATGCCACCACGCCCAGCTAATTTTTTTATTTTTAGAAGAGATGGGGTTTCACTATATTGGCCAGTCTGGTCTCGAACTCCTGACCTCGTGATCCGCCCGCCTCGGCCTCCCAAAGTGCTTATAGGCGTGAGCCACCGTGCCCGGCCCCTCCCGTATACTTTTTAAATTTGTATTTTTTTTTTAATAGAGATGGGATTTTGCCATGTTGCCAAGGCTGGTCTTGAACTCCTGGGCTGAAGCAATCCTCCTGCCTCAGCCTCCCAAACTGCAGAATTCCCCAGCCCTCCCATATACTTGAAATAATCGAATCATCTCTGGATAACATAGTATCTAATACAATATAAGTACTACGTAAATAGTTGTTTCACTGCCTTGCTGCTTTTTTTCTTTTTTTTGTTTGAGACACAGTCCAACTCTGTAGCCCAGGTTGGAGTGCAGTGGCCACAATCTCGGCTCACTGCAACCTTCACCTCACTGGTTCAAGCGATTCTTGTGCCTCAGCCACCTGAATAGCTGGAATTACAGGCACGCACTACAGGCACCACCTGGCTAATTTTTGTATTTTTAGTAGAGACAGAATTTTGCCATGTTGACCGAGCTGGTCTTGAACTCTTGACCTCAGGTGATCCACCCTCATTGGCCTTTCAAAGTGCTGGGATTACAAGCATGAGCCACCACACCCACCCAGTGCTGTTATTTTTTATTGGTGGTGGTGGTGGTGGTGGTTTTTGTTTTTGTTTTTGTTTCCAAATATTTTCTATCTGAGGTTGATTGAATCTGAGGATGTGAAACCTGCAAATACAAAGGGCTGACTGTGGTCATGACAGAGACTTGTGTAGCCTACAGCCTACAGAGCTGAGGGTATTTACTACCTGGCCTTTATGAGAAATACCTGCTTAAGCAATATGATCCTGAATGACCAGTGAGTCAGTGAAGAAATTAAGAAGGAAATTGAACATTTTCTTCAAATAATTCTGAGTAGCGCTGTACACAGTAAATGTCTGGGGTCTTCTTTCTGATTTGGGTTCGTTTTTCAGATGTTCAGCCTCAGGGAGCTTTCTGGCAGGAAAATGAGACAAGATCTACCTTTTGGCCAGGCAGGGTGGCTCACACCTGTAATCCCAGGACTTCGGGAGGGTGAGGCAGGCGGATCACTTCAGGTCAGGAATTCAAGACTAGCCTGGCCAACATGGTGAAACCCTGTCTCTACTAAAAATACAAAAATTAGCCAGGCTTGGTGGTGGGTGCCTGTAATCCCAGCTACTTGGGAGGCTGAGGCAGGAGAATCACTTCAACCCAGGAAGCTAAAGTTGCAGTGAGCCGAGATCGCGCCACTGCACTCCAGCCTGGGTGACAGAGGAGGCTCTGTCAGAAAAAAAAAAAAAAAAAAAAAAAACCGGCTGGGCGCGGTGGCTCATGCCTATAATCCTGACACTTTGGGAGGCTAAGATCACCTGAGGTCGGGCTTCAAGACCAGCCAGCCTGACCAACATGGAGAAACCCCATCTCTACTAAAAATACAAAATTTGCCGGTCATGGTGGCACATGCCTGTAATCCCAGCTGTTCGGGAGGCTGAAGCAGGAGAATCGCTTGGACCCAGGAGGCGGAGGTTGCAGTGAGCCGAGGTCACACCATTGCACTCCAGCCTGGGCAACAGAGTGAAACTCCATCTCAAAAAAAAAAAAGAAAAAAAATCCATCTTTCTCCAAAGCCAGCAATACAGTGATGTTCCAGCATCTCATGACCCAGTGACCCATCACATAGGGTTTGACTGCCTCCCAGGGTGAATGCAGGCAGTCCTGAGGCTGACAGTACATTTATCCAGCTGACCAAGCAGCTCATTCCCATATACCATTGAAAAGCCAGCCGGGCGCTGTGACTCACACCTATATATCTCAGCACTTTGGGAGGCTGAGGCAGGCAGATCACCTGAGGTCAGGAGTTCAAGACCAGCCTGGCCAACATAGTGAAACCTCATCTCTACTAAAAATACAAAAATTAGCCAGGTGTGGTGGCGGGCACCTGTAATTTCAGCTACTGGAGAGGCTGAGGCAGGAGAATTGCTTGAACCCGGGAGGCAGAGGTTGCCAGTGCTCATTTATTTTTACATAAACACACTCTTTGAGACTGAAGCAAATCTGACTGATTTTCAATGTGAAAATAATATATAAAAACTGTACTTGGAGTTATTTCTAAACAGAACTAACATCAGAATCATCTATTTTGGAAAAATCTGATTCATCAGATGAATCTTCGGCTAACAACTGTTGGAGAACAGTGTTAACGTCATGCATAGGAATGCTACATTTTCTACGATTTGACATTTTCAGCAATTGAGAATTACTATTTTTTTGTCAATGGAAATACCACTACTAAAAACGGAATGCTCTAAATAGAGTGATGTCTTTTGTTTCCAAAGTCGATATACTAGAGCGATGCAAAAATAATAAAAGGGAGATATTTCATGGCAAAGTTATCTCGGGGTAAACGCTGCAGCCACAAGCACCACCAGCGTATTCTCAGGGCGAAGGTACCAGTAACCTGCTTGTTGGTTCAAAGGTCCAGCACCTTCTCTCTGAAGCCCAAGAATGACTTGAGGACAAGGAAGCCATGTTTCTGCTCAACTCCAGGCTGAAGTTACAGGTCTGAGGAAAGAACAAGGTGCATATAAATGGAATCCATGTCTTGGAGGACATCAGAAAGGGAACTTTCAAGTCCTTTCTTGTACAACCTAACTGTTCAAGTTAGCACACCATCATTTTAGTATTTTAGTCTTCGTAGTGGAGCTGCTTTTTTTTTTTTTTTTTTTTTTTTTTTTTTTTGGTGAGATGAAGTCTCGCCCTTATTGCCCAGGCTGCTGGAGTACAATGGCATGATCTCGGCTCGCCACAACCTCCACCTCCTGGGTTCAAGCAATTCTCCTGCTTCAGCCTCCCCAGTAGCTGAGATTACAGGCACCCGACACCACGCCTGGCTAATTTTTGTATTTTTAGTAGAGATGGGGTTTTGCCATGTTGGCCAGACTGGTCTTGAACTCCTGACCTCAGGTGATCCACCCACCTCGGCCTCCCAAAGTGCTGGGATTACAGGCGTGAGCCACCATGCCTGGCTGGAGCTGCTTTTTTTAACCTTTACTATGATTCCTGCCTTTGGGTGGGTCTAGCTGGGCACAAGGAAATAAACCCTGAGAATTTGCTGTTATAACTAGGTTTTGCCCAACTTGGTATGGCAGTTTGCCTAATGCTGGATTTCCTAGCCCAAGGAAGCATCATTCAAAGAGTCAAATTTATCAGCATACTTGATACTTGAGGGAATTTTCTTGCCAGATACACCCCACTGAGGGAACCTTGAATGAATAGCTTGCTGGGGTTGGGTTTTATTTATTTATTTATTTATTTATTTAATTTGAGTCGGAGTCTCGCTCTGTCGCCCAGGCTGGAGTGCAATGGCGTTATCTTCAGCTCACTGCAACCTCCACCTCTCGGGTTTAAGCAATTCTCCTGCCTCAGCCTCCTGAGTAGCTGTGATTACAGGCGTCCGCCACTGTGCCCAGCTAATTTTTGTATTTTTATTAGAGACAGGGGTTTCACCATATTGGCCAGGCTGGTCTCTTGGCCAGGCTAGTCTCAAACTCCTGACCTCATGATCCACCTGCCTTGGCCCCTTGGCCTCCCAAAGTGCTGGGATTACAGGCGTAAGCCACCGCACCCAGCCTTATTTATTTATTTATTTATTTTATTTATTTAGAGACAGAGTCTCGCTCTGTCATCCAGGCTGCAGTGCAGTGGCGCAATCTCGGCTCACTGCAACCTCCACCTCCCAGGTTAAAGCGACTCTCCTGCCTCAGCCTCCCGAGTATCTGGTATTACAGGCGCGTACCACCATGCCCAGCTAATTTTTATATTTTTAGTAGAGACGAGGTTTCACCATGTTGGCCAGGCTGGTCCTGAACTCCTGACCTCAGGTGATTCACCTGCCTCAGCCTCCTAAAGTGCTGAGATTACAGGCGTGAGCCACCACGCCCGGCCCCTGTTTTATTTTTTTGAGACAGGGCCTTGCTCTGCTGCCCAGGCTGGAGTACAGTGGTGTGATCATAGCTCACTGCAGCCTTGACCTCCTGGGCTCAAGTGATCCTCCCACCTCAGCCTCCCAAGTATTTGGGACCACAGGTGTGCACCACCACATGCTGCTAATTTTTGTATTTTTGGTAGAGATAAGGTCTTCCTGTGTTGTCCAGGCTGGTCTCGAACTCCTGGGCTCAAGTGATACTCCCGCCTGGGCCTTCCAAAGTACTGGGATTACAGGTGTGAGCCACCGAGCCCAGCCTGGGTGATCTTTTAGCTGTACCTTAAACAACTTTAGCAGATGTGGATTAAGACACTAGGAGCCAATGAGACTTGGCAATTAATGGCTGGGCGTAGTGACTCACGCCTGTAATCCCAGCACTTTAGGAGGCCGAGGCAGGTGGCTCATTTGAGGCCAGGAGTTCAAGACCAGCCTGGCCAACATGGTGAAACCCCGTCTCTGCTAAAAATACAGAAATTAGCTGGCCAGTAGTGGCACATGCCTGTAATCTCAGCTGCTGAGGAGGCTGAGGCAGGAGAATCACTTGAGCCTGGGAGGCAGAGGTTGCAGTGAGCTGTGACTGCACCACTGCACTCCAGCCTGGGCAACACAATGAGACCCTCTCTCCAAAACGAAAGAAAAAAATTGTGAAAAATGAGGCAATGCAGTTATGTGTTGGCTGTGTCGGGTCAGGTTTCTGCATTTTATCACCCCCTTCCTGCACAGGAATTTTCAACATGGTTTCTGTGGAGTCTAGCTGCCCTTTATTTATTTGTGTAACTATATATATATTATATGCAGGGTCTCACTTTGTTGCCCAGGCTGGTCTCAAGTTCCTGGCTTCAAGCAATCCTCCCGCCTCAGCCTCCCAAAGTCCTAGGATTACAGGCGTGATTCACTGTGCCCACCTTAGCTGCCCTTTCTTGGACGATCAGGCCCAGAGCTGAACCTCAGAGGCACCGCGCATCAATCCCCAGTTGAGTAGCCTGTAGCTGCCTCGCTTGTTGCCAGTTGTTGAGCATGAACTCCCTGCCACTGCTGATAAGTCCCCTTCATCTGCGCTCCTCTCTATACACAGCCACCTTTTGTTCCCATAACAAGCCTTTAGGTCTCCACGTTTGCACATCTCAAATTCTGTGTTCCACGTCGGTGGCTCATTCAGGGCCCTTCTCAAGCCACTGCCTAAAAGTGTCAATCAGTCACTGTTAACTGATGCTTCTGTATTGGTGGAAATGAAATATCTATTGATTTCCAGGCATGGTGGCACATGCCTGTATTCCTAGCACTTTGGGAGGCCGAGGCAGGCGGATCACCTGAGGTCAGGAGTTCGAGACAAGCCTAGCCAACATAGTGAAACCCCATCTCTAATAAAAATACAAAAAAATTAGCCGGGTATGGTGACAGGCGCCTGTAGTTCCAGCTACTCGGGAGGCTGACACAGGAGAATCACTTGAACCCGGGAGGCAGGAGTTGCAGTGAGCCAAGATCACGCCACTGCACTCCAGCCTGGGCGACAGAGAGAGATTCTGACTCAAAAAAAAGAAAGAAAAGAAAAGAGAAAGAAAGAAAAGAAAAAGAAATATCTATTGATAGAATTTTTAAAAGAACTCTATATTTCTATGGACATATATATGAGCCCATAAAAGTAATACATGGCTGGGCGCAGTAGCTCACGCCTGTAATCCCAGCACTTTGGGAGGCCAAGGCGGGCAGATCACAAGCTCAGGAGTTTGAAATGAGCCTGGCCAGCATGTTGAAACCCCGTCTCTACTAAAAATATAAAAATTAGCTGGGTATGATGACAGGAGCCTGTAATCCCAGCTACTTGGGAGGCTGAGGCAGGAGAATTGCTTGAACCTAGGAGGCAGAGGTTGCAGTGAGCCAAGATTGAGCCACTGCACTCCAGCCTGGAGACAGAGCAAGACTCTGTCTCGGAAAAAAAAAAAATAATAATAATATACACACACACAAAAAGATAGTAGTGATGGTTGTACAACATTGTGAATGTAACTGATGCCACAGGATAGTATACTTAAAATGATTTGGATGGCAAATGTTATGTTATACATGTCTTACCCCAATACAAAAGTACCTCTATAAATATATAGTATTATTTTGGGTGTGCTCCTTTCTGTATAGAGGTTATCCCATGGTGTGTGTCTGTAACTTGATTTTTTCCAATTCTGCCCTCAGTTTCCTGCTCTTTCCGGGCCTCAGGAGGCTTGACATCCCTTTGACCACAGCACTGAAAGGTGTTCTCTTTGCTGAGAACTCAGTCTCTTCTGCCTGGCGGAGGCTTCGGCCCTCTGTTTTTGTTTCTATCCCTTATACATTCTCCCCAGCAGGTGCCCCTCCCAGCTTTAAGTGTATGTATACTCTGGATTTTTCCGTCTTCAGAACAGTGCTCAAAAATACCTGGGGTGTCCTTCTAACAGAAAGTGCAGAGACGTCTGCTGCAGGATTGCCCACCCCCGTTTTGTAACATCTGCTATTTGAGAACTGCTGAAGCTGCCCTGATCTATGAGGGCTGACCTGGAAGAACAGATGACAGTGAGTGTGCCCCAGGACGCTGGCCTGGATGGTGACAGACCATGTGCTCTAGTCACCGTGCTGGCCAGACCCCCACAGGAATCCAAACCATCCCAGAGAAAATAAGGGACTTTTGCAAGGCTGCCCCAGGAAGCACGGAAGACGTGGAACTGAATCCCAGGCCTCTGGCCCATCACCCACGTGGTGTCCGCGAGGAAGGGAGAGTTGTCTCGGAATGCTCAGGGGGACTCATTAAAGCAACCTTTCATAAATGCCTGCTCTGAACAACATGTAAATGTTGTCCTTGAAGAAACACCGGCTGGCAGCTCAAGGGTGTGAGTAACCTGGAGCTTCTTCTACTGGGCCCCCCTGAGGAGGGCATGGAGCCCAAGATTCGTTACCATAATTACTTGAGAGGCTGTCAAATTCCATGACAAAACGCAAATGCAAAGCCCTGGCTCCAGCAGCAGGCAGCTGAAAGGGACCTTGACCCTGTTGCGTACTCCAGTATAGAAACTGCCGGATTCTAACCAGGGCTCTCCCATGCCCGGCTCTATAAACTTTCTCTATATTTTGCATTGTTTCCCTAAGGGTAGGAGATTCCCGTAAGTTGGGTCAAAGGGCAGGGAGGTTTCCGTGGTTCTCATTCGGCCCTGCTGCTGCCCTCCAGACAGATGATGGATCAGCTGTCAGGGTGGCCCCGGCCATGCCAGCGCAGTAGGTGGTCAGGGCGCACTTGGGGCAGCGGGCAGGGCAGAAGGGACGGGAGCTTGACCCGTGTTCTCATGGGCAGAGGGAGCCCGGGCAGGGGTGGGGGCAGCGTGCGGGCAGGCGCGGAGGGGAGAGAGCCAGGCAGTCAGGAAGAATTGGGGTGACTGGAGAAAGGCCGAAGGGCCGTGTCTGCCTGCGGCCGGAGACCACCCCAGGTCCACACAGCCAACTGGGTGCCGGGCACCGCTTGGAGCCGCTGGGAAAGCCAAGCACCGCTCTTTCTAGGGCCTTCTTTTTTCCTTTTGTTAGGGAATTCACGACGCCACACTTGTTTTCAAGTGAAAATAAGAGTTGTGGAGGAGCGAAAGTCACGTGACTTGAAAGCTGAACCTGAGAGGCCTCAAAATAAATTCTGGTTTGCTGTGAAAGCCTCGGGTTATAGCGCTAAACTCCCCCCTCCACTGCCCCCGAAAGTTTTATTCTCCTCTGCTTTTAGGGTGGGGTGTGGCGTAAACAACACAGCTTGAGCAGCTCTGAGGAGGAGGGTGTTAGAGATCAGGCAGGCGGAGCAGGCAAGAGTTTTCGAGGATGTCGAAATAGTTTGAGACGCCCCGTCCCGTTATAAAAGTGATAACGAGAGACAGCAGGAACGCGCTTCTGGACAGAAAACAGACCCTAAGGAAAGGCAGCCAGAGGCTCACGCTGGATCCTGCGGTCTTCCCTATCTGCGCCTCTGTACCTCCCTTGCCTTTACAAACCGCATGGATCAACTTTGGAACAGGTTCTAATTCTGCCCCAGATCCATCTGCGTGTTCCCACGACTCAGAAATCTGACCTCAGGGCGCAAGCGCAGCCCCAGCCCTCCAAGCCTAGGTAGGCAGGGCTCTCCCACCCGAGAAAGGGCCTAGGGGAGACTTCCGGGGCGGGACCGACGTGGACCCCTCCCACTCGGCGGCCGGCGGGTTCAGCCCGAACGCACTGCGGAGGGGGGGCCGACGAGGAATCCAGGGGCGGGACAGGTTCAGGCCCGTCCCATCCGGCGGCCAGCGCGAGCGGTACAGGCGGGTCTGGAGGCGGGGCCTGCGTGGAGCCAGACGGCGCAGCTGCTGTAGGGGGCGGGGCCAACGGGCTGTGGCCCCGCCTTTAGCCGCCATTGCCGGGCCTACCTGGCCACCCTGCGCCGCGACCTTGCGTCCTCTCCCCGGGCGGAGCGGGTCGGCGGGCCTGACAGGGAACCTCCCTGACCGAGCCCACGTCTCCCCACGGCCAGAGAAATCTCCGGCCCGGCCCGCGTCGCCAGCCGCCAGGCCCGGAGGAACGGCCCGAGCCCAGGAGAACCACATCTTCGTCCCAGCCCCGGAGGCTCCTGTGGGCAAGATCGTGAGCCAACGGGTTCCTGAGGCCCCTCCTGGCCAGGCAGGGTTTCCCCGCGCGTTTCCGAGGAGCCCTGCCTGGCCGGGCGGCTGGACAAACAGGTCGTAGCACCGATCGCGCCCGCCCCCAGCAGGGGTCCCGCACAGGCTTGCCCCTGACCCCCACCCAAACCTGTTCTTCCGCTTTCCCCCCAAACAGTGCACTTGCCGGCGGTCCCAACCCAGCAGGAGAAGTGGACATGAGGTTGGCAGGTGGGTGGCTTCCACAGCGAACGGGAGGGACTTGAAAAGGGCACCTGGCTGGAGGCCCAGCGTCGCGACATCTGTGTCTGGAGAGGCCCGGGTGAACCACTGGGTTTGGTTTTGGAAATGAAGGACTCTGCACAAACACTCATTCCTTGACCTTAACCAAATGCTTTCACCTCTGAGGACGTCAGCTCCCAGAGCTATGACATGAGGATTAGTATAGTCAGTATCTCCCAACGCAGGTAGCAGACAAGCTGCTTTTTGGAAAATGAGTGGTGAGAGTGAGGAGGTGGGCAGTCCAGGTGGAGAGGCGTGGTCTTAGAGGGGAAGTGACAAAAGTCGCTGTGGGCTTCGACATGAACCCGATGACAGCCCTACTGTCACCTGGACAACTAAGATGAAGATCCTTGGGGAGGGATAGGTTGGGGCGGGGTGGAGAGTAGAAAGAATTCAGGAATTGGACTTCAGACTTGCTAAGGTGGTAACTTTGTGGACATATCCAACTGGAACTGGCCAGTGAGGAACCAGCTGGCAGGGAGTGGTTTCAAGAGAGGCCACGGCTGGAACTAGAAAATAGGAAGTCACTGACACATGGTGGTTAATTAAAGAGCTGGGAGTAGATGACATCATCTAAAAAGACACTACAGGCCGGGCGCAGTGGCTCACGCCTGTAATCCTAGCACTTTGGGAGGCCGAGGTGGGAGGATCACTTGAAGTCAGGAGTTCGAGACCAGCCTGGCCAACATGGTGAATCCCCATCTCTACTAAAAAAATACAAAAAAATTAGCTGGGCATGGTGGCGGGCGCCTGTAATCCCAGCTACCCGGGAGGCTGAGGTTGCAGTGAGCCGAGATCACGCCACCACATAACTCCAGCCTGGGCGACAGAGCGAGACTCCGTCTCAAAAAAATAAAGACAGCTGGGCGCAGTGGCTCACGTCTGTAATCTCAACACTTTGGGAGGCCAAGGCGGGTGGATCACCTGAGGTCAAGAGTTCGAGACCAGTCTGGCCAAGATGGTGAAACCCCGTCTCTACTAAAAAGACAAAAATTAGCCAGGCATGGCCGGCTGCGGTGGCTCACACCTGTAATCCCAGCACTTTGGGAGGCCGAGGCAGGCGGATCACGAGGTCAGGAGATCAAGACCATCCTGGCTAACATGGTGAAACCCCGTCTCTACTAAAAATACAAAAAAATTAGCCGGGCGTGGTGGCGGGCGCCTGTAGTCCCAGCTACTAGGGAGGCTGAGGCAGGAGAATGGCGTGTACCCGGGAGGTGGAGCTTGCAGTGAGCTGAGATCGCGCCACTGCACTCCAGTCTGAGCGACAGAGCAAGACTCTGTCTCAAAAAAAAAAATTAGCCAGGCACAGTGGTGCGCGCCTGTAATCCCAGCTACTCGGGAGGCTGAGGCAGGAGAATCGCTTGAACCCAGGAGGTGGATGTTGCAGTGAGCTGAGATCACGCCATTGCACTCCAGCCTGGGGGGCAAGAGCAAGAGTCCGTCTCAAAAATAAAAAAATAAAAAGACACTACAGGTAGGGACCAGAAGGCAGCCTGAGATGGAAGCCTGGGAAAGTCCAGCTTTTAAGGGGAGGGTAGAGGAGACGATCTAACTAAGGAGAATAAGGAGTGTCCAGAGAGTTTGGGTCAGGAGAGTGTGCTGTCCGGAAAGCCAGCAGAGAAGTGAGTGCTTCTGTCAGGAGGACATGGGCAGCCCACTGAGAGGTTAAGGAAGATCAGGACTGACAGGTCACCAGGGATGGTGACACCACAAAGGTCATCAGCAGCCTTGGCAACAAGCTGATTTGGTGAGGTGGTGGAAGCCAAGCCAGACTGGAGTAGAGTGGGAGGCAGTAGGAGGTGAGATGATGGAATGAGTATAGATGACTTTTGAGGGGGTTGACAGGGAAAAGAAAGGTTAGGGGAAAGAGGATGGGGATGTGGTTTTGAAGAAGAGTGTTTTCTTTGCTTCCTTAACATTGGAGATGTTGAAAATACAGGAGAAAGGGTGAGCTAGAGAGAGTGATCACTATTTCAAGAAATCAGAGAAGGCTGGGGAGCTTGCAATCCAGGTCCCAGCAGATGACGGGACTGTTGTTGTTTTTGTTTTGGTTTGGTTTGGTTTTGGTTTTGAGACAGAGTCTCACTCTGTCGCCAGGCTGGAGTACAGTGGCATGGTCTCGACTAACTGCAACCTCCGCCACCCAGGTTCAACTGATTCTCCTGCCTCAGCCTCCTGAGTAGCTGGGATTACAGGCGCGTGCCACCATGCCTGGCTAATTTTTGTATTTTCTGTAGAGGCCGGGTTTCACCATCTTTGTCAGGCTGGTCTCGAACACCTGACCTCATGATCTACCCGCCTCGGCCTCCTAAAGTTCTGGGATTACAGGCGTGAGACACTGCGCCCAGCCGGGACTGATCTTAAAAGGGAGTAGGGACCCTTCTCCCTCAGAAAAGGAGGAAAGGAGGGGCAGGTGGATGCCCAAATACATTGGTGGTTTCAGAGGCAGGAAGTTGAGGGGGTTCTTGGAAAGAGGGCTGGAGCCCTTCTCGAGCAGAGAGTTCTGGAAGGCCCCCTCCCAGACCCGCCAGGGAGAACCAAACCCAGCAGCCTTGGGATTTGAACTCAATTTCCTTCTTCCACCTGCCAGGGAGCTCAAGTCTCCCTCTCAGGCCTGGTGGAAGGCAACAGGTCTCCACCTCCTTGTCCTCCAGCCACTTCTTCCCAAGTGGCAGGGGAGATCCAGTCATGCAAGGCTATGGGGTCATTCTGAGGTTCGCTGGTATCTGAGGTGACCCCACCCTGTGTCTATCCTGCCTCCAGGCCCTCTCCGCATTGTGGCCCTAGTCGTCAGTGTGGGTCTCACATGGATCGTGGTCAGCATCCTCCTGGGTGGGCCTGGCAGTGGCTTTCCTCGCATCCAGCAACTCTTCACCAGTGAGTGTGGGACCCCACCTTATCCTTCTCTGGAGGCCACCAAGGTGGCCACCTGGGCCTGTGGTTGAGGCTCTGGGTTTGGGGTTGACTTGGGTTTTCTATCTCCTCCCTGGCAGGCTACCTTTGGCTGTCCCCAGTCTGTCTCCTGGCATCAGGCACAGCCTCCCCCAACACCCGGTTGTTTCATCTAGGAAAGCCAATACCTGATCACTAGAATTCTATGCCCAACTGGAGTCAGTAGAGCCAGAGTAAGGGGCAGGGAGCTTCCACTGAACATGGGGAGCGATGCCCCGGTTGCTCCCTGCAGGCTCTGAGATGGAGAGGGGACTCTACACCTTGTTGACTGGTAATAGGTCACCTAAGTACTTTTTTGTTTGTTTGTTTGAGACAGTGTCTCACTTTGTCTCCCAGGCTGGAGTGCAGTGGTGTGATCTCGGTTCACTGCAACCTCTACCTCCTGGGTTCAAGCGATTCTAGTGCCTCAGCCTCCCGAGTAGCTGAGACTACAGGTGCGCACCACCAAACCCAGCTAATTATTAGTATTTTTTTTTTTTTGGTATTTTTAGTAGAGATGGGGTTTCACCATGTTGCCCAGGCTGGTCTCAAACTCCTGGGCTCAAGCATTCTACCCGCCTCAGCCTCCCAAAGTGCTACAGGCATGAGCCACTATGCCCGGCCAGGTCAGCTAAGTAGTTTTTCTAATTCCATTTCCCCCTGTTCCTGGAGTAGGGAGTTTTTCATCTGAACATGACTTACACTTGAGCAGTAAGCATGCCAAGGTCGGCCTGGCTTAGCCCCCGGCCCCTGAGCCTGACTGCCTGTGTCTACACTTCGCGGTGTAAGGAGGGCCAGGCTGCCCTGCCACAGGCCCTGGGAGGCTCCACACTAACAGAAACCACTCTGTATCCACAGGTCCAGAGAGCTCAGTGACTGCAGGTAAGGCCCCTGTCACCTCCCTGCTCCTCCCCTTTGTGACGTCCCTGCCTGCCCCCAGTCCTGTAGGGCTTCAGTTTTCCAGTTATTCCTCCCCAAACCAGCTGTCGTGGTCCACGGGGGCTGCTTGCCACTGTAAACCTAGAAAACAAGTTAGTTACTTCCTGCCAGAATATGACGGTGGGGCAGGCCTAGGATAGATACTCCCACTGCAAAAGGGCAACTTGGAAGGAAGAAAGAGGTCACCCGTCCCAAGCAAGTCCAAAGCCCAGCAGGGCAAAATTCATTTGGTTTCAAGGCCTGAGGGGAATCCTCTGTGGCCTGAGATTCTTTCTTCTGGGCCTGCTGGAATGACCCCATGCTCTGAAACAGGAGACAGCCCCACCCTCGGGGCCACCCTTCCTTCCCTTCATCTCATCTCTGCCCCCTTCACTCCAGGCCGGCAGTGTTTCTGCTGGTGTCAGATTCTCAAGAGCCTTGTTGGTGTCTTGTGCAAGTTATAGAGGCCCAAGCTATAAAATCAGAGAGTTTTCCCACAGACGCTTCCTAGGTAACCCCATCTTCATTGTAGATTTCTGCTGAAAGGGTTGAGTGGACCCACAAGTCACATACCTCAGCTCTGGGGCAAACGCTTGAACAGCCTTGCTGTTCTGTCCAGGGGACACTTTTGCAGTTTTTGTAATATGATTAGGCCGAGAATTTTCCACATCTTCGCTTTCTGGCTCCTTTGTGCTCAACAGTTTCTTCCTTATGTCTCTCACATTTTACTATAAGCAGCAAGGAGAAGTCAGGCTACGCTCTCAACACTGCTTGGAAATCTCCTCAGCTGAATATCCAAGTTCAGCACCCAGCACTTACACATTCTCCTTTCGACAAAACACTAGAACATAATTCAACCAAGTTCTTTTTTTTTTTTTTTTTTGAGACGGAGTCTTGCTCTGTCACCCAGGCTGGAGTGCAGTGGAGCGATCTTGGTTCACTGCAACCTCCGCCTCCCGGGTTCAAGCGATTCTCCCACCTCAGCCTCCTGATTAGCTGAGATTACAGGCACCCGCCACCACACCCAACTAATTTTCATATTTAGTAGAGATGGGGTTTCACCGTGTTGGTCAGGCTGGTCTCAAATTCCTGACCTCAAGTGATCCTCCCGCCTTGGCCCCCCAAAGTGCTGGGATTATAGGCGTGAGCCACCACATCTGGGCCAAGTTCCTTTATAACCAAAAGCACCTTTTTTTTTCTTTGTAGAGACAGAGGTCTTACTCTGTTGCTCAGGCTGGAGTTCAGTGGTATCATCCCAGTGCACTGTAACCTCAAACTCCTGGGCTCAAGCGATCCTCTCACCTCAGTCTCCCAAGTAGCTGCGACTACAGGCATATGCCACCACACCCAGCTAATGTTTTATTTTTTATTATTTATTTTTTGAATGTATTGAGACAGGGTCTTGCTCTCTCACCCAGGCTGGAGGGCAGTGGCGCAATCGTAGCTCAAGTGATTCTCCTGCCTCAGCCTCCTGAGTAGCTGGGATTACAGGCATGCACCACCACACCCAGCTTATTTTGTATTTTTTGTAGAGACGGGGTCTCACTATGTTGCCCAGGCTGGTCTTGATCACCTGGCCTCAAGTGACGCTCCTGCCTTGGCCTCCCAAGGTGCTGGGATCACATGCGTGAATCACCACACCCAACCCAAAAGCACCTTTAACATTCATGTTTCTAGCAACGTTCTGTTCATGATGATATTTGTATTCTCTAAGACCACAGAGGCTGTCTCTATTGCTCTCCCCTCCTCTCACCAGAATTACCTTTAACATCCGTACTCCTACCAACAGTCTCTTAAAGGCAATTCAGACCTTTTCTAACATGTACCTCAAACTTCTATAGCCTTGATGTGGTTTAAATGTCTACAAAACTCATGTTGAAATTTGTCAATATATTGACAATGAGAGGAGGGCCTTTCTGAGGTAGTTAGGTCATGAGGGCTCTGCCCTCATGAATGGATGAATGCCATTATTATGGGCGAGTTAGTTACCTTGAAGTTCAGCCCCCTTTTTTCCTGTGTCTCATACGTTTGCTTCCACCTTCCACCTTTCTGCCATGGGATGACCCTCACCAGATGCCAGTGCCATGCTTTTGGACTTCCCAGCCTCCAGAACCATGAGCCAAATGAATCTGTTACCCAGTCTGTGGTATTCTGTTACGGCAGCAGCAAATGGACTAAGACAAGCCTCTACTGACTACCCAGTTCCAAAGCCATTTCCACATTTTTAGGTATTTGTTACCTAAGCACCACACTTCTGGTGCCAAAACCTGTATCCATTTCCTGGAACTGCCATTTCAACTGGGTGGCTTAAACAACAGAAGTGGATTCTCTCCCTATTCTGAAAGCCAGAAGTCTGAAATCAAGGTGTCAGCAGGGTGGCACTCACCCTGAAAGTTCTACAGGAGGGTCCTTCCTGACCTCCCCAGGTTCCAGTGGCCCCAGGCATACCTTGGCCTCTGGCTGTGTCACTCCTGTCTCTTCCTCCACTGTACCATGGCTGTCTTCCCTCTGTGTGTCTTTGTCACTTCTGTTCTTATAAGGACATCAGTCATGTTGCATTAAGGACCCAACCTACTCCAGTATGACCCCATCTGAACTGCAAAGGCCCTATTTGCAAATATCACATTCTGAAGTACAAGAGATTAGAACTTCAACATACCTTAAGGGGACAGAATTCAACCCATAATAGAAGCCATCCTGCTCCAGTCCTCCCAACCAACCCCCATCAAAATCGGGAGACACCTGCACCCCCTGCCACACTATCCCCTGCCACACTGCCTTTGCTCTGGTTGGCCTCATCCATGCAGCTAGACCCCCAGCCTGACTTACTTCACCCCTGCTTTGTTCCTGGCTGTGCAGTGGCCCAGGCCAGCCCTCAGCATCCTTTCTTTTCTCCCACCGGTAACAGAAAATCCTTCTGTCTTGGGTCCCTGTGGCCTCACCAGTAGGACACGGAGTATGGAAGTGTCCCCAGCCTTGGCCTGAGCCACATCCCCCTACTTGTGTCCTGCTCTGCGGTCACTTGTTCTACCATGTGTGCTGGTCCTGACCTCCCCTTCAGATCTCAGGTGACCTCAGGGCCAGGCCCATGGATAACACCTGCTATCCCTGCCCAGCGCCACGGGCCAGGAAGTACAAGTGTGGCCTGCCCCAGCCGTGTCCTGAGGAGCACCTGGCCTTCCGTGTGGTCAGCGGGGCCGCCAACGTCATTGGGCCCAAGATCTGCCTCGAGGACAAGATGTGAGCTCCCTGGGGTGAATGGGGATCAGGGAGGGAGTGGGGGATCCAGGGCCGGGTCTGCAAGGGAGAATGGAGCAGATGTGCCCATATGGGATCTTCCCGTCCCCCCCACCCCACCCAACTAGGCTGATGAGCAGCGTCAAGGACAACGTGGGCCGCGGGCTGAACATCGCCCTGGTGAACGGTGAGGCCCCTGGCTGAGCGTGGCCTGCCGCCCTCCTTCCCTGCTCCCTCCCCAGGAGGCCTCTGGGTGTTTGCCCTCCCTTCCCCTCCCATTCAAGTTCTCCCAGGGAGGCCTGGGAAGGAGTCTGTGCAAGCCCAAGGCTCCACAGAGGAGTGACCCAATGAACAAAAAAGCATGATGGAAATAAAGAACTAGGGAAGGTTCTGGGAGGTTGAGGGTGCTTTATGGAGAGCCCCCGGAGGGCCTCAAATGCCAGACAGAGGCACCACGGCTTGAGGTGGGATGCAGCTGCCTGAACAAATGGATGAATATTGGGGGACTGTTTGAAAGCTTCCAGAAGGGCTGCCCCCCGGTGCTACCCACCTGCTGTGCCCTGAGGCTGGCCTGGCTCACCCAGCAGGGCCCCTCCCTCCTGATACAGGGGTCAGCGGCGAGCTCATCGAGGCCCGGGCCTTTGACATGTGGGCCGGAGGTGAGTTGCAGCACAGCATCTTGCATTTTGACTGTAGCAAAATGACCTGGGCAGCTCCCCTGAGACACTGCTCTCTTTGTCTGTACTTGGGGCTTCTCAGTCACCTCCTTGGGTTCAGAGAGGACAGGGACATCGCCAGCTTGGTCTAGAGGCTGTGGGAGGTCACGGGGATACCTCAGCTTCCTACACCAGTCTGTCCCTTGGCGGGCCTGTCCCCAGGCCCAATCCCTACTTCTGTTTCCTTGTTTGGAGAATGAGCTGGTGGGAGGGTGCTCAGTGGTGCCTGATGACCCCTGTTCCGTGGCACCTGCCCCCCCAGATGTCAACGACCTGTTGAAGTTTATTCGGCCACTGCATGAAGGCACCCTGGTGTTCGTGGCATCCTACGACGACCCTGCCACCAAGTAGGTGCTTGGGGAGGCCAGCCTCAGCCTTGCCCTTCTGCAGCGACAGCTGACACCTCTTCCTCCCATGCTGCAGGATGAATGAAGAGACCAGAAAGCTCTTCAGTGAGCTGGGCAGCAGGAACGCCAAGGAGCTGGCCTTCCGGGACAGCTGGGTGTTTGTCGGGGCCAAAGGTGTGCAGAACAAGAGCCCCTTCGAGCAGGTATGGTGGGTGCCTGGCATCACCCCCACCAGGGCAGCCCGTCGCCCCTTCTGCCTGCATGCAACGAGGCTCCCCAGCTGCTCACGCCCCAGCAGGGGACCGTCCCCAGTGCAGCTATGAGGGGTGGGCCAGTGCAGCTGATGCCATGTTTCCCTGGGATGGGTGGAGGGACCAAGTGCCCTGAGAGTGCGCCTTTGGCCAACACAGCACAGTTGACGACTGACAGCCTGGGTCCTGGTCCACTCCTGTCCCCTGTCCCTGAGGGCCAAGGTCATGACTTTCTGCTCCCCTCCCCGCAGCACGTGAAGAACAGTAAGCACACCAACAAGTACGAAGGCTGGCCTGAGGCGCTGGAGATGGAAGGCTGCATCCCGCGGAGAAGCACGGCCAGCTAGCACGGCCAGCGCCAGGACCAGGCCGAGGGAGGCCAGACCAAGGGAGGCACGCGTGCTGCCGGGCGGACAGAGGCTGAGGCCCACACCCCATGCCTGGGCAGGAGCGCTCCCTGGCCCCAACACATCGGGGCTCCGAGGCAGTGACCAGAACGTGGTCTCAAGGTGGTGGGGGCTATGGGGGCTGCGGGGGCTAGCCCTGCCGCACTTTGTCATGGGAGCCCAGGGTACCCGCCTCCTTTTCGTAACACTGTTCCCCCCGGTCAGCCCATCTCCCTGTCCTCCTCCATTCCTCACGCCATCTCTGTCCCCATCCTGAGTCCTGGAATGGCCCTGGGTGCCTGCCCCTCACTGTGCAACTCTGGGAGCAGCCCAGCAGGTTGGGGCGTCTTCCAGAACCTCTCCCTTCTGGAGTCACTCTGCACTGCGGGCTAAACATGTTTCCAATGTGATTCCTTCCAGTGAGCCAAACCCGGTGGCTGCTTCATGAGCCTGACTGCCTCTTGCCTGCTCTCAGCAGGAAGGGACCCCTGGAGCAGGCTGGCCCGGGGTGGTGAAGTAGCTGGAGCCCGATCACAGTCCCGCGGTTTGTCAGGGGGCCCACCTTCTAGATGACCCCTTAATAAAGTGATGGACCCACAGAAGAAATGCCTTCAGACGCTGTTGTCAGTGCGGAGTCAGGGGTGGCGATGTCCTCTGGGGTGCAGGAGGACAGATTCCAGAGTCTTAACCAACCTGCTCCCACAGCCCTAGCAGACAGCCTTTTGTCTCCAGGGCTCCTGCCACCAACAGGCCCGCTGCGACTGAGATGTGACTCAAGCAGTGAACAGAGCGGTGGGACTTTTTGTCTGGCAGAGAAGATTCCACATTCAGGGGCTACAGGAAACTCAACAACTCCCTCTGACCCAGTGCAGGCCTGTATGGACAGGGACAGGGATTAACACCAGCCCAGGCCTCCCCCCCTCCAACACACCCCATCATCATCCAAGAGCACGTCGCCCACAGACTTCGGCTGCCTTTGAAGTCAGAGTTGTGAGGGGTCGAGTCACTTGGGCTTTTTGCGTCTCTCCCAGGTTACGGTTAATACCTCCCTTTGCTAAGCGAGAGCCAGCAAATTAGAAGCAATTTTGCTGGAATATCAAATCCAGAGGCCCAGAAGCAGTCTGAGTTCAGCGAAAGGAGAGAAGGCAGTTCCTAGATGGGAGGCACTGTGGTATCCTTCATGGGGCCACATTAGGGGCGATGGACTTAAGAGCCAATCCCAGGAAGAGTGCAGAGCACAGACAGAGCCTCAGAAGACAAAAGTGCTTCTGGAGCAGGCACATGTGGGGTTGGAGGCACAGGGGTGCCCTGGAGGAGCGGCTCACCAGGGAGGAAACGATGGTGATGCCAGGACTGAAAAGGTCACACAGCAAACACCCAGTCCTGCCTCTGCACCAGGAACTTTCTACGTGTATTCCTTTTTTTTTTTTTTTTTTGGTAAACTTTCTTTCTTAGAGCCATTTTAGGTTCACAGCAAAACTGAGTGAAAAGGTCAGAGTTCCTGTGTGCCCCCTGCCAGCCCCCAGCTTCCCATCTGTTGCTGTCAGTGAACCAGCATCGGTGCTCACATGAGGCTTCACTTTGCTGTTGGACGTTCGATGGGTTTGGACAAAAATGTGTAATGATGGATCCACTGCAGGATCATACACACTTCACTCTTTAGACTTGCTATGGAAAATTTCAAACATCTCCAGGAGACAGACTAGCATACAATCGGCCCTTCATATCCATGGGGGTTCCATGTCCACAGATTCAACCAAACACAGATTGGAAATATTTGGAAAAAATAAAAATACAAGAATAAAATGTCCACAGATTCAGCCAACCACAGATTGGAAATATTTGGAAAAAATAAAAATACACGAATAAAAAATAGTACAAGTGAAAAACAATACAGTGGCTGGGCGTGGTATAATCCCAGCACTTTGGGAGGCCGAGGCAGGTGGATCACGAGGTGAGGAGATCGAGACCATCCTTGCTAACACGGTGAAACCCCGTCTCTACTAAGAAATACAAAAAATTAGCCGGGCGTGGTGGCAGGCGCCTGTAGTCCCAGCTACTCAGGAGGCTGAGGCAGGAGAATGGCGTGAACCTGGGAGGCAGAGCTTGCAGTGAGCTGCGATCGCACGACTGCACTCCAGCCTGGGTGACAGAGCGCGACTCCCGTCTCAAAAAAAAAATTAGCCGGGCGTGGTGGCAGGCGCCTATAATCCCAGCTACTTAGGAGGCTGAGGCAGGAGAATCACTTGAACTCGGGAGGCAGAAGTTGCAGTGAGCCAAGATTGTGCCACTGCACTCCAGCCTGGGCAACAAAAGCAAAACTTCGTCTCAAAAAAAAAAAAAAAAAATACAGTGTAGGCTGGCACAGTGGCTCATGCCTTATAACCCAGCACTTCGGGAGGCCAAGGTGGGCAGATCACTTGAGCCCAAGCATTCAAGACCAGCCTAGGCAAAATAGCGAGACCCCATCTCTACAAAAAAATAAAATTAGCCAGTCGTGGTGACACGCATCTATAGTCCCAGCTACTTGAGAGGCTGAGACAGGAGGATTACTTGAGCCCAGGAGGTCAAGGATGTAGTGAGCCAAGATCACACCACTGCACTTCAGCCTGGGCAACAGAGTGAGATCCTATCAAAAAAAAAAAAAAAAGAAAAGAAACACACAATACAGTATAATAGTTATTTGCATAGCATTTACATTGTATTAAGCATGATAAATAAAGATGGTTTAGATTCTATGGGACAAGGCTTGGTGGCTCATGTCTGTAATCCCAGCACTTATGGAGGTTGAAGCAGGCAGATTGCTGCAGTCCAGGAGGTTGAGGCTGCAGTGAGCCATGATTGTGCCAATGCACTCCAGCCAGGGTGACAGAGCGAGACTTTGTCTCAAAAAAAAAAAAAAAAAAAAAAATCAGGCCGCGCACGGTGGCTCACACCTGTAATCCCAGCACTTTGGGAGACCGAGGTGGGCAGATAATCTGAAGTCGGGAGTTTCAGACCAGCCTGGCCAACATGGTAAAACCCTGTCTCTACTAAAAACACAAAAATTAGCCGGGCGTGCTGGCGCATGCCTGTGATCCCAGCTACTTGGGAGGCTGAGGCAGAATCGCTTGAACCTGGGAGGTGGAGGTTGCAGTGAGCCGAGATCACGCCACTGCACTCCAGCCTAGACGACAGAGTGACACACCGTCTCAAAAAAAAGAAAAAAGAGCTGGGCGCACAGTGGCTCACGCCTGTAATCCCAGCACTTTGAGAGGCTGAGGTGGGCGGATCACAAGGTCAGGAGATCAAGAGGTCAGAAGATCAAGACCATCCTGGCTAACATGGTGAAACCCCGTCTCTACTAAAAATACAAAAAATTAGCTGAGCGTGGTGGCACACGCCTGTAGTCCCAGCTACTCGGGAGGCTGAAGCAGGAGAATCGCTTGAACCCGGGAGGCAGAGCTTACAGTGAGCTGAGATTGCACCACTGCACTCCAGCCTGGGTGACAGAGCGAGACTCCATCTCAAAAGAAAAAAACATCTACGGGAATATGTATAACTATAATGTATCCATTTTATATCAGGGACTTGAGCATCCCTGGACTTTGGCAGCTATAGGGTGCCCTGGAACAAATACCTATCGGATACCAACAGATGACTGTCATCAACTCTGATGTGCTCATCCCTCCAGTGATCGACATGTGACCAGTGCTGTCTCATCTGTACCCACATGTCCCATATGTTGACACAAATCTCAACTTCCTTCTTGCATCAATACCTCAGTTATACCATAGGTAACACCTCACCACAACCCTAGCCAGTAAGTGTGGCCATTGCCCCCACTGTACAAAAAAGTAAAGGTCCCTAGTGGGGATAGGAGACTTCCCGGTGCAGCAAGACTACAAGCCAGATAAGTACAATTCCACAAGGTTACCAGCTTGCCCCTAAATGAAACGGAAGCTCACGGAGTGTCTATACTGCCAGGCTGGGAGGGGCTTGGGCTCCCTGACACTTCTCCAGCAACTGCTGTGATTGCCCAGCCTTCCTCCATTTGTTCCTTCAGTTCATTTGTTCACTAAACATTCACCAAGGGCCTGAACTGGTCCAGGATCACTGTAGTGAGCCACAGTGACAGCCTCTACCTCTTCATGGGGCTGCACCCTCACTGGGGTCACCAGTGTCACAGCCCAACACAGGCTAGGAAGCTGATGGCATGGAGCACAGCCTGCCTGACTTCCCAGAGAGGAGGTAAGCTTGATATATCCCACGGTCCTGTTTTGCCAGGGTATCACCCCCTGGGCCTGCCCTTTAGGAGTTAGGACGTCCTCACTTACAATGCCAGAATTCAAACTCAAACTGGCATAAGCAAAAAAAAAAAAAAAAAAAAAAGGGGGGGGGAGGATGGCAGAATGCATTGTTCCTGTAATGGACCCCGAAGCCCAAGGGACTTGGGCTCTCTCCACCTCTTGGCTTTGTTTTTCTCTCTGTATTGGCTTCATTTTCCAACACGCTGTCTTCCTGGGTAGGGAGGCAATAACAGAAGTCCTAGTTTGGCAACCCCAGCAGAAAAGTGTTCCCACCTTCCTTGCCATGACAGTTGTCAGAATCAAAATGGAGTCACTTATGTTAAAAAACAAAAAACAGAGCTGGGGAAGGCTGCAAAGGGAGGGTTCTTGTGCACAAATGCTTGGTAACAAAAACTGCAGAAACCACAGCCTTACACAGAAAAAAATACTGCAAGGACATCTGCCCAGCAACTTTTTGAGACGGAGTTTCGCTCTTGTTACCTAGGCTGAAGTGCAGTGGCACGATCTCGGCTCACTGCAACCTCCACCTCCTGGGTTCAAGCAATTCTGCCTCAGCCTCCCAAGTAGCTGGGATTGCAGGTGTGCACCACCACACCCAGCTAATTTTTGCATTTTTAGTAGAGACACGGTTTCACCATGTTGGCCAGGCTGGTCTTGAACTCCTGACCTCAAGTGATCCACCTGCCTCAGCTTCCCAAAGTGCTGGGATTAAAGGCGTGAGCTACCGTGCCTGGCTGACTTTTTTTTTTTTTTTTTTTTTTTTTTTCTGAGACAGAGTCTCGATCTGTCACCCAGGCTGCAGTATAGTGGCACGATCTTGGCTCACCACAACCTCCGCCTCCTAGGTTCAAGCGATTCTCCTGCCTCAGCCTCCTGAGTAGCTGGGATCACAGGCATGCGCTACCATGCCTGGCTAATTTTTGTGTTTTTAGTAGAGACAGGGTTTTACCTTGTTGGCCAGGCTGCTCTTGAACTCCTGACCTCAGGTGATCCACCCGCCTCAGCCTCCCAAAGTGCTGGGATTATAGGCGTGAGCCACCGCGCCCGGCTGAGCAACTTAACCCTAACCCTGTCCAACCTCAGACTGAGGTCACCCTTGTTATCGATCCTTGTAGCCAAGGAGAATTATCTCAAAACAATTAGGTGATCCTCTTCACTTTTCCTTGAAAAACCTTTGCCTTCTTTTGCCTCCCTGTATACACACAGTTTACCATACAGTTTACCATGGCACACGCATTCCCACTGCAACGCATTCCAGAATAAAGATCATTTTCTCTTAGCCTGTCTGTTATTTAGGATGACATAACTAGAGTCAGAAGTGGGACCTACAGCTGGGCGCGGTGGCTCACACCTGTCATCCCAGCACTTGAGAGTTCAAGTCAGGAGGATCACTTGAGCCCAGGAATTTGACACCATCCTGGGCAACACAGCAAGACCCTGTCTCTACAAAAAAAAAAAAAAAAAATTAATTAGCCAGGTGTGGTGGTGCACACCTGTAGTCCCAGCTACTAGGGAGGCTGAGGTGGGAGGATGGCTTGAGCCCAGGAGGTCAAGGTTGTCTCAAAAAAAAAAAAAAGAAAGAAAGAAAAAAGAAAAGAAAAAAAATAAATAAGTGAGACCTGAAACAAAATCACCTTTAAAAGGAATTGGGGCTGAGCACGGTGGCTCATGCCTGTTATCCCAGCACTTTTGGAGGCCAAGACAGGAGGATTATTTGAGTCCAGGAATTCAAGGCCAGCCTGGGAAACAGAGTGAGACCCTGTTTCAAAAAAATAAAATTAAAATAAAAAATAAAATTAAATAAAAAATAAAATTAAATAAATAAAACTAAAACACTGGTATGTAGAGGCGCCTAACTTCTCTGCTTTTCTTTTCCTCCTCCTCTCTGCTGACTCTGAATCTGTTGGCTTTTTCTTCTTCTTTTTTTTGAGACGGAGTCTTGCTCTGTCACCAGGCTGGCGTGATCTCGCCAACCTCTGCCTCCCGGGTTCAAGCAATTCCGCTGCCTTAGCGTCCCAAGTAGCTGGGACTACAGGCATGCACCACCATGCCTGGCTAATTTTTTGTATTTTATCATGTTGGCCAGGATGGTCTCGATCTCCTGACCTCGTGATCTGCCTGCCTCAGCCTCCCAAAGTGCTGGGATTACAGGTGTGAGCCACCGCACCTGGCCTTTTTCTTATTTATTTATTTATTTTTTTTTTTGAGACAGGGTCTCACTCTGCCACCCAGGCTGGAGTGCAGTGGTGCAGCCTCAGCTCACTGCAGCCTCAACCTCCTGGGCTCAAGCGATCCTCCCACCTCAGCCTCCCAAGGAGTTGGGAACACAGGCACCTGCCATGGCGCCTGGCTAATTTTTGTAGAGATGGGGTTTCATCATGTTGTTCAGGCTGGTCTCTATCTCCTGAGCTCACATGATCCACTCATCTTGGCCTCTCAAAGTGCTAGAATTACAGGCGTGGCCACCGTGCTCAGCCAGCTTCTTCACTTGTATTAAGATAATTTCACCCTGGGCAAGCTGATGAGACCCCAACCCTACATTAAAAACACAAAAAGGTAGCTAGCGTGGAGGCACACGCCTGTGGTCCCAGCTATTCAGGAGGCTGAGGTGGGAGGATCACTTGAGCCTGGAAGTTCAAGGCTGCATTGAGCCATGACACACCACTGCACTCTAGCCTGGGCGATGGAGTGAGATCTTGTCTCAAAAAAATAAAAATAAAAAAAGATAATCTAACATTGGTAATTTCAAAAGCTGTTTATAACTTTTCCTTAGGGCATTTCAGCCAAGAAAAAGAAAAAAAAAAAGGGTGCTTTCAAATTACAACAGCTCCATGGCAACCAACAACCTAGCCTTGTACACTTAGGAGTCATTCCTTTCAGAAACGTGTATGGAGGTTTGCCTGGCTGACAATTGCTTAGGGTGACGGAACAGTTAATTAAAAGATTGATAGTCTAAAAAGGAAAGAACTAGATCAGTGTTTGTGGAAGTTAGGTTCTCAGATCAAACAGGTCAAACTCTTGAGCACACAGCAATCACATAAGGTATCTCTGTCCAGCATAAAAATTTTGCTTTGTCTGTCATGTACAATCCAGAAAAAGCTGAGGAAAAAAAACAACTGTAAATATCTTTTTGAAAAGTGCTTCTCCACCTGTGCTGACTAATCAAGCAAACCAGATTGGCAAATTAAAAGATGAATTGGTTGCTGAAATTCAAGGCCACTGGAAATTCTGTTTTTCTCATACAATTCAGCCAGTCCTAACTGAAATGTGAACATTTGAATATTTAACCTCTAAACTCATTTGATATGGAAAAAAAAGGATTTTAAAAAGATATTTTAAATCAAACTGCTGTAGACGCTGCTTTACCCAAAATTTTGATCTTCAGCCTTCATAAGATTACCTATCGGGTCAAATAATGCTCAGCCACATGAACAGGTCTCATTTTGTCAGAAATTGGATCCAACTGTCCTTTTATAAACTGGCAAGCATATATTACTATATTGTACTGTCTCATGACAAAAATTTCAAAATGAAAACTAGGGAATCTGTTTCTATGTAATCATGTGTCCGTATGTTTTCACATTCTGTGTAATATTTTCTACCAAAATATATGAAAAATAACTAATTAATTAAAGGGAAAAATTAAGGGCATTAATTATTTTATCAAAAATATAGTAATTAGGTGGGCATGGTGACTCATGCCTGTAATCTCAGCACTTTAGAAGGCTGAGACACGTGATGACTTAAGCCCAGGAGTTCTAAAACTAGCCTGGGCAGGCCGGGCGCAGTGCTTCACACCTGTAATCCCAGCACTTTGGGAGGCCAAGGTGGGCGGATCACGAGGTCAGGAGTTTGAGACCAGCCTGCCCAACATGGTGAAACCCCATCTCTACTAAAAATACAAAAATTTGTCTCTACTAAAAATACAAAAGGTACAAAACTTAAACAAAACAAAACAAAACAAAACTAGCCTGGGCAACATAAGGAGACCAGCCTGCCCAACATGGTGAAACCCCATCTCTACTAAAAATACAAAAATTAGTCTCTACTAAAAATACAAAAGGTACAAAACTTAAAAAAAAAAACAAAAAACAAAACTAGCCTGGGCAACATAAGGAGACCCCCATCTCTACAAAAAAAAAAAAAAAATAGCCGGTGTGGTAGTATGCACCTGTAGGCCCAGCTACTCAGGGAGCTCAGGTAGGAGGAGAGGATTGCTTGAGCCCAGGAGGTTGAGACTGTAGTGAGCCATGATGACACCACTGCACTCCAGCCTGGGCGACAGAGTGAGACCCTGTCTCAAAAACAGTGGCTCATGCTTGTAATCCCAGCTACTTGGGAGGTGGAAGCATGAGAATTGCTTCAACCTGGGAGGTGGGGGTTGCAGTGAGCTGAGATTGCACCACTGCACTCCAGCCTGGGCAATAGAGTGAGACTCTGTCTCAAAAAAAATCCGTAGCTGGGACTACAGGTGCGCGCCACCACGCCTGGCTTTTTTTTTTGTCTTTTTAGTAGAGACGGGGTTTCACCATGTTAGCCAGGATGGTCTCAATCTCCTGACCTCGTGATCTGCCCGTCTTCGCCTCCCAGAAAAAGTTGTTTCTAAAGGAAAAACACTAAAATATGCCTGTTATTAGATTGCAACCCTTTGCGTTGTTTCTTATCTACATGAAGATGGGACTAGACCCCAAATCCTCCTAATTTCCTCTAATATTTGGCTAAAACTCTCCAACTAAGAAAAAAAAACTGTTATGTTGCTAAAGGCCTTGAAGCTGAAGCTAGAAAACTTGGTATAAATATCAAGGGACAAGTCTCATGCCTGATGTATGGGTCACACAGGAAGTTCTCCAAACCACCTGATGCCATAACCAGAGACATTCAAACTGCAAACCAGAACAAGAAGTTGAGAGCTTCGGCTGGGCATGGTGGCTTCACGCCTGTAATCCCAGCACTTCAGGAGACCAAGGCGGGCGGATCACTTGGGGTCAGGAGTTCAAGACCAGTCTGGCCAACATGGTGAAACTCCATCTCTACCAAAAATATTTTTTAAAAATTAGCTGGGTGTGGTGGCACGCACCTGTAATCCCAGCTACTTGGGAGGCTGAGGCAGCAGAATTGCTTGAACCTGGGAGGTGGAGGTTGCAGTAAGCCGAGATCATGCTGCTGCACTCCAGCCTGGGCGACAGAGCGAGACTCCATCTCAAAAAAAAAAAGAAGTTGAGAGCTTCACCCATCAAAATGAAAATCTTGTCACTCTTAATTTTTCCTTTCTTATGTCTGCCTTTTCGTTGACAGGATAATGGTGTAATTGAAATTGCACAATCAATAGCTTCTGTCGGTAACCTCACAGAACCTGACCTAAGAGATCCTTCAGCATCTATTGGTTAAATCAGGAAATATCTGTTCTATTGCTAATAGCACATGCTGAACCTGGATAAATTCCCCTGGGGAACTTGAGGCCCCATATACACGAAATTACAAAACATAGGTTATAACAGGTCACATAGGTTATAATGGGTCTCACCTAATTACCCATGGTCATTTGATTTATTCACTTGATTGCCTTTAAGCCTAGGTTCATAGCTCAAAACTATTATGAAAACTGGGGGTATCATATTACTACTAACATTAATTTGTATTTTCCTTTTGACAATTTGTACTTGTTACTTGTGAAACTTCTGCAGAAGTACAGCTGCTAACAGAATATGCTGGCACAGGGCTTCCAGATGATGGCCAAAAGACCACAGAACAGAAAAAACTGAACTTAACGATGGACTTCAGGTGGACTTAGTCTGAGTGCAACTCTCTCCAAATTTCCATTGTTGCTCAGATGTGCCTAAAGGCATTTTGACACTGACTCTTAGTTGTCAATCACTCCCTCTTATCTGGAACCAGACCAACAACCCAGGACAGGTCCATCCCAGCACTGACGGACAATCCAAACCTACTGCTTTTGAAGAAAGATCACGATCAAAAAGGGGAAATGTGAAAGTTGCCAGAAGCAAAATGGAGTCACTTGTATTAAAAACAAAACAGGTGCGGTGGCTCACGCCTGTAATCCCAGCACTTTGGGAGGCTGTCATGGGAGGATCCCTTGAGCCTAGGAGTTCGAGATGAGCCTGAGCAACATAGGGAGACCCTGTCTCTACGAAAAATTTTTAAAATTAGCCAGGCATGGTAGTACACACCTGTATTCTTAGCTACTGGGGAGGCTGAGGCAGGAGGATCACTTGAGCTCGGGATTTCTGGGCTGTGGTATGCTATTCTGATCTGGTGTCTTCACTAAACTCAGCATCAATATGGTAACCTCCTGGGAGCAGGAGACCATGAGGTTTCCTAAGGAAGAGTGAACCCGCCCAGCTCAGAAATAGAGCAAGTAAAAACTCCCATGCTGATCAGTAGTAGGATCGCTCCATGAAAAGCCACTGCACTTCCAGCCAGAGTCACATAGCAAGACCCCACCTTAAAAAAAAAAAAAAAAAAAAAAAAAAACCTGAAAACCAGAGCTGGGGAAGGCCATGAAGGGAAGGTTCTCATGTGTGATGCCTGACAGCAAAACCCATCATGAGACTCTGCAAAAACTATAACCCTGTACAATGGCTATCATCACCTTACACACAGAAAATACTTCTGTGAACACATCTACCCAGCAACTGCCTGTCCAAACTTGGACCGATGCCACCTTTGTTATTAATCCTTGTAGCCAAGGATAATTACTTGAAAACAATTATGTAATTCTCATTTTTTCTTTAAAAACTTTTCTCAGCCAGGCACGGTGGCTCACACCTGTAATCCCAGCACTTTGGGAGGCTGAGGAAGGCGGATCACCTGAGGTCGGGAGTTCAAGACCAGTCTGACCAACGTAGTGAAACCCCGTCTCTACTAAAAATACAAAATCAGCCGGGCATGGTGGCGGATGCCTGTAATCCCAGCTACTTGGGAGGCTGAGGCAGGAGAATCGCTTGAACTCGGGAGGCAGAGGTTGCAGTGAGCTGAGATCGCGCCATTGCACTCCAGCCTGGGCAACAAGAGCCAAACTCCATCTCAAAAACAAACAAACAAACAAACAAAAAACACCTTTGTCAGCCTGCTGCAATGGCTCATGTTTGTAATCCCAGCACTTTGGAAGGCCGAGACAGGAGAATTGCTTAAGCCCAGGAGTTCGGGACCAGCATAAGGCAACATGGTTAAACCCCATCTCTACAAAAAATACAAAAAAACTAGCCAGGCATGGTGGCACATGCCTGTAGTCCCAGCTACTCGAGGGGGCTGAAGTGGAAGGGTCACCTGGGTCCAGGAGGTGAAGGCTGCAGTTAGCCAGTATCACACCACTGCACTCCACCCTGGGCAACAGAGTGAGACCCTGACTTAAAAAAAACAAACAAAAACAACAACAAAACCCTTTTTCGCCCTTCACCTCCCTGAATATACACAGTTTACTATGGCACACACATTCCCATTGCGGTACCCATTCCAAATAAATATCATTTTCTTTTAGTCTCCCTCTCTGTAACTTAGGATAGCATTCCCAATACTTCAGTACAAGTCCCTGGGGACTAACCCTCATTGGTCCAGATTGGATTATGGCATTATGTTTGCATCACTCTGAGTGGCTGGCTGGTTACACCTGGTTATGTGCCCACTCCAGGGCCCAGTTTTGGGGTCATCCACATGCAAACCATGTGTACTGAGAGTGGAGGAGGGATGGTTTCCCCAAAGAAAACTAAGGTGCTGCAACCTGATGCTGGGCAGGCAAAAGTGACAGGTGTCATTACACTTCCCTGTGGATACTCAATGTACCTCATACTTATACTTAGCATATGCCTTCCATGCCTTTTTAAATTTTTTTTTAAATCTGTTTATGTAGAAATAGGGTCTTCCCATGATGCCCGGGCTGGTCTCAAACTCCTGGGCTCAAGCAATCTTCCCTCCTCAGCCTCCCAAAATGCTGGGATTACAGGTATGAGCCACCTCACCTGGCCTCCTTATTTATCAAATACTGTTTCTGGGCCAGGCATGGTGGCTCACGCCTGTAATCCCAGCACTTTGGGAGGCCGAGGTGGGTGGATCACCTGAGGTCAGGAGTTTGAGACCAGCCTGGCCAACATGGTGAAACCCCATCTCTACTAAAAATACAAAAATTAGCCAGGTGTGGTGGTACATACCTGTAATCCCAGCTACTTGGGAAGCTGAGGTAGGAGAATCACTTGAACCCAGGAGGCAGAGGTTGCAGTGAGCCAAGATTGTGCCACTGCACTCCAGCCCGGGCGATAGAGTGAGACTCTGTCTCAAAAAAAAAAAAAAAAAAAAAAAAATACTGTTTCTGGAGGTCCCTGCCTCAAGAGCAGAGGTAGGCACGCCTCTCAGGGTCACCACTGTGACCTTATTACATAATACCTGGCAGGCCTCCCATCTGAAATGTGTTGCTGTTGTTTCAGCTGTTGCTATCATTTGTTCCATCTGTTTTTTCGGTCCAGATGACTTCTCTTTGGGCACTAGATATCCTCACCTCTTCCTCCTTCTCTTCTAGGGTAAATTATTATTATTATTATTATTATTATTATTATTTTGAGTCAAGGTCTCACTTTGTCACCCAGGCTGGAGTGCAGTGGTGCCATCTCAGCTCACTGCAGCCTCCATCTCCCCGGGTTCAAGCAACCATCCCACATCAGCTTTCCGAGTAGCTGGGAGTACAGGCACATGCCACCACGCCAGGCTAATTTTTGTATTTTTTGTAGAGACGGGGTTTTGCCTTGTTTCCCAGGCTGGTCTTGAACTCCTGAGCTCAAGTGATCCACCCGCCTCGGTCTCCCAAAGTGCTGAGATAACAGGCGCGAGCCACCCGCACCCTGGGGTAAATTACTGATTCCCTAAACCAACTAGGAACATTGTCTTGCCTTTAATTTTGCTATTCCCTTTTCCTGAAGACAGAGCCACCAAATTCTTCATGTCAGATATCCCACCTGCCCACTTGGGCTTTTCAGGGAAGGCTGAAGTGATTGACAATAACAGACAGCAGTCTTCTGACTGCATTTGCTCTCCTTGACACCTGGCAAAAACAAGAATTGCTGGCTGCCAAGTGGCTAGTTCCAGGTGAGTTTCACTGACAGCGTCAGGCAGGCCCAAGAGCACAGGCAAGTGGAATACAAAAATTCACTTTTCCTTCAAGAAGGACACAACGTTTTGGTTTTCCTTCTTTGGCTTTTCCAGCTGACTCCTTTCTCCCTCTGGCCAATTTTACCCCATCCTCAGACAATCCCTACCCTTACTGCCATTTTCCAAATTGCAATCTTCAGCCCCAGCATGTGCCTAGTCCAGCCCTCTCACCTGTCCTAGTCTAAATACTGTCTACTTCCATCAGGACGCTTCAACCCCATTTGAAAGGGACAGAACAACCTTTCCAGAACACCAAGTACAAACACACAAATCGCTTCTGCCTTAGTGATCCCTGGAGGCTAAAGAATGGCTGAGAGCTATGGCTGCAAATGTTTTTGATCATCCACACATCAAACCCTTATAACAACCCTCAGCATATGTATATTTGCTCATATTATGCGCACATACTAACTTGAACTTTGTAAAACACACACAAAAATCCACTTTTCTTTTTTTTTTTTTTTGAGACGGAGTCTCGCTCTGTCTCCCAGGCTGGAGGAGAGTGGTGCGATCTCGGCTCACTGCAACCTCCCCCAACCCGGGGTTCAAGAGATTGTCCTGCCTCAGCCTCCCAAGTAGCTGGGACTACAGACATCCACCACCACGCCCCGCTAATTTGTTTGTATTTTTAGTAGAGACGGGGTCTCACCGTGTTAGGCAGGATGGTCTCAATCTCCTGACCTCGTGATCCGCCCGCCTCGGCCTCCCAAAGTGCTGGGATTACAGGCGTTAGGCACCGCACCCGGCCAAAAAAACTTTTTTTTTTAAATTTTATTATTATTATACTTTAAGTTTTAGGGTACATGTGCACAATGTGCAGGTTAGTTACATATGTATACACGTGCCATGCTGGTGTGCTGCACCCATTAACTCGTCATTTAGCATTAGGTATATCTCCTAAAGCTATCCCTCCCCCCTCCCCCCAAAAAAAAACTTTTTAAGCTGGGCATGGTGGCATGCTCCTGTAGTCCCAGCTACTCGGGATACTGAGACGGGAAGATTGCTTGAGCCCAGGGGTTCGAGGCTGCAGTGATTATGATGGCACTACTGCATTCCAGCCTGGGTAACAGAGTGAGACCCTGTCTCTAAATAAATAAATAAAGTTTTAAAATAAATTTAAATGTCAATAAATTTATTAAAAGTATATTATTTGGCTGGGCACGGTGGCTCACACCCGTAATCCCAGCACTTAGGGAGGCTGAGGCAGGTGGATCGTTTGAGGTCAGGAATTTGAGACCAGCCTGGCCACCATGGCAAACCCTGTCTCTACTAAAAAATATAAAAATTAGCCGGGTGGTAGTGGCGCACGCCTGTAATCCCAGCTACTCAGGAGGCTGAGGCAGGAGAATCGCTTGAATCTGGGAGGCGGAGGTTGCAGTGAGCCGAGCTTGTGCCACTGCACTCCAGCCTAGGCGACAGAGCGAGACCCTGTCTCAAAAATAAATAAATAAATAATAAAAACAAATGTATATTATTCATTTGAAACATTAGAGACATGGGTGGTTTTGTTCTGTTTTGTTTTCACATCTGCAACCATGGGTCTTGTGCACCTACCCGGGGCAAATACCTCCGACTCCATCACAGTCTTGACAAGAGGTTGAAGTGTGCAGATTGATTCCAGTTGCACCAATAAGCTTTGGGAACATATGATCCCCCTCCACTCTGCACTTCTGTACTGTCTTCCAACCTTCTTTCTACACATTCCCATCATATTTTTCCCCAACTTTCTGCCTTCTTTCTCTTCCTTTACCACGAAGCGTCTGCACCTTGCTAGTGGCGCCAAAGTTTGGAAAAGCGGACAAGTCCACTTAATGTTCCACAGTATAGAAATTGGCCTACGCCGGGCGCAGTGGCTCACGCCTGTAATCCCAGAACTTTGCGAGGCCAAGGCGGGCGGCTCACGAGGTCAGGAGTTCGAGACCAACCTGGCCAACATGGTGAAACCCCGTCTCTACTAAAAATACAAATATTAGCCGGGCGCGGGGGCGGGCGCCTGTAATCTTAGCTACGCGGGAGGCTTAGAGAGGAGAATGGATTGAACCCGGGAGGCGGAGGCTGCAGTGAGCCGAGATCGCGCCACTGCACTCCAGGCTGGGTGGCAGAGCAAGACTCAGTCTCAGAAAATAAATACATAAAATAGAAATAGGCGCTCGGTCAATACTTGAACCAAAGGAGGAACTCCTCACAGAGCCTGGCGTCCAGGTCGGTCAAACTCAGCCCTGGGGCCCCAGGGCTGGGCACCCTGAGCGGCAACGTGGCCAAAACCCTAACCCCGGGCTCCCAGCCCTAGTAGCAGCCCACGGGCGTCCCAGCCCGGCTAACGTCTAACCCTCTGTCCCACTGCCTTTAGAGGTCGCAGCGTAATCGGGAATGCCTGGGGCTCCCTCCCAGAGCGGGTCGCCCCAGTGATCACAACAGGTTCAGATGCGCTGCCAAGCGATTGATCCAGGCAGCGCCAAGCGCCGACCAGCTCACCCGCACCGCGCCCGCGCCGGCGCGTCACTCCCAGAGACGTCACAACCGGTCGGAACCCAGCGAGCAGCCGGAGTTGAGCGGGACGCTGAGGGAGGGCGGGGCCCTGACGCGCGGGGCGGGGAAGGGCGGGGCTTCGGTGGGGCGGGGAAGGGCGGGGCTTCGGTGGGGCGGGGCTTCGGTGGGGCGGGGCTTCGGTGGGGCGGGGCCCTGACAGGCCGAGCTCGCGGCCGGCTGCCGGCCAGGCAGACGCTGCAGCTGAGTTGCGCTGTAGCTGTGGCAGGTGAGAGCCTCCGGAAGGGAGGCGGCCTCTGGCCCGGATCCCGCTCCGCGATCGCCCACTCGGGCGCTCGGCCGGGCCTGGCAGGGAAGGGCCGCCGCCGCCGCCGCGCGTTGGCGAGGCCTGGCGGGGCCGCGGGGCCCAGGAATGGCGTAAGGGGCCCCCCCAGACTCCGAGACGGCCCTAGCGGGTCGCCGGCTGTGGGACGGCGGCGTGCCCTTCCTTTCCTCCCTCCCAGGTTCGCGCCCGAGCTCTGCTAGCGACCCGTCCGACAACTTCCGGACTCCCAGGTAGGGAGGAGCCCCTATTAGCACTGCCAGTTTACCCCGAATACCTGGCCGTTTTGGAAGGGCCGGGACCCCCTCCCCTGCCTTGTGGGTGCATCTGCTCAAACTCTGTCGGCCCCTCAAGCAGAAATGGTGTGGGATCTGGGCCAAACCCCTCTTGGAGTGACTCAGAGCCGCCAGCCCTACTGGAGGGATGGGGCATGGGGTGGATGGCCCCTAGCCTTTCCCTTCTGAACTGGTTTGTATCACCCTGCTGGCTTCAGTCCTGGTGCCTTCATCTTAGCTCCTCTACTTTGCCTCTCCCACCCCACTGGTTTTCCTGCCTCCCTCCTCAGAGGTAAGACACATGGCTGGACCAAGGCCTCCAGGGTAAGTGACCCGAACTTCAAGCCAGCAGAGGCCATGTCATCCTAAGCTAGGGATAGGGGAGGCTCGCCGGGATGAACCTTTGGCTTAACCTAACCTCTGCTCCCTACTTCTGCCTCACCCCAGTCTCAGATGACGGGAGGCCAGTGCCAAAGACGGATAGGATCTATAGAGGCAGTCCTCTTCTAGGACTGGGACACAACAGCACATGAGGCAACTGACAGGGGTGATGTTAAGCTGTTGTGTCTCCATCCTGGTTGCCCCATTTCTAGCAGGTGATATGACACTACGGTGGTCACTGCCCAGATTGAGAAGTGGAAGGGAGTGTTGCTGGCCGCTAGAAACACTCATAATTCCACTGGGAGTTTGAGGCTCTGGTAGGGGCGCATGTGGGCATGGGAAGGAGCCCTGCACTCTGAGCACAGCCTCTCAGATGTAACGCAGTGGCTCTGGGAGCTCAAAGTCTCGGACCAGTGGGAGCTCTGACAAAAGGAGGAGAAACCCCCCCAGTAGACATGTGGCTCTGTCTGATCCACTCCTGCTGCCCCTTCTGGCAACTTCCCTGGGGAGGGAGGACCTGCTTCCCAGCAGGACCCTCATCGAGTCACTGTAGGGGTAAGTAGAGCAGGCCGGGGAGCCACAGCTGAATCACACTCAAGGGCCAGCACTAGGCATTGCCTCTCCATTCCTGAGTGTGGGGCAAGGGTCCCTGCTGAGTTTTACTCTTAGCAGTGGGCTTCCAGATCCCCATGCTCCTGGGTTCTTGACTGCGCGCCCTCACCAGCTGCCTCTCTGTGTCCCTTACCTCCTCAGGGGGAGCCCTGCCATCAAGGAAGACAGCACAGGACTGGGACCCACCCATGAACCCTTCTCAGGACAACCCAACAGCACCAGTGGGGATGTTCTCCTAAGCCGCAGAGGGCCTGGGCACGCCATCCATCCTCCAGGAAGAGCCATGGTGTTAATGCAGGGCAAGGGCAGCTCTCAGCAGTGGCCTGGTCTGGGAGGCGAGGGTGGTGGCACAGGTCCCTTAGGCATGCTCAGAGCTGCCCTGCTGCTCATCAGCCTGCCGTGGGGGGCCCAAGGGACAGCCAGCACCAGCCTCAGCACTGCTGGGGGTCACACTGTGCCACTGACTGGGGGCCGCTACTTGAGCATTGGAGATGGCTCTGTGATGGAGTTTGAGTTTCCTGAGGAGAGTGAGGGCATCATTGTGATCTCCAGCCAGTACCCAGGCCAGGCCAACAGGACGGCGCCCGGCCCCATGCTCAGGGTCACATCCCTGGACACAGAGGTGCTGACCATCAAGAACGTGAGTGCCATAACCTGGGGAGGCGGGGGTGGCTTTGTGGTGAGCATCCACTCAGGCCTGGCTGGGCTGGCCCCACTCCACATCCAGCTCGTGGACACCCATGAGGCCCCGCCCACACTGATTGAGGAGCGGAGAGACTTCTGCATCAAGGTCTCACCTGCTGAAGACACCCCTGCCACCCTCAGCGCCGACCTAGCCCACTTCTCGGAAAACCCAATACTCTACCTGCTCCTGCCTCTTATCTTTGTCAACAAGTGTTCGTTTGGGTGCAAAGTGGAACTCGAGGTTCTGAAGGGGCTCATGCAGAGCCCCCAGCCCATGCTGCTGGGCCTCCTGGGCCAGTTTCTGGTCATGCCCTTGTACGCTTTCCTCATGGCCAAGGTCTTCATGCTGCCCAAGGCCCTGGCTCTGGGCCTCATCATCACCTGCTCGTCGCCTGGCGGCGGGGGTAGCTACCTCTTCAGCCTCCTTCTTGGAGGGGACGTCACCCTGGCCATCTCCATGACTTTCATCTCTACGGTGGCTGCCACTGGCTTCTTGCCTCTGTCTTCGGCCATCTACAGCCGCCTGCTCAGCATCCATGAGACACTCCACGTGCCCATCTCCAAGATCCTGGGGACCCTGCTGTTCATCGCCATCCCCATAGCCGTGGGCGTGCTGATCAAGTCGAAGCTCCCCAAGTTCTCCCAGCTGCTGCTGCAGGTCATCAAGCCCTTCAGCTTTGTGCTCCTCCTGGGCGGCCTCTTCCTGGCCTATCGCATGGGGGTCTTCATCCTGGCAGGCATCCAGCTACCCATCGTACTGGTGGGTATCACGGTGCCCCTGGTTGGCCTGTTGGTGGGCTACTGCCTAGCCACATGTCTGAAGCTGCCAGTGGCCCAGCGGCGGACGGTCAGCATTGAGGTAGGGGTGCAGAACAGCCTGCTGGCCTTGGCCATGCTGCAGCTATCCCTCCGCCGCCTTCAAGCTGACTATGCCTCCCAGGCCCCCTTCATTGTGGCACTGAGCGGCACCTCCGAGATGCTGGCCTTGGTCATCGGCCACTTCATCTACAGCAGCCTGTTCCCAGTTCCCTGAGGCCTCTGGGTCAAGCTTTCATCAGCCAAAGTTCTCATGCACTATGCACTCAGAAAAATCCAGGCTTCTTTTTTTTTACTGATTTTTTATTCTCCAGCTTTCAGTGCCAAAGAGGCCATGCTGAGTTAGGTAGGTGGGCAGTGCCCAGAAAATATATTTCAATAAAAGAGAGAAGCAAGCTTGGGTCCCTTGTACTCTTTGCCCTTTGGGGCCTGGGCGTAGGGTTAGAAAGAGTGTGCTGGGTAAGTGTGGACCAGGGTGGAGGGCCAGCTTGGGTGACACGGTGACCCCTGCATAGGCTTTCTCTACCTGGGAGAGGTGGGAGGATGAGGGCAGAGGCGTAGCCCCCCTGCCCCCTCTGAAGCTCAGTGGGGTGTTTCGCAGCCAGACCAGAAAGGAGGAGGTAGAAAGCCACCAGACAGGGAGCGGAGGCGGGCCGTCTGTGGGTATGCGGGGCCAGGTGCCGCCAGCAGTCCTGGCGCGTGGGGTGGTCCAGGCAGTCCGCGGGGGCGAATGTACCTTCTGGCCCTCCCTTCTCCATGTCCCAGCTCCCAGATGACGCCAACCTGGCCCGACTGGTTCCTGCTCCCAACTCCCCCGCGCCGTTGCTTTGGGAGGGGTCCGCCGGCCAGGGCGGTCGATGCGCGTGTGCTAGGCGGGACCCCGGGGGGACTCCTCCCGGGGCGCAATTGGGCCGGGGGGCGGGGCCAGGGCGTGGACGGGGCAGGAGGGCGGGGCCGGGAAGCGCGGGCGGCGGGCGCGCCCCACTCGCTGCTTCCGGCGGCGGCGGCGGGCGGTTCCAGCGCGCGCCCGGGGCGGCGGCGCGCGGCGGGGGGTGGTTGGGGTGCGCGCCGGCCCGAGTGGACGCCGTCGCGACCGCCATGCAGCTGACGGTGAAGGCGCTGCAGGGCCGCGAGTGCAGCCTGCAGGTAGGGTCCCCGGGCCGGGCCGCCGGGTCCGGCGCGCTCTCTCGCCCGCTCCTGGCAGGGGGACCGGCAGGGCCGAGGGCGGGCACGGGGCGGCCGGGCCGAGGGCTGGGAGCCGGGAGAGCTGCCCTCGGGAGCGGACGCGTGGGCTTCGCCGTCTGGGGGCCGCGGGCTCAACCCTTGCCTCCCACCCTCCGCGCGGCCAGGTGCCAGAGGACGAGCTGGTGTCCACGCTGAAGCAGCTGGTCTCCGAGAAGCTGAACGTCCCCGTGCGCCAGCAGCGGCTGCTGTTCAAGGGCAAGGCCCTGGCAGGTACCCAGGGAGAGGAGACGCCCGGGGAGCCCCGCAGGAAGCGGGACCGGGGTGCGCGGGCCGAGGCCGGCAGCCGTGTGTCGGGTCGGGGTGCGGGCGCCAAGCGCCACATGACCCCAAGGGAGGCGGCCGCATGCCTCACAGCCGGATGCCGCGGCGCTCTGCTCCCGCCGCCCGAGGCGGCCTCGCGTCCCGGGCCACCCCCACGGCGGCGGCGGAGGAGGAACCCATCGATCTGTCTTTGGCAGATGGGAAACGACTCTCGGATTATAGCATCGGGCCCAACTCCAAGCTCAACCTAGTGGTCAAACCCCTGGAGAAGGTGCTACTAGAAGAAGGCGAGGCCCAGAGGCTGGCCGACTCTCCACCCCCGCAGGTCTGGCAGCTGATCTCCAAAGTCTTGGCCCGCCACTTCAGTGCGGCAGATGCCAGCAGGGTCCTGGAACAGCTGCAGAGGGTGAGAAGCGTAACCCTGAGCATCCTCTCCTGGCCCAGTTGCTCCCAGCCCCTACCTCTGTTGCAGTGTATGGCCCCCCACTGGCAGCCCCTCAATCTTCCTGCCCTTCTCTCCCCAGGATTACGAGAGGTCCCTGAGCCGCCTGACGCTGGACGACATCGAACGGTTGGCCAGCCGCTTCCTGCACCCTGAAGTGACTGAGACAATGGAGAAGGGCTTCTCCAAATAGAATTCTCGGAGCATGGGGAGGTGCCCAACGCCAGGCTACAGCTGCATGTCGCACTAAGTGTGTTCTCCTGTTGCAGTTGGGCTCATCATAATAATAGCTGGCATGTACCTGGCTCTGGCCAGGTGCTGGGCACTCCTCACAGCTTGACCTGGGTTTGCTTCCGCACCCTCAGAAGAGGTGAGCCAGCACAGCAGAGGCACCGGCGATGAAGTGGCAGAGCCCCAGTCGGAATCCAGCGGCTTCTGAAAGTGCCTTGGTGTGAGAAGGAGGAAGGGGCCGCTTGGAGAGCTGGGCTCTCGCATGTCATGTTTAGCCCACTGAGAATATACCCTCAGGTGACTCCCTCCCGATCCTGAAAGGGAAAGCAGCTGTCACCTGACTTCTGGCGGGTCCAACATAGCCCTCAGCTTACCTCTGCAGGAGGCCAAGTGACAGCCAGCCCTGGACCCCCCCACCCCCACAGCTGCTGCAGCCAGTGTGCGAGTGTGCGTTCGACAAATGGAAAAGCAGATTGGGGCCAGGGAGTCAGCAAGGCACCCCAGCTCTGTGATGTGACTTTGGGCGAGTCTCAGTGCCACTTGGTCCCCAGCCACGGACTCTGTACAGTGAGGGCCACTCCCCAACCTGAGTCAGTGTCCTCTGTCTCACAGGGCCCCTCTCCCTTCTGTTCAGTAAACAAACTGAAGCCAAAAGTGAAGCCGTGGCCAAGTGTGACCCAGAGATGGGGTGTCCTGGCCCTTAGTGACACAGCTCCTCTCTGGGGCACCCTATCTGCTTGTCTCCTCCAGGAGGCGTTAGGGCTGAGGGGTGACTCAGCAAGGCAGTGTCAGAGCTGGGACTGGGTGTAGGCCTTTGTCCTCGTCCCCAGCACTCGCGTCCCTGTGGAAGATGAACACATCCCAGCCACCTGTGTACAGGGGCTCACTTCGTGTGCTCCTTGTTGCCTGAGAGGAAACCTTGGGGTGCCAGGTGGGGGCAGAAGCATGGGCTGGGTTCCGATTCCTCCTCCTCCACCCTGCCCTGTGTGCGGGCACAAGAGGACATCTAACCACCTGCTCCTTGGAGGAGGCCCCCAGGGGTGGTAGAGGCTGGAAGGCAGCCATAGCAGGAGGACGCCACTCCGGCCCTTCACCCTTGCCAAGTGAGCTGCTCACAGTGTGGTCAGGGCTGCGCGTGCTGGAGGCCCTCCTGCCTGGGCCTTGTGGGGCAAATATTGGGTCCCCAGGCTGGAAAGATGGACAGAGGCCCAATGGGTGAAGGCTTTGAAGAGCACACAGAAGCCCCTGGCCCCCCACGAGAGCTGGAGAGCCATGTATATGGCTTCAAAGCCACCTATGGCAGGGACACACTTGTGAGCATGTGTGGCCTGCAGCTCAGGTGATACATTTACCAGTATTCTTGTTTGTGTGGTGCCAGGAAATTGATTTTGGAAAGTGAAATAACATTAAAGGTGAATGTGAGACTTCTACTTTTATCCAAAAGGAGCTATATTAGCTAGGCTGTTTCTGATATCCAATCATTGGTTTAACAATAAAGGCAATTTGTTTAATCAGTTAACGGAAATTTCTTGGCTTATGAAAGTGAAAAGTCCAGTGGTAATTGGCATTGGCAGCAGGTGAGCAATTTCATCCAGTGTCTTCCTGCCTCCCTCTGCGTTTGTATCTGCTACATCCCAGGCCACCACCTCCAAGGATGAAAAGATGGCTGCCTGCAGCTTCCACAGAATCCCTCCCTCACTGCCAGAGCAGCATCTTCTCTGTGTAGCACCTCTGCTGTCTCAGATGCCCCCAGCAAATAAACACTTTTCTCATTGGTCAGACTGGATTGTGTGTCCAATCATTTTGGCTGGGGTAGGGGGTAATTCTCCGTCAGGGCTGGCTCCCTGGAGCTAGGCATGGGGCCACTTCCCTGGACACACATGGGCTATGCAAGGGACAGAAGGCTCTGGGGGAGGGCTGGATGAATGGATATCCTCAATGGTGGCCGAAAATGGCAGCTGTCCACTACAGGGGCCATGCATGTGTCAGATCAGGGCCACCTTGCAGGTAGTGGAGGAGAGGGCTGGAGGCATCAAGATCACACAGGGAAAGCGTTTTCTGAGGCTTGGGTTAGGGAAAGCACCAGAGAGAGGAAACACTGCAGGGATGGGAGACAGGAAGTGGGGGAATTATTAGAGGACACTGGGGATTCTGCATGAAGATGGAGCAGCCACAGGCTGCAGCTCCCCCGATGCTGAGATCCTTTAACAGGGGTCAGAATGTTTACTGCAGGTGTTCCGCCCCTCTGAGCCAACTGTCTGCCCTGAGAGGTAACGCCGAGTCATCCACTGCCCCCTGCCCGGTGAAGGGCCCTGAGACCCACCACCTGCCCCTCAGGGAGGGGCCTCGGGACAGTATCTGAGTCCTGCGGCCATGGTGTGACTACAATGACATCAGGAGATAGCAGCATGAGTGAAGGGCCCAGCTGGGATGAGATGCTTTTGGTGTCGTTTCCCAAGGGCCCACGGGAGGAAGAGCGGCCTCAGAGGACAGCAGCATTTGCCTTGGGGTGGGGAGGTTCCCTGGCAATGGATTAGCTGTGCCCACAGTTTGCTGGCACTTTGCAGGTGTCCCATGTGAGCCTCACCAGCTCCAATAGATCTGCCCGGGCCTGGTACTCCCAGGAGTGGATGCAGCAGAGGTGACCAGCCTTGAGCCCCCCAGCCTTGAAGAGCCTTCAGGAGAGATGAGAGACACACAGCAACTGCCCTGTCCTCCTCCAGGGCCCAGCTGGAGCGGCCTGCATACACCTTTGGGGCCCCACTGAATGGCTGGCAGTCCTCATTCCTCACCCTCTTCCGCCTTTGCTCTCCTGCTGTTTCCACCGCTTGCTCCTTCTCAGGCTCTCTTGCTGGTTCTTCACACACACCCCACCCCTCAATGTTGGCGCCCCAGGGCTCTGTCCCTGAGCCCCTTCTCTTCTCTCTGTATCACTCCTTGGGGAGCTCATCCAGCTTGCTTTCTATTTCTGTGCCTCACTGCCATGTCTATGTCTCATCCTGGTCCTCTCTCCTGAGCTCCAGCCCATGTCTTCTAGACAGCGCCTGACTTTGCTGCAGACACCCTACTCATCACTGAGTGCCCCCCTGTGTCCCAAGTGCTGGCAACCCTGAGACTGGAAGACACAGTCCCTTCCCTCTTGGCACTCACGTCCAGCACTGGCCAGCTCCTCAGCACACACATTTTCTCCATGGCCCAACTGGATGAATGGTAATGCCACTCAGCCAGGCTTCTGAGGGAGCAGGAGGCCATCTTTGCCTCTCCCAACTAGCCATTCTCCACAGGCAATCAGGCAAGAATATTTTTGGAAGCATCCAGGGCAGCTGATACTGTATCCTTTCCTCCTCTGACCACACTCACCCCCAGCCCCCTCATCAGGCAGCTGGCAGGGTCAGGCTGCCCCACTGTTGAAGAGGCTCAGTTTGATCACGTGGTCCAGGTGGCGGCTGCCAGATCTCTCCCCTGTAAAGACGCAGTTTCCCTTCCTGATTCACAAGTAATTTGGGGTAATATTTGGGGACTTTGTGAATATCCTGTCCCCAACAACCTTTCAGCTAATGCTTTTGCCATCCAGTGACAATCCTTGCCTGAATCAATTTTTTTTTTTTTTTTTTTTTTTTTTGTGAGATGGAGCCTCACTCTGTCACCCAGGCTGGAGTGCAATGGCGTGGTCTTGGCTCACTGCTATCTCTGCCTCCTGGGTTCGAGAGATTCTCCCGCCTCAGCCTCCTGAGTAGCTGAGACTACAGGTGCGTGCCACCACACCCGACTAATTTTTTTTGTACTTTTAGTAGAGATGGGATTTCACTGTGTTGGCCAGGCTGGTCTCGAACTCCTGACCTCGCAATTCACTCGCCTCGGCTTCCCAAAGTGCTGGAATTACAGGCGTGAGCCACTGCACCTGGCCATCCTGAATCAATTATTAAGTTAATAACAATTATTACATTGGTGGTTGCAAAAATGGTAATTTTCTGATAGTTTTTTCTACAGCCATTACTTGCCATTTCCCTATAAAAACCTTTCCTTCATCTCTGCTTTCTTTCCTGAATATCATGGACTTTTTTGTTTGTTTGTTTGATTGAGACAGAGTCTCACTCTGTTACTTGTGCAGAGTGCAGTGGCTAGATCATAGCTCACTGTAGCCTTGACTTCCTGGGCTCAAGCAATCCTCCTGCCTCAGCCTCTCTAGTAGCTGGGACCACAGGCACACACTGTCACAGCCGGCTAAATTTTTTTTTTTTTTTTGAGACAGAGTTTTGCTCTTGTTGCCCAGGCTGGAGTGCAAAGGTGCGATCTGGGCTCACCACAACCTCCGCCTCCCGGGTTCAAGCCACTCTCCTGTCTCAGCCTCCCGAATAGCTGGGATTACAAGCTCCTGCCACCACAACTGGCTAATTTTTGTATTTTTAGTAAAGATGGGGTTTCACCATGTTAGCCAGGCTGGTCTCAAACTCTTGACCTCAGGTGATCCATCCATCTCGGCCTCCCAAAGTGCTGGGATTATAGGAGTGAGCCACCATGCCAGGCCTGGCTAAAATTTAATAATTTTTTTTTTTTTTTTTTTGGTAGAGACAGGGTCTCACCATGTTGCTCAGGCTAATCTCGAACTCCTGGCCTCAAGTGATCCTCCTACCTCAGCATCCAAAAGTTCTGGGATGACAGGCTTGAGTCAAGACACCTGGCCAAGCCAATTCATTTTTTTGTGGGGAGGGGAGTGGGGGTAGAAATACTATATGGCCGGGCACGGTAGCTCACGCCTTAATCTCAGCGCTTTGGGAGGCTGAGGCAGGTGGATCACTTGAGCCCAGGAGGTGGAGACCAGCACAGGCAACATAGTGAAACCCCACCTCTACCAAAAAATACAAAAATTAGGGGTGGGGGACAAAAAAAAATTACAAAAATTAGCCGAGCGTGGTGGCACACAGCTGTACCACACCTGTAGTCCCAGCTACTCGGGAGGCCGAGGTGGGAGAATCACTTGAGTTCAGGAGGTGGAGGTTGCAGTGAGCTGAGATTGTGCCACTGCACTCCAGCCTGGGCAACAGAGCAAGTCTCTGTCTCAAAAAAAAGAGAAAGAAAAAGAAAGAAGAAAGAAAGAGAGAAAGAGAGAAAGAGAGAAAGAAAGAAAGGGAGGGAGGGAGGGAGGGACGGAGGGAGGGAGGGAGGGAGGGAAAGAAAGAAAGAAAGAAAGAAAGAAAAAGAAAGAAAGAAAGAAAGAAAGAGAAAGAAAGAGAAGGAGAAAAGAAAAGAAAGAAAAAGGAAAGAAAGAAAGAGAGAGAAAGAGAGAAAGAAAAGAAAGCGAGCGAGCTGGGCACGGTGGCTCATGCCTGTAATGTCAGCACTTTGGGAGGCCGAGGCGGGCGGATCACCCAAGGCCACGAGTTCGAGACCATCCTGGCTAACATGGTGAAACCCCGTTTCTACTAAAAATACAAAAAATTAGCTGGGCGTAGTGGCACGCACCTGTAATTCCAGCTACATGGGAGGCTGAGGCAGGAGAATCGCTTGAACCCAGGAGGTGGAGGTTGTAGTGAGCTGAGATCGTGCCATTGCACTCCAGCTTGGGAAACAAGAGTAAACTCTGTCTCAGAAAAAGGAAGGAAGGAAGGGAGGGAGGGAGGGAGGGAGAGAAGAGAGGGAGGGAAGGGAGGGAGGAGGGAAAGAAAGAAAAAAGAGAGAAAGAAAGAAAGAGAAAAGAAAGAAAGAAAAGAAGAAATACTATATAGTAAATTGAAATGGGCAAATGTGATGAAGAATGCCTGTGGGTACTGAGTTACACTGGTGATCCTGAAGGCCTCTTGGAGGTGACATTGGAGCCAAGGTCCTAATGACAAGGAGGAGCTAGCCATGGGAAAGTTTGGGGACAGTCTTACAAATAGAAGAATAAGTGCAAAGGGCTGGGGTCAGGCTACCCTTGGTCAGAAGCAGAGAGAAGGTCCCAGAGGCCACAAAGAATGAGGGAGCAGGCAGGTGGGGTAAGAGGCAAGAGAAGGAGCTGGGAGTTAGGTCACATTGGACTTTTATAAGATAGAGCAAGGAGTTTGGACTTTAGTCCAAGAGCAAAGGGAAATCATTTTAGTGTTTTAAGCAGGGATGTGATCCCATGCAATTTTTTTTTTTTTTTTTTGAGACAGTCTCACTCTGTTGCCCAGGCTGGAGTGCAGTGGCACAATCTCAGCTCACTGCAACCTCCCCCTCCTGGGTTCAAGCGATTCTCCTGCCTCAGCCTCCCGAGTAGCTGGGATTACAGGCATGCACCACCACACCCAGCTAATTTTTGTATTTTTAGTAGAGATGGGGTTTCACCATGTTGGTCAGGCTGGTCTGGAACTCCTGACCTCAAGTGATCTGCCTGCCTTGGCCTCCCAAAGTGCTGGGATTACAGGCATGAGCCACTGCGCCCAGCCCCATGCCATTTAAATTAGAAATTAAAAAGTCATTCTGCGGTGTGGTGAATAGGTTGTAGAGGGGAAAGTGTAAAAGAGAATCAGCCAGGAAGCTGTTGACGGAGGTCAAGGAAAGATGCTGGCTTCCACGGCGGACTAGCAGTGGAGAGCGAGAAGTGGGCTGATGTGGAACCTATTTCAGAGGGAAACCCAACAGGATTTGCTGATATAGTTCAGTGTTCAATCCTTCCTTATGACTGCAAAGGAGGAAAATAGGTTGTCCAAACATGACAAACACTGTTGGAAATTTTATGTCATTTGATTTATTCATTTTTTATTTTTATTATTTTTCTTTTTGAGACAGTCTCCCTGTCGCCCAAGCTGGAGTGCAGTGGCGTGATGTCGGCTCACCACAACCTCCACCTCCCGGGTTCAAGTGATTCTCCTGTCCCAGCCTCCCGAATAGCTGGGACTACAGGCGCACACCACGACACGCAGCTAATTTTTGTTATTTTTAGTAGAGACGGGGGTTTCACCATGTTGGCCAGGATGGTCTTGAACTCCTGACTTCAAGTGATCCACCTGCCTTGGCCTCCCAAAGTGCTGGGATTACAGGCGTGAGCCACCGTGCCTGGACGGATGTCACTTTAAATACTTTTTTTTTTTTTATTGTAAATGTCATAAAAGACCACTTCGGAAAAATTGGAGGGAAAACACAAAAAGGAAATGAAAATCACCCACCACACTATTAGCAGAGACCATGAGGATTTACCTGTTGCTGTATTGTTCTAGGATTTCTCTACATATGTACAGTAAGAGACTAAGTTGGCATTTTCTTTTATTTTTTGAGGCAGGGTCTGGCTCTATCAATCAGGCTGGAGTGCAGTGGGGCCATCACGGCTAACTGCAGCCTCTGCCTCCCGGGCTCAGGCTGTCCTCCCATCTCAGCCTCCCTAATAGCTGGGACCACAGGTGTGCACCATCACACCCAGCTAATTTTTGTATTTTTTGTAAAGGCAGGGTTTCACTGTGTTGCCCAGGCTGGTGTCGAACTCCTGGGCTCAAGCAATCAACCCTCCTCAGCCTCCAAGAAGCTATGACTACAGGCACGCTCCACCATGCCCAGCTAATTTTTAAAATTTATTTTTGTATTTTTTGTAGAGACGGGGTCTCACTATGTCACCCATGTTTGTCTTGAACTCCCGGGCTCAAGTGATCCTCCTCCCTTGGCCTTCCAAAGTGCTGGGATTCCAAGCGGGGGCCACTTTGCCTGGCCTAAACTGGCATTTTCATACTCATAGTTGCGCAGTCTGATTCTTCACGTTATATTAGACCTAGACCCACCGCCAGTACTTTCGTTCAAGGCCCTGTCATTTTTCGCCTCCGTGCAGGCCTTCTGCTGACAGGCTCCCCGCTCTGCGCAGCCCACCCACTCTAAAATGCTTCCTCTAAAATGCAAATCCGATGCTTCACAGTCCATGGTGAAGCCCCGTTGGTTGGGCATTGGGGTCGAGGGCAAGAGCAGTATCCTTGGGGGTTACCCGACCCTGCCACCCTCCCTTTGCGAATCGCAACATGGACGTTGTGCCACATCTCCTGGGGATCTTGGGTCCAGGTAAGAAACAGGGCGGGAAGCCGTCCGGGCACCCCAGGGCCTCACTGGGGCCTCCAGGGACGAGGGGGAAGGCCCTGCCAGCGCAGGCGCGCTAAGGTCACAAGGCACGCTTAGGGGCGGAGCCTCGCGGGGTGCGCCTCTGGGATAGGCGACCACGGTGTCTTCAAAAGCCCCGTCAGGGCTGGCTTCCTGGGGCCGGACCGACTGTGGGTCAGTTTGCACCAGCGCCCTGGAATCGAGTTACGCGCGAAGGGGCAGAGTTTCTGGAGGAAACCACAGCCTCTCAAGCGCTGACCGGGTCTCAGAAGACGCCCGGCAGGGCCGCTTGGCGGGAACTGACCACGCGCCAGGAAGGCTCTCCAGGGACCTGCGCAGACGCGTGTGGGCGGAGTCGTGCGCGGGGGGCGGGGCTTCGGGAAGGCACCACAGAGAGGGCGGGGCGTAGGACCTGCGCTTCGTGGGTGGAGTCGGAGCGGCGCGGCGGCGGTCATGCGGGAGGCGGATGCACACGCAGGCGGAGGCGCCGACGGCGGGGATGGCCAGGGTGGTCACAGCTGCCGCGGGGTCGTGGACACAGCTGCAGCTCCGGCCGGTGGCGCTCCCCCAGCGCACGCGCCAGGTTCCAGCAGAGACGCCGCGTCTGCGGCCAGGGGGTCAGGAATGCGGCCGCACATATTGTATCCTTTCCGAGCTGGGGGCTGCTTGCGGCGGGGCGAGGGCTGGACTCCGGGAGAAAGAAAGGAGGGCGGGCGGGAGCCGACGGAAAGGGTAGCAGGGGGGACCGGGGCTGGGGTATACAGTCAGAGGTGGTCGGAGGAGGGGAAGAAATTGAAATGGAGGGAGCTCTGCTAACGGTGGCCTGGGCGAGGTAAGGAGTGAAGGGGGTGACGCTAGGCAGGGTGACCTGAGGGGTGGCTTCAGAGGAGCAAGAAGGCCTGAGACATAGGCAAAATCGTATCAGATGGCACCTTAACCGAATGACCCCCAGCACCCTCAGCGTGCCTTTCCCGACCCCCTTGGAGGCGGAAATCGCCCATGGGTCCCTGGCACCAGATGCCGAGCCCCACCAAAGGGTGATTGGGAAGGATCTCACAGTGAGCGGCAGGATCCTGGTAGTGTAAGTTCTGAAAGGGACCGGGGTTGGGGGAGGCGACCGATGGAGACATGGGAGACACCCAAGGATGAGCCCTAAGGAGCGCCAGGTGCGCTGGGCCGGTCTCTGCCTGAGGGGCTGTGTAATGGCAGGGCTCCCAAGGGTTTGCTGTATTGGGTGCCTGAGGGGCAGAGCGAGGGACCAGGAGTTGCCACCTCCAATTTGATTTTCTTTTCCCCTCACTTTTAGCCGCTGGAAAGCTGAAGACTGTCGCCTGCTCCGAATTTCCGTCATCAACTTTCTTGACCAACTTTCCCTGGTGGTGCGGACCATGCAGCGCTTTGGGCCCCCCGTTTCCCGCTAAGCCTGGCCTGGGCAAATGCAGCAAGGTCCCACTTTGTGTCTCCTCCTAGGCAGTGCGTCCATCCTTCCCTAGGGCAGGAATTCCACAGTTGCTACTTTCCTGGGAGGGCTTCATGTTTTATCTGGTTCTTAAATGTTTGTTGCTACAGAAAATAAAACTGAGCTACTATTCCAAGTCTGAGTTTATTTTCAGCTGCAGCACCTCCCAGTATTCTTGTGCTTGGGTTGCTGGGGAGGTTCTAGAATTCAGATATTCAAGGAGTACAAGGAAATTGAAGACAATTTAGGAAATGGAAGAAAATGAAAATCAATTGGGTTCTGTCATTCAGAATTAACTACCGTCAACATTTTGGAATACTTCCTGTTTTACAGTTACATTTACATAGTAAATGTAACTGTAATATACACCACATAATATTTGCAAGTTTAGTGTTAAATTTTTTTCCTGATTTTTAAATCTAACATGAGCTTTTTTCCTCTTAACGATCAGTGAAGAAAGTGCTGGGGCAATTGACTAGTGTCTGGGGCAAGGAGTTGGCTCCCTGGAAAAATACAGTGTCTCCAGCGTTAGGGCTCTTTCGTAGATTCTATCAGATTTTCTGAGAGTGGAAAGGAAGAGGTAGAACTGCTTTTATTCTCAGAAAATAAGGAAATGGTTTGATCCTTTTGAGTCTTGCTTTGAAGATGTGCTGTGTGGGACCAGAGCAGCTCTTACTGTAGGCTTGTTTCCCTCTATGGAAGCAACAAACACCATTCTGGGCACCCTGGCCAGTGCTGCCTAGGTGAACATGAGCTTCTCTATCCTGGTGGGTGGGGACAGCTGCTACTCCTTGTCCTGCTTGCACACTGGAGTTTCTGTTCATCCTCACCTGCTGGTGACGGCCTTCCCTGGTCTTGGGTAGCTTCCTCACACGCCTCTGCTCACCAGTAGTCTTAGTCCGCTGAACACTGGAGCAGGAGCCTCTGTGGATATCCAGGGTTCTTTCCCTGTGCAGCTCTCTTCTCTCTGGTTCTCCGCCCTGCAAACTCCAGCTGCTGGGACGCTCTGAATCAGTTTCAACTCCTAAAGTCCGGGTGTCTGCCAGGCTCCACCAGGAAACTCCACACAGGACACTGGGCCAGTCGCATGGCTTACCTTGTTTCCCAGCTCCCACACGTCACTGTCCCTCACTGGCCCACAGCCAGTTTTTTTATACTCTGCATTCCATATATTTTGTCTGGTTTGGGGTGTTTCATTTGGCATGACATATCCAGTCCCTATTACTCCCTATGGAGGAACAGTTTCCCTTTGTAGAATCTGGGGAGCTCTGCCAGTGGTGACGGTGGCACTGGCCTTCAGCTTATGAAGATGACACTTTCCTCTCTCCCTCTCTTTTGCTCTCATTCCTTTCTTCCTTATTATTTTTTAGACATTAATTATTGATGAATAGTTGACAATTTAGATCTTTCACTTTTTTTTTTTTTTTTTTTTTGAGACGGAGTTTCACTCTTGTTGTCCAGGCTGGAGTGCAATGGTGCGATCTTGGCTCACCGCAACCTCCGCCTCCCGGGTTCAAGCGATTCTCTTGCCTCAGCCTCCCAAGTAGCTAGAATTACAGGCATGCACCACCACGCCCAGCTAATTTTGTATTTTTAGTAGAGACGGGGTTTCTCCATGTTGGTCAGGCTAGTCTCGAACTCCCGACCTCAGGTGATCTGCCTTGGCCTCCCAAAGTGCTGGAATTACAGGCATGAGCCACCGCGCCCAGCCGATCTTTTATTTTTTAATTATTATTATTTTTTTGATACAGGGTCTGGCTCTGTCACCTAGACTGGCACAATCACGGCTCACTGCAGCCTTGGTCCCCAGCACCTCAGCCTCCTGAGTAACTGGGACCATAGGCATGCACCACCATGCCTGGCTAATTTTTTATTTTTTGTAGAGAGGGGATCTCGCTTTGTTGCCCAGGCTGGTCCTGAACTCCTGGGCTCAAGTGATCTTCCCGCCTGGGCCTCCAAAAGTGCTGGGATGACAAGTGCGAGCCACCACACCTGGCCCCAATTTAGCTCTGTTTCACTTCCTCTTCCTCTCATGATGCTTCTGGTAGATTCCATCCATTTCTGAGGGATTTCCCCTGAGCTTAAAACTGCCTTGTTTTCCTGTGGCTTAGTTGTCATTATCACGTGATGGTAATATTTTCAACCATCTCCCTTATCCTCTGTCCTCTGTCCAGATGGTTCTGTCTGGGCCAATGGCACAGCTGTCATCCCGCAACTTCTCTTTATCCTGGGCTACAATCCAGTCCTGCAGTTGGTTGTTACGTGGACATGTCTAGTTTTGGTAAACACCTACAGTCCTATAACCACCACCACTGTCTGGCACTGTGGCCCCACAGCTGGATGGCTGGAGCTGGCAGCTTTTAAACCCAACTTAGGTGGCTGTCCAAGCCACCCTATTTAAAATTGCATCTCAAAAACAAAACAAAACAAAAATAAAAACAAAAAAAGAAGAAAGGCCAGGCACGGTGGCTCATGCCTGTAATCCCAGCACTTTGGGAGGCTGAGGCAGGCGGATCACCTGAGGTCGGGAGTTCGAGACTAGCCTGACCAACATGGAGAAACCCTGTCTCTACTAAAAATACAAAATTAGCTGGGCGTGGTGGCGTGCACCTGTAATCCCAGCTACTCAGGAGGCTGAGGCAGGAGAATCACTTAAACCCGGGAGGCGGAGGTTGCAGTGAGCCAAGATTGCACCATTGCCCTCCAGCCTGGGCAACAAGAGTGAAACTCTGTCTCATACAAAAAAAAAAATTGCATCTCACTTGGTTGGGCACAGTGGCTCACAACTGTAATCCCAGAATTTTGGGAGGCCAAAGCAGGAGGATCACTTGAGCCCAGGAGGTTCAAAACCAGCAAGACTCCATCTCTACTAAAGAAAAAAAAAAAAAAAAAAAAAAACAGCTGGGTATGGTGGCAAGCACTTGTAATCCTAGCTACTCAGAAGGCTGAGGCAGAAGGATCACTTGAGCCCAGGACATCAAGGCTGCAGTGAGTTGATTTTGCCACTGCACTCCAGCGTGGACAACAGGGCAAGATCCTGGCTCACGCCTGTAATCCCAGCACTTTGGGAGGCTGAGGCAGGTGGATCACGAGGTCAGGAGATTGAGACCATCCTGGCTAACACGGTAAAACCCCGTTTCTACTAAAAATACAAAAAATTAGCCGGGCGGGGTGATGGGCACCTGTAGTTCCAGCTACTCGGGAGGCTGAGGCAGGAGAATGGCGTGAACCCGGGAGGCGGGGCTTGCAGTAAGCCGAGATCATGCCACTGCACTCCAGCCTGGGTGACAGAGTGACATTCCGTCAAAGAAAAAAAAACATAAAAAGTAAAAATAAGATTCCATCTCACCTGGCCGGGCACAGTGGCTCATGCCTGTAATCCCAATACTTTGAGAGGCTGAGGGGTGAGGATCACTTGAGGCCAGGAATTCAAGACCAGCCTGAACAACATAGCAGCAACCTATCTCTACAAAAAAAAAAAAAAAAAGCCTGGCATAGTAGACTGTACTTATACACCCAGCTATTCAGGAGGCTGAGGTGGGAGGATCACTTGAGCCCAGGAGTTTGAGACTGCACTGAGCTGTGATCTTGCCACTGCACTCCAGCCTGGGCAACACAGCTACACTCTGTCTCAAAAAAAATAAATAAATAAATTGCATGTCACCTTCTCCCCACCTGCATTACTTAACAGTCCTGGGAGTAAGACTTTGGTAGGTGCACCATGATGGGTGCCACAACCTCGACAGTACGCAATTGTCAGGTTTTGAAGGAGTTGGCTGCAGCTGAAACCACCGGAGGGTTCTAAACAGTGAGGCAACATGATCCACCTTATATCATAACAGGATGTCTCTGCCTCCCACGCTGAGAACAGGCTGAAGAGAGCCAGGGCAGAAGCAGGGAGACTGGCATCCAGGCCGAGATAGACAATGGCACGGGAGAGCTGGGTGGGGGTGGTGGAAGGGAGGAGAATCTATCTACCTTGAATCTGTCTTGAAGGTAGAGCCACCGGGGTTTGCTGATAGGTCGGGCATGGCTCTGGACCTCCCCAAACCCTCTGGGACCCTGCAAGGAGTGGTCCTTTCTCCCATAATGGGGCTCCAGCTCATGCAGCATCCACAGGTCTACTGACCTGCCCCAAGGACAGAGCCCCACATGGATGGCATTTCCCCAACATTTAATCAGGAAAAAACATTCCATGAACAAAGAAAAACTCATGCAACTAAAGAGGAGAGAACAGGGGGTCTGGGACTGTGAGACAGGGCCAGATTCCTCAGAGGAGGCAGAAGACATAGAGTAGTAAGGCACGGCCACCTTGGCCCCACAGGGCGGGCGCTGGATGGAGCGGGCGCTGAATGGGGCGGCTGAAGGAGTTGGAGCAGGTGCAGACAACACTGAGGACGTTTGGCAGTAGGCTCAGGAGGAGGAGCGTTCTAGGGCCCCCAGGCCCAAGTCAGGCCCTGGCACAAGCCTGAGTCCAGCTCTCCAGGTACTCAGAGGGAATAGGGCCCCAAGATGCTTGAGGGGGACCCTGTGGTCCAGCGTGGCACAGCCACAATTCTGAGAAAGCTTTGGAGGCCTCACCCCAAGTGCTGCTAGTACCGTGACCCTGCCTTGGAATGGGTGGGGTCAGCCATGGCAAGGGTGAGGTGCCAGAGGCCAGACCAAGGCTGATAATGCTACACAAAGGAAACCAGACAGGTGGCAGGGCCCAGGACAACTCAAGGAGAGGCAGGTGAGTGAGGCTGGCGACATCCGGTGGGGGACACATATTTACAGATGGAGACGGAGGCGAAGTTCGATTCAATAAATAGGCAGAGGGATATAAATAGCAGGGAGGGTGGGGCTGTCCCAACACCTGGCCACAGGGCAGGAGGGTGGGGGTATTGCTGCTGCTGGGGTGGGGGCTCGCCCTGTCACCCCTCCCCCTGCAGGGCCCAAAGCAAGGCACTAATGAAGGGGGCCTCGGTGTGCTGGGGGCATCGTGGCCAGGGTGACCTGCCCCACGATACCCAATCCAGGACTCAGCCCAGGGACCCAGGCTTGAGCCAGCCACTCCCCTGGATGGGAGGATGGCACAGGACTGAGAAGCCCCCTCCTCACCGATTCCACCACCTTAGCTGTCGCTGGACACGAGGCTGATGATCTGTTCCAGTTTCTGCCGCAACTTATGCTTCCGACAAGAGGCATCTCGGTCCAGAGCCGTGAGAATCTGGGGGAGAGGGGTCCCCTGGAGCTGGGCTCTGTAGGGGGCGCAGCTCCTGCCATGCAAAGTCCCCACTTCCCAGCTGGGCTCCTCCCTCCCACACGCCTCACCCCTCCATCCTCCCCCGCAGCCCCTGTACAAACCCCCCAGCTCTCCCCAGCCCCAAATGCCCCTCCGACGACAGCACTTTCTCCTCCTCCTCTCTACGGCTAGGGTGCGGCCTCTCCCTAGAGTGACCTGGACTCTGGACTCGCCATGCTGGATTCCCCCTCCCATTACCTCCTAGCCCAAGCCTCCCTCGCCAGGACCCCGTGACCCTCGCCAGACCCAGTGAGTGTTCTGCAGGTCACCATCCTTCACCAGCAGCAGCACTGGAAGATGGAGCCGGCCACTGCCACTCCCTGACCTGTGAGGGGTCCTCACTGGCTCAGGTTGCCAGACCCCACCAGGCGCTCTCGGGCATCCTCCCCGCTGGCTGCTGCGCCTCCCCTCCCCTCCCCTCCCCTCTTTGTGTCCTGGGGCCCTGGGCTCAGTGCTTGGGCCGCTTCTCCCTCCACACCCACTTGCGGCTTCCCTGTGAGCTCATCCAGGCTCAGGGCTTTAAATGCCATCCACAGGCTCACAAATGTGTCCAGCCCAGACTCCATCCTAAAGTTCACACCTCTATGTCCTCCTGCCTCCGGCCATTTCTCATCACAAAGCCTGACCCATCCCTTCCAGTGCTCAGGCCCTTTAACTTTTGCCCAGTGGCCACTTTGTACCCAGCCAGTGGCTTATCTCCTGGGTCCCTCAAATTCCAGCATCTACCTGTGATCCCAGAAATAGGCTCTGTGTCCCTTCTGTCCCCAACCCCCACCAACCCTCCTGCCTTTGTCACTGGCTGCACTTTCAGGACCAAGTAACTGGGAGTCTGTGGGGATGACACACACCTCCTGGCGGTACTTGGTGACATAGAAGTAGAGCTCACTGAGTGCACTCAGGACATTGAAGTCGCTGGCGTGGAGGCGGGACTGCTCCACCAGGTAGGCATCCATGTCCTGGTCGCTGATGGATGCCATCTTTGCAATGTCTCGATAATACCTGTTGGGACCCTGAGTATGTCACTCGGGCGATATCACAAAAACTAGAACCCCTGCCCTCACTGCCCGGCCGGCCCCCGGGCTTCCTGCCTGTAGCTGGCCTGCCTCGCACAGGCAGCCCAGGGAGGGGCAGGTCCTGCCCTCTGCCACCCACAGCAGGGCGGAGCCCACCTCTCCACCCAGCTCTTGTAGTTGGGGATGTCCTTGGCGTAGAGCAGTTTGTTGGAGGGCGAGTCCTTCCCCAGGCGGTGCTCGGATGTAGAGCAGGAGTCCATGAAGGTCTGGGCTACCACCGACAGGCAGGCATCCGTGATGCTGTTCTTGTGGATGTCAAACACGAACTGCGGGTTCTTGATCACATTCACCCAGAAGCGCAGCGGCAGGCTGTGGACAACAGAGGGACATGCGCCTGAGGCTCCCTAGTTAGCCCCAAGGGTCCCCTCCCATGTGCACCTCTTTCCTGTTGGGCCGGCTCACATCTTGTCCAGAGGTGGTGAGAGCAACACATTTAGGGTGAACGGCCTTTCCTCTAAGTCTCTGCTGAACTTCTGTTCTCAATAGGTCTCAACCCCCTCCGCAGCTTCTCCTGTCACCGCTCTCACCACCTGCGACCGACCACCAGCATCTCTACCTGGTGCAAGACCCCAGAGGGCAAATGCCTCACCACCACCATCCCACCCACCCAGGCAGTCCAGCTCCAGAACCGGACGCAACAGGTCCCTTGGCTTGATGGCACTGTGTCAACCCCAGGCCAGGCCTCATTCCCTCCTGCCTGGATGCTACTCCAGGCCCTGGGTCTCAGCAGAGGCACCAGCATCTTCCGCCCACCAATCTCCAGACGGGCTGCTGGCAGCCCAGCATGGGGCGATACCAGTTGCTCTTCCAGGTGTGGCGCACGTCGGGGTCGCTGATCTGGCGCTGGTCCGCCTGCTCATCCAGGAAGTCGAACATGTACTTGATGGCCAGGGGCAGGGCCGAGCCCCGGTGGGCTGTGCTGAACACTGTCTCAAAGAGGTCATCCACGAACTTCTGCAGTGTGCCCTGTGTGCGGCAGAGACGTCACAGGCTATGAGGGAGCCAGGTCAGGATGTCCCCAGAGCAGAACAGATGGAGGCAGAAAGGCTTGGCAAAGAGAGGGGCTTCCCTACAGGGCCAGTGGCGTCTCAGATAGACACGGCCTTTATCTAAGGCTCAGAGTTCTCATAGCAAAGACCCTAAGAAAGACCCACTGGAAGCAAATGATCCACGACCCCCTCCCCTGTAAGGCCGGGACAACCTCTGGGCTGAGGCCAAGGTGGCGAGAGGCAGGCCCACACCTTGGTGGCCAGCAGCCGTGTCAGGTAGATCTCGGAGACCATCTTGCTGCCACGGTCCCCCTCGCGATGGTCGGCATGGTCGTGGTTTTTCACCAGGTGCCACAATTTGGTGCCCGTCTCCTGGTCAGGCGTAATCATGGGTGCCCGTGAGCGGAGGCTATCAGGGCTGCTGGCCGTGCGGAGCAAGCTCTCTGGAGCAGAGAATGCATGTGACCCTTAGGCCACCACCTGGCCCCTGCCCCACTCTCCCGGGAGCTCAGCCACGTGTGGGGACCCATCTGCCCTCGCTGGCCGACCCTCCATCTACACTCCACAGAATCGATGGCACTTGGAAGTGGGGGTTCCCTGGGACGGCTTAAGCAGCCTCGAAGGGCACACGGCCACCACACTGAGGACACCTACCGTAGCGGCTGAGGGAGCGGGTGAAGGTGAAGGAGTTGGCCATGTTATAGGCAGACACTTGTTTGGGCACCAATGCCACCAAGGAACCATCTGTCACCTGGAGGCCCCAGAGACAGAGGGAGGCAGTGCAGGAAGCTGAGAAGCCAAGGAGCCCCCACCCACCCCCACCCAGGAGGGGAGCCCACGAGTCCAGCGAGAAGGGCGAGGGGAGCCAGGGCCACTGCTCCTGTGTCCTGCTGCAGCTCAAGGCAGGGTCCTGGCTCCCAGGTGGCCCTGGGGGGGAATGGGCCCCAACCTCTCACCTGGTAGTGGGCCAGTGAGTTGAGCCTCTTCCAGTCACACTCGATCTTGGTGGTGACATCCTCATCCTGGAGGATGATGCGAGTCATGCGGCCCTGGCGCCACTCTGTGGGCCACAGACAGCCCTTAAGATTATGCTGGCAGCCCCCAAGTCCCGGCCCACTCCTCTTAGGGAACAGGGTTCAGGTGGGGAGCGGCAGAGCCCACAGAGGTCACACGGCACAGGAGGGGATGAGTGGGAGCCAGGAGGAGAGGGTGGGGACCTCACCCAGGTCCATGTCCTCAGCTTTGGGGCGCTGGGAGTACGGAATGCCCTTGTACACAGTGTCCAGCAGCTTATCTTTGGCCTGGGTGATGCTGTCACAGTTGAGAACCTTCACTGGGACCTGGGCACTGCTCTCGTTCTCCGGACACACGCAGTGAAGGGTCTGAGGGGAAAGCGGACTCCAGTGTCAGTCTGGGGCGAGGCCTCTCTCTGCACCCACACCTCTGGCCCGCCTGGGCCTGCACTCACCAGTGTCTTGTAGTCGATCTGCTGACGGATGAGCTTGTCCTCGCTCAGGGAGTATCGTGCCTCGCCCGTGATGGCATCAATGGGGCCCTTCTCCATCTGCTGCTTGATGGCACAGTAAAGCAGGAAGAGAGGCTCCCCAGCGCACTCCTGCAGCCAGGGACAGGTGCACAGCTGGCTGCCTGCCTGACCACTGGCCGGTCCTCTGCCACCACCTCCCTGCCGCCCGCCCACCTGGCACACCTTCAGAAACTTATGCAGCAGGAATGTGAACCAGTTGGTAAGCATCTTCTCAGCCACTGACTCTGTCCTAGGGCAAGAGAAGGGGGCTCAGGCCTGGCAGGGGTGGGGCTTGGGCAGGGCGGAGGGCCGGGCAGGACAAAGGCGTGGCCTGGATAGAGCGAGGCAGGTACCTGCGTAGCAGCAGCTTGGGGTGGTTCTTGCTCTCGAGGTTTTTCTCGATGAGGTCAGCCAGCAGTTGCTTGAGCAGCCCCGTGGCATAGTCGAGCCGGCTCTGCAGGGCCACCATGGTGAGCGAGGCCACGGTGCCGCGGTCACGCATGGAGAAGCTGCTCTGGGCCTCCAGCGTGTGGATGAAGGTAAGCACAAAGGCGCGGCTGTGCAGCAGCTGCCCGAAGAGGCGCAGGGCCTTCTCCACGTTGGGTGGCGTCTGTGGGAAGCAAGAGGTCTCAGAGGGTGGGGGCGGCCCTGAAGGGAATTGCGGGGGCAGGCCAGGCAGAGGCTCACATCCAGCTCCTTGAGCACCGGGTGGGCCTCGATGCCCGGGAAGAGCACGCGCACGGCATAAGTCCGGTAGTCCAGGAAGGGGATCTGCACCTCGTCCATGTGGTTAGTCAGCTCATTGATGTCTGTCTGCAGCTCTGCGAAAGCTGGGGGGTGGAGAGAGGGAATGAGTGGGCAGGAGGGACGTCCCCAGCTTCCACACCACATCCCGCCCCGCCTCAGGCACCTTCCTTGCACTCCAGGGCCACGCGGGACTCCAGGTTGTCCATCTGCAGCTGCAGACGCTTGAGGGTACGGTCCGCGTCCTGAGTCTTGCGCTTGTAGGCCACCAGTACAGCCGTGATGGCCAGCAGCAGGAGCCCACCCCCCGCCGCCAGCCCCATCATGGCCGGTAGGGTGAGCGCCCGCTCTGCCGAGATGTGCAGGGTGCCCAGCCAGAACTCCAGGCCACCCACCAGCACCTGTGGGGACAGGCCTGAGGTGAGCTGACCACCACGCCCACCCTGGGCTGCCCAAGGGGTCTCCCCATCCCCACCTACCATGACAGGCTGCCGGCCAGTCTGGCTGGGTGAGTCGCACAAGAGTTGTGTGTCCGAGACTGTGAGTGAACACGGCTGGCCTCCTATCAGCACAGTGTAGTTGAGGCGGGAGCTGCCAGCTGCCGCGGGAATCAGGTTCTTGCCCTGGGGGGGGAGGACAACTTCAGTCCAGGACTCTCCACTTTCCCGCCCCTCCCTGCCCCCACCCCGCCCGCACCTTCAGCACCACGTGGGAGCCCGGTTTGACGTCCAGCACGCCAGAGGGCCCCAGCGGCTCAAAGCTGGGATCAGGGTAGTAGGTAAAAGAGGAGCGGTTGAGGGAGCGGGCTGTTTGCACGTGGTCCAGCAGGAAGCCAAACTCATCAGGGTGCTCGCCTTGCGCCCGAGGCTGGGGCCGCCCAAGAAAGATGCCGGGGGCCTTACACAGCATGGCAGTGTCGTTGATCACCTGGCATGTCTGTGGGGACAAAGGTGGACAGCCAGGCACGTGAAGCCGTGGGCTGCAGGGTCGGGATGGGGCAGGACAGCTGGTACTCACATTGGTGGTCTCGATGCCGCGGTACTTGGCACGGACCCGGGGCTCCTGGACCGTCAGCAGGTGGGTCCCACTCACAGTGATGGCAGTGCTTCCACTAGGGACAGGGCAGGGGCCTCAGGCTCCCTCCTCCAGTGCACCCACCCAGCCCTGGAGAGTGATCGAGGCTGCCATGGCAGCCCAGGCCTTCCCTGACCCTGGATCACCTAGTGAGTGCCGGGTACTGTGCAGCCAGGACAGCTCCACCCCCTCTACCAATGAGGGCCTAGGCTCCAGGAGGGGCCCAACCAGAGGTCAGAGACCACCCAGTCCCTGAGCCCTCTGGACACTGCCAGGCTCCCCAGTTCCCCAGGGTCTTACTTGATGATGCTCCAGGTGGGCTCAAGGCGGGTGACGGTGGGGTCCTGAGTGTAGGTGTAGATGACCCCGGGGCTGGAGATGTTAGCCCGGTCAATGGCAAGTGTGATGGGGGCCTGGCTGGGGCCCAGGGTGGAGACAGGTGAGATGCACACGATCGCCTTGGCATCTCTCCTACATTGGCAAGCAGGGTGCTTGGAGTGGGTGGCCCAGGGCCCTCAGCCACGTGTCCCCACGGCCCCCCACACAATGCCCAACCCAAAGCTGGCAGGGCCCCGGCCCACCTTACAAACTGGCACTCGCTGTCCCTCACAGTCACTGTGACCCTGCTGCCAGCATCCAGAGAGCTGCCTGAGATGGTGAGCCGTGTGCCCCCTGACGCCGGGCCACGGCTGGGACTCACTTGGTCAAACGTTGGGGTCTGCGGGAGAAGCTGCCCTGAGGGGAGGAGCTGGGCCAGGCTGCTCCACACGCCCCTTGCGGGAGAGAGAAGGGACAGGAAGGGGGAGGGCCGGCAGCCACGCACCACAAAGCTGTAGAGCTGCTCCGACTGCGTGCGGAAGTCAGCTGAACAGTCACCTACACACAGCTCCACGGGCCCCGGCAGCGGGCTGGGCACCAGCGACTCCTCCATCTCACACACGATCCTAGGGCTCAGAGAGCGTCAGGGCCGGCCAGGCCACATATGGCCTGGGCACCCACACAGCCACACTCACCTCTCAGCACTGATGTACTCGGCCGGGATGGAGTTGCAACGCACGCCAGCCACCCGCAGGCCCACCTCTCGGGACAAGAGGCCCAGGTTCTCACCCACGATGGTGACCCGGGTGCCTCCTTCCTTGGGCCCCACGAGAGGGTGGATCTGTGGAGCAGGATGGGCAGTGACAGAGTTGGCTCAGACTCCCAGGTGCCCTGTTGGCAGTGACCAGGGGCAGTGAGGGAGGCTGACCTGCATGATGCGGGGGTGGCTGCACCGGGTGCCCTTCTGGCTCAGGTGCATCCAGTTGGTCTTCGGGGCCGGGCAGTGGGTCCGCAGCTGGCACCTGTGCTCTGAGATGCACCAGCCACAGTTGAAGCGGGGATCAGCCTTGAGGCAGAGGCCACAGCTGGGCCGCTGAGCCCAGCACTTGTACAGGAGGGCTGCAGGCACAGAAGGCACTGCTGACGGAGCAGGCAGCGGCAGAAAAGTGGAAAGTGGGGAGCACTAGGGCCCCCAGACCCAACCCCAGCAGTGCCGATTGCCTTAGGAGGGAAGCTCCCTAGCCCATGCCTTCACCTCGGAAGCTGGGAGGCTTGTCTATGGGGAAGTCTCCATCCCAGACCACGGAGAAGTCCAGCTCGGTGTCACCATGCTCATCACCTTCATAGGAGTACTGGAGGAAAGGAACCCATGGGACCCCAGATAAGATGTGCAGAACCCCTACCCAAGATTTTCGCCAGCTGCTCCCCTCCTCCAGGTACAGGAATCCCTAGCAGGAGACTCAGAGAGTTCCCTGCCAGGGAGCTGGGCATAGACAAGAACGATCCATACCACACCACAGCCCAGACCCCGAAGGGAGGCAGCGGGCGGGACCTCACCGAGGCGTTCTGGCACTGCACACTGCTGCTGTTGAAGCGCACGGCAGGCACCCGCTGCTGCCGCCCCTGCACCCGCACCACGCACTCATAGTTCTTCTGGCCCGACTGCGGCTGAGGTAGGTTCTTAGCCCGCAAGGTAAGAGGCTGCATGACCCCAACGGGGATCAGGAGGTCCCCACTGGGCAGGATCTCAGGGCAGCCCTGGGGGGAAAGCGCCTGTCAGCTGCACACAGGGCCACCCTTCTCCAGGCCCAGCCCGGAGAAGGCTCAAAGAAACCGAGAACACATAGAAGCCGGTGGCCCCACCCGCACCACAGAACCCAGCCCCTCGCATGCGGCGCCCGCCTCACCTCAGGGCTATGGACCCTGCCCTCCTGGAAGGAGCACTCGTGGGGGCGGCTGGTACACGCGTGGCGGTACTTACACCAGTGGCAGGGGTAAGGGCTGCCAACACAGGACATGCACCTGGGGGGGAAGTGGCTTCAGAAATAACAGAGGAGGCTGCACTGCCCCTCACTGCTCCCCAATAGGACACATCGGGAACTGAAGGAAGAAGGCAGCCATATCAGGGGACAGAGAGATGTGGGGATGTCAGGGGCTATCAGGACCTGACAGTTAGCCCCTGATGCCCCAGAAACAGCTGCCCTGAAGGTGTCGCCTGTCCCAGAGGTCCCCTCTATCCCCAGTGGTAGGGACGGGTGCTGGCCAGGTACTCACGACTGGAGGACGCTGCAGTTGTAGAAGACAAAGTCAGCACCAGCAAACCTCACGCCTGTCTCCTTGGAGAGAAGCTGCAGCCGCACGGTGCGGGTGGCCCCTGCAGCAGTCCCGGGGTGGCCGTGAACTCTCTGGGGGTAGGGAGAGGCCCCACCCTGCCCCACCCTGGGCAGCCCCAACCCACTGACCGTGCCCCCTGGTAAGAGCTCGGAGCTCCTGGAGGGAGGGTGAGGGGCAGAGCAGTTCACCGGAGGGCAGCAGGATCGCCTCGCTCTCCGCCGCCTCCTCGAAGGCACAGCTCACGCCCGCACTGAGGTCTGGCACGTTGTGCAGGGTGACGGTCAGCTGAGGGAAGCAGAGGGCTCAGGGCAGGGCGGACTCCCAGCACACATGTTCACACCCAGCCGGGCACCCCCAAGCTGCTCACCTGCACCCCAGGCGACGTCACTGACACATTGTTGGGCCGGACCCGCACCTGGACACACTTGCTCAGCTCCTCAGCAAAGCCGTGTGGGGCAGAGGCGCCCAGACAGGCCCCTTCGCGGCAGCACCTGCACGGGGTCGGGCCAGAGCCGGTCCCGCCACTGCCCCGGGAGGGCCCAGGCCTGTCCAGCTCACAGTGCCAGGCAACAGCGAGCCTTGGCCTCGTCCCCTGGGGCCCGAGGGACGTCACTCGGGGTGGAGGTTCCACTCATTAGCTGGAGAAAGTGGAGGAGGGTGGGGGGAGGCCGCAAGGGCACGGCTGGGTGTGGCTGGCTCCCCCTGGCCTGTGGGGCCCTCCAACCCCCGGAGCAGGGGCCCCCGCCCTCACCTGTGCTGCAGCACACACCAACCACAGTGTGGGTCCCCGGAGCCCAGGCAGGCTGCGCAGCTCTGGTACTGCTCACAGGTCTCCACCGGGAGCTGGCTCACCTGGGGACAGCCACGTCAGCACCCAGCCCGTCCCCGCCCCACCACCCACCGCCACCCACCACAGGCCCACCTGCTTCTCACTCAGGAGATAGATGTGCCGGTGGTCCGGGCTGAAGAGCAGGTCTCGGAGGATGGGGCTGCCATCTACCACGGGGACTGTCTCATACAGGTGGGCATCCTGGGAGCCATCGACCCGCACCTGAGCCACAAGACCAGCCCGATGCCACCACAGCCTCCTGCACCTGGGACATTGTCTTCTCCAGCCAGAGACTTTGGAGGTTGTGGCTGAGCTGAAGTCAGGGCCTGGTGGGGTTCAGCACTCACACCCACAGCCCTGAGGCCGAAAAAAGGAGGGTGCAGACGCCAGAAAATGCTCTCAGCAAACAGAAGGACCAAGTGATTCGTGTTGCCCAAAGTCAGGGGATGCACTGATTAGGGGAATGAGGTAGTGGCGATGGTTGTGCCACTCTGCAGATCCACAGAAACCCACTGAACTGTGCACTTTAAAATAGGTGAATTGGATGGTACGTGTTCAACAAAGCTGCTACAGAGAAAAAGAGGGTCTCAGGAACAGAGCAGGTGGGCCAGGAGAGTTCATCATCCTTCTCCACAAACCCTTCCCTGCGCCCCCAGACCAACTCTTGCCCTCCTGGGGGATGGCACTGCATCTACGAGGCAAGCAGGATGAGAGCACTGCAGTCCCCCGACTCCTACCTATTCAACACGTACCTGAGTGCCCAGGAGTTCATCTCCCCCTTCACGCCAAGCTACCCCCAGATCTCCAGTGGAAGCAGCTGCAGCCCCAGGGCCCATGGGTAGGAGGGGAAGGATGGGAAGTAGTGAGCCAAGGAGAGGTCCGTCCCAGGGATAGGGAGGCTGGAGGGGCAAGGCATTCGCTCCCTTATTCACTCAACAGAGGACCCAGCAATGCCGGCTCAGCCCCAGCCCTGCTTTCGTGGCAGGGAGACCCCACAATAGATCTGTTCTCTGTCCCCAGAGCCATACGAAGCTGGCAATTCAGTCCACAGTGGGAACTGGCAATGGTGAGGGTGGGCGGCCGAGGGGCCACCCGAGGAGCAGGGCCAGGCGCCTGGAACCCAGCCAGGGAAATCTCCCTCCCTGCACCAGCCGTGTCCTCTCCTGTCCTGTCCTCAGGGCTCTCCTGTGTGTTCCCACCACCAGCCTTGTCCCATATCTGAGACTGTCCCCACCCCCACATGCCCAGGGCTCTGGGGGCCACCTTCTTCAGGCTGCCGCTGCGCGTGCCAATGAAGACCACAGAGTGCTGGCGGTAGGTGTAGGCGGCTACGCTGGCCATGCCGTCGGTGCTGTCGGCCAGCAGGGGCAGCCCCTCGATCACACGCAGGCCTCCCAGAGGCTGGTTCAACACCAGCCCGCAGAAGTTGCCGTTGATCTGCATGGGCTGGTGAAACAGAGGAGGAACCCGTGAGAGTCAAAGTTCCCAGGCGCAAGCACACAGCAGCCAGATGGAGGCCGGCAGTTCCTGTGTCCCAGAAGACAGCAGGATCTACAACTCGGTCCCCTCCAGCCAGGCCTGACTGCTCGCCCGAGGGTGCTCCAGGAAATTGGTGGCTGCGGAGGGAGACAGAGGAGGGACAGCAGGGAGGGAGGAACGAAGCCTGGGCCCACAAGACTCTTGTTGGCTCAAGACAAGGGGCAACCAGGAGACGGAGCAAGGAGGAACGAGCTGGGAATGGAAGCAGAAGTGGGGCACTCGGCAGGCCAGAGAGAGGGAAGGAGAGGGCAGGGACCCCTGGGAGGGAGAAACAGGTGGAAGGGCAAAGGTGCCACTCCCAGGGCCATGGCAAAGCCTGGGACAGGATGACTGGCCGTGAGGCCACGCTGGGCATGGCAGACCTGGGACAGGGCAGAGGACCAGTGTGGGGTGATGAGGGGCTCACGGTGTTGATGCAGGGCAGCTCCTTGTTCAGCAGCCAGGGCAGAGCCAGAGTGCCCTCCCCACGATAGCAGGACTGGATGCGGCGCCGGATGTGGGCATTGATGTTGCTGAGGGTGAAGAGGCAGAGGATGGTCTGCCGGGGTGGGCTGGCCCGGTTCTTCTGGCCCTGAGAGAAGATGATGAAGAGGACGTCCTCATCAGCCGGCACACCCAGGGCCTGGGCCAGCAGCAGGCCAGGCTTGGCCAGGTGGGCGCTCTGCACCAAGCGGTACTCCACGCCGCGCCAGGAGCAGCCGATGGGGAATTCCACGTATGAGTAGAACTCTGAGTCCCCCGCGCACATGCGCACAATCTTGGACGTGAAGAATTTCTCGCCCGCTGTGTCCAGCAGCGTCTGCTGGGTGTCCAGCTGCAGCGTCAGGAAGTACACGAAGGAGGCGCTGACGAAGCCGTAGATGTAGTAGATGTCAAAGGCAGGGTATAAGGACAGTGTGTCTGAGGGGATCTTGATCTGGGAGGAGACAAACTCATCCTGGTACACCTGGGGAGCAGGGGGAGGAGACAGCATCAGGTGAGGCTCTGTGCCAACATCGCGGGCCACCGCCAGCTTCCCTCTGCATCCCCCTCCCGCCTGGATGATCACAGAGGCCCAGGCCAGAAAGGCTGCAGAGGGCAGGGCGACCAGCCTCCCTGCACACAGCGGACCCCTGCAACCTGGGTTCAGGCTGTCATCCCAACCCTCCGCAACCTGTCTGCATCCCAGACACTGAGGAGCCGAAAGTTCCCTCTCAGAACAGGGCTCTTCCGGGAGGCAGAGCCAGGACTGGGTGGACGAAGGAGGGAAGGAAGGCTCACGCACAAGACTGAACATGTCCGCGCTGTCTTCATCACTGATGAGTTTGCGGGAGCTCAAGGTGGGGAAGTACTCCGACTTGCCGTCAACAGCAGTGCCCACGAACAGCTTGCTGGGCCCCTGGCCCTGCTCCACAATGACACCAGCCATGGAGTCGGGCTCCTGGGCCCCTGACAGGTAGTGCTCCTTGCGGTGGTGCGGCTCACCCAGCTTGAAGAGGTCGTCCAGGCGCAGGAACTGGCAGATGCCCTGCCAGATGCTGCCGCAGGCCACCAGGCGGCGGGCCGCATAGTCTATGAGCAGCAGCTTGTTGATATTGTCCACGGGGGCCAGGCGGTGGGCACACACGCGCATGCTGGGGGGCGGGTAGCAGCGAGCGTTGTCCTCGACGGGCCCCGTGACATGGGCCCGCAGCTCAGTCAGGTTGGGGGCCAGCTTAAAGACTCGGTTCACTGCACCCACGAACACCTCCCCAGTCACCCGGTGCACAGCCAAGTGGGTAAGCGTGGTGTCTGTCACCACGAAGGCACGGAAGGGCCTGTTGCCCAGGGCCCCCCCCACGGTAAGGAAGAGCAGCAGAAGGAGGCAGACAGAGGGCATGGCCGGCAGCCGCGCCTGGGGACAGGCCTAGGGAGAGACGGTGTGTGGGAGTCAGAGGCCTCGAGCCACAGAGGCCTGGGCCATTCACCCACCACCCCACCAAAGCCACCGTGACAGGAAGAGAGGAGGGGCCTCCGCCAGGGCGCATGAGTGAGCAGCCAGCGAGGGCAGGCTTGGGGGCCATCAATCGTCCCTCAGCCCCCGTGCTGGAAAGGAGCCAGGAGGCCTCGCCTCAGCTGGGCCACACCCAAGGGGGTAGCAGAGCAGATGCTGGGAAAGGCCAGGCAGGAGGCCCTCCAGAACTGAGACCCCAGATGCCACATCTCAGAGCCCGGGGCAACCAACAGCAAAGAACAGCAAGCCCCAGGCCTCTGGGCTGCCCCCAACGCCTGAGCTGAGGGGAGAGGGACGCAGGGACAGAATAATCGCAAGCTACACCACCTGGAGTGGCACTGCCACCAGGAGCCCTGGGACAGAGGTCTGGGGAATGGAGGCCTGATGCAGGATCCAGCACCACCATGTCCCCTGCAGGGGCCCCAGCTGCCTCCCGGACAAGGGCCTCAGCTGGCCGTCCAGGAGCCCGCTGTCTGGCCTCCCCGATGCAACACAAAGCCAAGTCGCGCCTGCCCCTCAGCTACACACCCAGACACACATCAGTCAAGCTCTGCTCAGCCACAGCCTGCGTGGCTCCCCCTCCAGACCCAGAGGTTCACTGGGGAAGGGAATGTACAGGGGGCCCTACCTGCCCTTTGGAGTCCCAGGAGCCTTACAAAGGAGGAGCAATGTCCCCAAATACAGTCAAGGCCTTGGAGAGACAGGGCAGGAGCCATAGGGACAGTGCTGGGACTGGCACTTAGTCCCCAGGCCACACCCAGTCAGCCCCAGGCTGCTAAGACAGCAGAGCAGTGTCGTGGCAGCCAACAGCTCAGCGCTACCCTCTCAGTGCCAGAGCCCCCGGGGGAGACAGGAGGTACCCAGCTTGAGGGCGGGAGGCGGGGGGAGGCGGGGCGGTGCAGGGAACCAAACCAAGGAGGCACAGGAGAGAGGAAAAATAATGCATTTGCCAGGAACAAGGAGCAGGCCCAGCTTGAAACTGCAAAGTTTCAGCTCAGATTGATCACCTCTCCAGGGCTCTTTTGTCAGCTGGACCCCTCATGCAACAGCTGGAGAAGAAAGGAAGGCCAAAGAAAAGAGAGGCCACATCCTGTCTTCACCTCCTCTACACCCCGGGAACACAAGCCTAGGAACAGGCTGGGGACAGGTCAGGAGGGAAACCTGGGCAGGCAGAATTTCAGGCCCAGCCCCCACCTGTAAGTGGCAACCTCGGGCATCACAGGTACAGCTGGGCCAGCAGAGAGCCTGAGAAAGGGGCAGCCCCACGCAGAGACGGGGGTCCAGCGGCCGCCCCCCCACACCCCCCACCGTGCTGCTGGTCCAGTTTGCCCAGGCCCCATCAGGGCACCCCTCGGCGGACTCGCGGAGCCCTTAGCGGGAGGGAAGTACAGCGTTGATCCTCCGAGGGGCCGCTCCCCTGCGACAAAGGGTCCTCTTTGGGCAGGGGGCTGGTCTTGGGTTGGCGTCCCCACCACGCGGGGCACAAGGGGCCAGGCAGGCCGGCGCCGACGGGCAGGGATAGGGCCTGACCCCCACAGGCCGAGCCGGACCCCCGGGCTGCCGGAGCCCCGGGCCCCGAGCTGGCTGGCCCCGCACGGACGGCGAAGATGACGGCCACCTACCTGTCCCTCCGCTGGCTCCGGGTGGCCGCCCTCTGGCCACGTGGACGCGCCCCCGAGCCCCACCGCGGCTCCGCTCGCGCGCCCCGGGCCCCACGCGCGCAGCCGCCGCCGCCGCCCACACACTGGGCTGGCCCGGGGGCCGCCGGAGCCTTTTAAACCCGGACCGTACCACCGCGCGGGGCGGGGGCGACCGGGGACGCCCGGCCGAGGGGGACGCGGCGGCAGGGGACGCAGGCGGGGCCGCTGATCCCCGGGGCCAGGGGCCTCGCGCGCAGCCCCGACCCCCGCGACCTGAAGGGGGACCCGCCCGGCCAGTCGACCCCCTTCGCTCGATGGCCGCGTCCGCGGCGCGCGCCTCCCCCGCGCCCCGGCTCCCCGCCCGCCGCCTCGGGCGACCCCGGAACCCGCGCGCGCCCGCGCCACACCCCCTCGGGCCTGGGGCGCGCGCCCGCCTCGCCCCACCCTGGCGCTCGGAGACGCGCCCGGGGTCACCTGCCACCGGGGCGCGGCCTCGCTGGTCCCGGCCTCTCAGGTGCACCCCCGCCGAGGAGTCGCGCCCCCAGCTCAAGACACGCCCCCGACGGTCTCTAACCCGGAGGGCCTGCGGCGACAGCCGTCCAAACCAGCCCCTTCCCCGGCGACCCTGAACCGAGGGCTTTCTTCCTTCCCTTGCTTTCTTTTTCCTTTTCTTTTTTTGTTTTGTTTTGACACAGGGTCTCGCTCTGTCACCCGGGCTGGAGTGCAGTGGTGAGATCATAGCTCACTGCAGCCTCGACCGCCCCAGGCTCAAACGATGCTCCCACCTCAGCCTCCCAAAGTGCTGGGACTACAGGTGTGAGCCACCGCGCCCCGCTAAGGTTTTCCTTTTCATTTCCCTGATGACTAATGATGTTTAGCATCTTTTCATGTGCTTGTTGGCCTTTTGTATATGATTTCTGAAGAAATGTCTATTCAAGTCACTTGCCCATTTTTATTAAACATGTATATGGATAGATAGATAGACAGATTTTTCCCCCAAGTGGAGGTCTCGCTCTATCACCCAGGCTGCAGTGTAGCGGCATTGGATCATGGCTCACTGCAGCCTCGACTTCCTGGGCTCAAAGGATCCTCCTGCCTCAGCCTTCCAGGTAGCTGAGGCCACAGGCAAGCACCACCACGCCTGGCTAACTTTTCCTATTTTTGTAGAGAGAGACAGGGTCTTGCTACATTGCCCAGGCTAGTCTTGAACTCCTGAGCTTAAGTAATCCTCCTGCCTCAGCCTTCCAAAGTACTGGGATATGCTGGGTGCAGTGACTCAAGCCTGTAATCCCAGCATTTTGGAAGGCTGAAGTGAGCAGATCACCTGAGGTCAGGAGTTCGAGACCAGCCTGGCCAACATGGCTAAACCCCATCTCTACAAAAAATACAAAAGTTAGCCGGACATGGTGTCATGTGCCTGTAGTCCCAGCTACTCAGGAGGCTGAGGCAGGAGATTCTCTTGAACCTGGGAGGGGGAGGTAGCAGTGAGCCAAGATAATGCCATTGCACTCCAGCCTGGGAGATAGGGCAAGACTCTGTCTAAAAAAAAAAAGTACTGACATTATAGGCATGAGCCACCATGCCCGGCCCTCAACTGACTTTAAGTAAAAGAGATCACCCTTGATAACGTGTGTGGGCCTCATCTGTTTAGTTGGATGGCTTTAAGAGCAAAACCTGAGGTTTCCTGGAGAAGCAGAAATTCTGTCTGAAGACTGTAACACAGGCCAGGCGCGGTGGCTCATGTCTGTCATCCCAGCACTTTGGGAGGCCAAGGCAGGCAGATTACCTGAGGTCAGGAGTTCGAGACCAGACTGGCCAACATGATGAAACCCCGTCTCTACTAAAAATACAAAAATTAGTTGGGCGTGGTGGCGGGCACCTGTAATCCCAGCTACTCGGGAAGCTGAGAAAAGAGAATCGCTTGAACCCAGGAGGCAGAGGTTGCAGTGAGCTGAGATCGTGCCATTGCACTCCAGGCTGGGCAACAAGAGTGAGACTCCATTTCAACAACAACAACAAGACTGTAACACAGAAATTCTCCGAGTTTCCAGCCCATCAGCCTGTCCTACAAATTTCACACCAACTTGTCAGCCCCGACAATTGTGTGAACCAAATCCTTAAAATAAACTGTGTGTGTGTGTCCTGTTGGTTCTGTTTCTCTGGAGAACCATGACTAATACAGATGTCTTTCCATTTATTTAGGTCTTCTTGAATTTCTTTCAATGATGTTTTGTAGTTTTCAGTGTACAAATCTCATGCTTCTTTTAAAAAAATCTATTAATAAGTATTTTATTCTTTTTTGACACTGTTATAAATGGAATTATTTTCTTAATTTCATTTTGGATTGTGTATAGAAATACAATTGATTGGCCAGGTGTGGTGGCTCATGCCTGCAATCCAAGCACTTTGGGAGGCAGAGGTGGGCGGATCACTTGAGATCAGGAATTCGAGACCAGCCTGGCCAAGATGACAAAACTCCGTCTCTACTAAAAATACAAAAATTGGCCAGGCATGGTGGCGGGCACCTGTAATCCCAGTTACTTGGGAGGCTGAGGAGGGGGGCAATCGCTTGAACCCAAGAGGCAGAGGTTGCAGTGAGCCAAGATCATGCCATTGCACTCCAGCCTAGGCAACAGAGAGCAAGACTCTATCTCAAAAAACTTTAAAAAATTGATTTTTGTATAATGATCTTTTTGGAGACAATGTCTCACTTTGTCACCCGGGCTGGAGTGCAGCCTTGCCTTCCCAGGCTCAAGCAATCTTCCCACCTCAGCCTCCCAAGTAGCTAGGACTACAGGTGCATGCCACCATGCCAGGCTAATTTTTGAATTTTTTGTAGAGACAGGGTTTCACCATGTTGCCCAGGCTGGTCTCCACCTCCTGGGCTCAAGTGATCCGTCCACCTCAGCCTCCCAAGTAGCTGGGACTACAGGTGTGTGCCACCACACCCAGCTAATCTTTGTATTTTCTATACACACAGAGTCTCACTATGTTGCCCAGCTGGTCTCGAACTCCTGGGCTCAAACAATCCACCTGCCTAGGCCTCCCAAAGTGCTGGGATTACAGGTGTGAGCCACTGCACCTGGCCTTAGTCCCATCTTTGTCATCTCATCCATTGGCTTGACGGGACGAGCAGGTGTTACCCTTTGATTCCCTTGGCGATCTTTCTAGTTCCAGAGCATCAGCCATGTCTGTCTTGACAGCTCTGCAATTTCTCACTCCATCCTCTCGAGCTCTCCTGTGAACTCCAAGCTCCAGGTTCATAGATCCAAATCTCTGCTTGGATCTAATAGGCATCTCAACATACCATTTCCACAAGCGAAGCCTTCATTGTTCACCCTAGACTTGCTTCTCTTCGCATGCCCCGCATCTTAGTAAAGGTTCTTCCTCTTGCTCAGGCCAAAGTGGTGTTCTTGACTCCTTTCTTTCTCTCAAACTCCATGTCCTATTCATCAGCAAATCTTGTTGGCTTTCCCCCCAAAATCTATCCAGAAGCTGATCTTCTGTCCCCACGCTGGTCCAAGCCACCAGCCTCTCATCAGGATGGCTGTGGTGGCCTCCTCACTGGCATCCCATGCTTGCCCTCCCCCAGTCCCTTTGCCACACTGCTACAAGAGTGACTGGAAAACTTAAGATTATGTCTTGCTCCTGGCAAAAGCCTCCTATCACTTCCTTTATAACACTGACTTCCAGAAGACCTTCTAACTATGACCTCAAACCCAGAAGGCATAGAAGACAAAAGAGTCCAACTATCTAAAAATAAACATCTCTCGTGTCTAAAAAACACCATCAAATCAATGAAAAACGAGGAAAAGTATTTGCACTATATAACACAAAGGGGTACCTCTCTCTCATACATGGAAGGTACCTAGGATTCTACATATTATTTATTTATTTATTTGAGACAGAGTTTCGCTCTGTCACCCAGGCTGGAGTGCAGTGTTGCGATCTCGGCTCACTGCAACCCCCGCCTCCTGGGTTCAAGCAATTCTCCTGCCTCAGCTTCCTGAGCAGCTGAGATTACAGGCACCCACCACCACGCCCAGCTAATTTTTGTATTTTTAGTAGAGATGGTATTTCACCATGTTGGCCAGGTTGGTCTCAAACTCCTGACCTCAAGTGATCTGCCCACCTCGGCCTCCCAAAGTGCTGGGATTACAGGCGTGAGCCACTGCACCTGACCGATTTCTAGATAAAAAAAGACCAACAAGAGGCCAAGGCAGGAGGATCGCTTGAGCCCAAGATTTCAAAACCAGCCTGGGCAACACAGTGAGATCCTGTCTCTTTAAAAAAAAAAAAAAACAAGAAGACCAACAATACAATTAATGGGCAAATGTCAGGAATAGACAGTTTGCAGGAGAAATAAAATGCGCATAGTTTTTAAACATGTGAAAAGAGAAATACAAATTAAAAACCACACTAAGGTCAAACAAAAACTTGTACGCGAATGTTCATAGCAGCATTATTTACAATAGCCAAAAGGTAGGAACACCTGAAATGCCCATCCATGGATGAATAGATAAACAAGATGTGGTGTACACAGATAACGGACTACGACTCAGTTATAAAAAGTAAGCCATGAACCTCAAAAACACGATGCTAAGAAAAACAAGCCAGACACAAAAGGTCATGTATTGTATGATTCCATTGATGTGAAACTTCCAGAACAGTCCAATCCATTGAGACGGTAGATTAGCAGCTGCCAGGGCCTGAGGAGTGGGGGAATGGGGAGAGACTGCTGAATAACCACCGGATCTCCTTTTGGGGATGAAAATGTTCCGGTAGAGAGAGGCAATGGTCACACAACAATGTGAATGTACCAAATGCCACCAAATTGTAAATTTTAAAATGGTTAATGGCTACTTTTCTGTTATGTGAATTTTTCCTCAGTTGAAAAAATTAAAAACACAAAGAAGAAACAAAACCCCATGCTGAGAAACCATGTCTCCATCTCAGCTTGGCATGCGTCTCCTGGTAGCGAGTGAGGGCACTGTGTGGGCAAGGCTGGGGGAGCCGGCCCTCATCCTGCCCATGGGGCTGCCAAGTGGGCAGGCCCTAAGGAGTGGAGTTGGCCAGTATCTGCCATGCCGACTCTGCAGCTGAAGAGAGAATGAGGGTCTCTATGCACCCATGTGGAAAGATGCCGAGTATTGGGATATATCGCTAATGGACACTATATCACACGGTGTCGAACAGCATGCAAGCGCAATACCTTTCATGCGAGAAAGGTGAGGGCCAGGAGGGGCAGCCATAGGAGCTTGTCTTTGTCTAGAGAAAGAGGACAGGTAAGCAGGCAGTGAAGAAAAGCACATCTCTGTTGCGGACATTGCAGGAACTGGCTTCCATGCTGACATGGGAACCGCCTGAATACATGGCTTCTGCTGGACAGTGAAGGTGAGGGAAAAAGGTAGCTTCCCCTTGTTCCAGCCCAGCTCACCTTTTTTTTTTTTTTTTTTTTTTTTTTTTTTTTTTTTTGAGACGGAGTTTCACTCTTGTCATCCAGGCTGGAATGCAGTGGCACGATTTCGGCTCACTGCAACATCCGCCTCCCGGACTCAAGCGATTCTCCTGCTTCAGCCTCCTGAGTAGCTGAGATAACAGGCACTTGCCACCACACCCAGCTAATTTTTGTATTTTTAGTAGAGACGGGGTTTCACCATGTTGGTCAGACTGGTCTCGAACTCCCCACCTCAAGTGATCCACCCGCCTCAGCCTCCCAAAGTGCTGGGATTACAGGCGTGAGCCACGGCACCCGGCCTCCAGCTCACCTTTGATCCAGACTTGGTGTTCCCTCTGCCTGGAACACCCTCCCGCATCAGAATGGCTGACTTCTTGTCATTTGGATGTCAGCTTAAATATGTCCACGCCAGAAAGGCCAGTTCATCTTGTTCTACATTTTGTTTTGTTTCCCTCCCTCTCTGTTTTCTACACACACAGCTCCCAGGAACGAGGCCCGGGTGAGCAAAGTAGGTGACCACCCCTGGCACACACTGATCCTTGGTGACCTTATCTGGTTCCAGAGCATCAAACAGCCTACTCAGCCAAACACAGTGGCTCACACCTGCAATCCCAGCAATTTGGGAGGCTGAGGTGGCAGGATCACTTGAGCCCAGCAGTTCGAGACCAGCCTGGGCAACAGAGCAAGACCCCATCTCTACAAAAAAAAAAAAAAAATTTAAATTCTGTTCCAATTTTCATGTACATAAAAATAAAATAAAAATAGCTGGGCATTGTGGTACACACCTGTAGTCCCAGCTACTCAGGAGGCTAAGGTGGGAGGATCACTTGAGCCCAGGAGGTGGGGGCTGCAGCGAGCTGAGATTGCACCACTGCACTCCAGCCTGGGAGAAAGAGCAAGACCCAGTCTCAAAAAAAAAAAAAAGAAAGAAGAAAAAAAGGAAAGGAAGGAAAGGAAAGGAAAGGAAAGGAAAAGAAAGGAAAGGAAAAGAAAGGAAAGGAAAGGAAGGAAGGAGGGAGGGAGGGAGGGAAGGAAGGAAGGAGGGAAGGAGGGAGGGAAGGAAGGAAGGAAAGAAGGAAGGAAGGAAGGAAGGAGGGAAGGAGGGAGGGAGGGAGGGAAGGAAGGAGGGAAGGAAGGAAGGAGGGAAGGAGGAAGGGAGGGAGGGAAGGAAGGAAGGAGGGAAGGAGGGAGGGAGGGGGGAGGGAGGGAAGGAAGGAAGGAGGGAAGGAAGGAAGGAGGGAGGGAAGGAAGGAAGGAAAGAAGGAAGGAGGGAAGGAGGGAGGGAAGGAGGGAGGGAGGGAAGGAGGGAGGGAGGGAAGGAGGGAGGGAGGGAGGGAGGGAAGGAAGGAGGGAGGGAGGGAGAGAAGGAAGGAGGGAAGGAGGGAGGGAGGGAAGGAAGGAAGGAGGGAAGGAGGGAGGGAGGGAGGGAAGGAAGGAGAGAAGGAGGGAGGGAAGGAAGGAAGGAAGGAGGGAGGGAGGGAGGGAGGGATGGAAGGAAGGAAGGAAGGAAGGAAGGAGGGAAGGATAGAAAAGAAAGAAAGAAAACATTACTCTACTCTCATCTCTATTCCTAGCGACGCCAGGTGGCTACTTCCCGGCCACGATGAATGAGACAATGGGGCCTCTGCACTATCGGGCACCATCAGATCTCCACATTTGCCAGGAAGGGGAGGCCAGATCCAGGGCTGGGGTGCTCCTGGCCAGTGAGGGGCTATCCCCTGTCCTTTCTTCTTGGCTTCAGGCCAGGGGAGGAAACAGGGAGCTGTCAGCTGGCCTTCCTCAGCCTCCTGGAGCCAGGCCTGCCTGCCTCAGCTTAGCCAAGTGGAACTTGGGGAACCAGCTGCTGAGGTGGCAGAGTAGGGGTCCTGGACCTACCCCTGATCTGGATCCTGCCCTGAGGGCTGTCTGAGCAGGGCAGGGCGGGCAAGTGTCGAGCACAGGGCACCACAGCAGACTGACTGTGCTGGGACGGCCCAGAGCAAGGAAGGCAGGGTGGGTTTTTGTGGCCACAGGACGGCCACATCCCCTACGGGAAACTCAACAGGAGCCCAAGGGCCTGGGAGAGAGGCCTGGGGAGGAACCCCCTTCCCACCCACCAGAGCCACCACTGCCCAAGGACAGGTGTCCACGGTCAAGAAGCACAGTGCCACAAAGACACCTCAGGGATGGTGGGGCTGCCACGGTGACAAGACTCCCCAGGCACGTATGACACGTCCAGAACAGGTCAATCCATGGAGACAGCAAGCACATGACAGCCTGGTGGGGGGATGTGAGGGGAGGAGTCTGCCCGTGGCCACAGGGCCTTTTGGAGGGATGAGAATGTCCTGGAAGCAGACCAGGGTGATGATTACACAACATGGCAAATGTGCTAAATGCCACCAAATTGTACAGTTTTAAATGGTCAAAATGACAAATGAATTTGGTCCGAACACAAATGGTTTCTCACACTGCAGGCGCTCCAGCTCTGATATGTGCACTTCTTTATTGGAAAAGAATAAAGCAGTCACTGACGTGCCAGGGGCAGGCCACGAGCAGCTGCCGTCCTCCTCCCAGTGTGCCTGGCATGGTCGCAGGGGAGTGGGTGCCTGGAGTCCCGGGGACACCACGGGGCACACTGAGGGAGCTGAGGAGCCGGGGCCGCGCAGCCTCCTGGATGCTCAGCGGATCTGGTATGAGGACAAGGCAGGCAGAGGAGACAAGGAAGGCAAGGGGTGAGCAGGGGCTGGCTGCCATCCCCAACTTGGAGGGGTCCCTGCCAGCCCCTCCTCACCGTGTACTTGTCCCACTTCTTTTCAGGGTCGTAGGGTTCCCAGCGGCTGGCGGGGAAGATGTGCTTGTTCTTCTCGTACCAGCTCCTCAGCACCACCTTGCCTGCGTGTGACTAAGGGAGGAAGAGGGCACAGGGCCGCCTGACGACCTCCCCTTCCCTTGGCTTCTCCTCCATAGCCCAGGGACACCCGTTCCCCCTCACACGGCCTCCTATGCTGTACCTCATCCTTCTCCACAGTGGCGTCACTGAGCAACCGCACATCGTCATGAACATCAAAGTTGAAGAGTGGCCCTGCAGGGAAGAAGCAGACAGCCCAATGTCCCGCTGCTGCCCCAGTGACAATATCGGGGGCAAGGTGCTATGGGGGCGGCTGGGCCGGGGGCACTCACCACTCTTGCCCCGTGCCTTGGTGACGATGAAGTCGTAGAAGCTGTGATGCTGGGAGCCAAGGGCAGGAAAGTGGCGCCTTGATGGTCCATGTCGGCCCCTCCCCACACCCCCCGCCTGCGCACACTGCCCCCACCAGTCTGAGCCAAAGCCCAGGGCACAGCACCCACTACGGGTACTGGGGCTGAAGGGACTCACGTGAGGAATGATCAAGTCCTCCTTGATGTACATGAGCTGCTCCACCCCTGCGGACCTGAGGGAGGAAGGCAGGAGGGCGTGGGCAAGAGGACAGCACTCCTGCCCAGGGAGGGAGGAGGCAGCCAGCCCAGGAGAGCCCGTGCTGGGGCTGGGAGGCAGTGGCCAGTTGGCTCTGAGGGAAGCTCCATGGTTTAGTGAGCACAGGACTGGCGCCCAGCACCCTCCACCTTTGGGCTAAGGAACCAAGGCAGGCTGCTCTCAGCAAAGCTCTCTCTGGTGGGAGAGAAGGGAAGAGGAGCCTGACCCCCTCTTTTGGGAGGAGAGTACCCAGCACGCTGCTTGCTTGCCCAGGCAGCGCCCACATCACACTGGGTGTCTGGCACCCGGGCTGGAGGCACAGGTGCCACACACACCACCGTGCACACACGCACACCTCACACCTCAGCTCACTGAAGTCTTTCCGAAGGATCTCGAGCGCCTTCTGCAGGAACTGCTGCATGGTGTTGCCCTTTCTCATCTGCATCCGGGAATCCAGGAGTTGGGAAGGGAAGGCAGAAGCCTGCAGAAGGGCTCTCAACAAGGCAGAGGCCCAGAGGGCCCTGCCAGAGACTGCAGAGCCTCACCCAGGCCTGGGCCTCACTCCCCAGACAGGGGGCCAGGCCCTGGAGCCTGTTATTCTCAGGATCCCTGGTGCTTCCCAAGTCAGGAAGGTCAGTTCCTTCCCACGGAACCTGAGGGAGGCTGGGCCCATGGTGAGCAGGAAGCAGGCTGCACGCTGCCTACCTTGACTGTCCGCCGGTGCCCAGAGCCATCCCAGTAGCTGAAGGTGATCTCGATCTCCTCGCCTACAAGGCAGAGCTGCCTCTTGGTCTCCAGACCCAGGCACCCCAGCCCCACTGAGAGCAGCCTTGGGGCTCAGCGCACCACCCAGGAGGCTGTGGACAGGGAAGCTGGCTTGGGCCCAGGCCCCTCGCGTCTGACTCCGCAAACACTCACTCTTGATCTTCTCCTGCTTGGCTTCCCACTCCTGCCGCAGCTCTTCCCGAAGCCGATTCTCCTCCTCCTGGGAGAGGGAGCAGGCAGACGGGTGAGGCCCAGGGCTGCTCAGGGTGCATGCAGAGCCTGGCTCCCTGAGCAAGGGTCTCCACCAGGGCTGGAGTCCAGGCCGGGGTCAGGGCCAGGTAGCCTTTACCTCGCGGTCTCGATCAGGCAAGAAGCTTGTGTCAACGTCTGGGTTCTTCCCCAGTTTTCTCTTCTTCGTGGTGATCTCTGGAACAAAACGAAGCCGAATATCATAGCATTATTATAAAAACGATTTTGATGTGGCTGACGCCCGGGGTCCCCCAAGCATACCTTGAGAACAGTTGATCTAGAAGACAAGCCTAGGGCGGGGACACAGACTCATGCTTGTCAACCCAACACTTGGGGAGGATAAGGCAGAAGGACTGCTTGAGCCCAGGAGGCGGAGACCAGCATGGGCAACATAGCAAGACCTCGTCTCTACTAAAACTCAAAAAAATCAGCCGGGTGTGGTGACGCACCTGTAGTCCCAGCACCTGTAGTCCCGAGTCCCAGTAGCTGGGACTCGGGAGGCTGAGGTGGGAGGATCGCTTGAGCCTGGGAGGTCGGGGCTGCAGTGAGCCGTGATCAAACCACTGCACTCTAGCCTGGGCAACAGAGTGAGACCTCATCTCAAAAAAAAAAAAAACAAAAAAAGAAAGAAAAGAACAACAAAAAAAGATAAGTCTAAACTCTTTAGCCTGATGCTCAAGGGCAGAGATTCTAGAGCCCGGTTGCAGATTAGAATCACGTGGAGAGCTTTAACAAAAATGGACGTCAGGGTCTTGTGGCTGGGCCCCCTAAACAGAACCTGTGGAGGGAGGGAAGAGCCCACCAAGCAGTGTTTTGTAAATGCCCCAGTGACACACAGTGAGGGTGACAACCTTTCCCCCAGGCCTGCACTGTCCACGCCAGTAGCTCCCAAGTTCGAGACCAGCTTGGGCAACATGGCGAGATTCCATCTCTACAAAAAATACAAAAATACAAAGCGCCTGTAGTCCCAGCTACTCAAGTGGCTGAGGTGGGAGGGTCCCTTGAGTCCAGGAGGTCAAGGCTGAAGTAAACTGTGATCGCACCTCTGCACTCCAGCCTGGGCCACAGGGAGACACTGTCTCAAAAACAACAACCACCACCAAAACAAAAACACAAACACAAACCAGTAGCTCCCGCTGCACACAGCACCCCAGCATCGCAGCTAGTGCGCCTGCCGCAATGGTGATATTTTGGATACACTGGATTAAATACAATGTCATACTAAAATCCTGCTTGTTTTTTTTCTATGTTTTACAGTGGCTGCTGGAACACGGAACCCAAATGGCAGGTGGCTGGCAGGTTCTTCCTTCCCACAATCCCGCACTCCCCTCAAAGCCATGGCACCCAGCCTGTTACCACAGCCACAAAGCACCATCCCCTGCCTCGCTTCTCTCCTTCCGCCATTCCCTGGGTGACACAATTTCTAGAACTGCCACCACACCCTCCAGGGGCCCATGACACAACTTGCTCCCAATCTTCAAACGTTTTGAAAAGCTCTTTCCTGCTGAGCTTCCGGCATGTACTTTCTCGTCGCCTCCCTGCCTCTGGGGAATGCAACTCCCCTCATCCTTAGGGCCTAACTCAACCCTCCCCTCCTTCCTTGACCGCTGGGTTAGCCCGGTGGGCCCCGAGCAGAGCAGTAACCCTGAGTAGTGTCTTCAGTGCATGGTGACCCGTGACTTCCACCAGGAGAGGGACAACACCCTATGTGCCCTGGCCAGGCACAGCACAGGTATGTGGCGCATGTGGAGGCCAGGCTGGCTTTACTCTCACTCCCTAGCCATCCCGAGCTTTCCCTGACACCCCCTTGTTCTCACAGCTGAGACCTGCAGTGTCTGACTAGTAGCCGCGGAATTTCTCTGGCTGTATACATTTACGCTGAAACAAATCAAACAGAATTAACCATTTAGTACCCCAGTCATACAAGCCACCTGCAGCAAGTGTACCATATTGGGTGGCACAGACTCTAACATTTCCATCATCACAGAAAATGTGCCCAGCCAGCCTGGTCTAGACCAGCCTCTCCCCTCCCCGCTCTACTGTGCGTGGTGCCTCCGGAGGGCAGCTTTTGGAGCCATCTTGACAGGGCATCAGCTTTGCTGACAGCCTCTCACATTGGGGACCCCTCCCCAGGGGCTGCGGGCAGGGCTCCGACTCAAGCCAGCCCTCACCTTCCCTTTCCATCTCCTCCTCATACATGGCCGCCTCCTCTTCCTCCTCGCCTCCCTCTTCTTCCTCCTCCAGGGTGAAGGACAGGCTGGAGATCTTCCGCTTGGCTTCCTTCTTACGCTCCTTCTCTCGAAGCTTCTCCAGCTTCCTAGCGAGGTGCAGGTGGCCCCCTCACACACCATGTCCTTCCCGACCCTGACCCAGCCCCTTCCTTGACCCAGAGCCACCTTTGTGCCCTATGTGGGGCCTGCCCTGCCCAGGCTGGGTCCCCATTGCCCCAGACGGGTCCTGCTGTCCTGGATCACTTTGCGCTCATGGGCGAGGGCTCTGTTACAAACAGCAAGCACAAAGGGCCACAAGGGCTGCAGGACAGAGAGGAATGGGGAGAATGCAGGCTGCTCAGGCACCAGATGCTGGGAAAGAGCCCACTGCATTTAGAAGGTCAGAAAGAAGACAAGCCGCCATGGTGAAAAGATGTGAGCGTGGACCCGAGGAGGCGGGAGAGAGAAATGCAAATCGCAAGCTAGATACTACCCCTGTCCCAAAGCAGGAGACAGGGTCCCCCCCAGGGTGCAAAAAGAGCCCAACCAGCCACGGGACCCCGTAAGCACTAGCTCCATGTTGAGGGCTGTGGCGAGAGGACCCACATCTGCAGCTCCTTGGACTGCTCCTTCTTGGCCAGCTGCTTCTCCCGCTCCTTCACTAGAGCCTCCTGCTTGGCCTTCATGTCATTCAGGGTCACGAGACCTTTGAAGCAAGGAGGCACAAGGGGCAAGGTAGTCACAGGGCCTGCGGAAGAGTGGCCCGGGACCCGGGTGAGGGGCACCCACACCCTGCTCACCCACGGTGCTGGACTTGAGCTCTGCCTCCACCGCGTCGTAGTGCGCAGAGAACTTCTTGTCAATGTTGGATTTCATGATGTTCTCCTGCAGGGAGTGACAGCCACCATGAGAACCACCCCTCACTGTGAAAATGGCACGCTGGCCATCAGGGACCTGGGTTATAGTCCAAATCTGCCCCTGTGCCCTTGTCGATGGAAGGTTCCATGAGGCTGGGTGGGGCTCTTCAAATACTAAGAGTGCCAAATGGGGCCGTTTCCATCCCTGAGCTGCTCTGGCTCTTCAGGTCTCCTGCTGGGGATCACAGGTCCCTCAGTAACCTGAAGCCACCCACCCTATTGACCTTTGGCGTTTTTCATGTCCAGCCTTTAAGCTGAAGCTTCTGAGACCCAAGCCAAGGGGTATGAGGAGACAGCAAACAAGAACAGAGTGGTTGAGGGGCCTGGCCCCTCCCTGAGTGATTTTCCTCCCTCCAGGCCCCAGAATGTCATCAACAGCTTCCCAGGAGGCCTCTCTTTGGCCCCAGCCCCAACCCACTTGGTACCATATCAAGCCCTCGCTGACCAGTGGCCTCCCAAGAAGGTGGCTGGCAGAGAAATACACCTCCTGCTTGCTGGGCACCCTGGCTCAGACAGTGGGGCCAGGGCATGAGGACTTGGTGTTTCAAGGCTCCTCTGGCCAGGCTTCCCCAGTTCCCCAGGCAGAAGCCTGCTCTCCCCTGGAGCCCCGAGTCCTGATGAGTGAGTCTCCCCGAAAGGATCAAGCTCCTCCACGCTCCTTCCCTGACCACCACCATCATGGGCCACTCACGGAAGCAGTGGGTGAACCGCTGGCACCCGGAAGGGTCGTGCCTGCCTCACAGGTGCAAGGGGTTCTGGAAGGAGCCTCCTGGCCAGTGGACTGGCCAGGTCTGGCTCAGGCCTCCCCGCGCCTCTCTAGGGGGAGACGAACCGCCCTGCCCGGTGTCCATAGGACCAGGGCAGAGGCCTGGCTCTGAGGGCCGAGGGGCCAGAGCCAGGACGCTGGGTGTCCAGGCGAGGTGATGAGAGGCCCGTCCCCGCCGTGCCTCCCAACAGAAACACTGGCTCCGCTCCCTCCTGCGGGAGGCCGGTCATCAGCTAGTGGCCTCAGCCTCGGAGAACGCCCGGCTCCGGGCCCATTTTACAGATGAGACTGTCGCCGGCTTGCTTCTGTGCCCTGCTGGAAGTCAGCGAGCCAGGGGCCCGCCCCCGCGCGCCGCCCGCGCTCCGTGGCCACCGCCCCAGGGCTTCCAGGGCCGGAGCGTGGCGCGGGGCCGCTAGGGGACCTGGGCAGCGCGCATGCTCCAAGGCTCCCCGGCTCGCACCTCCGCGATGCGCTGCTTCATCTGCTCCATCTGCTCGCGCTGCTTCTCCCGCTTCTTCATCAGGTGCATGGCGCGGCCGGCCTCGCTCGCGGCGCCCTTGTATTGAGCCATGGCAGCGGCGGCGGCGGCGGCGGCGGCGACAGCGACAGCGGCCCAGCCGGCCCTCGGCGTCAGCGGCAGCGGCAGCGGCGGCGGCGGTGGCGGCGGAACAGTCCGCTGACGCCCGCGCCGTGACGTCAGCCACCAGGAGACGCACGGATGCCCCGCCCCGCCGCGCACCAGCCGGCCCGGAGCGTGACCGCCGCCTGCCCCGCCCCGCCCCGCCCCGCCCCGCCCCGCCCCGCCGGAGACCGCCCCTGGTCCTGCGTGGACTCCCGCCCCAGCCCCCGCCGCCGGCTCCTGTGGACCCTGGAGGCTGAATTCCCCAGCCCCTCGCGCTGCCTCGACGTTAACCCGAACCAAGGCTGGGCCCCTGGTCCCTCTAATTCCTCCTGTTGACCCCAACGCTGGTCCCCTTGCTGCCCTAGTTCCCCCGCATTAAGCCGAAAACTGGCACCCGTCTCCCTGCTTCACTTAGAATCCCATCCAAGGCTGGCCCCTGGTCCCCTCTGCCCTCTCCTTTCAAGCCAGAGGCCAGCACCCCAGCTCCCTCTGCTTCCTCCACGTTGACACCCGCCCCCCACCACACTCCCCCTGCATTGAGCACTGAGGGCTGCAGTCTTGGTGCCAGCATTAACTCACTGGGTAGCCTTAAGCTTTAAGTCAATTTGGCCCCAGCGTGCTCTGGGTGAGGAATTCCCTGATGAAGAATGCCACCTTTTACAGTCCAGAGTGAAGCTAAGCCAGAGCCCCAACCCAGGCAGCCAAAGCCCTGCCAGGTACCCAGCTTTTGGGAGATAACCGTCGAGATCCAGAGAGTCAGGTTTCAACCGTTTTATTGGGAGGTTTTGTTTTCTGTGAAATACACTAGAGGGTGGGGAAGGGGACACATTCACTTTGCAAGATAAGGGTTTCCCACCACTAAAGGAAAGGCATGGGGCAGGGCACACTGGGGTTTGGGTCCATTTTCCCACCTCCTTCTGCTTTGCTCACTTTTCTTTTCTCTCAGCAAGTACCACAGAACACAAAACACAACAGACAAGAAACAAAACAGCAAATCAACCTCCAACGGGGCCACGCCCAAGCCTTCCCCACTCCCCCAGGCTGGGCAAGGGCTGGGAGGGGATGGGGCAGCTCACTCTACAGCCCTCAGGCCACACGGGAAGGCTGCAGGCTCAGAAAGGGTGGGTAGAAGTTAATAAATTAGAATAAATTAGGGGGGAGGAATGCAACTTTGTGCTGGGAGGGCCCCTTCTCTCCAACACGCAAGAGTTGGTGGGGGGAGGTGGGGGCATCTCCAAAGGCCACTACAGTGGGGGTAAGAGCGGTGGGGGCAGAAGTCACCTTTTCCTCCACATCTTCCCAAACAGAGCAGAAGAGTTAGGGGTGGGGGGAAGAGACACACGCAAGGAGAGGAACCCTCTTTTCCTAGGATAAGGAAGGGCCAAGAAAGAGGATGCTATCCAACCCCCCATCCTCCCAAACCATCGCTAGGGTTAAGGATTTGGTCAGTGGATCAATGAGGTGGGTGATGGGAACGTGGTGGGGGAAGCAGAGGATGCTGGAGCCCTCGAGAACAGACACAGGCTGGGGCAGCAGGGGCTGGGGGCGGCCACAATCACTGCTCAGCTTCTCCAAAAACGTCGTTCTGTTTGCGCTTCATGTTCTCAAAGTCAAAGGCCGTGCCAGCCATGCGTTTGTAGATGTCTTTGATGTCGTTGCAGGTTGTCTCAAAGTGTGTGGTGGCATCGTAGGAGCAGGAACAGAACACCTGGAAACAGCCAGAGCCCAGTGCCCAGGGTGAGTCAGGCAGGTGCCCTGGGCGGGCAGCCAGGAGCCAGGGCTGGGACAAGCTGCTTACCTGGCTCTCACAACCATCATCAATAGGCTCATACAAGTCACTGATAGCCACAAACCTGAGGGGCAGACAGAGGGGAGGGGACAGGCCTCACAACGGGCCATGCCCTTCCTGGTCCCCAAGCCCAGCTGCTGGGCTCCCTCCCTCTCCCCCTTGGGCTCAGCCCAGTCCCTCACTTCTGGTCAATGGGCTCCAACAGCTCCAGAGCTGGCTCCACCTCCTTTTCAGGGTCCGTGGTCTCCACAGTAGTGCTGGCAATAGCTATGTACTTGCCCTGGGCCGCCACGTTGTGTGCATAGGAGATCATGCACACGTAGATGTCTGGCCACAGGAAGAGCTCCGTCAACTCAGGCCAGAGGCACTGGCCATACGCACAGAGGGGTTCCGGTGGCTGGACACAAGTCTGGCCCGACTGCCCCTCCCCTGCCCCGCAGAGCAGGTAGCATCCAAGCCGCCACCCTCCCAGAGGGGAAGAGTCCAGGCCACCCAGACCCTAGGGGTCCAAGTTGTGGTGGCTACAATGTGGGTCAAATTTTTTCCACAGAGAGGTAAGGCAGGGAGCTCCGACACTGATGGGGAGAAGAAGAGTAACCCCAAAGAGAACACCCTAGAGGAAGCTATACCAGCGCCCAGCCTACCTGACTTCCTGTTGACCTGGTTCTGGGGGATGATTATTTGGCAGGAGTTGGCGTCGTTGGTGTTCTTGATGGGGTGGCTAAGGATACAGATGATGCGGATAACCTGGCCAGCCTTCCGCACACGGTCCGGGATGTAGCTGGGGTCACAGATCAGCTGCTTGCAGCGGGCCACCTGAGAAGGCACCAGAAGTCCTCGCCCCTGTCACATCCCTCCCTTAGGTAGACGTGGGGCTGCGCTCACAGCAAGGGCAGGCAGCTCTGGCAGACAAGGCGCTCCTCCAAGCCATCACTACTGCCCTTCCTGAATGCGTGGCCCTACCCTGAGCTGCAGGAGGAGCTGCAGGCCCGCCCCCGCCGCCACCCCGCCCCCCAGAGGCACTGTGATCAAAAACACTTGCTGCACCACAGACATGGCATGTGGCCTCTGAAAGAGACCTCTCACCCACAGTCATAACTCTGAAGACTTCTAGACCCCCAGTTCCCAGCTCCAAGACCCTCGGGGCTGTGCAGCAGGAGACTCGGCAGCACAGAGAGAAGGTGACCAAGCCCCACCTCAACCATGGGACTGCACTGCACGGGAAATGCTCACCTCTCCCTCAGACTTCACGCCCACCACCTTGCCGTTCTCCATGATGATGTCATCCACAGGTTTGTTCAGCATATATGTTCCCCCATAGATGGCACTCAATCTGTGGTGAGAGCAGCTCTGGTGAAGGCCCCTCCCAGGAGAAACAGGGACCAATTCCACTGCACCCTTCCTCCACCAAGGTGCAAAGAAGGCTGCCCCAGGCAAGCAGCAGGCAGGAGACGCCGGGATTCATCCAAGCTCTGTCACTGCTGTGAACTCTGGCCCCATCTCAGCGGGCTCTTTCCTCTCTGGAGCTTCTGCTCAGAATACACTGCCAAGGGCCAGCGGGAGGGGGCATGAGGGAGCAGTGCTCCGCACCAAGACAGCCTGAGGGACCAGAATGGACTCTCTGGAGATAGGTCAGCTCCCAGCTAAGCCCTGACTCAAGGTTCCGGGACCCTGGGCCCAGTCCTGGTGCTGCCGGGAACTGAGCAAGTCACATTTGTGGAGACTTGGCTTTTCAAGTGTGGAGACTTCTGTACTTCAGTGCACTGGTGTTGTGCCCTCATCACCCAAGGATGGGGTGAAGTAAATGAAGACCACGAATTGGAAAGGAGGAAATACTACCAGGGAAATGCTCAAGGGGGCCATCTCCACTCCTGGCCCTAGTCCTACTCAGCTATGCCAACTGAAAAAACCCACGTCCTCACCTTGCAAAACCCTGGGGCAGCTCGCCCAAGCCGTAGAGCGGGTATAAATATGGGCTCTTGCCATACCGGGCCAGGGACTCACTGTACAACTTGATGCGGTTGATGGTCTCAAGACAGGGCTGGTCCAGGTAACTGGGGGACAGGGGTTAGGGAAGATGCTCCAATAGCAGCACCCCTGATTTACCCCCACCCAGGTACCAGGCCAGTCTTCCCACCACCCTGAATGGCCTGGGGAAGATGAGGATCAAATGCAAGGGGGAAATGGAAAGGGTGATAGGTGAGCCTGTGGCTGAGTACAAGAGACATGCGGGGCAGGGGGACGGCAGGCAGGTGTGGGAAGGGCGGGGGCGGGCCAGGCAAGGAGGCTGCCACCACCCAGCTTCCCCTCACTCATCAGTGCGGTAGAGCGCCAGGGCATGGCCAGTGAAATCGATGACATCCTGGCCCAGATCAAACTTCCGGTAGACGTCACGCATGCTGGTAGTCTGGGGGTCAACGCCCTCAAAGGTCTTGGGGTCATTCTCATCGAAGTTTGCCACAAACACCAGGAACTTGCGGAAGCGCCGTTTCTCAAACATGCCCATCAGATCTAAGGAAGGCAGCGGGAGGAGGTTCTGCACCAACGCAGCACAAAACTTTCCATCCCAGCAGGGCAGGCACCCCCACTCACAGCCCAGCTGTCCTGTGACCTTAGGTTAACCTCTCCACCCTTTTTGGCCTCAGTTTCCCCATCTAGATGAAGAGGGGATTGGCCTGGATGGGCTCTAAGGGCCTGGATGGCTCAAACACTTGGCGATGTCTCGAGGATTCAGTGGAGGCCCTGCCAAAGGCTCAAGTTTTTGTTTTTTTTTTGAGATGGAGTCTCGCTCTATCACTCGGGCTGGAGTGCAGTGGTGCGATCTCGGCTCACCACAACCTCCGCCTCCCAGGTTCAAACCATTCTCTTGCCTCAGCCTCCCGAGTAGCTGGGATTACAGGTGCATGCCACCACACCCAGCTGATTTTTCGTATTGTGAGATGAGACGGGGTTTCACCATGTTGGCCAGGTTGGTCTTGAACTCCTGACCTCGTGATCCACCCGCCTAGGCCTCCCAAAGTGCTGCGATTACAGGCGTGAGCCACTGTGCCTGGCCAGGCTCAAGTCTTTCAAAAGGAGCCCCGTTCCCCTCCATGTCACATCCCTGCTGTGTGAGGACCTCCCTCCTGGCAGCCAGCCGTGCGGCATGATATGGGGCAGAGGGAATACAGAGTGAAGGGCCTCTCTGGTCCTTCACGGGAAATGTGACTTTGGACAAGGGGGTGCCTTATTCTGGACAGCCACCCATCCCAAAGACAGTTGGCTTCCCTGCCACCCCATGATTTCTCTGGCTCAGGGGGCCCACACTCACTGGAAGCCAAGGCCTCAGTCTCAGTGGACGGCACTTTGTAGATCTTGCCCCCCTTGTAGACAAAGCTGCCCTCCACCACCTTGAAGTCCAGGTAGCGAGTCACCTCTGTATACAGTAGCATCTTTACCAGCTGTCCTATGGGGGTGCACAAGGGCAACATCAGCATGGCTCTCTCCAGAGGCTCTAGCTGGTCTGGCTGTGCCTCCTCTGGAGCCTGACCGTCCTCGGGTCTTCCCTATCACCCCCGACCTGCAATACCTCCTTCCTGTCTCTCACCGTTAGCCATGAGGAATTTGGGAATCAGGTCAACGTTCCAGTCTCGGCCTCGGCCCATCGACTCAGGGGGCCCCTCCAGCAACTGAAAACGCTTATACAGCTGTAAGCAGAAGGGAGAAAGACACCTCAGGGACCACCTCCTCCTGCTCCAGGCACCTGGGGAGCTACTTCCACCCTGTGCCGCTATGTGGGAGGTTAACAGGGATAGACTTGGGCCTGGGCAGCCTCACCTCCTCTAGGGGTGTGATGGAGGAGCTCTCGCCCCCGTAGTAGGGGTTCCGGTCCATGTGCAGCACCTTCTTCCCGTTCACAGACATGATGCCCGACAGGATGCATTCCTGGGGGAGGGTGACACCATCCGCTGCACTCCCACCTGCCTCCGCTCCTACCAGCAGACCTGATTTGTTCCCCACCCAAACCTGCCTCAGTGGACAGCTCCTTCCACCCACCATCCCCACTGGCTAGTTGCCTCGCCTAAAATTGGGGTGATGGCTTCATCCAACCACACTCTCCATTGCAACCTTGCTGGGCAAAGGAGTCCCGTCCCCCTCACAAGGCGGACAGTGAAATAACGGAGGCTTTGAGGGAGGCAGGGCATCCAGCAGACACAGGATGGCCTTCCAGTACCAACACGCCGAGAGGCATCTACCTACGCAGAGCCGCACAAAAAGGCCGATAAAACACAATGAGGCACAGAGGGGACCCAGCTGGACTGCGAAGGACACTCGAAAGGGAGGCAAAGAAAGGATTAGCACAGTCATTGAAATTGTAGGCCCCACCCTGGACTGCTCTTTCTTCAAATAGCAGGAGCCCCTGCCGCTGAGGAGGGGCATCTGGGCCTGGACCGAGGGAGAAGAGTCTCTGAGGGGAGTGGGCCAACGGGGTTTTCGGGGAAAGGGGGAAGATAAACACCCTCACCAGTCACTGTCACTAGCCCAAGGACAAAGGCTGCAGATGCTACTCAGCCTGAGGTCTCCATGGGCAACCGAGGTGGGGTTGCGGGAATGTGCTTACTGCCCCCACTGCTGTTCCTTCTGGAACATTCCCTGGATCCCCTGGCCCCAAAAGACGATGAGGAGGCGGGCTGAGGGCCCACTCTGGCGAGGCCCCCTGACCCCAGGTCCTTGTACTTCATCCCCACCGGGATTAGCTCAAGATGGGAAGGGACGCTGAGAAGCAACGCTAGGCGGGCGACGAGTGCGGGCGACGGGGTGGATGCCGTGACGGGTGGGGGCGATGGGTGGGCGGGGTCGGGGGCATCGGGCCGAGTGGGGGTGCGTTTTCCGGTCCAGTGGGCAGGGGTAGGGAAAATGGGAGGGCGCCGGGGGTCGGACCCGGGTAGCCCAGGAGGCGGCCAGGAAGGGGGCCTCTTCGGGGAGATGGGGTCACGGCAACGAGCAGAGGCGACGTCGCGGGGGGAGCAGCGGGGTGGGCACGGCGTCGGCTTTTCGGGGAGCGGAGCGCAGATGGCAGTGACCGGAGGATGGGCCGGCGGCCGCACCATCGCGGGGGATGGCGAGGGCACGACGCGGGGCCAAGGGCGCCCGGGGCCACACTTACGGTGAGGCCGGTCCCCAGCACGATCACATCGTATTCCTCGTCCATGGTCAGGCCTCGGTGCCAGCGCCCGCTCGGCTCCTCCTCCTCCTTCACCGCAGCAGTCGCCGCCGCCACCGCCGCCGCCGCCACCGCACTGGACCAAAGATGGCGGCGCGTCGGCCGCCGCCCGACCCCTCCGCCGCGTCAAAGAGTCCCGCCTGTTCCCGCGCCCCGCAGCACCCGGCAGGGGCCACCGCCTCCCCGGCTCGCCTCCCAGGAGGGCTGCCAGGGCCCGGGCCACAGCACCAGCGCGGCTCCGCGGGCGACGCTGCTCGCCGAGAGTCTAAAGAGGCGCGGGGCGGGGCGGGCGGGGCGGGGCGGGCGGAGCGGGCGGGGCGGGCCGGCGGCCGGTGCTGCGGCCCGGGAAGGATCCGTGCGCGGGAGCCGCGCGCGCCCCGCCCCACCCTCCGCGCCCCGCCCCTCCCCGCCCCGCGCGCGCCCGCCCGCCTCCCCTACCCCCACCCGCCCCGGGAGTCTCGGCGCGGCCCCGCGGCCGGACGCGCGCCGCTGCGGCAGCCGGGGGCGGCCCCCTCACGACGCGAAGGCTGCCATTGTCACGACGGCCTCCTGAGACGCCGAAGCGCACCGGGACTCGGCCCGACCGCCCTTCCCTACCCTAAGCGGTTAGGGCCCAGCTTGCTAAAGCCCCTCCCGGTCTCCGCGGATGCCTCTTCGCCTCCCCCTCGCCGGGCTCCATCCTCCCGCATCCCTCCGGCGAGCACGCGCCTAAAGCCCAGCGCAGAAATGAGCGACAAGAGGCCCAACGCATGGCGATCCGCGTTTATTTTATTAGGAAGGAAACAACCGAACACCCCATGCTCCTGCCAGGCACTCCCGGTGGGAACATGCCAGACAGCCGGCGATCGCACCCAGCCCACCTGTCGTGGAGGTCCCTTCCTTCTCAGGCCACAGAAATAAACCCCAGTGTACTGCTTATTGTTAGCACATCACCAGAAAACGATAACGACAGCCAAGCAGGACAGACAGTTAAGTAGTACTTCCACACCCCCAAACTCAGGGAGCCCTATAACCTTAAGGAGGGAGCATTTGCTACACAAAAGCACTATCCACAGCCAGGGATGATGTAGACACAAGAGTAAATAAGGAGAAAGGAGACCCTAGAATTCGTGTCCCTTACGCCTCACAGCGACGAAGCCTGGGAAGCTGGTTGGTCTAGCATCTACACAGAATATGTACACCTTGTTGGGAGAGATGGGGGCAGCCCAAGAAAGCTCCTCAGCGGGCTGAAGAGGGAGCAAGATGGGCTGAGGGGAGCTTGGGGTTCATGCTGCGGTAGGAAGAGGGAAGCTCTTCAGTCCAGTGTGCTGCAGGGTGGGACCCTCAACCCCCTACTGGCACAGGGTCACACAATCTGGGTCAAAGAAATAGTGGGGCCCTTGTGGTCATCAAAGCGATCCATGGTCTTGAGGCTGAGGATCATGTGCAGGCCGTAGGTGAAGATGAAGAGCATGAACAGGGAGGTGAGCAGCCCCATCCAGATGCCGGGGGAGAAGAAGCTGGCACAGTCGCTGGCGTAGGAGAACTGCTCCCCCATTACGTTGAAAGCCTGGATCTGGCAGACACACAGACACGGGTCAGAAAGGACCGTTTGGAGGCCCAGCAAGAACTGGGACAGGGTCAGCGCAGGGACAGGACTCTCAACTACATGCCCAAGCCCAAGCCTCTCTTTGTCTCTCAGCCACTAGCCTGGGCTCCCCCACCTGCACCTGGGCCACCCCTGCTCCATACCTGGAAGTCCTGAAGCATCATCTGCCAGGAGGAGGGCTGCGTGCGGGCCACGAGGAGACTGCCCTTCTTGCTCAGGCTGCTGACATACTCGCAGTGGAAGGAGTAGATGCTGGGCCCTGTGACCTGGGAAGCATTGAAGTAGGCGACGGAGCCATTGCTGTGGACTTCGAGGCGCTCCATGGTAAACCAGTGCCGGGCAGACACTGGGTAGAGGCGGTTGGCCAGAATGAACCTGGGGAAGGTGGCAGGGATGTCAGGTGAGCTGGGGAGGCTGAGGCCACACCAGCCCACCCATACCTCAACCACCCCCAGGACTCACTTGAATGTCACTGTGGTACCAAAGAGTCGTTCATAGGTCAGTGAGAGCCTGTGGGGCCAGAGAAAGAGGCGCACTGTGAGGCTCTGGGAGGGCCTTTGGCATCTTAGAGGAACAAGTTCCTCAGCTCTGCTCCTGCCTAAGCTGCCTTGGGTCCTTGCAGCCACCTGAAGAAGCAGTGCCCCCACTTGACAGATAGGAAAACTGAGGATCCAGTCACATTGCAATCCCAGAACAGAGCTGAAAGCCAGGACCCAGGTCCCCGTTGCCACCAGCATGGGGGTCCTTCCTCTGGTTCCCCTGAGCTCACTGCCCCTCCTTTTACTCCCTCTTAGGGTCACTAAGTAAGGTGCCTGGGCTGGGCTTTGGGGGCGAGAGCAAACAGAAGGGCATGGTTGCCCCATAAATGGCTCAGGTAGCTGGCCTGGTATTTGCCCACACAAAGTCCCAGAGGTTTTGCTCAAGGGGGAGGTGACAGGTTCCCAGGTAACCTTGAGGTGTTAACCAAGGTCCCAACCAAAGACTCGCAAGCATGGGGAGGCAGAAGTCTGGGCAACTCCTCTTCCAACAGCACCCCATGCTATGACACCTCCTACATCCTCACGCTGCCGAGACCCCAACCAGACCATGGCCATCCCCACCCCAACACACAGACCTGACCCTGGCTCCCTGCCCCACCTGCGACCCACAGTGGTGGGAAGGTCACCTGTGGTGGCACAGTCCTCCCCAGCCTAGTGCCCTTGCCTGGCAAAGGAGTCATTCCAGAAGGAGCCAGTCAGGTTGAGCTCCTGCACCCCAAAGGTGAGGGGAGTCAGGTCCTCCCACTGGTCCTTGTACGCCACAGAGAAGTTTTGGGCCCAGAACAGGATCCGGGGAGCGGTGTCATTGTAACTCACAGGAGGATGGATCACAGGTGATACTGGCTGTTTTTGTAGCAGCTGGCGACCTTGCCCTCCAGCCACCACGGCTACATCACGGGCCACCTGCAGAAACACCCAACCAGCCTTCTTTCAGCAGCCCTGGGAGAGTGTCACGCTCCAACCCAACTGTCGTGCCCTGCTTCCTCTCCCAACAGGACAACCTGTCCACTATCTCAAAGTCCCACGAGCCAGAGGAGGCCTTTCCTCCAGGAAGCCTTCCCTGATGCCCCCTAAACCCTGATGACATTCCTAGTTCCTCAAACTTAGGGTCATTTAGACTTAGTGTCCAAGTCTGCCACCCACAAGCCTCACAGGACGAGATGGAAAGCTGCCCCTGGAATGGGGAGGCAGGACTTGAGTGCTCATCCTAGCCCTCCCCCCAGAGTCAGCCCAGGGACAAGCCACTCCAAATAGTCATACCACAGGGGTTCTGTGCCTGATGCTTCCCCTATGCTGGGCCTCCTGAGCAGCCTGCCTGTGGCATACACTCCCCACCTCCAAGCAGACTCACCACACTGCCTCTCCCTGCACGCCCCAGAGCCCCTGCTGGAAGGGCACATACCCTGGAAGGGCGGACCGCTGTGAGGGCCGCTGTGTATGGGACATCTTCGGACTTGAGTGTGCTCAGGACCTGCCCGATGACCTCATCTGAGGGTCAACAAGGAGAGTAGAGACTCAGGTCACCAGGCACCCTGCGTAAAGAAACACTCCCCACTGTCTGCTTTAGAAACCTTCTAGAACATCTGAAAGTGGTGTTTTTACTTTCCACTGAGGATCCTAAGGAGCAGCTATTTCTCATCCCACTCCCATTCCCAGCCTCCCCCAGAGACAACTGTGGCTTCAGTCATCGATTCCCTAATGCCAAACCCCACCTATGTGACACAAGAAAATACATATCAATACAGAAAACTCCACATCCACCCATGAAAGGTTCGCGACTGCCTTTCCATGGGGAGTGACTGTCCTTTATTGCAAATAGATAAGTCCCCAGAATTGTTTTTCCAAATGTCTGCAGTCTTACTAAACCCATAACTCTAGGATTCACGCTGCCTGCACAGAAACTGGCTCCACAGCCTCCAGCACAGAGGGCCCCCCCTCTGCCAAGTGGGGTCTGGCTGGACAGGGTCTTCTGCCAGGTGGTCCCTGGCTGGTCCTGGGAGCCAGCATTTCCCTGCTCCACTGCCAGCTGCCCCGAGAAGCAGGCGGGCCACCCTGGGAGTGATGAGGCCGAGGAACTGCAGGCCAGCTCTCTCTGTGGTCCCCACCCAAGGGCTAGATGAGGACGTGCATCCTTCCTGATTCTACTCACCGTTGCCTGTGAGGACTTCCCTGGGTGCCATCAGACCAGAGCTATGGAAGACAAACAGCGCCAGAGTCCTCAGGTGGCCTAGACCTGCACTGCCCACTACCCTTCCCCGACCCCAGCTTCTCCTCCCCACTAGCCCCACGCACCAAGCCTGCACACTCTTACCTCAGTGCCCCCTCCTGGAAGCCCATCCCACCCCGAGGCTTCTCAGTCACACTCAAGTCCTGGCTACCTGCTCTGTGACAAGGGCCTGGCTAGGTGAGAAGGCTCCCCACCCACAGGACTCACATCTGCCTCATCTCTGGAGGCCCAACTCAGTGGTAGGCACCAACTCCTGAGTCACAGAAGAGGCCCTCCCCTCCTCTTCTGGCCACACAGGGCACCTTCTGGAAGGGCTGTGAGGGGGTGGGGAGTACTGGCATCTTTAGCCAAACGGTGCCACCACATGCCATAGCTCAGGGCCTTGCTGCTCTCTGGGCCCCGAGGCTGGTGGCTGGGCCATGTAGGCAGTACCTGGCTGTGTAGGGCAGGCGAATGAGCAGCAGAGCGGGGAGGCTGGCGTTGAGCTTCAGCTCCCGCAGGGTGGCCAGGTCCACATGCAAGGGGCTGGCCCCGAGCTTCTCCTGCAGGTAAGTGGTCAGAGTGCTGACTGCATACCAGTCGACGGCAGGAAGCACCAGTGAGGAAGGGGCCAGGTCCAGGGCATTCTGGGGACAGGGGAGAGGCAAAAGGTGAGTTAGCCAGGGGCCAGTGGGCCTGGGCCAGCCCCCCACACCTCTCTGGCAGCTCTCCTCTGGCAAGCCATACCCATAAAGGCTCACCAAGAAAATGGCCTACACCCCAGCCCCTGACATTCAGGCCCCAGGCCTTTCTACCCCAAAGCCAGCGTCTCTGCTCCCCTAAGAGTATGAGGTGGCTTTTGTTGTTGTTGTTTTTTGGGGGGTGGTTGACCCAGAAGAGACTCAGACCCAAGTAACCCTGATATGAGGTAAGAGTACAGTTCTTATGCTGGGAGAAGCACAGAATGTCCCCCATGGCCCCTGGCTGGGAGAGGACTCTTACCTCTAGGTTAGAAAAGGCGCTGTCCTGCTTGTTTCCAAACACACCGCCATATGCTGTGAAATCCTCAATGCTCAGCTAATAGGGAAATAGGGGAGACATCTGAGGAGGTTTGGCAAGGAATGGGGGCCAAGGCAGGGGACAGCCACCTTCCCCATGCATTCTCAAGGCCAGCAAAGTCTCACTGACAGTCAGGTTCAGTATGGTGGAGCGAACTGTGTGTTGGTGCGGGTGGGGTGGGAGACTCACCTCTTCCCTCCAGCACTCTCAGGGCAGGGTGAGAAGACATGAAAGGCAGTCATGGGGTGGGGAGATCTGCAGGCAGCTGACTTGTGGTAACTCAGGAGTAGGAGTCAGCTGCCTTGCCCGCCCTACAGACAAGAGGAACTGGGGAGGGAACAGGGAAGCTGCGGGGAGGGGGTGGGGCAGCCAACAGCATTTGAGGCAGGCCTCCCAGCCAGAGAAAAGGAGAGTCGGCTATGTCCAGTCTGGACAGGACCCTCACCCCACCTGCTTTTGGCGGAAGGGGAGAGAGTGAGGATCTCAGAACACGCTGGAGGAAGCATTGAAGTCTTTTGAGCTCTTAGGACCACAGTGGCCCTGACCCCATCCCTTTTCCTCTACAACCTACAGATGTCCTTTGTCCTTTTGCTCCTACCCTCCACTCCAATCCCCAGCTTCCTCTTGCCCTTCCCAGTTAGGCCCTGAGGAGATTTTAATCAGCTTCCCTAACCTGTTTGGTATACACACTCGCCCAGCCTCCCCTCCCTTGTGGGCAGGACCTTGCTGCTGTTTGGCCACCTGGGCTCTCAGTCGGAAAGCCCAGGAACTGCTGGTGGGTCCTGTGGGCTTTCTTTAACTGAGAAATCACACCACTCCCTGCTCCACATTACCCAAGGCTTTCTTATACATTTAGAACTGCAACTGACCTTCCCCTCCTGGCCTACAAGGTCCTACTTCATCGCCACCTGAAAACCATCTCCTACATCTCCTGTCCCTTTCTCTCACTTACTGTGCTCCAGCCACACCAGCTCTTCCTTGAGCTGGCCAAGAGCACACCTCGCCCAGGACCCTCGCATTTGCTGTTCCAGGAATGTCCTTCCCCAAACGGCTCCCTCCCTCCATTAAGATCTCTGCTCAGATATCACCTCCTCAGTGAGGCCTGGCCTGACCACCCTTATCTAAAACAGCATCCCAGTCACTCTGTCCCCTTAGCCTGCTTCCTTCCCTAAAGACTCTAACACTGACACCGTATCCTATACCAACTTAGTATTTACTGGCCACCCTCACAAGAAGGTCAGCTTCCTGAGGGTGGGGGCTTAGGTTCTTCTGCTCACTGCCATATCCCCAACACTTCACAATACCTGGCACATAGTAGGCTTTCCATATTGGGCAAATGAATGAATGGGTGAATTCCCTAAGACTGGGGGATCCTGGCTAGATGTTTTATGTGGATTATAAGAATTCCCCCTTGCAGGCTGGGCACGGTGGCTCACGCCTGTAATCCCAGCAGTTTGGGAGGCTGAGGCGGGTGGATCACGAGGTCAGGAGTTCAAGACCAGCCTGGCCAACATGGTGAAACCCCATCTCTACTAAAAATACAAAAAAATACAAAAATTAGCTGGGCGTAGTGGCGGGCGCCCTGTAATCCTAGCTACTCGAGAGGCTGAGGCAGAGAACTGCTTGAACCCGGGAGGCGGAGGGTGCAGTGAGCTGAACTGACATTGCACCAGTGCATTCCAGCCTGGGCAACAGAGCGAGACTCCATCTCAAGAAAAGAAAAGAATTCCCCCTCACAGCCCTCTGACGTAGGTGGTGTCTTCATTTTACAGACGTAGAAACTGTCATTCACAAAGATTATTTCATGCCTCCAATGGCTGGTTACATGGTAGAACTAGGACTCAGTTCCTATCTGACTATATTATTTACCATCTCCTGAAAAGACTTCAGGCCACCACCATCTGCCCACACAGCAACCAAGGGAGACTACAAGGGCAATCAATGAGCCATACAGGTCACCAACAAGGGAGGGCCTAGCAGAGACTTGCTATCTTAGAGTCATCTCACGGTCTCCACGCCTGCTTTGGGGGCAAAGATCCCGGATGGGAAGGAAAACAGCATGCGGGTTATGAGCTCCAATTGGGAGGGAGGATTGGCAGACTCAGGCTGGAACCAAAGTGGTATCTATCAACTGTAGTGAAACATTGTATCTTGACAAACCTTACTTTCCTTGGCAGTGAAACCAAGATAATGACGTCAGTGTAGCAAGTGCCTACAAAGCACTAAACAGGTGATCATTTTCCAATTATCATTATTATGATCATCACAGCTAGAATTACAACTGTGCCACCCATTAGCTGTATGAGCTTGGGCAAGTCACTTAACCTCCAGCCTCAGTCTTCTCATCTATAAACAAACAGGGACGATAATCCCCACACACCATATTGGACTAAGTCAGATATCCAAAGTGCTTGGTACTCAGTAGGTACCTGGCCTCTGACCCGTCGCTTCCTCCAATCAAGTTGGTGCCATTTCCGAGGTTGTTGCCATGCTCACTGAAGCGTTTACTACAGGACTTCCCATGAGACGACCCACACCTCCCTACAGTTGGGACAAGGTCACTGAAGCTTCCCTTGGGGAATGGGCGTCAGTGTCATGGGGGGAGAGGGCCTGGCTGCCTCCCGATGACTGGGGGAGAGTGGGCTGGGGCGGGCGCACCTTGTCCTGCAGGAACAGCAGCACATTCCGGGGACCCAGCTCCAGGGCGGGATCTAAGTAGGTAGAGAGCTGCAAGTCGCTGGTGATGTGGCCTTCATGAGTGTCGGCCGCAGGAGCCCACAAGTCCCTGGCAGGGGAGAGAAGAGGTGCTGTCAGACGGGGGCGCATGTGGACTGGAGCTCTGTCACCGGCAGATTCGCTGCGAGCCCCTAAGCAAGGAACAGTCCACCTCCGGGCCTCACCACCCCTCGCCTAGGACAGCGCCGGAGTCGGGCGAGGGCGCCTCAGCCGCCACAGCGCATCCCACCCCGGCCCGCTCACCGGTCACTCGACCACAGCACCAGCGGGACCTGCTGCTCCGCCACTGCCGCCGCCGCCGCCGCCGCCACCACCGCCGCCGCCAAGGACAAAAACACCGGCAGCCACGGCATCCGCCAGAGCGCCTGGGCGCACCGCGGCCCCATTCGCACTCGAGCCGTCGCCGTGGCCGCCATCATAGCCTCAGCCTCCACTGCCTCAGCGGCCTCGACAGCCGCGGATCAGGTGACCGTTGCCCCCGCCCGAGCCCCGCCTCGCACCTCCATTGGCCCAAGCGCGGGCCGGCCGGCAGGGCCGCAGGTAATTGGACCAAGTGCATGCCACTCGCGGCCACTCCTTCTCACTGGTTGGCTGTACGTGTCTCCAGGCTCTCACGCTCCGAGTGGGAAAGGGGATGGGGCCCAGCTAGACTGACTAAGACAAGACCAGAGAGACAGGGAGGCTTCACGGAACCCTACACCCACCCGACGCGTTCGCCCGTCCGTTTTTATTTTTATTTTTGTTTTTGTTGTTGTTGTTCTCTTCTTTTGTCTTTTTTTTTCTTTAGAGACGGGGTCTCACTATGTTGCCCAGGCTGGTCTCGAGTCCCCAGGCTCAAGCGATCCTCCCGCCTCAGCCTCCGGAAAAGTGGGACTACAGGCGCGCATCGCCGCACCCGGCCAATCCCTGTTTTAATCCTTTTCCTTAAAATTGCAAAAGTGGTGTCTTTTTCCTGCAGATGGACCCTCCCTGATACAGGTGAGAGGAGACTGTAATCACTTAGAATAAGGAGTGAAGCAGGCTCAGGATAGCATCTAGGGGAATACCCAGCACTTACCTTGGGCGGGAGGAGAAGGGTCAATCAAAGAGGAAGGAGAAAACCCAGAGCGAAGCGTGGCTTCAAAGACACCCTAACGGGCCGGGCGCTGTGGCTCACGCCTGTAATCCCAGCACTTTTGGAGCCCGAGGCGGGCGAATCATGAGGTCAAGAGATCGAGACCATCCTGGCCAACATGGTGAAACCCCATCTCTACTGAAAATACAAAAATTAGCTGGGCATGGTGGCGCACGCCTGTAATCCCAGTTACACGGGAGGCTGAGGCAGGAGAATCACTTGAACCCAGGAGGCAGAGGTTGCAGTGAGCCGAGATCGCGCCACTGCACTCCATCCTGGGCGACAGAGTGACAGTCCATCCCAAAAAAAAAATAAAAAAAAAAGATTGTAGTCATGATTGTCACATGTGATTCAGACTAGGACTAGGATAGTGGCAGTTGAGCTGGAGAGAGGAAGTGGGTCTGACAATACAGTCAAAGAAGATTGTAGCTCTTGGGTCTCTCTGAGTTGGGGACTGGGAGATGAGGTCACTTGGGGGCTCATTGAGTTTCGGGTGCTTAGGGAAACCCCCAAGTGGCCATTTCCAGGCCTTAACTAGCTGAGGAGAGAGGTTTTCACTGGAGCTTCGTTGTATCCAGGAGAATCCAGCAAACTTAAAAAGGAAAGCATGTGTATTATGTTTCTGTTACTTACATAGTTTCAAGGCAAAGACTTCTTCTGGAATGCGGAAGGCAATCTTGCTTCCATCGTTAGGGAAGAAACTCACCTGTGGCTGCTTTTATTCTTCCCTGCATTGCCAGGGGTCCCTGGAGTGATGGCCCTTGAGGATTCCTGAAGCACCTGCTATGGGCCAGGCACCTGGACTCTGCCCCGGAAGTTGACAGTCTAGTCTAGAGGACATGCAGGACAGCAGGTCATGATACAGGGTCATGAATGTTCCAAAGGTTGAGACATCGGACTGGGAGGGATGTAAGGAGAGGGGCACCAATGAAGCTGCTCCCACCAGGACGTGATATCTAAACAACCAATCACCAAATGTTGACAGCACCAATGAGCACCTTCTGTCTGGGGACTTCATCTTTACGGTAAAAGCATTTTGTTCATTGAAATCCTGGCCGGGCCTGGTGGCTCACGCCTGTAATCTCAACACTGGGAGGCTGAGGCGGGCGGATAACCTGAGGTCAAGAGTTCGAGACCAGCCTCGCAAATATGGCAAAACCCCGTCTCTACTAAAAATACAAAAATTAGCTGGGCGTGGTGGCAGGCGCCTGTAGTCCCAGCTACTCGGGAGGCTGAGACAGGACAATTGCTTGAACCTGGGAGGCGGAGGTTGCAGTGAGCCGAGATGGTGCCATTGCACTCCAGCCTGAGCAACAAGAGCAAAACTCCATCTCAAACAAAAAAAAAAAGGCCGGGCGCTTTGGCTCACGCCTGTAATCCCAGCACTTTGGGAGGCCGAGGCAGGTGGATCACGAGGTCAGGCGATTGAGACCAGCCTGGCCAACATGGTGAAACACCGCCTCTACTAAAAAGACAAAAAATTAGCCGGGTGTGGTGGCAGGCGCCTGTGATCCCAGCTACTTGGGAGGCTGAGGCAGGAGAATCGTTTGAACCCAGGAGGCGGAGGTTGCAGTGAGCCAAGATCACACCACTGCACTCCACCCTGGGCGACAGAGTAAGACTCCGTCTCAAAATAAATAAATAAATAAAAAGAACCTCAGACCAACCCCCCACCCCGGACTTCACAGTTAGTGAAGAGCACTGCCAGTTCCTTAGCAGGAACCTGTGTCCCCCAAACCCCATTTTCCTGCGTCCCCTGAGAAGCAATTGCTATCCTGCATTGGTACCAGATGGCATTGTTCTTTTTTTTTTTTTTTTTTTTTTTGAGATGGAGTTTCGCTCTGTCACCCAGGCTGGAGTGCAGTGGCACCATCTCAGCTCAGTGCAACATCCACCCCCCAGGTTCAAGCGATACTCCTGCCTCAGCCTCCCGAGTAGCTGAGACTACAGGCACCCACCACCACGCCATTGTTCTTTTTTTTTTTTTGAGATGGAGTTTCGCTCTGTCACCCAGGCTGGAGTGCAGTGGCACAATCTCAGCTCAGTGCAACATCCACCCCCTGGGTTCAAGCGATTCTCCTGCCTCGGCCTCCCGAGTAGCTGGGACTACAGGCACCCACGACCACGCCCGGCTAATTTTTGTATTTTTAGTAGAGATGGGGATTCACCATGTTGGTCAGGCTGGTGTCAAACTCCTGACCTTGTGATCTGCCCACCTTGGCTTCCCAAAGTGCTGGGATTATGGCATGAGCCACCGTGCCCGGCCCAGATGGCATCGTTCTGCCTGTAGTCCTCTGCAGCCTGTTTGTTCACCAGCAGTTGATGGAGGTTGCTGTTTGCTTACCCATTGTACCATAGCTTCATGTTCCAGCACATGTGCCCACCGCAGCTGCTAGGCTCATTCCCCTGTTGCTGGACACTGGGTGATTCCCCTTGTTTGCCGTGGTGCAGAATGCAAGAAGTCTCGGATACGGTGGTAGACTGCATCATTGTTCACAAGTACTCAATCGCCCCTTTCTCTTTAAGAGTAGTCCTAGTCCGTAGCCAGCTGGAGACTGGAACTGGAAGTAGCTATGACTCAGGGATCAGGAGACCATCATGGCCGCTGTGGGGGGTCTTTCCACACCGTGAAGTGAGTGACTGAAACCCCCAAGCCCTTGCACCTCCTACTCCCTCGACCTTTTAAAAAAGCACTTCTGGCCAGGCGCGGTGGCTCACGCCTGTAATCCCAGCACTTTGGGAGGCCGAGGCAGGTGGATCATGAGGTCAGGAGATCAGGACCATCCTGGCTAACACGGTGAAACCCCGTCTCTACTAAAAATATGAAAAATTAGCCAGGTGTGGTGGCGGGCGCCTGTAGTCCCAGCTACTTGGGAGGCTGAGGCAGGAGAATGGCGTGAACCCGGGAGACAGAGCTTGCAGTGAGCCAAGATCGTGCCACTGCACTCCAGCCTGGGCGATAGAGCAAGACTCTGTCTCAAAAAAAAAAAAAAAAAAAAAAAAAAAAGCACTTCTGAACCCAAAAAAGAAAAGTAGGCCAGGCGCATTGGCTCACGCCTGTAATCCCAGCACTTTGGGAGGCCAAGGCGGGCAGATCACCTGAGGGCAGGAGTTCGAGACCATCCTGGCCAACATGGTGAAACCCCGTCTCTATTAAAAATACAAAATAATTATCCTGGCATGGTGGCATGCGCCTGTAATCCCAGCTACTTGGGAGGCTGAGGCAGGAGAATCGCTTGAACCCAGGAGGCAGAGGTTGCAGTGAGCAGAGATCGTGCCATTGTACTCCAGCCTGGGTGACAGAGCGAAACTCTGTCTCAAAAAACAAACAAACAAACACAAAATAAAGATGTACAGTGTAATGCTTATCAAAGCAGACAGTCCCATGGCATCACCCAGGTCAAGAATTTGAATATCATTGCCCCGAAAGCCCCTCTCATACCCTTACTATCACTTCCCAATGTGACCATGAACTTGATTCTTATGCTAATCACTTTGGTCTTTATAGTTTGACCAGTTAAGCATGCATTCCTAAAAATGATGGGATGTGTTTTGGCTGTTTTGAGGCTTTAAATAAAGGAAATTATTCAGTATAATATTTTTCCCTCCTCCAGTCTTTTTTTTTTTTTTTGGAGACAGAGTTTGGCTCTTGTTGCCCAGGCTGGAGTGCAATGGCGCCATCTCGGCTCACTGCAACCTTCAGATTCAAGCAATTCTCCTGCCTCAGCCTCCCGAGTAGCTGGGATTACAGGCATGTGCCACCACGCCCGGCTAATTTTTTGTATTTAGTAGAGACGGGATTTCACCATGTTGGTCAGGCCGGTCTTGAACTCCTAACCTCAGGTGACCCACCCACCTCGGCCTCCCAAAGTGCTGAGATTATAGGTGTGAGTCACCACACTCAGTCCTCTCCTCCACTCTGAAGGGAAGTATTATTTTGTGTCTAGATTCTTTGCTCAACATTGGCAGATTAATTCAAGTGGCTGCATGTAACAATGTTACTGCATAGTATTCCACTGGATAAATATGTCACCATTGATTGTGTCCTTCAACTGTTGACATTTGGTTGGTTTCCCATTTGGGCTGTTATGGCTAATGCTGCTGTGAACAATTATGTATACGTCTTTCTTTATCTTTTTCTTTTTCTTTTTTTTTTTGAGACAGAGTCTCGCTCTGTCGCCCAGGCTGGAGTGCAGTGGCGCGATCTCGGCTCACTGCAAGCTCCGCCTCCCAGGTTCACGCCATTCTCCTGCCTCAGCCTCCTGAGTAGCTGGGATTACAGGTGCCCACCCCCACGCCTGGCTAATTTTTTGTATTTTTAGTAGAGACGGAGTTTCACTGTGTTAGCCAGGATGGTCTCCATCTCCTGACCTCAAGATCTGCCCGCCTCGGCCTGAGTGCTTGGATTACAGGCGTGAGCCACTGCGCCCGGCCAATGTATATGTCTTTTGTTAAACATAGATGTTCATTTCAATAGGTATATAACTAGGTGGGGAATTGCTAGGTCATAGAGTATATGCACTGGGTTGAGTAGTGTCCCCATAACAGTCATTGCAGACAGAATCAAGTTAAGGTGAGGTTATACTGGATAAGGGTGACCTCTAGTTCAATGCGTGGTGTTTTTAAAGGAAGAGAAAAGGAGACAGATACAGGGAGGAGAGCACCGCATGAAGCTGAAGGCAGAGATTGGAATGACACCTCTGCAAGCCAAAGAACACGGAGCATTGCTGGGAACCACCGGAAGAGGCCAGAAGAGAGGCCTGGAGCTGACTCTCCCTCACAGCCCCAGAAGGAACCCACCCTGGTGCCACCTTGATTTCAGACTTCTGGCCTTCAGAACTGGGAGAGAATAAATTTCTGTTGCTTTAAACTTCCTAGTCTCTGGCACTTTGTTACTGCAGCCACAGGAAACCCATACAGTGCACGCTCTGCCTTTTGTGTTTCCTTTTCTGTGAAATGCCTGTTTTTTGTTTTTTGTTTTTTTTTGATACGGAATTTCGCTCTTGTTGTCCAGGCTGGAGTGCAATGGCAGAATCTTGGCTCACCGAAGCCTCTGCTTCCCGGCTTCCAGTGATTCTCCCGCCTCAGCCTCCTGAGTAGCTGGGATTACAGGCACCCACCAACATGCCCAGCTAATTTTTTTTTTTTTTTTTTGTAGAGATGGGGGTTTCACCATGTTGTCCAGGCTGGTCTCAAACTCCTGGCCTCAGGTGATCCACCTGCCTTGGCCTCCCAAAGTGCTGGGATTACAGGTGTGAGCCACCACGCCCGGCCTTAACCACTTTTAACTGTACAGTTCAGTGGCATTAAGTACATTCACATTGTTGTACAGCCATCACCACCATCCATCTTCAGAACTCTTTTCATCTTCCCAAACTAAAGCTCTGTCCCCATTATACAATTTCCCATTCCCCCATCCTCCCAGGCCCTGGCAACCAACCTTCTACTTTTTGACTCTGGATCTGAAGCCGGTAAGTACATCATATAAATGGAATCATATAATATGCAGCCTTTTGTTTCTGGCTTATTGCAGTTAACATAATGTTTCTTGAAAATCCTTTGAGAGTATCCATTTGATAGCATGTGTCAAAATATTCCTTTTTCTTTCTTTTATTTTTAATCTTTTTTTTTTTTTTTTTTTTTTGAGATGGAGCCTCGCTCGCTCTGTTGCCCAGGCTGGAGTGCAGTGGCACGATCTCGGCTCACTGCAAGCTCCACCTCCTGGGTTCACACCATTCTCCTGCCTCAGCCTCCAGCTGGGACTACAGGTGTCTGCCACCACGCCTGGCTAATTTTTTTTTTTTTTTTTTTTTGTATTTTTAGTAGAGACAGGGTTTCACTGTGTTAGCCAGGACGGTCTCGATCTCCTGACCTTGTGATCTGCCTGCCTCGGCCTCCCAAAGTGCTGGATTACAGGCGTGAGCCACTGTGCCTGGCATGTTTTTTGTTTGTTTGTTTGTTTGTTTGTTTTTGAGACGAAGTCTCCCTCTATCGCCCAGGCTGGAGTCCAGTGGCACGATCTCAGCTCATTGCAACCTCTGCCTCTTGGGTTCAAGTGATTCTCCTGCCTCAGCCTCCTGAGTAGCTGGGATTACAGGCGTGCGCCATCACGCCAGCTAATTTTTTGGGGTTTTTTTGTTTGTTTTTGAGATGGAGTCTCATTCTGTCGACCAGGCTGGAGTGCAGTGGTGTGATCTTGGCTCACTGCAAGCTCCACCTCCCGGGTTCACGCCATTCTCCTGCCTCAGCCTCCAGAGTAGCTGGGACTACAGGCACCCGCCACGCCTGGCTAATTTTTTTGTATTTTTAGTAGAGACAGGGTTTCACCATGTTAGCCGGGATGGTCTCGATCTCCTGACCTCGTGATCCGCCTGCCTCGGCCTCCCAAAGTGCTTGGATTACAGGCGTGAGCCACCATGCCCAGCCTTTTTTTTTTTTTTTTTTTGAGACGGAGTTTCGCTGTTGTTTCCCAGGCTGGAGTGCAATGGCACGATCTCGGCTCACCGCAACCTCCGCCTCCCAGGTTCAAGCGATTCTTCTGCCTCAGCCTTCCCAAGTAGCTGGGATTACAGGCATGCGCTACCACGCCCGGCTAATTTTGTATTTTTAGTAGAGACGGGGTTTCTCCATGTTGGTCAGGCTGGTCTGAAACTCCCGACCTCAGGTGATCTGCCCACCTTGGCCTCCTAAAGTGTTGGGATTACCAGTGTGAGCCACTGCGACTGGCCTAATTTTTGTGTTTTAGTAGAGATGGGGTTTCACCATGTTGGCCAGGTTGGTCTCGAACTCCTGACTTCAAATGATCCGCCCACCTTGGCTTCCTAAAGTGTTGGGATTACAGGCGTGAGCCATGGTGCCCAGCTGCTTTTATCTATATTTAATTACAAGTGTTTGTTTTTTCCCAGGTAATTTTTTCCCTTTTTGGTCATTTTTTTAAAAAACCTTTTATTTTGAAATAATTAGGCACCAACACTGCCGAAAGACCTGGTGGTCTGAATCTTCTCTTGTTGCTGGCTCATCTTCGGTGGTTCTATCTTTTCTTTCTTTCCACGTTTCCGTTATAGTATTTTTAATACTGTCTCTACACCACCACCCTGGATTTGCCTTTGCTCCCACCCAGGACCCCCAGCTCCATCTGGGCAACCCCAATCCCACCTCCTGATCGCAGCGTGCACTGCTCATGGCTGGCTACTTGCCGGGCTCTTCAGAGCTCCTCTCCCACCTATGATGCAGCCCAGGTAGGATCCAATTGATTCTCCACACTTGGGGCTCTCTGAAGTGTGGCCCCAATCCACCTGGTTAGCTTTGGGTTTTGAAGCAAGTTCATTAGCCTCACTCCACCTCCTTGGCAAAATGAGGAGATTAATCCCTATTTCTGCAATGTTGTTACAGGGATTACAGACAATAACTGAAGCCTTAAGTGACTGGTGCAGAAGAGGTTGATGCCCATCTGCTCAAGTGTGTTCCATGTGCCCAGGGCACTAAGGGTTCAGCCTTTCTGTCCAGCAGTCACTTCCCATTTTCACCCCTACAGAGAGGCCAGAGGCATTTTACAATAAGCCAACACATATGCTTTATGGTTCTGTTTCAAAAACATGAAAACCCAGGCCCTAGGATTCAAGTGATGTTGAGAGGCAGAAAGGATGGAGAAGTTGTTGGCCCCAGCATGGGGGCAAGCAGCCAGACCTCAGGCCCTCACTCTAGGCTCCACGTGGCTGGGCTTGACTTCTGACCAAGGGCTGCTCTTCCCGCCTGCGGCCCACCTGAGGCCAGACCTTGCCTGAGGAAAGGGCCTGTGGCGGGGGGGGAAGCTCAGGCAGAAGGAAGACGTGGCCAACGGCCATCCCTGAGGAGGTAGTGAGCAGCTCCTGGTTCGGCAAGGGTGGTAGGTAGGAGCCAGGCCGAGGAGTCTTAGGGTCCCCTCTCCACAGCTCTGGTGGGCCCCCCGCTCCCCTAGCCAACTGGTTGCTCACCTGCCTTCTATGCTCCCTCCTGACGCCAGCCCCCGGGAGAGAACATCTGAAGGCAAGAAGGAAAGAGAGCCCTGCCTAAGCTTCTTCCTCCCTGCTTGGCCAAGTGGGGGAAGCAGCTGAGGTCCTTCGTTTAACTGAGGAAGCACGGAGGAGCTGGAATGCCTACCAGCTCGGAGAGGGCACTTGAGAGGGTCTATGAACAAATCTGTCTAAAAGCCACATTTGAGCTAAAAGCATCAGTCCATCCCTCAGCCCCAGCTCTGTGCAGGCCAAGAATCCAGAAGGCAGCAAGCAAGGCCTATCTCCCAGGCTGGAGGTGGTTGTGGAGCTGCTCTGCCTGAGTCTTCAGACGCTGGAATTCCTCTTGAATGAAGTCCGTCAGGACTTTCCGCATCTCCACCTGAGGGAAAGGACCAGGGATGGCCTGCACCCCTCGGGAAGCTTGGCCAAGGTGCCCTGGGAGGGTGACGGGATGGAGAGGGTGGAGGTACCCTGCTGGCAGCCAGCAGCAGGGGGTCCGGGGACAGCTACGGGGGACCCAGGAGGAAACTCACAGCTGACTTGTTCTCCGCCCGGAGCCGCTCGAGTACAGGCAGGGCACTGAAGGGCTTCCCGATCAGCACGGTGATTTTCTGTGGGGTGGCCGCCAAGAGTGATGAGGAGCAGGAGGAGTGCCCACAGCCCCAGCCCAAGCAACCCGGGAGCCAGAAGCTAAGCCCTGGCCCTGCTGTGCCACACACTCCCCAGGGGCCACTCTTCCTCTAAAACGAGGTCCTGGTCCTGGGTCCTGTGCTGTAGATGACCTGTCCCGTCCTGACCCCACAGCCCACCTCTGCCCCAGCCTGACTTCCTCTGCTCTCATTTTATTGTCTCGGTGCCAGGAAGTCCCTGTCTATGTTCCACTCGGTCCCCTGCTGTAGCCTCACGCTCAGCTCCCCCTGCAGCTGGCCTCCATAGTGCTGAGTGGGAGACACAGGGCAGACGGCAGACAGGCAGACAGACAGACAGCCGAAAGTCAGCAGTCCCCACCTACCTGTCCAAAGCGGGGGAAGTAGGGCGGACTGTTAGGAAGGACGTCATTCATTCCTGCAGCACAGTGGACAGAAGGCCAGACGTGGGGTGGAGCAGGGCAGCCTGGGACCAGAGGGACTCCCAGGCCCCCCACCCCAGATGCCATCTCTCTGTCCCCGTCCCCAGGCTCACCGACATGCCACAGGGGCAGGATGATGGGGTTGAGATGACACTCAGCAATCAGGCGCCCGATTCCTGCCCAGTAGGGAGGTAGACATGTTAGCATAAGCTGGGCCCTGAGCCAAGCTTCTGTGCCAGCCTCTGGCCAGTGCCACCCCCAACATCCTCCAGTTCAATTCAGCTCCCTTGGGCAAGCCCCTGCGAGAGGCAGGCCCTAGTCTCAGCACCTGTCCCCTTCCTGGAGCTACAACACACCCATCTACCCCCATACAACCCAGCCTGAGGGGGCGGGAGCCAGGGGTCCACAGGGCCATCTCTGGGCTGGGAGGATGGCTGTGGCCAGAGACCAGCAGCCCTTACCCCACTTGAAACGCAGGAATTCGGAACTCATGTTCACTTTCCCTGGTGAGAGAGCACAGAGGCGAGGCTTGGGAGCCCATCCCGCTCATACTGGGGGGGCTCGACCCAGTCAGCCCTGCTGACCTTCTGGGAAGATATGCACCCAGTCCCCATGGTTGAGCTTCTCCAAAATGAAGTCCATCCCCTTCTGGTAGACGCCATCTCCTGCAAGGACAAGGCCTCTCCCCATCAGTAACCATTCTCGGGAGCATGGGGTGACAGGTTAGCTTACCCTCAACACTCTCCAAACCCCAGTGAAACAGGCCCTTCTCCCTGGGGTCCATGCACTGGGGACTATCCCCCTCAGTCCCTGCTTGCTGAGAAAGCCCCAGCAGATTAGGGACTTCCCATCCCCCACACGCCATCCACATAGACGCCCTCCAATGACCGTCTCCAGGGCCTGCATGGCACTTGGGCACGCTGTGGGGCTTCCTTCCTAATATCTTCTAAACCCCTAAGTGCCAGGCAGCATCAGCTCAAGTCATCTCCTACCGAGATTCTGACCTGGCAATTCCTCCATCTACCTATGAGCCCCGTCTTCAGTGGTTCACCAGCTGGGCCGCTTCAGCCACATACCCTGCAGGCTCTCAAAGATCCCCAGGTCAGCGCACCACCTGCCCTCCCTCCCCAGCCAGGCCCTGGCTGCCAGCCAACCGCTCTCGGAGCCTCATGCGTTCCTTTCTCTTCGAAGGTGCCACTCCTGGGGTGATCCTACCATGTGCCAGCTGCTAGAGAAACCAAGTGCATTTGTGATTTCTAACCTCGCTTAGGCCCCAGATTCTGGGCAACAACCCTTTGCTGGGGTCTCAGCCGCTTGTCACAGCCACTCCTCACAGGGCACCTGCCTGAGGCCTCAGCCTCCACCATTCGTCCCTCCTGCTGACCCCTTCTTCTCAGGGCACTCCGGGAAACTAGACCCTCCCTTATAGGGAGGTCTCTTGGGAAAGGGAGAACATTCATTTGAACACACATCAAGAGCTTGGGAAAAACTCAAACTTGCTAGACTGAAAAACAGTGGAGTCAAACTGCTCCTGGTCTAGCAACCTTCCACATTGGAGATAACCCTGAGACCATGACACTGGACCCAAGAGAAGGAAATGCAAACCTCCTTCCTTCTGAAGCCAATGTTGGCTGCTGCATGCTGGCTGGAAGCCTGGGGACGCTTGGAGACAGTAAGTACACAGTAAGGATCTCATCAACCATGGTGATGGAAAAGTAATCACATGGCAGATAAAAGAGGAAAGAGGTGGAGAGGTTGAAGGAATGGGGTAGAGCAGATATCCTCATCTTATAAAGTGGGGAGTAAAGAAGCCCTATCACAGAGCGAGAGACAGACATTGGGAATACCTCTGGCAATGAACTTTGTTCTCTGCAAGGCCGATTCTTTGGAAGGTGCTAGTTAGGGATCCAGGAATCTCAACCCAACACAAACAGTGCCCTGACCCAGCAGCCCACTCGGGCTAGAGGGAGGGGGTGATGACCCACTGGAGTTTCCCTACTTGGGACGCAGCATGTGTAATAGTACAGGGGAGTCTTCATAGGTACTGGCCCCTTCTCTACTAAAACCCACTGACGCAACCTATCCATTGAGCTTGAAACTGGAATTTAAAAAATAATAATAATATGCTTTTGGAGCAAGACTTCATCATTTGTAGCTTTTGCAAATGCCACTACTGCTCACTTGTGTCACTTGTGTCAAATCACTTCGATACTTAAATACCATATTAAAGTCTACGCTTGGAGAAAAAGGGAATTTTTTGGAACACAGAAGCCAAGTGTGCCAAATACTGCCTTTGCCTTAATGACATATTATTAGTTCTTTGCTGAAGGAACTAAGAGGCAGGGACGAGGGGTGAATGAGCAGAGTCCCCATCTCTCAGAGCAGGTTGGGATAAACGACGCCACGGTCATTTGCCAAGACACAGTGGCCTCTGCTTGTTCCTTTACAGAGACAGAAGTAGCCTCCAAAAGCAGCAGAAAGAGAAACCGCTCCAGGGGGCTGCTTCTGAGGAGTGGGGCTAGGGAGGTGAGGGGTGGGCACTGCAGCTTTCCATTAAAAGCCCCTCTTTGTTATTTGTTATTACTTTATTGGGTTTTACCACATTCTACTTTGACCAGCTAGAAATAATAAACCCCTCCTTGACCTCTAATATCCTTTGGTTACTCTTCCTTCTGTCTCTTTTTCCTCCCAACTGAACCTCTGGGAGGAGTTGCCGCCCCTGCAGTCTCCATTCCCCTCCAACTGCAGCACCACCAGCCCTCAGGCCACAATAATCTGGCTCTGGCAGCTGTCACTCCATGGAAACGCTTCTCCAGCATCACCTGCTGCTTCCATGGTGCCACAGGCGCCTGGTTTGCTTTTCTCTCTGGCCATGGCTCCCTGCCATCTTGGTGGCTTCTCTCTCCCTCTGTACCCTCCTGGGCCTCTGCCCTCTCTGAAGACTCTCACTCTGCATTCGTGACTTTGTGGTTTTTGTGGTTGAATTCCCAGTAGCTTTATTCCTGATAATTCTTTTTTTTTTTTTTTTTTTTTTTTTTGAGACAGAGTCTTGCTCTGTCACCCAGGCTGGAGTGCAGTGGCGCAATCTCAGCTCACTGCAAGCTCCGTCTCCCGGGTTCACGCCACTCTCCTGCCTCAGCCTTCCGAATAGCTGGGACTACAGGTGCCTGCCACCATGCACAGCTAATTTTTTATATTTTTAGCAGAGACAGGGTTTCACTGTGTTAGCCAGGACGGTCTCGATCTCCTGACCTCGTGATCTGCCCGCCTCGGCCTCCCAAAGTGTTGGGATGACAGGCGTGAGCGACTGCACCCAGCCCCCTGATCATTCTTCTAAGTTCCAGAACTGCACACCCCACTGCCTCTGGGACTGCTCTCCTTCCACAGGTGAGGGGCTCCTCAGATGCAGCACAAGCAAAACAGGACTCACCCTCTCCCCTCCCAGCCCCCGCACTGCTTTCCCTTTGCACCCTTCTCCCCGTGGTTCAGCTCCAACACCTGGTGTCATCTTTGAGTTCTCTTCCTCACCCCACCTACACTTAATCTATCAACAAGTCCAGAGTACATCCCAAAGAAGTCCCCTTCTCCGGTTCTCCACCGTGACACTTGGAGGCCCAGCCACAATCATCTGCTGCTGGAGCTACTGTGACAGCCCTGAACTGGGCTCCTCACATCCACCTAGCCCTGCTGCAGCCACATTGCAACTAGAATGGTATCTCTCTTTTTTTTTTTTTTTTTTTTTTGAGACGGAGTCTTGCTCTGTTGCCCAGGCTGGAGTGCAGTGGCGCGATCTCGGCTCACTGCAACCTCCGCCTCCCGAGTTCAAATGATTCTCCTGCCTCAGCCTCCTGAGTAGCTGTGATTATGGGCCTGTGTCACCACGCCCGGCTAATTTTTTTTTTTTTTTTTTTTTTTTTTTTTTTGAGACGGAGTCTCACTCTGTCACCCAGGCTGGAGTGCAGTGGCACGATCTCTGCTCACAGCAAGTTCTGCCTCCCGGGTTCGTGCCATTCTCCTGCCTCAAGCTCCGCCTCTTTTTTTTTGAGACGGAGTCTCACTCTGTCACCCAGGCTGGAGTGCAGTGGCACGATCTCTGCTCACAGCAAGTTCTGCCTCCCGGATTCGTGCCATTCTCCTGCCTCAAGCTCCGCCTCCCGGGTTTGCGCCATTCTCCTGCCTCAGCCTCCCAAGTAGCTGGGACTACAGGTGCCTGCCACCACGCTCGGCTAATTTTTTTGTTTTTAGTAGAGACGAGGTTTCATCCTATTAGCCAGGATGGTCTCGATCTCCTGACCTCGTGATCCACCCGCCTCGGCCTCCCAAAGTGCTGGGATTACAGGCGTGAGCCACCACGCCCGGCCTCGGCTAATTTTTATATTTTTAGTAGAGACGGTGTTTCGCCACGTTGGTCAGGCTGGTCTCAAACTCCTGACCTCAGGTGAACCACCCGCCTCGGCCTCGCAAAGTACTGGGATTACAGGCATGAGCCACTGTGCCCGGCAGATGCTATCTCTTAACCACAGACACAAGCATGTCACCACCTGGATGAGAGCACAGTCAAGTACTTTTTGTACTTTTTTTTTTTTTTTTTAAGACCAGGTCTCCCTCTGTGGCCCAGGCTGGAGTGCAGTGGCATGATCTCAGCTCATTGCAACCTCCGCCTCCTGGGTTCAAGCAATTCTCCCACCCCAGCCTCCCGAGTAGCTGAGATTATAGGCGTGCGCCACCACATCCAGCTAATTTTTGTATTTTTAGTACAGACAGGGTTTTGCCACGTTAGCCAGGCTGGTCTCAAACTCCTGACCTCAGGTGATCCACCCACCTCAGCCTCCCAAAGCACTGGGATTACAGGCGTGAGCCACCCCGCCTGGCTATCTAATCTAATCTAATCTAATCTAATCTATCTATCTATCTATCTAATCTATCTGTCTGTCTATCTATCTATCTAATCTATCTATCTAATCTATCTACCTACCTACCTACCTACCTACCTACCTATCTATATATCTATCTGTCTATCTATCTATCTACCTACCTACCTACCTACCTACCTATCTATATATCTATCTGTCTATCTATCTATCTATCTACGTACCTACCTACCTACCTACCTATCTATCTATCTATCTATCTATCTATCTGTCTATGTATCTATACCTGGGGTCTCACTATATTGCTCAGGCTGGCCTCAAATTCCTGGGCTGGGTTGGGCACAATGGCTCATGCCTGTAATCCCAGCACTTTGAGAGGCTGAGGCGGGAGGATCGCTTGAGTCTAGGAGGGAGTTCAAGACCAGCCCTGGCAATGTAGTAAGACCCCAACTCTACAAAAAAAAAAAAAAAAAAAAAAAAAAAGAATTAGCTGGGCACACTCCTTAGTCCCAGCTGCTCAGGAGGCTGAGGTGAGAGGATCGCTTGAACCCAGGAAACAGAAGCTGCAGTGAGCCATCATCACGCCATGGCACTCCAGCCTGGACAACAGAAACAGACATTGTCTCAAGGAAAAAAAAAAATCGAGGGTTCAAGTGATCCTCCCACCTCAGCTGGGACTGCAGGCATGCACCAATGCAGCCAGCTAGAATTCAAAATTCTTTTTTTTTTTTTGAGACGGAGTTTCGCTCTTATTGCCCAGGCTGGAGTGCAATGGCACGATCTCAGCTCACCACAACCTCCGCCTCCCAGATTCAAGCAATGCTCCCGCCTCAGCCTCCCAAATAGCTGAGATTACAGGCGCACACCACCACGCCCGGCTAATTTTTGTATTTTTAGTAGAGATGGGGTTTCACCATGTTGGTTAGGCTGGTCTCGAACTCCTGACCTCGTGATCCGCCCGCCTCGGCCTCCCAAAGTGCTGGGATTACAGGCATGAGCCACCATGCCCGGCACTTTTTTTTTTTTTTTTTTTGAGACAGAGTCTCGCTCTATCACCCAGGCTGGAGTGCAGTGGCGAGATCTCGGCTCACTGCAAGCTCCACCTTCCGGGTTCACACCATTCTCCTGCCTCAGCCTCCTGAGTAGCTGGGACTACAGGCGCCCGCCACCACGCCCAGCTAATTTTTTGTATTTTTAGTAGAGACGGGGTTTCACCATGTTAGCCAGGATGGTCTCGATCTCCTGACCTCGTGATCTGCTGGCCTCAACCTCCCAAAGTGCTGGGATTACAGGCGTGAGCCACCGCACCCGGCCAGAATCCAAAATTCTTAATAGGATTATTCTAGAATCTTCATATTCTACATACAACTTATATTTTCTACCTTTCTTTTGTTTAAAATATTTTTATTTTTAAAGAGACAGGGTCTTACTATGTTGCCCAGGCTGGTCTCAAACTCCTGGGCTTGAGTGATCCTCCCACCTCAACCTCACAAAGTGCTGGGATGACAAATGTGAACTGCTGTGCCTGGCCTACCTTTCTCTCTTCTTTTTCCAGCACCTGGCATGTGCCTGCCTGTGTCTAGAACACCTTTCCCCTCATTCTCTGGTTGGAAAAATTCTGCTCCTGCAGAGGAAGGAGCAATCTGGATTCAAATCCTGGCTTTGCCACCTCCTACCCCATGACCTTGGGCCAGCAGCTTAATCTCTGTGATCCTCCCTGTCTGGAGAATAGGGATCAAAATGGCCCCTATCCCCTGGGGTTCTCACCCCACAAGCCTGTTTGTTCTCCTAGAAGCAAAACCCTCTGGCCTGCAGGTACATGCTACTGCCACCATGGACCAATGACAATGCACTGTTCTCAATGAGTCTCTTAGTGACATCCCTGAGAGAAGGGGGTGTGGATAATGCCTCCTTGAATTCTAATGCCAAGGCTCCAGGTCCACACGATCCCTGGGCAGTTGCAGAGAGTTGAGGGCTCTCCAAGGAGCCATCCCTCCTCCTGCAGCCTCTGCCCCCTCTGCTGGCATGTGATGGAGCTGGGCCTCATGTTGGCTCCCGGGCTGCCTACCCCCATAGGTCCCTCCAAAACAGAGACACTGGCCACCAGCTTTCCTGCCCCAGAAATGCCTCCCTGCACTCGCTGGAGGAGCAGCTCACCTCGGCACACAGGCACACACTTGCCCAAGCTGAAGAAGTGGGAGTGTAGCTCCTTGGTGAAGCAGATGTCTGCAGCTGCAGGGGTCCTGAGCAGGGACAGATGCAATAAGTCCTGCCCCCTGCACCCCGCTCCACCACCCTGCCCCCAGCATCAGCATGCAGAAGGGAGGCACAGGGGAGGGCCTGCGGGGCCCCACCCCATGCCCTGCCTGGACTGCTGGACGCCACCTCCTGGGCAGAGCAGGAGGAGGGCAAATCTGGGCAGAGGCAGGTGGGGCCGGCCCGGCCCACTTCGAGGGGCCCATTCCTCCTCACCAACGCATCAACTTCAGGTTCCAGATGTGGCGGAGTTTCAGGATCCCTAGAGGACAGGAAAGGCTTCATGCCCCAACTTCCCATATCCCCAGGGAGTGCCCTTCCTTCACCCCATTTCAGGGAATGAGGGACAGCAGCACTACCATTTCCCTACAGCCCAAAGTGGCATCTTTCAGACCCTTAGGCCAGACCATTCAGTTCTCCCTGGCTCCTCCCTCTCCTCCAGCCTCCACATCTTACTAATCACTGCACCTGGACTGCCTATCTCCCCAACATACTTGGACAATGCCCATTCTTCTATACTTCTCCCTGTACTGTCACTGCAACCAGCCCAGTCTAGGCTAGTGGATGGCTGCAAGGCCTCCTTCCTGGCCTTCCAGGATCCACCTGTGACATCTATAGGCCTTTCTCCACCCAGCAGCCAGGGTGAGCTCTGAAGGGCTCCAGTGTGGCCAGGTGGCTCCCCATGAGCTCTAGGACAGTCTAACCCCTCTGTTCAGGAGTGGAAGCCCCGGGCACCCCTCCACCCAGCCATCTGGTTACCGGAGCCAAGCAACTTCCTGTGAAGTCAGCAAAGCAGGAACCTCTAGGTGTGGCAACCAGGCTCCCAAATAGGGCTGAAGGGTACACGCCCAGCCAGGGGCAAACCTGAAGCCAGGACACTGGGCTTCCAGTCCCTGGCCCAGAACTTCTTCACAGGATATCCTATGTCCAACCCCCAAATTTTTCCCAAGACTGTGGGGCCCTGGATGGTTTAAAGAATAGAGGGTTCTGGAGGCCTGACGTTAAAGGAGCTGTAAGATCTGCCCTGTGGCCGTTCCTTGGTCCTGCTCCATGCCCAAGGCCCTCTCCAAATCATGCTCCCTCAGGGATGCTGCAGGAGCCACAAATCAAAGTCTCAGCCCTGGGGCAGAACACCCGGAAACTGGAGTGCCAGGGCTCCATGAAAACGCAGCGAGAAGGGGTTTGTTCTGACGAGGCTGGGCCCGTCCCGAATCCTCGCCTTTCCTCCCCCTGCCCAGCACACTGGCCCGGGTACCCCAGAGATGAGGGTCGTCCATGCAGGACTGGTGATTGGACACAGTGATGAGGGGCGTGGCCGGGCCTCGGTTCTCGATGAGCTCGTACAGCACCTCCTTGTTGTGCACGGTCAGGTGGTTCATGTACTCTGGCGCGGAAGGAGAGGTCAGGCGCTCAGGGCTCGCCCGCTAGGTCCGGGCCGCGGCGTCCCCCACCCTAAGTCCCACCTCCGGCCGGGCATGGGTACCCGGGCGGGCCTGCCTCGGCCTGGGCCCACTCACTGGTCCAGAAGCAGCTGTAGGTGCCCACCAAGCCCATGACGACGCTGCTGGCCAGGGTCCAGGTGAGCGGCGGCACCGCGGGGAACGGCCACTTCACGTGCAGGGGCATCCCCACCCGGCCCGCGGCCGGCGCTCCCAGCGCCCCGGGCCGGCCTGTGGGGCGCCTCTAGGTCTGCGACCTCGACCGTTCGAGACACTGGCCCCTGACTGGCCCGCGCACGGACAGACAGGAGGCGCGGCGCAACAGGGGACTGGACCGAGGTCCCTTCGCAGGTCAGGCCGGAGCCGCGCCCGGCCCCGCTCTCTCGTCACTGAGGAGCGGTCGCTGGGGTCACAGGCCGTGGGCGCGCTGCGGAACGGGAGGAAACGGGAGGAAACGGGAGGAAACGGGAAGGCGGGCGCTGGCGCCCCGGCCCGGCGCAACCGCCGGAAAGCGAACCTGCGCCGGTGCCCGGCCCCACCGACTGTCGCAAAGCGCGCCCGGGCCGCTTAACGGCAGCAAGGCCAGCCCCGGGGCGGTGGGAAGTGGCCGTCATCCCGTGGGGCTCCCGCTTCCGGGCAGCCTCCTGCGCTCGCCTTTTGTCTCTGTAGTGTTTCTGTTTTTTGTTTGACACAGGGTCCAGCCAGATCCAGGCTGGAGTGCAGTAGTGGGATCACGGCTCACTGCAGCCTCGATCTCCCAGACTCAAGCGATTCTCCTGCCTCAGCCTCCCGAGTAGCTGGGACCACAGGCGCCCGCCATCACACTCTGATCCACCCGCCTCGGCCTCCCAAAGTGTTGGGATTACAGCCGTGAGCCACCCCGCCCAGCCACATATACAATTTTACGTATTTACAGTACTACATGATACTATGTATATGTAGCAATATATAATCTACTGTATGGCAAAATATACAATATATATAGCAATATATACAAACATATTGTGTATTATGTGTAATACAAGAAACAGTATTTTATACCATTTGATACAGTCACAATGTCAGCTACTACCTCTAGTTCTGAAACATATTCATGACCCAGAAAGAAAGCCCCCTATGCATTAAGCAGCCAGTTTTTTATTTTTATTTTATATTTATTTATTTATTATTATTTTTTTAAGAGTCTCGCTCTGTCACCAGACTGGAGTGCAGTGGCACAATCTCGGCTCACTGCAACTGTAGCAGAACGAGTCGCAGACAAAACTCCTCAGACACCAGATTAAAGAAGGAAGAGGTTTTTTATTCGTCCGGGAGCGTCGGCAGACTCGTGTCTTAAGAGCCAAGCTCCCCGAAAAAGAAACTCCTAGCCCTTTTAAGGGCTTACAACTCTAAGGGGTCTACGTGAAAAAGTCATAATAGATTAAGTAAGCGTGAGGAACGTGACTGGGGGCTACATACATCAGCTAACAGAACAAAAAGTTTTACAGTGCTTTCTCATACAATGTCTGGAATTTACAGATAACACCAGTAGTTTTGGTCAGGGGTTAATATTATCATTATTTTAGCCACCAGGGCCAGGTGGTGGTGCCAAGGTCGTCTAGCTATTTATCTTACTTCTGTTTTTTTCCAACTTTTTGCTTTCTCCCTTTTCTCCTGTCTTATAAACTAGGGAAAAGGGGAGGTTGGGGAGAAACTGAGAAGGACAACAGGAGAAGTGGTAGCCTCATACCATACAACCTCTGCCTCCCGGGTTCAAGCTATTCTCCTGCCTCAGCCTCCTGAGTAGCTGGGACTACAGGCGCAGGCCACCACGCCCGGCTAATTTTTTTTTTGTTTTGTTTTGTATTTTAGTAGAGATGGAGTTTCACCATGTTGCCCAGGTTGGTCTCGAACTCCTGAGCTCAGGCAGTCCACCCACCTCAGCCTCCCAAAGTGCTAGGATTACAGGCATGGGCCACCGCACCCGGCAGTTTTTTATTTTTATTTTTATTTATTTTTATTTTTGAGACAGAGTCTTGCTCTGTTGCCCAGGCTGGAGTGCAGTGGTGAGAACTCAGCTCACTGCAACCTCTGCCTCCCAGGTTCAAGCGATTCTTCTGTCTCAGCCTCCTGAGTAGCTGGGATTACAGGTGCAAGCCACCACACCTAGCTAATTTTTGTATTTTTAGTAGAGACTGGGTTTCTTCATGTTAGTCAGGCTGGTCTTGAACTCCCGGCCTCAGGTGATCCGCCCGCCTCTCCTCCCAAAGTGTGAGTCACCCTGCCTGGCCTGTTTTTTATTTTTAAACTATAATTTATTGATTTTTTTTTTTTTTGAAATGGAGTTTCGCACTGTCGCCCGGGCTGGAGTGCGAGTGCAGTGGTGTGATCTCGGCTCACTGCAAGCTCCGCCTTCCAGGTTCAAGCAGTTCTCCTGCCTCAGCCTCCTGAGTAGCTGGGATTACAGGCGCCCACCACCACGCCCAGCTAATTTTTTGTATTTTTAGTAGAAATGGGTTTCATTATGTTGGCCAGGCTGGTCTTGAACGCGGTCTCGAACGCCTGACCTCGTATCCACCCGCCTCAGCCTCCCAAAGTGCTGGGATTACAGGCATGAGCCACCACGCCCAGCCCATAATTTATTGATTTTTTAAAAATTTGTCCAGCCTTCTATCACCACGTCGAATCCATTAGTTGCAGCCATCCAATGAGAAGCTGAGTGGATTCAGCCCCATCTCCTGCTCACAGACCCTGTCCGAGCACCTCAGTTGTCCCAACAGCGTCACTGCAGGACCCCCAGGACGTTGGACTGCCAGCTCCCTGGGTCTCCTCCTCTCTGGGGCAGATCCTCAGTCCTCCCTTGACTTCACGACTGTGGCCAGATCATGTGTGGACTGTCCCTCTCTTTGTGTCTCCAGAGCGCTTGCATCAAACACCCCTAACTCAGAAGTGTGCAGCCACACTGGGACTCAGAACCCAAGAACAGGGACAGAAGACTCATGCCCTTGGGGTGCCTGGTCTCGTGGCATCAGGCATGACTTCCAGCTCCTGCGCCTTCCCCAGCAACTGCTGACTGGGGACCCAGACTGGGAGCTGAGCGACAGGCCTGGCGAGCGAAGCTCGGGGTCTCACTCAGGTACCAGCTCCTCCTTGCCCCAGGCCCTTGGCACAGGTAACTGCTTATTAGGGGACTGCTGCTGCTCAGCCGCAGAGACAGCTGGCCTGCCAGGCTTGAGTGACTCACAGGTCTGTCATGTCCCACTGGCCCGGGAAGGCGGGGTCTGGGAGGGTGGGCGGGCAGGTCAGCAGTTCCCAGGCCGGGTGCTCGCCCTCCTTGTTGGCGGTGGGGCGGAGACGGGGCGGGCCTGCCTGTTGGCAAGGGTGGGGCGTCCGGCCCAGCCAGGCCCTTCCTGGCCGGGTGGCTCAGGAACATAGCCTCTTCCTCTTTTTTTTCCCCTCCTAGCCCTATTCAGGCAGGAGCTGCTCTTCTGGGGTATCGCGATCCACTTAAGGATGAGGCAGACTTGGTGACAAGCTGGTCTGAACAGGTATGGGAGCCCCCTGGGGAGACGGAAGAAGGGAGGAAGTTGCCTTCTGCCTGGGGAGGGTTTGGGAAGGAGAGGGAAGCCTAGGGCTCCCACCAAGGCTGATGTTGACAGCCAGGGTTTGGGGCTGAAGCCAGGAACAGTCGCTCTCTCTGGTTCTTACTGGTAGCCCTCATGGGGGTCCCTGACGCCAAAGCCTCCAAGGCTGCCTGTGCCAGCCCAGGGCTGCCCACATGCCCATGTATATCCCAGAATAGGCACCAGGGCAGGGAACCCAAACTAGCATGAGTGACAGAGCAGGTGGTCAGGGAGAAACAGACATCAAACCCAGCCAGGAGAGAGACACCGCAACAAAGAGACAGAGAAGGGAAACCAGAGACGAGAGGGAAAGTGAGACAGAGACAAGCAGAGCCTCAGAGAGGCAGGAAGTGAGCCTGAAGGGAAGGTGACAGGTTGATAGAGAAAAGCAGGCAGACAGAGCAGAGGAACTCATGCCTCTTTGCAAAAGCCACATGGACAGGGCATGGAGCCAGGGGATGAGCCCTGCAAGGTTAGGTGAGTGTGAGACAAAGATAAACTTCGAGAGGGGGGCTCCAGCTGGTGAGATGAACAAGAAGGGCTCCCCAGTGGTGGCAGGGGCATGGGAAAGAGTCCCCATCACAGGTTGCAATGGGGATGATTTGGCCATATCTGAGATCTTTTAAAATGCACACACCCTTCACTGCCGGGAGTTTATCTTAAAGAGAACATCTCACAAGTGGGGAGACAGAGATGAACGAAGATGTTCCTGTAGTTGCTAATGGAGGCGAAAAGCACTGGGGTCTCGGAACAACATGGTGAAACCCCATCTCTCCAAACAAATTTAAAAAATTAGCTTGGTAGCCAGGCACAGTGGCTCACACCTGTAATTCCAGCACTTTGGGAGGCTGAGGTGGGAGGATCACTTGAGGTCAGGAGTTCGAGACCAGCCTGACAACATGGTGAAACCGTGTCTCTACTAAAAGTACAAAAATTAGCCGGGTGTGGTGGCACCCGCCTGTAATCCTAGCTACTTGGGAGGCTGAGGCAGGATAATCTCTTGAGCCTGGGAGACGGAGGTTGCAGTGAACTGAGATCGAGCCACTGCACTCCAGCCTGGGAGACAGAGTGAGACTCCATCTCAAAAAAAGAAAAACAATTAGCTTGGTGTGGCAGCATGCACCTGTAGTCCCAGCTACTCGGAAGGCTGAGGTGAGAGCATCACTTGAGCCTGGAAGATGGAGGTTGCAGTGAGCTGAGATCACATTACTGCCCTCCAGCCTGAGCAACAGAATGAGACTATCAAAAAAAAAAAAAAAAAAAAAAAAAAAGTGGGCCGGGCACGGTGGCTCATGCTACTCAGGAGGCTGAGGCAGGAGAATCACTTGAACCCGGAAGGCAGAGGTTGCAGTGAGCCAAGATCGTGCCACTGCACCCCAGCCTGGTGACAGAGCAAGACTCCATCTCAAAAAAAAAGTAGACTAGGCCAGGTGCAGTGGCTCAGGCCTATAATATCCCAGCACTGGCTGGGCACGGTGGCTCACACCTGTAATCCCAGCACTTTGGGAGGCCAAGGCCGGCTGATCACCTGAACTCAGGAGTTCGAGACCATCCTGGCCAAGATGGTGAAACCCTGTCTCTACTAAAAAATATAAAAATTAGCTGGGCATGGGGGCGGGTGCCTGTAATCCCAGCTACTCGGGAGGCTGAGGCAGGGAGTTGCTTGAACCCGGGAGGCTGAGGTTGCAGTAAGCTGAGATCACGCCACTACTCTCCAGTCTGGGCGACAGAGTGAGACTCTCTCAAAAAAAAAAAAAAAAAAAAAAAAAATCAAAATCCCAGCACTTTGGGAGGCTGAGGTAGGAAGATCACTTGAGTCCAGGAGTTTGAGACCAGCCTGGGAAACATAGAATTCAGGAGGCTACAGTGAGCTGTGATGGCACCATTGCACTCCAGTCTGGGCGACAGAGCAAGACTTTGTCTCAAATAAAGAAACAATAAAAGAATAAGCTTGACCGCTTGTGCACTGTTGGCGAGAATGTAAAATGGTGCAGTCACCATGGAGACCAATATGACAGTTCCTCAGAAAATTAAAAATAGAACTACCATATGATCCAGCAATTCCACTTCTGGGTATATACCCAAAAGAACTGAAAGCAGGGGCTGGGTGCTGTGGCTCACGCCTGTAATCCCAGCACTTTGAGAGGCCAAGGCAGGCAGATCACGAGGTCAAGAGATGCATGAGGCTGGGGCACCAGGGCTCATTCCTGCAATCCCAGCACTTTAGGAGGCTGAGGCAGGAGAATTGCTTGAGCCCAGGAGTTCAAGACCAGCCTGGGCAACATAGTGAGACCTTGTCTCTATTTAAAAAAAAAAAAAAAAATAGGGCGCGGTGGCTCACGCCTGTAATCCGAGCACTTTGGGAGGCCAAGGTGGGCAGCTCACCTGAGGTCAAGAGTTCGAGACCAGCCTGACCAACATGAAGAAACCCCATCTCTACTAAAAATACAAAATTAGCTGGGCGTGGTGGAGCATACCTGTAGTCCCAGCTATTTGGGAGGCTGAGGCAGGAGAATCACTTGAACCTGGGAGGCAGAGGTTGCAGTAAGCTGAGATCGCACCATTGCACTCCAGCCTGGGCAGCAAGAGTGAAACTCCGTCTCAAAAAAAAAAAAAAACAAAACAAAAAACAAAAACAAAAACCAGATGGATGGATGAATGAATGAATGAACAAAATGTGGTCTATCCAGATGCCCAGACAATGGAAGATGATTCAGCCATGAAGAGGAGAGAAATCCTACAGCCGGGCGCGGTGGCTCACGCCTGTCATCCCAGCACTTTGGGAGGCCGAGGCGGGCAGATCACAAGGTCAGGAGATCAAGACCATCCTGGCTAACATGGTGAAACCCCGTCTCTACTAAAAATACAAAAAATTAGCCGGGCTTGTGGCAGGTGCCTGTAGTCCCAGCTACTCAGGCGGCTGAGGCAGGAGAATGGCGTGAACCCAGGAGGCGGAGCTTGCAGTGAGCCGCGTTTGCGCCACTGCACTCCAGCCTGGGCGACAGAGTGAGACTCCGTCTCAAAAAAAAAAAAAAAAAAATTCTGACATATGCTCCAACATGAATGACCCTTGAGGACATTTTGCTGAGTGAAATGAGCCAGTCACAAAAAGACAAATACTGTAGGATTTCACTTTTTTTTGAGACGGAGTCTCATTGTTGCCCAGGCTGGAGTGCAGTGGTGCGATCTTGGCTTGATCTTCACAGAGCAAGACTCTGTCTCAAAAACAATTTTTTTTTTTGAGACAGAGTCTCACTCTGTCACCCAGGCTGGAGTGCAGTGGTATGATCTCAGGAAGTCACTGGGAGGCTGGTGCTGGGCAGCAGCTAGTGTCACTTTCTCTTCCATATTTCAGCGCTCCCAGAGCCAGAACTGAGCCCAGTGAAAGCGCACCCTGGGGCAGCCTGGATTCCTGGGGGGTCCCCGGCAGCCACACGCAGCCATGCACTACCCAACTGCACTCCTCTTCCTCATCCTGGCCAGTAGGGCCCAGGCCTTTCGCATCTGCGCCTTCAATGCCCAGCGGCTGACGCTGGCCAAAGTGGCCAGGGAGCAGGTGATGGACACCTTAGTTCGGGTAAGTTCATCACTTCAGGGAAACTCTGCCCCTAACCACCATGACCCAAAGCCCCCAGCCCTGCCTGACCAGGGGTATGTTCTAGAGAAGAGAGGACAGGAAGAGGTGTGGCACAGAGATGCAGCACAGGCGCTTGCCTCCTGCTGGCCCCAGTCTCCTCCTCTGTGAAACAGGTGACATGTGGGTGGGATGAGTCTTTTCCTGGGGCATTTCCAGTCCCACTGCTTTCTGTGGGCTGCAGCCAGTGAGCCTTAACACTCTTGGCTACAACAGTGCCAGTTCCCTGGGCCCACTGCCTCCTCTCAGGGCAGCTGGCACTGAGTCAGGCTGGCCTTCCTGGTGTCCCACAGATACTGGCTCGCTGTGACATCATGGTGCTGCAGGAGGTGGTGGACTCTTCTGGCAGCGCCATCCCCCTCCTGCTTCGAGAACTCAATCGGTGAGGAAGGTTCTGTGGGTCTAATCAGGGGCACACCCAGAGCCTTGAGGCCCTGACCCTGCCTCCCCTTTTCTTGGCAGATTTGATGGCTCTGGGCCCTACAGCACCCTGAGCAGCCCCCAGCTGGGGCGCAGCACCTACATGGAGACGTACGTGTACTTCTATCGGTGAGCACGGAGCTGGCAGCGCAGCAGGGTAGGGGGCGGTCCTTGGCCCTAATGTGAGGTAGGCTCATTAGTCCCCGGGGCCACAGGCCCCCCATCCTGGGACAGCCTCACCTGCTTTGCATGCTTTCTCTTCTCAACACCTTTTATTCTGGGCTCTTCCCATCCTCGACCCCCGCCAGAGTGTCCATAGAGCAGGAGGCCTTCCTTCTGTAAGCACAAATGTGGGGTCCCTCCTCCTCTCTCCTGTGGGAGCTGCTGAGGCTCAGGGTGTGGCTGGCCCCCTCTATGAAAGTGGCCAGCAAGGGCTGCAGCTCCTAGGAAGAGGCTCCGTGGGGACCACTTATGGGCCTTGGGTAGACCTGATCTTCTAAGTCCCTGGGAGGACAGGCTGGCAGGGAGCCCTTTGGAGTCAGGATCCAGAGGGCAAGGGAGGCTGCAGGGAAGGAGAACTGATTCTCTATATAAATAAAATTATATGGCATCTGGCGTGTGCTCCAAAATTACTGGGTAGGCAGGGTACAGTGGCTCATGCCTGTAATCGCAATGCTTTGGGAGGCTAAAGCAGCAGGATCACTTGAACCCAGGAGTTCAAGGCTGCAGTGAGCTATGATTGTGCCACTGCACTCCAGCCTGGGCAACAGAGTGAGACCATGTCTCAAAAAAAAAAAAAAAAAAAAAAATGAATGACATCAAAGTGTCCAAATGTCAAAATGTACCATACCCAGTCCGTGGAATATTATTCAGCCAGAAAGAGGAATGAAGCACAGACGTGCCACAGCATATGGACGAACACGGAAAACATTGATGAGCTGATTTCATTCATATGAAATATCCAGAATAGGCAAATGTACAAGATAGAGAACAGATTAATGGTTGCAGGGGCTGGGGGGAGGGGAGAATGGAGAGTAACTGGTAATGGATGTTATGTTTTTATTAGGGGTAATGGATACCAATGTTTTAAAATTGATCGTAGCAATAGTTGCACAGCCTTATGAATGTACAAAAAAACCGTGTTGTATACTTGAAGCAGGTGAATTTTATGGCATATGAATTATGTCTGATTTTTTAAAGTTCTAGAGACAGGTTGGGAGGGCTGTGCCCACATTGCCGCTGTTAGTGGAGGGCCCCTCCCTGAGCGCCGTTTGGCACTTGCAAGCCAAAATCAAAGACGTGGGGCCACTGCTGCCCATCCCTTGGTCCTCCCAGGTCACACAAAACACAGGTCCTGAGTTCCTACGTGTACAACGACGAGGATGATGTCTTTGCCCGGGAGCCATTTGTGGCCCAGTTCTCTTTGCCCAGCAATGGTAGGAAGGGAAGGGTGGGCTTGGTACGTGGGAGCAGAAGGGGAGTTCTGGCTGGCTCCACTGGGGGCTTCCTCACCCAGAGGGGCTGGGGGAGAAGGTCCAGGAGTGGATGGCAGCCCTCGGTCCCTGGGCCTTGCAGTCCTTCCCAGCCTGGTGTTGGTCCCGCTGCACACCACTCCTAAGGCCGTAGAGAAGGAGCTGAACGCCCTCTACGATGTCTTTCTGGAGGTCTCCCAGCACTGGCAGAGCAAGGTAGGCCTGGGCAGTTGGTACAGGAGGGACAAGGATAGGGCGGCCCAGCGGCCAGCCTCATGGCTGCTGTGTCTCTAGGATGTGATCCTGCTCGGGGACTTCAATGCTGACTGCGCTTCACTGACCAAAAAGCGCCTGGACAAGCTGGAGCTGCGGACTGAGCCAGGCTTCCACTGGGTGATTGCCGACGGGGAGGACACCACAGTGCGGGCCAGCACCCACTGCACCTATGACCGCATTGTGCTGCACGGGGAGCGCTGCCGGAGTCTGCTGCACACTGCGGCTGCCTTTGACTTCCCCACGAGCTTCCAGCTCACCGAGGAGGAGGTGAAGGGATGGGGCTGGCACGAGGAGGGAGGGCAGGAGCAGGGTTGCAGGGAAGCCCCTCGGCCCCGGGCACTGACACTGCCCCACCACCCATTCCCAGGCCCTCAACATCAGTGACCACTACCCCGTGGAGGTGGAGCTGAAGCTGAGCCAAGCGCACAGCGTCCAGCCTCTCAGCCTCACTGTTCTGTTGCTGCTGTCACTCCTGTCCCCTCAGCTGTGCCCTGCCGCCTGAGCGTCCCCCTACCCCCCCAGGGCCTGCTGCCTTTTGGGACTTAAACGCCAGCCTCCCCTGTCCATCCAGCCCTGGGGCTGGGGAGCTTCAACTACAGTTGCCCTGTGACTGCAGTCCACCCCCACCTGCCTTTTGTTTGATTTGGCTTGTTCTTTGGTTGGGCTTGTGCCTAGATTAGGAGAGGAAGCCAGGGGCCCCAAGGCTGGACTCATGCCACCTGCCAGGTAGTGTACTATCAGGAGTGGAGACAGAGTGGGCTCTGGGTTGGGGTAGGGGAAGGGAGGGCTCAGAAAGAGGAATCAAGATGTATGACAAGAAAGAAAGTTACTGAGAACAAAAACCCAGATTGGTGAGATACAACACTTGTGCAGCAGATATGCCAATGGGCCATCTTTATCGTGGATTGGTAAGAATCACCAGGAAACCATTAAGCCCTGATAGCTACAAGGAGAGTGGTTAATCTGCTGCGTCAAACTCCTTCCCTGAAACCAGCAAACACCGGGAAACATTTTGGCTCATTGTAATCCGGTGAACAATGCAGTCAGGCCTGTTATAACCACTGAGCAGCCACGCTCGCACCTCCTGGGTGCTGTCGTCTGTTGGCACAGGCTTCTGCATGCCTGGGAAAGTCCAGCCAAGGCTGGTCAAGGTAACATCTCCACGCAGAAAATCTGCACCAGTTATGTAACCTAACAAGCTGTGTGAACCCAGGTGCCCCGGTAAAGGGGCTGCAGGACACAGCAAAATGCCAGCAGCGTGCCGGACCCCTCCCTTCCATCCTCCTCTCCAAAGAAAAGAGGTCAGGAAAAACACTGGCTGGGACGCTAGAAGGATCATGTGTTAACTATAATCACATTTATGGTTTGGAACCATCACCCCAAAGTAGAAAAAAAAAGGTATTCCCAGGTATGTTTGGCAAAAGAAAATAAAGATAATTAAAAACCTAAGAAATGGCTGTAAATTGAGATTACAAAAAACCAGAGGCCTTTTGGGAGCCACAGGCTGGGGGCTGGGGCCAACATACCCCAGCTCTGGGACCAAAAGCCTTTGGAGTCCTGTCCCTGGATACAGATGCTCAGGCCACCCACCTAGCATTCCTCATTTTTGCTGCTCCCCCAAAAGCCAGCGCTGTTCTACAATAGTTCAGGTCAGACATCTAAGATCCCCAGGCCAAACCATGCCACACACGTTGTCTGTTCCGAGGTCTTTTTGTTACAAAGTACCAAAGGTTAGCCTAGACCTTTGGTCAGGTGGTGAGGGCCCTGGGAATGCAGGATCTAGAAGGGGTGGGGGCATGGGGCCCAGGAGGTTGCTAGATAGGAAGTCGGGCAAGTTACAGGTGACATCAGCAGTACCTGGATGATTCCCACCAGAGGAATGGCCAAACCAGACGGGTGAGACCAAACCCAATGTGATGCACACCTACCCTTGCTAAATAAACGTTGCTGCTGGTCAGCCTCTAGCCCACAAGCCCCTCTTGGTCCCCATGTGTTGTAATAAGCAACACAATTGTAGGCTGACCCCAGCCTGGGATTGCAAGGCTTTGCTGCAGCTGTGCTTCATGAAAAGCACTTCAATTGACCCAAAGGTTCCCAGAGAAAGTTCCTTCCCCGTCAAGAATGTAGATACAAAGACATAGGTGGACAGGAAGTAGAATTTATTGGTGAGTATTAAGAGGGGGGCAGCACATTGGAAGCCCTCATGAGTGCAGGGCCCGCCACTTGTCCAGAGGGCCACGATTGGGGATGTACTTGACCCCACAGCCATCTGGGATGAGCCGCTTCTCAGCCACCATGTCTTCAAATTCATCAGCATTGAACTTGGTGAAGCCCCACTTCTTTGAGATGTGGATCTAGGGAGCAATGGAAAGAATTGAGTCAGGAGGCCTGAGGCAAAAAAGGTGGGAGAAGGGGGCTGCAGCACTACGTACCTTCTGGCGGCCAGGAAACTTGAACTTGGCCCTGCGCAGAGCCTCAATCACATGCTCCTTGTTCTGCAGCTTGGTGCGGATGGACATGATAACTTGGCCAATGTGAACCCTGGCCACAGTGCCCTGGGGCTTTCCAAAGGCACCTCGCATGCCTGTTTGGAGCCTACATTGGGGTAGTGCAAGGTCAGAAACATGAACATCCATCGGAAAGGCCTGTCTCCAAGGTCCCTTAGAGCAACCCATACAACCAACAGGCTGCGTACACTACCAAGGAAGCTGCTGTGTGCAGCCATTGCACACTGGGCCCCCATGAGGAAAGGAACTCAGTCGGCTTAATTGGCTGCAGAGCATCCCAAGAACCATTGAAAAGGCGACACTGAGCTCCTCTGCCAGCTTCAACTACCTGCTTGCTGGCAAGATGGTTGTCATCAAGCTAAAAGCAAGAAGAGCTACTCCAATCACAAGTGTTTGCCCTAACCTGTGGGGAAGAGCTTGCTAAGACTTACTCATGCTTGCTTTGTATCCGCAACAGTCCACAGGAAAGGGTCCTGAGTGACCACTGAAAGTCACTTGCCAGCCTGGCTTTTCTAGTAGCCATAGTGGCTGAGTCACTGGGGCCACCTCTATGCTCTGATGCAATAATGCAAGCCTAATAATGTAGAGACTCCAACTGCCTTAAAAAGCCCAGACCAAGCTCACCTGTCAGCCCCAGCACAGGACAACATCTTGTTGATGCGGATGACGTGGAAGGGGTGGAGCCTCACCCGGATATGGAAGCCATCTTTGCCACAACTTTTTACCATGTACTTATTGGCACAAATTCGGGCAGCCTCCAGGGCTAAGTAGGGAGAAGAAAAGCAGCAGTGAGAGAAGATAATAGAGAAACATTCACCACGACTATCTCCAGCTCGAGGGAAATGTGTTGGCTGAGTTTTGTAAGGCTCATGTTTCATCAACTCCCAATTCCAGTGCAGTGTATGTGGGTGGGGTTGAGGGAGCACGGTGGAAGGACTTGGGGGTGACGAACAAAGAATCCTGCCTTACCTTCAGAGGACAGCTGCTCATATTCATCTGATACCATGTGGCCACAGAGCGGAAACTCATCCACTTTTGCCTTCTTCCGCCCCAGGTCAAAAATGCGAATCTTGGCATCTAAAAAAGGATTGGGTAAGTGTGCAGGGGGTGTCACAGACGGACGCTGAGTTAGTAGAGCCAACCAGTGCAGGGGCTCTTCCACTACTTACCAGGGACACCTCGGCAGAAGCGAGACTTTGGGTACGGCTTGTTCTTACAATATCGGTAACTGCAGGGGAGTGAAAAAACACAGGTTAGGTGACGTTCACAGAAAGCCCAACAGGCACTTTGCCCTTCAAGGAACAACCCAAACGAGGGACGGGAAAAGGGTGGGGAATGCACGTCCACTTCTAAAACGTTTCCATTCGGGGAAATAAACTACAAAGCAACAGTTGGCTGCTGCAACACAGAGAACACCCAAAACTAGAAACACAATAGCCACCACCTTCCGTTACTTTGTCTTACGCTTCCTACAAACACTTTGCAACAAACTTTCCTAGTTAAAAATTCCCTCTTCAAGACACTGCGTACTACAAAATCGCCGCATTATCATTGCACAGCTCAGGTCACCCAATTTAAGACTTTCGGGCACGTGGCACTAAATCCACCTCCGAGCAGAGTGGAAATGCGTCTGGCGCCCCCTGTAGGACACAGGAGTCGGCCGCACCCGTTTTTCCCGGGCTGCCCTTCACGTCCGACAACGCACGCGGAACGTCGCCCGGAAATAAGACAGAGAACGCACACAAAGGCCCCAAGACCGTATGAGCGCCCGAAAATGCGGTGAGCTTGCAGGACACAGGCAGAGATACAAGGAAACCGTCGCTTCCACACCGACATGGGAACTAAGGGACAGTACTATTGCAGTCTAAAAAATAGCCGGGAGGTGTAAAACATAGGGTCAGTTCCCAAGACAGGGCCGCCGCACGGGGGAGGCTCCACCCCACAATTGTTTTCAGCGGCCATAGGCACTTCTTTCCCCGCCCGTTTCCCAGCAGTGAAAGTACATGGATTCAAGACTCACCAACGGGCGGGGCGGCGGCCCATGGCGACACCAGGATCTTCAGTGGCTGCAACGAAAGAGAGAGAGTCGGAACGGAAGACGAGAACAGACCTAAAAGGTGTGAGAACCAGCAGCTGCACTACAAGAGACGACAACTACACTTACTCACCACACCGAAGGGAAAGAGGCGCTCCTCCGCCTGCGCATGGCTTATATAGGCGGTCTGTCTGCGCGCGTAAGAACCATAGAGTCCTGGCGAAGACGGGTGGACGCTCTGTCAGACGTCATGACCATAGACGCAGCCGCTCTTGGCGCTTGCGCCCGGGCGTAGCCCAGCACATGCGCAGATCAGAGAGGTGACCGGGTACCAGGGCCGCGGGCGGCCAGCTGACGAATGGGGCTTCGCCACATGGTCGCGAGAAGTCCGCTTCCGGCTGGCCATCTTGGGCGTAGAACTCTTGCCCTAGGCTTTGCCGTTAACTGTGACAGACGTATATTTCTGAGAGTGGAAAAAAGGAAAGTACCCTAGGTGGGCCTCCCGGCGACCGCGAGAGTGTCCTCGAGCTTGCACGGGTCCCGGACACGCGCTCCGTGCCTCCTTCTAGGCTAGAGGCCCCGGCGGTGAAGCGCCATACAGGGACCTGGGCCCGCGTTCCTTTGTCAACCCGGGAGGCCGGAGGGGGAGACCCATTCCCCTACCGGAGAGACTGGACCAGGCCTTGCTGGGAGCCATGCCCCGTATCCCCGTTTCCTGGAGACCCAGGGTTCGCACATTGCCGCGGGGAAGAGGTCGAGGAGAAATCTCCACGGAGACTCATGGCCTGGGAAACCGGGGGGCATCACTGGCCCCGCTCCGCCCACACTGACCCGTACCGTCCCGACCAGCTGCGTCTCGGGTGCCACCTCCCACGAGCCGCTTTCGCCTGGGCACCGCCCCGCCTCGCCCTTCCCACTTCACTGTGCTCAGAGTCCCTCGGGGTGCGTCTGGGGGTCGTGGGGAAGCAGGGCCGCCCCCACCCGCCCACGGGGCAGCATCCAGGAGAGGTGCGCAGAGCGGGCGGGCGTCCCGGGGGAAGTGGCGTCTGGAGGTATCTGTCCACCATTCTGCAGGTGGGGCGCGGTGGGGTAACAAAGTCTTCCCGTCCTTTGACAGGAAGGACGGGAGGAAATCCTGCTCGAGCGCACCTGTTTTCCAGGATGATATGTCGCTTTTATAAGTGGCTGCAGGTCCCTTTGAGAAAAGCTTGGGATGATTTCTGGGGTGCACTTGCAGCAACGGTGCAAGGTCCTTCCCAGGGGAACCTAGCCTCCCTTTCCATCATGGGACTCTGGATCCCTGCGGTGACTTAGGTCTGGAAACTGGGTTCGAGGCTGTAACACCACTGGGGCAATACAAGTCAGGAACTGCGGCGGAGCGCAGTGGCTCACGCCTGTAATCTCAGCACTTTGAGGGGCAGAGGTGGGCGGACCACTTGAGCCCAGGAATCTGAGACCAGCCTGGACAACATGGCGAAAAACCGCCTCTACAAAAATTAAAAATTAAAAATTGGCCGGGCGCAGTGGCTCACGCCTGTAATTCCAGCACTTTGGGAGGCCAAGGCAGGTGGATCATGAGGTCAGCAGATCGAGACCAGCCTGGCCAACATGGTGAAACCCCGTCTCTACTAAAAATACAAAAATTAGCCGGGCATGCTGGCGGGCGCCTGTAATCCCAGCTGCTCCGGAGGCTGAGGCAGGAGAATCGCTTGAACCCGGGAGGCGGAGGTTGCAGTGAGCCGAGACCACGCCATTACACTCCAGCCTGGGCGACAGAGCGAGACTCCATCTCAAAAAAAAAAAAAAAAAAAAAATTTAAAAATTAGCCAGGTGTGGTGGCACACACTAATCCCAGCTGAGGTGGGAGGATCGCTTGAGCTCAGGAGGCAGAGATTGCAGTGAGCTGAGATCACACCACTGTACTCCAGCCTGGGCGACAGAGCAAGACTGTCTCAAAAAAATTCGTGTATGGCCGGGCGCGGTGGCTCACGCCTGTAATCCCAGCACTTTGGGAGGCCGACACGGGCGGATTACCTGAGGTCAGGAGTTCGAGGGCAACCTGGCCAACATGGTGAAACCCTGTCTACTAAAAATACAAAAATGAGCCGGGTGTGGTGGCACACAACTGTAATTCTAGCTACTCGGGAGGCTGAGGCAGGAGAATTGCTTGAGCCCAGAAGACAGAGGTTGCAGTAAGCTGAGATCATTCCACTGCACTCCAGCCTGGTCTACAGAGAGAAACTATCTCAGAAAAAAAAAAGGGGGGGGGAGGGATAACTTTAGGAGATACACCTAATGCTAAATGACGAGTTAATGGGTGCAGCACACCAGCATGGCACATGTATACATATGTAACTAACCTGCACATTGTGCACATGTACCCTAAAACTTAAAGTATAATAGTAATTTTAAAAAAAATCTGCCTACAGGGTGGGTGCAGTGGCTCACGCCTATAATCCCAGCACTTTGGGAGGCTGAGGTGGGTGGATCAATTGAGGTCAGGAGTTGGAGACCAGCCTGGCCAACATGGTGAAACACCATCTCTACTAAAAATACAAAAAATTAGCCGGGCATGGTGGAACGTGCCTGTAATCTCAGCTACCCGGGGGGCTGAGGCAGGAGAATCTGGCTTGAACCTGGGAGGTGGAGGTTTGAGTGAGCCAAGATCACACCACTGCACTCCAGCCTGGGACCACAGAGCAAGACTCTTCTGTCTCAGAAAAAAAGAAAAACAAAAAAGAAATTCCACCTACAGTCTCCTCACTCTCTAGTGGGTGTTAAAATGAACTTTCTGCAGCCAGTTTGGGCAGAGGGAGGATACTGCCTAATCCTGGGTGCCCCCTAGAAGGTTGTGCAGGCTGTTCTCTGCACAAGGACACCTTCCTGGGGAGCGAGAGGGCTGAAATCCCTCCCGCGTCCTCGCCTCCAGCCGAGTACCTGCCCCGAGAGCAGAGTGCCTCTTGCTGATCCGCACATAAGCCTGCAGGGGTGGGTGGGGGCCCTGGAGCCCAGACAGGCACCAAAGAATCTTGCAGCCCTACAACGTGAGGACAGGGGAACTGTCGGAGTTCCACCTGTTGGCTCCTCTCCCTCCTGACCTTCCCACGGGAATCCTTCCAATACATGAACCGTTGGCTCAAAGAAATTGAAGTGGGTTTCTCCATTGCTACCTTCGCCATCTAGGACTCCGTTGTCTTTTTTTTTTTTTTTTCTGAGATGGAGTTTCACTCTTGTTGCCCAGGCTGGAGTGCAATGCCACGATCTCGGCCCACCGCAACCTCTGCCTCCCGGGTTCAAGCCATTCTCCTGCCTCAGCCTCCCGAGTAGCTGGGATCACAGGCATGTGCCACCATGCCTCGCTTATTTTGTATTTTTAGTAGAGACAGGGTTTCTCCATGTGGGTCAGGCTGGTCTCAAACTCCTGACCTCAGGTGATCTGCCCACCTCAGCTTCCCAATGTGCTGGAATTACAGGTGTGAGCCACCACGCCCGGCTTTTTTTTTTTTTTTTAAATTGAGACAGGGTCTTGCTCCATTGCCCAGACTGGAATGCAGTGGCACGATCAACACTCACTGCAGCCTCGAACTCCTGGGCTCCAGAGATGTTCCTACCTCAGCCTCCCAATCAGCTGGGACTACAGGCACACGCCACCATGCCTGGATAACTTTTTTTTTCTTTTGTAGAGATGGGGCCTTGTTAGGTTACCCAGAATGGTCTTGAACTGCTGGAGCCAAGTGATCCTCTTGCCCTAACCCTAACCCAAAGTGCTGGGATTACAGGCAGGAGCCAACGTGCCTGGCCAGACTCCATGGTCTCTTACCCGGACCAGGGCGATGGCCCCACCCAGGCCCTCAGAACTGTGGGATGAGCTGTTTGCTTATGGCTCACCCACGAGAAAGAAACTCCCGGAAGGAAGGGACCACGTCTGGAGCGCTCCAGCTCCAGGCCCCAGACTGCAGGTATCCCTTGCCAACAGAGCTGAGGCCAGCAGGGGAAACCATTCCTGCTGCCTGGACTAAGAATGAGATCCTCTTGAAAAAAAACAGTGCTGAGAAGTGGGCTCTTCCCATCATGCCACCAGAGTCCCAGGAAGCCAGGGATGTAGGTGTCTAATGGTCCCGGACATGATGATGGGAAACTTCACGTGGAGAAGAAAATGCCCAAGAATGACTGAAACTGTCTGCAAGGTCCTGCTAAGGGAGCTGGCAGGTGCACCAGGTATGGGGAGATGCAAAGCAAGGAGCCCACTGCATTGTTCCCTGGAAGGACGAGTGCACAGGAGACCACAGATGCCTGCGCATTGAGCGGGAGTATGGCAGTGCCATCATGGGGGAAAGGCTGTGTGTGACAAATGGTATGGAGGAGACTGACTGTCCCTTAGAAAATGGGAAAGGAGCCAGGCGCGGTGGCTCACGCCTGTCATCCCAGCACTTTGGGAGGTCGAGGCGGCGGGGATCACTTGAGGTCAGGAGTTGAAGACCAGCCTGCCCAACATGGTGAAACCCCGTCTCTACTAAAAACACAAAAACTAGCTGGGCGTGGTGGCTCACGCCTGTAATCCCAGCTACTCGGTAGGCTGAGGTGGGAGAATTGCTTAAACCCAGGAGGTGAATGTTGCAGTGAGCCGAGATTGTGCCACTACACTCCAGCCTGGGCGACAGAGTGAGACTCTTTCTTAAAAAAGAAGAAAAAAATAAAATAAAACAACAAACGTAACGAAACGAAGCATCCATGCTCTTGAACCCAGCGATCCCACCCCTTGATACCTCAGCAAGAGCAATTCTCCCTGCTCGCTACGGCCACATTCCGTGCCATGGCCTTCGTGGCATGGTTTGTGGCACACAAGGAGCTGAAGCCCTCAAGTGATCCTCCCACCTCAGCCTCTGGAGTAACTAGGACTACAGGCATGTGCCACCACACCAGCTAATTTTATTTTTTTGTAGAGACGAGGTCTCGCCCTGTTGCCCAGGCTGGTCTCCTATTCCTGGCTTCAAGCGATCTGCCTGTCTCGGCCTCCCAAAGTGCTTGGACGACAGGCGTGAGCCATCGCCCTGCACCTGTGGATTTTTTGTGTGTATGGTTTTGCCCACCATAACTGTCCCTGTGCTGCATTCCTATTCTGCTGACTGCTTCCGTCATTCAACAGGGTTTCTTAGCTCTTTGTCTGTGGCCCTGGAGACATACAGTTGACTCCTGTGCTCCTGCAGAGGATTTCAGAACTTGGATGCAACACATTTGATCATTCCCACCCTGAGTGATGCAACCCCAGGACTTCAGCTCCTTGTGTGCCACAAACCATGCCACGAAGGCCATGGCACGGAATGTGGCCGTAGCGAGCAGGGAGAATTGCTCTTGCTGAGTTATCAAGGGGTGGGATCGCTGGGTTCAAGAGCATTGATGCTTCGTTTTGTTATGTTTGTTGTTTTATTTTATTTTTTTCTTCTTTTTTAAGAAACAGTCTCACTCTGTCACCCAGGCTGGAGTGCAGTGGCACAATCTCGGCTCACTGCAACATTCACCTCCTGGGTTTAAGCAATTCTTCTACCTCAGCCTACCGAGTAGCTGGGACTGAAGGCGCGTGCCACCATGCCCGACTAATTTTTGTATTAATTATCAATTGAGGTGGGACATCAAGGCTGCTCTGAGCTATGATCACACCACTGCACTCCAGCCTGGGTGACAAAGCGAGGCCCTGTCTCAAAAAACTAAAATACAATTGAACAAACACATTCCAAATGACACCACATTTTAAATGACCCCTTTGGGAGGGAGGGGAACAGGACTAAGAAACAGGGAAGAAGAAAAAAGAGAAAAGCTACAGTTCTCCCATCTAATTTTCAGACACCTAAAAAGCTGTTAGCCCAAAAGGTGCTGGTGAGGCTGTGGGTAAACACTGAGGGTACAATGTGAGGGATGGACAGTATCAAAGGTAGGGTCTTTTGGGGAGGCAATTCCCTAGTGTCTCTTACAATTTTAAATGCAGGCCACACAAGGTGGGACACATCTGTAAAACCAGCACTTTGAGAGGCCAAGGAGGGAGGACTGGAGCCCAGGGGTTCAAGACCAGCCTGGGCAACACAGTGAGACCCTGTCTGTACAAAAAGTTTTCTAAAAAAGCCAGGGATGCTGGCACACACTTGTGGTCCCAGCAGCTCAGGAGGCTGAAATAGGAAGGTCACTTGAGCCCAGGAGGTTGAGGCGGTGGTGAGCTGTGATCGAGCCACTCCACTCCAGCCTGAGCGACAGAGATCCTGTCTAAAAAAAAAAAAAAAAAATTTAATGTACATATATCTCGACCCAGCAATTCCAGTTACAGGTAATTATCCTAGAGACAGATGGATGCACGTTCAAGGCTGTGTTCATAGTAAATGCAAGGTAGAAATAATAATGCTTTAAAAGTACATCAAATGGAGGCCTGGTGCAGTGGCGTATGCCTGTAATCCCAGCTACTCGGGAGGCTGAGGCAGGAGAATCACTTGAGCCCAGGAGGTGGAGGTTGCGGTGAGCTGAGATCGCGCCATTGCACTCCAGCCTGGGCAACAAGAGTGAAACTCTGTCTCAAAAAAAAAAAAAAAAAAAAAAGTTTAAAGTACATCAGGCCAGGTGCGGTGGCTCATGCCTGTAATCCCAGCACTTTGGGAGGCCGAGGCGGGTGCATCACTGAGGTCAGGAATTTGAGACCAGCCTGACCAACCCAGGTGAGAGGTGAGAGGATCCCTTCAGCCTGGGAGGCAAAGGTTGCAATGAGCCGAGATGGTGCCATTGCACTCAGCCTGGGCGACAGAGTGAGATTCTATCTATCTCAAAAACAAAAAAGTTGAAATTATAAAAAAGCTAAAAACAAAAAACAAAAAACAGAAAATCACTACAAAATGTGTAGCATAACGGTTTTTTTTTTTTTTTTTTTCAGACGGAGTCTCACTGTGTCACCCAGGCTGGAGTGCAGTGGTGTGATCTCGGCTTGCTGCAACCTCCACCTCCCGGGTTCAAGCGATTCTTCTGCCTCAGCCTCCCGAATAGCTGGCACACGCCACCACGCCCAGCTAATTTTTGTATTCTTAGTAGAAATGAGGTTTCACCATATTAGCCAGTCTGGTCTCGAACTCCTGACCTCGTGATCCACCCGCCTCAGCCTCCCAAAGTGCTGGGATTACAGGCGTGAGCCACCGCGCCAGGCCGCATAATGGGTCTTAACTTGGTTAATTAACGTGAGTGATTGCACAGAAAAATAGTATAAATAACTTTATACTTTTTTATACATGGGATAACTTGCTTCAAGTTGTTTCAAAAACCTTTTTTTTTTTTTTTTTTTTTTTTTTTTGAGACAGAATCTTGCTCTATCACCCAGGCTGGAGTGCCGTGGTGCGATCTCGGCTCAGTGCAACCTCTGCCCCCTGGGTTCAAGCGATTCTCTTGCCTCGGCCTCCTGAGTAGTTGGGATTATAGGCGAGGGCGGCACCACGCCCGGCTAATTTTGTATTTTTATTAGAGACGGAGTTTCACTATGTTGGTCAGGCTGGTCTCAAACTCCTGACCTCAAACGATCCCCCCGCCTCGGCCTCCCAAAGTGCTGGGATCACAGGCGTGAGCCACCGCGCCCGGCCTCAAACACCTCTCAATGATTCGCTTGAGTATGTGTAAAGTGATGCACAGGCCACCCTGAAGACTTTGGTGGTTTCTACTGAAACTACACATCAAGCTGGGCGCGGCGGCCAGTGCCCGGTGCCCAGAATCCCCGCAAATCCCAGCACTTTGTGAGGCTGGGGTGGATCACCTGAGCCCAGGAATCCCAGACCAACCTGGGCGAAAAAGCGAGACCCCATCTCTACAAAAAAGTAAAAAATTAGCCGGACATGGTGGTGGCGTGCGCCTGTAGTCCCAGCTACATGGAAGGCTGAGGCTGGAGGTTGAAGCCCTCGCTGGGGTGGAGAGGTCAAGTCTGTAGTGAGCCCTCATCGCGCCACTGCACTCCAGACTGCGTGCAGAGTGAGACCCTGACTCAAAAAGAAAGAAAAGGAAAGAAAGGAAGAAAGGAAGAAAGAAAGAGAATTACAAATAAAGCTACACATCCACTTCTACACTTCTGCGTGGACTCGAGCGTTCAAGATGGGCGTGGCAACCCGATGACAGGAAACCCTACACGTGCGTGCTCCCAGCAGGCTCCTCCGTGAGGGCCACCAGCCACGGGAAACCACGACCTTGTCCCTCACCAGCAAAAGCTCAGCCTGCGGCTCCGCGAGCGTGGACCGTTCCGTGGCCATGAGCGGGAAGAACCACGGGCCCCCGCCAAGGGCTGGGATGGATCTCGCGGGCGGGAGGCGGAGGGTACTCGGCCCACCCCAGCGGAAGACACCGCGTGGGTCCGCTGAGATAACGCTCCGCGGTGATAGACTCCACGACTCCCGGAGCAGAGCCCTGGCTGCGCTGCACCGCGGGAGGGAGGGGCTGCGTCTACTGCGGGGCCACGAGAGAGGGAGGGAGGGGCCGGGGCCGGGGCCGGGGCCGGGGCGGGACAGGAACCCGCGCAAGCGCGGAAATGCCCACGGCCGCGCCCTCCGCGGCTACACCCGGGCCGCCCTCGGAGGGCACGGACGTCGCGCCGCGCTCCCGGGGCGCTTCACTTGCGCCCACGGCCGACGCCCCGGCAGCGGCGGGCAGGTGCCACGACCTCTGGACGTTTCTCGCCCCTTCTCGGGAACGGAACGCTTAGAGAAGCGCAGGTCCACACCCAAAACACAAGGCGGCACTGTTACGTGTGCACCGGCGACTCTGCGGCCAGGGCCCTGGGTCTCGCCCCGGGAACGCCTAGGAGCCTGAGAGCGCCGCGCCACACCCGGCAGGGCCGCAGCGGCGCGCACGCGACGGGGTGTCGTCCACTGGGCAGCAGGAACGTCAGTCAAGGGCGAGGGGCGGGAATTCCGTGCAATCTGAGCATGGTCATTGGCGAGGACAGGCGAAGAGGAGGACGGATAGGCGGGGAGGGGCGGGGCTTCCTGTGGGCGCCTGGCGCTTACGAGGAGCGACCGAAGCGGAGGCGGGGAGCGAGGCAGCTGTGGGCCCCGGCGGGCGGAGACTAGGGCTGTCCCTCCACGCCCCGCCCCGCCCCCGCCTCGGCACCGCCTTCCGCGCCCGCGAGTCCTGGGCCGGCCCTGCGGGGCGTGCGCCGAGTCCCCTTCCTTTGCAGACCGGTGGTCACTGTCCTCCCGCGGGGACGAGGCGGACAGGCGTCCCCTGAGATCAGGGCCCGAGAAGCCCCGTGAGCCGCTCTCGCCTCGGCGCCGTCGAGGGGCCGCCCCGCCCTTCCCACTCCACTGTGCTGCGAAAGTGCCTCGGGGCGCGTCTGGGGGGTCGTGGGGAAGCAGGGCCGCCCCCACCCGCCCACCCGGCAGCGTCCAGGGAGAGGTGGGCAGAGCGGGGCGGGCGGGCGGCCGTCCTGGGGGAAGTGGCGTCTGGAGGTGTCTGTGCACCATTCCGCGGTGGCGCGCGGTGGGGTAACAAAGTCTTCCCCGTCCCTTGACAGCGGTGGCCGCCGGGGAGGGAATCCTGCTCTGCTGCGGGCGGTCGTGGGCTGGGGCGCTTCCTGGCCTGTCTCCTGGGGGAGGTAGGAAAGGCGAGCCCCGCAGAGAAGGCGGTGGCTTCTCTCGACGTGGGTGCCAACAGGAGCCATCCCTCCAGCCGGTCTTCCCGCGGGAGGGTGCCTGGGAACACCCGCAGGGTTGGTTCCAGCACCCATGGGACCGCTGGGTCCAGCCCAGTGTTTCCGGGGAAGCCCCGCCTTACCCGCCAACCTTCCCGCAGCGGGAGGGTTCCCAGCTCCTGGTGATGCTGCTCAGGCGGCTCCCCGCAGCGCCACCACCCACCCCCGGGAGCCGGCCGCTGGGTTTGGCCCGTCCGCCCTGGTTCCTCTTTGCTGGGCTCCGAGGCGCGGCGGGACTTCTCCGCGGCAGCTCTGGCGACCCAGCATCTCTTTGCCCTGGGATCAGACGGGCTCCCAAGGAATTGCATCCCGGTGGAGAAGACGCTTCCTTCCCTCTCCCTTCCTCTCCTCCGCCCCCTTTTGCTCTCTTGTCCTTGCACTTTGCCTTGTCCGTGTGTCCGGCTCTGTGTGTGTGTGTGACTGACGCGAGCCCTTAGTCACCTCTTGCTACTATTTTCTCCCCTTGTTATCACTTGTCTCTTGACTGTGTGGTTTGCGGGTTGTGCTTGGTCACAGAGGGGATTTTAGTTTTCGTGTCATCAGAATCTCCAGGCTTTCCTGATGGCTTCTGGGGGTTCTTGTCGGTTTGTTTCCTTCTGGCTCACGCCGTGTCTTGCCCCCTGGACGCTGGACACCAGTTCCGACTACTGGGTAACAGACGACTTCACGTTTCGGTCCTTCCCCACCTAGCACTCGTCTCACCCCCCCCCAGGGTTCTGAGGGACAGGCTCTGGGAGGGCTCTCGGGGAGCCAGGACTGTGGCTCAGGGTCCCTCTCAGGCTGCGGTCAGGTGTCCACTGGGGCCCAGCCATCCTATCTGACTGGGTGGGGAGCCCTCGTGATGACTCTCCCTCTGGAGGCTGTGGCAGGAGGCCTCAGTTCCTCCCCACCGGGCCTCCTCCCCGGGGCTGCTCGGCTTCCCCCGGACCTGCAATCCAATCGAACCAGCAGGAGAGGGCGCCCCAGACCCGGCCACAGTCTCTTCATGGCCTGGTCTCCTAAGTGACTCGCCTCGCCTCCGCTGTGGTTTTTATTGGTCTCACAGGTCCACCCTGGAACGTGCTGGAGAGGGCGCCGCGCTCAGGGTGGAGGCTGTTCCTGAGTGCTGCGAGTCAGAAGCACCCTTGCACGTGTAGACCTGCGTCCGCTGCTGGAGATCCCGAGCGGGCCGCCTCAGGAACATGTCCTTGGTGTCAGCGGGAGCAGCAGGCCACCTCCTGGGGCTGACACTGGCCGGGGCCTGCATTTCTGAGGGCGGGGCGTGCTTTGACATCCTGAAAGGGTTGCAAAACCCATCACAGAGAACCCCAAGAAGGGAGACTCTGCCACCGAGACCCCGTGTGCCCCGCAGGGTCTGCGCCGTGTGCTCTCTGGCTCTTCATGGAAGCCTTTCCCAGCCCTGGTCGGGGAGCCCCGGTCCAACATCCCCAGGAGCCGGCGGGAAGCCCGTTCTGGTCTCCGCAGCCCCTTCTGCATGGCATGAGTGCCCCACGCCAGGCCTGGGTGGCAGGATGTGCCCCCCCACCTCCAATGCCCCCCTCCCAGGGTCTCATTCCTGCCCCTGTCCCCTCTCTGCCCCAGGTGGGGTGACCTCTCTCTGCAGACAGGGGAGGCCTCTCCTCCCCGCATGCAGCCCTGAAGGGGAGGGGCCGGGGCAGGGAGGGGGTGTGCCGCGTCTTCATGGTAAAGGCAGAGCAGCTCCTTTTTTCCGTGATGTGTCAGGTTGCCGGATACTGGGCTCCGGTCCCTGGCCTGGAGGGTGGGATGTGGAGGGCCAGGTGGGTCCTGGAAGGAGCTTTCCACTGGGGCCCCAGGAGGACCTTGGCGTCTCGTTTCCCTGGAGACGTGCCCCATCCTTCCCACTGGGACTGGCAAGTGACTTGCTGATGACGCTCTCCGTGGCTCTGAATTTGTCACAGAGTTTCCGTGGGCGGTGAGTGCTTTTCCTGTTGGCCCGCGCCGCCTCTGGGCAATGCGGGGGCCCTTGGTGACAGCTCCTGGCCCCTTCCAAAGCCGCCTGGCCCTTCTTGAACCCGACGAGAGCAGGTTGCCGGGCCTTCCCTGAGGAATGTGTTCCTGGCAGGTGGGGACAGCCCCTCCCCCAGGGTGTCGGGTACAGGGTCCTGGGGTGCTTCAGGACACGGTCAGGCCCACCGACCCCCCACACTCCTGGGCCACCTGCCTGCTGGCTGTCCTCTGTGACCCTCTCTCCCCTGAGCCGAGGTGCCGGCCCGGTCCCGCGGGAAGAACAGTGAGGAGGGCCGGCTCTCCCTGCTATGGGGGCCTCGGGGACCTGGACGGGGACTGTGTCCTCCCTCCCCGGGCTGCCCGGCGCCCTCGCTCAGGGAGTGCTCTCCTAGCGGCCTGTTCGGCAGATGGGCACAGTCACGACAGCAGCCAGACCCTGTCCCGGCCCATGCACCCACCTGGACGGATCGGTGCCCTCCTGGACTTACTGGCTCCATTGAGGGTCCCAAAGGAGCTGCCCCAGAGCACCCTAGGGGGTCTCCGGACCCCTCGGCCCGCAGCAGCTACCAGCAGCCCAGGCAGGACCCAGGGGCTTCCGGGCACAGAGGCGCCGCTCCCTGGCTCGTGAGCCCAGGGCCTCTCCAGCCGTCCCCTGTTGGGGACCTCCACTCCTGCTCTGGATCAAGGTCCTGCCCCCAGGGAGAGCTGGTGCCTTCGGGGGAGCGGGCCCTGGTTGCAGTTGGAGAGTGGGTCCAGGGATGGTGTTCTTCTTGGCTGCCGCCCTGCCTCCTGGGGGCCTCCCCAGACCACCGGCTGCTGTCAGCTGGGGCTGAGGGGTCCTGTGGCCTAGGGGGCATCCCGGTTTGGGAGTGCCCTGCCCTGGACACTGTGTCCAGGAAGGATACATGCTCACCCTTTGTTGGGGGCCACGCACAGGGTGAGGGGGCACTCGGCCCCACCACCCCTGTCTCTGGGAGCCCTGGCTGGGTACGGCCCCTCTTCCGAGAGATACTGCCCGGGACTGGTGCCGCCTGCCTCGGGCCTGCCCCCCACGCAGCTGGGGACCCTGGCGGGGCACCTCCTGCCAGCCACCTGCTGCTGTCCTAGCCTCAGCCGGGCCCTGCAAGCTGTCCATGTGCCTGGGACACCCGGTCCCTCTGCGAATGTTTGCAAACACCCCTGCCCCCACAGGCATGTCTGGGGGCCTCTCTGGGCCTTTGTGTGCCGAGTTGGGCGTGGGTGGTGGCGGGGGTCTTTCCATAGTCACCTACTTCCTGTCCTCCTCGGCCCAGGTCCAGCGGTGCCCTGTCTGCTCGGTTTCCAGCCTGAGCCCTTTCCTGAGCTGGCCCGGTCCCCTAAGCTTCTGCAGCAGGTTCCCAGGTCCACCCCGAGGGACTCCTGGCCAGTGTTCCCAACAGTGTCTGAGTGCTGGCCTCAGTCCCTGGCCATAGATTTTGGGGAACCCCGCTCTGAGGGGCCGTTGCTTCCCTTTCCTCTCCAGGTCCCCTCCCAGTTTCCTCGGAGAGCGGGGATGGGGCTCTTGGGAGGCAGAAGGGAGGGTTGGGGTGCAGAGGTGTGGCTTGGGGGAGGGAAGGTCAACTGGGCTACCGCCCCTCCCTGCCCTCCCTGGACTCAGTCCAGACACAACCTGCGGGTTGGAGGCCTGCACACCCTTTATCTCCTCCTAGTAGCTTGGCGGGTCCTCCTGGGTCTTCCTCAGTGTGTCTGGGTCCCCAGGCCATAGGCCCCAGCAGGGTGGGGGCCCGTGCTCTGCTCTTGTTTTTGCTCCTACTTGCCCGCCCTTCCGGGGGAGGCCCCTGGCCAGGACCATGCCAGTCTCTTTCCCTGCTGCCTGCCTGCCTGCCCGGGTGGCCTCCAGCTCACCACCCTGTGAGGCCTGTGGCCTCCCGCCAGGGCTGTCCTCAGGGGCCTGGATCCCCCTAGTTTATCTTCTGCCCTTGCCGCCCCACATGTGTCCCTGCAGCCTGGGGACGATCGGCAGGTTTGGGGGACCGGTGCCCTTGGTTCACCTAGCCCAGCCCTAGGGCGGTTCCCCCGGTGGCCCTGCCAGGCATAGGGCTCGAGAGAGGATGTGATGGAGCAGGCACAGGGAGGGGGCGGGAGACTCTGGGTGACTCGGGACAGGAGGGAGTGCCCCAGAGGTTCAGAATCCTGGGCACACAGTGGGCTGAGCGGACAAGTTGCAGCCTCGGGGGGACCTCCCGTCCTTCTCACTGGCACTGCATCTTTCTGGGCCTACCTCTGCTGCCTCACACCCCTGTTCAGCTGGTGGCTTCTAGAGGCTTCCAGAGTGTGCTTGACCCCTTTGCCTCTATGCCGTTGGGCCCAGGGGGAGCAGTAGAGTGGCTGGGGCTGGGGGTGGGACTTCCCCTTTCTGTGTCTTGCTTGCCCCGTGTCTCCCAGTGAGTGGCCGCCCTGAGCCTGGGGCCAGCAGCCCAGCCCCAGGTGGAAGTCAGGCAGGGTTCCTCTCCCGTTTTCCTTTCCTTTATGCCATCAGAGTCAGGAGTGTGCCATGCTTATGAAGCCACAGGTTCTACAACCCTGACACTCTCTTCTTGAAAGTGGCAGCGGCCCAGCAGACACCCTTCGTACCTCCACCTCAGCTGAGGGTCAAGGCAAATGTCCTTCTTGGCCAGTCTTGGCGCTGTCACCTCTTTTGGACCTGTCTGGGGCCGAGGTCAAGGGTCTTGCCAGGACCATGGATTCTGGACCCTGGCCCTGCAGTCCCTCTCCAGTCTCCTTCTCCACTGGCTGCCTCCACACCCTCCCAGCCCCCTCAGGTGGTTCTCCTTCCTGGTCTGGCAGGGCCTGGTGGTAGCGGAGGAAAAAAATCCAGTATCTTCTTGGACAGTGCCCAGAGTGGCCTCTCGCTGGGACCTTGGGCAGCTGCTGCCCCCTGCTGTATGTCTGAGCATGGCTGGAGCCCTGCGGGGGACCCCAGATTCTTTGGGAACTTTTGAAAGTGGGGCCACAGTGGTCTCTCAGAGCTCTAGAGAACATTTAAGAGGAGGCCTGGAGGCTCTTGAGGCCCATGGAACCTTCCTAATCCTTCTGTTCCGGTTGGGGCACCCAGTGCACTTGGATGTGTCCAGAATAGTCAGGATCCTTCATGAGGTTCGACAGATCACAGGGTGGCGTTGGCAGAGCCCTGAGGAGCCCTGGAATGGGGAGGGAGTACTCCAAGACCCATGGAGCCCTGGGGATTGTTGACCAAGCCCAAGTGGGAGGCCTCAGGAATCCAGGGGAAGCTCAGGGAGGTGGTGGGAGCAGAGCCCTGAGGAAGGCCGTGAGCCCTCAGGAGCAGGGAGTCTAGCAGCCCTTTTCATTCCCTGGGGAACTGGGGTGGGGACTCCGGGAGCCCTCTTCCATCTAATCTTGGGAGCTCTTTTGGAATGAATGAAAAGGCGCAAGCTACGTCAGGGGTGGCCGCTGTTCCTTCCTTCCCTCACGCCAGACACCACAGTGGTTGCCAAGTACACCCAGCTACCTCCTCTTTACTCCTCACCTGGAACAGATCCAGTACTTGACCTAAGGCCTAGAAAGCACCATTTTGTCCCGATACCTGGATATCTTTTTCTTCCTTGGGATGCCCCAAGCCCAGCTCCACATCCCCCATCTCCCTGACACCAGCTATTACTCCAGAGCTTTGGGATGTCAACCTTGCCACCACCCCAGGTCCCATATAGGTTCCTGCTCAGCCCCATCTGCCTCTGTCCAGCCACACTGGGCTGTAGTCCAGCCCCAATCCCGTGTAGTGAGTGCTTCCTGGGGGAACTGGACGGAGGTGAATTCGGTTCTTCCTGTTAGTGTACTTGGTTTTTATCAGTTGCTGAAACAGGAGGCTCTGTCACTGCGTCCTTCTAGGGTCCTGGCAGTAGCAACCTGTTTGTTCTGCCCCCCACGTACAGGCTCATTAATGGGACCATCGAGTCCCTAAGGTGGACCTGTGAGGAGGTGGCATCCCCTGCCCATGCCTACCACCCGCCATGGACCATCCAGGTCTCGCCTGCTGCAGGGCCAGCCATCAGTCCGTTGCATTGGGCTTGGGATGGTGAGGGGCAGAGGGCAGGGGCTTGGGGAATCCACACAGCAAGTGGCTGGGCACTGGGGGGTGAGCCAGGTAAGAGGAGCTTATAGCAATCAAACAAGAAAGGCTGAAACTCTGAGTGGTAAGAAAATTAGAAGTGATTCACTCTTTTCTGCATGTTTTCAACACACAAGGACCATGCACTATTTTAGGACCAAAAATATACTTGAGGAGAGACTACGATGCAGCCAAGATAAATGGTCAGGAGTAGCCAGGGAGAGTCCCAGCCCCAGCCCTGCCTCCACGAATGCATGTGCAGGCACTGCATGGGAGCTGTGCCAAGTGTGGGAGGCTGGGCTGTCCCACTACCTGCAGCAAGGAGCCAAAAGCGAGGGTGACTAATGCCAGCACCCCACCCCTTGCTGGGCCTCTGCTTCCCACCTGCCCGTGTGCAGTGGATGGCAGCCCCTCTGTGCTTTCCCGCCCTCTGCCGGCAGCATAGAGCCAGGCGTGCACAGCAACACATGGCACTGTCTTGGGTTTTAGTACCCACTTTCCACTTAAAAAAATATATGTAGACTGGGCACGGTGGCTCACACATGTAATCCCAGCACTTTGGGAGGCCAAAGTGGGTGGATCACGAGGTCAGGAGATCGAGACCATCCTGGCCAACATGGTGAAACCCTGTCTCTACTAAAATACAAAGCAATAGCCGTGCATAGTGGTGCACACCTGTAGTCCCAGCTACTCAGGAGACTGAGGGAGGGGAATTGCTTGGACTCAGGAGGCAGAGGTTGCGGTGAGCTGAGATTGCACCACTGCACTCCAGCCTAGCGACAGACAGACTACATCTCAAAAAAATAAATAAATATATAATATATATAGTAAACTTTGGCTGGGCACAGTGGCTCATACCTGTAATCCCAGCACTTTGGGAGGCCAAGATGGGTGGATCACCTGAGGTCAGGAGTTCGAGACCAGCCTGACCAATATGGTGAAACCCCGTCTCTACTAAAAATACAAAAATTAGCCAGGTATGGTGGCGTGCGACTGTACTCCCAGCTACTAGGGAGGCTGAGACAGAAGAATTGCTTGAACCCGGAGGCAGAGGTTGCAGTGAGCCAAGATTGTGCCATTGCACTCCAGCCTGGGTGACAGAGCATGACTCCATCTCAAAAAATAAAATTATATATATATACTTTGAAGATTATGAAATACATACCCAGGGCAGAAAACCTGGGAGCTAAGTAAGAATATAGGCAGGTGAATTCCATCACCCAGGGATGATGGGGCATTTCAGCCTTTGGAGCTTTTCTCCCATGTTAAACAAGCAGCAGTTCCAGGAGCTGAGAATGATGTGCCAGAGACGCCTCATTTTCTTTCCATCCCCATGCCCTTGGACACTGAGGTGGACTTCAGCTTTTCCCAGTTAAAACACCCGCAGACTGCTGGTAGCGTGCATGCAGCTTTGCCTGAATTTCCAAGTGGGTTCTCCGTGTACACCTTGTTGTACCACGATTATATGTATAAGCAGTTACATGTGCTTTGGGGAATGAGTTAGGGAATAAAACTCCCAAACAAAACACAAACATCTCTGGGTAGCATTTGATTCCTATCCCCAGACCAAAGCAAAAATGCGGACCCAACAAAGCCAGATTGCAATCCTCGAGCCCCAAGACGCAGAGGCCCTTGCCATGGGAGCCCAACCCTCTCCTCCAGGAAGAGCCAACGCATTACAAATAAACGGGGCTTTTATTGTGTGTCCACAAAAACAAAGTCAGGGTGGCCTTTGGTTAATCCCCCCCCAACAAGATGACAAAAGGAGGAATGCATATCAACAAGATGACAAAGAGGACCATGGAGGGCCTGAGTCTGCTGCCTCCCTGGTGGGACAAGGCAGGGGGAGCAAGCACTACTCTGGGCTAGGCCCAGCGCCCCCCAAGCAAAAACACATAAAAGCCCCTGCCCCTGCCCCCGCCCCCACCCCCACTGCTAAGGCAGTCAGCCAGGACTTCCCCAAAGACCTGGCTCTGAAGCCCAGACCCTTGCGGCTCCCTCTAGAAGGGGTTGCCTTCTTCAGCCTGCATGAAGTGGTAAATGAAGAAGAGGACGATCACAAAGACCAGGAAAAGCAGCAGCTGGCCCCAGAGCGGGACCTGGCGATCCTGGCCCAGCCCAGCCCCAGGAGCATGGTTTTCAGGCCGGATGGCACGGCGGGTGAGCCATGAAGACGATGATGAGGAGGACATAAAAGAGGTGGAGGAGGAAGTAGGATAATAAGACAGGTCCAGGGAGCTCCTGGAGGCTGAAACAGGGCGGTAGTGCGTGATGCTCTGGTAGGCACTGTCCCGGCCATACATGGGGCGTTCCCTGAGGCAAAAGAGGGGAGCAAGTGGGCCAGGAGCCTGGGCCCAGAACCAGCCCGTCCCTGGGCTTCCCCACTACGTACCTATCCTTGCACTCCTCTTCAGAAGAAGACAAAAGATCTTCATCACGCACCTGCAGAAGAGAGTCAGGGTGAGGGGACTGGCTGGCAGGGCCACCATGCCCTGTCATGTCCCTCAGTCCAAACTTTCCCAGCCGGTCCCCTCTGACCTTTGGTTAGAGGCCAGGGACCCACACCCTCCTGAATGGCTCTGGGTGTTCAGCCTTTTATCCATGGGGCCTTGCCACTTGTGCTCATGCCCCAGCATCCCCTTTTGCCCCCAGGACTCTCAGGAAGAGTTTGAGCCTAGATCCCAGACCAGGGTGCAGGGCGCATCCTATGTGCTCTAGTCACATAGTTCTGATGGCTCCCCAAAGTAGGACCCTGACCAAACAGGTGTCTGCTGAGCCAGAGTCTCCCCGGAGGCCCAAGAGCCACCATTTGTACCCAGTGCCCCCCTGGATTTATCCAAACACAGCCGCGATCCCCTAGGTTGTACCCAAGAACAGGACGCCTGCCAGCCAGCTCACCTGGTGGTGGAAAGCGTCAGCATCTGGGAATGAAGTCACTGACTGGCGGACGGCCCTGGACGGGCTTGCAGACTCGGGCTCCCCATAAGTCCTGGTAGTGAAGTAGCTCTCTTCATAGTAGTCGTCATTGTAGCCTTGGGAAGGGGGGCAGCGGTAGCAGAGGGGGCATCGGTGTGCCCCGCCTGGCCCGATGGCCCTAATCTGAATCCTATTTCGGGACCTGTAACAGTTTCTCCCTCCTAAGGCTGCTGGAGTGGTTGGGACTGAGGTCTCAGGTCCTCCCTGTGAGCGGGGTCCCTGACGCAGTCGGGTGAAGGTGCCAGCGTGCCCACCCAACCCCTGCCTTACCCTTGCTCTGGTAGAGTAAAGCGTCCTCTTTCTTGGGAAGATCATACATATTTGCATTCCCTCTAGTCGAATTCAAGTCTGGATTGAAAGGAGGAGACAGAACTGTTTGCCTCCCCAGACTTCCCTCCCCTTTCTCCAGTGCCGCTCTTGACCGGCGCCCCTGCCACACCCTCGCGACCCCATCCTCCCCGCGTCCCAGGCCGTCCCCACAGGCGAGGCTCTCACCAGAGAAGCTATAAGAGGAAGCGGCGGACGAGCTGGGGGGCGAGAGCCGCCGCCTCTGGGTCTCGTACTCGAAGATCTTCTTCTCGTAAAGCCTACGAGTTGATCCTGGCCGGACACGGGGCGGTCAGGGCCGCGGGCCGGGGAAGGGGCGCGGGGAGGGCAGCGGGGAGGTCGCGAGGCGGAGCACGAGGAGGGGGCCCGGAAGGGGTCCCGCCCGCCGCTGCGTACCTACTACAGGCCCGTGCGGGATGTTGTACCGGCGCAGCAAGGTGGTCAGCTCGGTATCCGAAAGATCTGCGTAGTTGTCCATGGCGGGTGCGGGCTCAGGCGGAGGCCTGGCGGCGGCCCGGGCCTACCAAAACCGGCCGAGCAACGGCTACCGAGGAGCACGGCGGGGGCGGCACGAGCGCATCGGGAGCGGCCGCGCTCGCGTCACAGCCGAATCGTTGTCGCGTCACAGCCGAATCGTTGTCGCGTCACAGCCGAATCGTTGTCGCGTCACAGCCGCTGGCTCCGCAGGCTGCGCGCGCTGCGCGGGGCGGGACCTAACCGCGGGAGTAGCCGGCACAGACCAGCCTTGCCCTGAGAGCTGGGAAGCGGGGGCCGCGAGCCCAAACGTCATCAACGCGCGGATTGGCTAGCGGCGGAGAGGGCGGGCCCCGCCCGGGAGTCAGGGCGGTGGGAACCGGTCTCGCGGTGGGAGCGAGCGGGGCCGCAAGCCCATATGTCACAAGCACGGGGATTGGCTAGTGATGGAGGGGGTGGGGCCCGCGCGGGCGCGGAGCAAAAGGTCTCGCGGTGGGAGCGAGCGGGGCCGCGAGCCCATACGTCACAAAAACGGGGATTGGCTAGCGATGGAGGGGGCGGGGCCCGCGCGGGCGCGGGGCAGAAGGTCTCGCGGTGGGAGCGAGCGGCACTGCGAGCCCATACGTCACTAATGCATGGATTGGCTAGCGGCATAGGGGGCGGGGCCCGCGCGAGAGTCAGGGCAATGCAAACCGGTATCGCAGTGGGAGCAGGCGGGGCTGCGGGCCCAAAAGTCACAAACGCACAGATTGGCTAGCGGCAGGGGGCGGGGCCCGCGCGGGAGTCAGGGCGATGCGGCTGGGAGCCGAGACGTCACCCTGTGGCGTGCTTCAGCCAGTGGGGTGAGAGGGGTGGGGCCTGCGCGCGAGGGACCCGGGACGTGCGAGCGGGCGAAGTCGGCGCTTGGGGTGGCTCTGGTCCCTAACTCACTTGGGCTTCGCCCGATCCCTGCACATCCCTACTCCCCGCCGTCGTCCCCCTTCCCCGGGCCCCAGAGCCTAGGGTTCCCCGGCCGCATCCAGGTCGGCTGCCCCAGCAGCGGCGGGAAGGGCCCGGACCCTAACAGAGCGCGGGCCCCGGGCCAGGCGCTGCCGAGGGCGCTTTGTGTGCGCATCGCCCGGGAAGCGGCTGCAGGGCAAGGCCCGCGCCTACGCGATCCCCGCAGACCCCCTGCCATGGGCCCGCCTTCCCAGTCTGCGGGGCTCTCGCCCGCGCACATGTGCCTGCTGCTTGCCACCGCCTACCTCTCTGCTTCCCTTCCTCCTCCCTCGCTCCACCCGGGAGGAAATGGGGAACTGGGCCAGGAGGGCGCTGGCACTCCAGAAGCAAGCAGACTTCGAAGGGGCCCGGGCATGCCGACGGGCACGCCAGTGGGCGCGGGCAGAGGGCGCCGTGCGATGCGTGCAGAGACGACGTGTGCCCGCCTAACCCTTCATGCCTTCATTCACCCGGGGCACTGGGGGGAGCTGAAGTGGGGCGTCCTCTCCTGTCGGAATGGTCCCTGAGCGCAGCGTGGCTAGGCAGGGGGCAGACGTGGGTGGCCAGCTATAGAAGGCTGCCAAGGCCTGCTCAGGAGCCTGGACTGTGGCTAGGATTCCCAGGGCCTTGATCAGATATGGGCAGTCTCATGGAGAAGAGAAAGGAGGTGACAGTCATATTCTCTTTTTTTTTTTTTTTTTTTTTGAGACAGAGTCTCACTCTGTCACCCAGGCTGGAGTGCAGTGGCGCGATCTTGGCTCTCTGTAGCCTCCACCTTCCGGGTTCAAGTGATTCTCCTGTCTCAGCCTCCCGAGTAGCTGGGAGTACAGTCACATGCCACCATGCCTGGCTTTGTATTTTTAGTATTTAGTATTTGTATTTTTAGTAGAAACAGGATTTCACCATGTTGGCCAGGCTGGTCTCGAGCTCCTGACCTCAAGTGATCAACCCGGCTCGGGTTCCCAAAGTGCTGGGATTACAGGCATGAGCCACCGCGCCTGGCTGTGACATTCACATTCTAAACAAAGCCAGCTGAGGGTGTATGGAATCAACTAGTGTGCCCCTCACTGGGTAGGCTCCAAACTGGGAGCATGAAGAGGTGACATGCCATCTGTGGTTTCACACATGAGGGCTGGTGACAAGGGAAGAAGAGGGTAGGGCTCCGGTCCAGAATGGCTGGCCCGGCTGGTGAGGGTCACAGACCAGTCATCCATGGAGGTTTGCCCATGGGGTGGGAAGAGGTAGACACCTGAGGGAGTAATGAGGAGATGGGGCCCTGTTTTGACCACACACAAAGATCCTAACAAAGAGGAATCACTGTTGGCAAGGCCCCACTCTGTCCCCAGCAATATGGAAGGAAGTGTGGGTCCATGAAGACAGTGCCTGGCAGTGTGCAGCAGGAGAGCCTTGGGTAGCGCAGGGGTTTGCACCTCATCTTTCAGAGCTGAGGGGACAGATGGCAATTTGGACTCTGGGCTGCTCAGAGGCTGCCTCGTGGATTTTTTAGTTTTGACAAAATCAGATTCCCCAGCACCTCTGCAAGCCTTCTGCAATCCTGGCCCCTCTCCCAGAGGCCTCTGTGTACTAAGTGCTGCTCCATCCTCCCCCATGCCACCCCTCCCCATACGGATCCAAGCTGTTTCCTTATGAGGTCAAGGAATTCTAGATTTGCCTTCTCCCTAAGGAGCACCCCCCCCCCCACCCGTTCTGTACCTGCCTCGGCACTCTGTCTTTTATGTCCCACCCCTTTGCCCCACAATCAGGTCCCACCACAGATGGCACCAGGAAGCTGAACTGTGATGGTCCCCCTGCACCCACCCTGTGGGTACCTGGAGCCTAAGTCCAGCCCCATTGCAGTGCAGCTCCACTCCAGACCACTGGAAGCCAGGCAGGCTCCTGAGCAGCAGAGCCTCCATCTTACACAGGGAGAGTCAGGACCCTGCGATCAGGGGTGACTTGTCCAAGAGCCCTGAGTACAGCAATTAATTCATGGAACATTCCCCCACCAGTACCTGGTCCCTGGGGGTGATGACCTGGACAGCCTCAGAGAGTTTCCCGTCAAGGGTAGGGTGGGATTTGCAGTCGTCAGAGGGTCTGGGAAGGTCGTGTACAGGAAAATCTGAGGGCCTCAGGGGGTTCTTCCCGGGAAGTGCAGGCAGAGGAGACATCGGGGTGCAACCAATTCTAAGTCAAGAATAAGAAAACTGAGTTGCTCCTTAAGGATGGAATGGCTTGCAAGCAGTATATGCTGTATAACTTACAATCCCAACATGATTGAGTTACGAGGAAAAAATATCAACATGGAAACATTCCTCAGTGTCTATGACAAGTAGATGATTGTTCACTGAGCTGTTAACATTATTTTTTATTTGTATTTTTATTTTTATCTTTATTATTTTTTTCCAAGACAGAGTCTAGCTCTGTCGCCCAGGCTGGAGTGCAGTGGCGCAATCTCAGCTCGCTGCAACCTCCGCCTCCCGGGTTCACGCGATTCTCCTGTCTCAGCCTCCCGAGTAGCTGGGATTACAGGCGCCTGCCACCATGCCCAGCTAATTTTTGTATTTTTAGTAGAGACCAGGTTTCACTGTGTTGACCAGGCTGGTCTCAAACTCCTGACCTTGTGATCCACCTGCCTCGGCCTCCCAAAGTGCTGGGATCCACCACGCCCGGGCTTTTTTTTTTTTTTTTTTTTTTTTTGAGACGGAGTCTCACTCTATCACCCAGGTTGGAGTGCAGTGACGTGATCTCGATCACTGCAACCTCTGCCGCCCGGGTTCATGCGATTCTCCTGCCTCAGCCTCCCGAGTAGCTGGGATTACAGGCGCCTGCCACTGCGCCCGGCTAGTTTTTATATTTTTAGTAGAGACGGGGTTTCACCATCTTGGCCAGGCTGGTCTTGAACTCCTGACCTCGTGATCCACCCACTTCGGCCTCCCAAAGTGCTGGGATTACAGGCATGAGCCACCGCACGTGGCCTTTTTTTTAATGTTTAGTGACAGGGTTTCACTGTGTGACCCAGGCTGGAGTGTACTGGTGAAATTATAGCTCACTGCAGCCTCAAACTCCCGGGCTTAAACGATCCTCCCACCTGTCTCCTGAGCAGCTGAGACTACTGGTGCACGTCACCACGCCCAGCTAATTTTTATATTTTTGGTAGAGATAGTGTCTTGCTGTGTTGCCCAGGTTGGTCTCAAACTCCTGGGCTCAATTAATCCACCTGCCTCAGCTTCCCACAGTGCTAGGATTATAGGCATGAGCCACCACGCCCTGCCAATGTTTTCTTTAAGATCAGAATCTTCTTAGTAGTAAACAAACTTAACTTTCACGTCCCCCTGAGTGGTCCTGTTTTTGCTGCCCACCCCAGGCCAGACCTGGCAGCACCTGATCCATGGCAGTCAGGTTCATCCCAGGGCTTGGAGCCCTGCAGTCCCATCCCGGGACCCTGCCTGAGGTAGGCGCCCAGCAAACACCTGCAACAACCTGTTGCCCCCACCCCAGGAAACAGAATCCTGGCTTGGGACAGACACCAGGGGCTGTGACTGTGGGTGGCTCCTTGGAGAACGTGGCCTTGGGCCTGGGCCTTTCCACCTGGGGTGCGCTTGGCTCCCCCAGACTCAGACACGCAGGATCCTTGTGATTGGGCCTAGACATGAGCCCTGCAGACCCTGTGGGCGCTGGAGGCGACTCCCCTCGAAGTCCTCCCTCCCCCAGGGCCTGGCGGCCCTCGCGGGCGGTGAGCTTGTTACTGTTGGTGTAGCTGGTTGGAGATTCAGCCTTTGCAGCAGGAATGGAGCCAATTTCAGTTCTCTGACATCTTCAACATAAGCAGAAAATGTCTTTAATTTCTTATGATCTTCACAAAGAATGGCTGGTGCTATAGAAACCTTTGTCCCCAGTGCAACCTGGAAAAAGTAGACACAAAGAACTGCTTGTGTTTAGAAGGTGTGTGTCAGGGAGCGGTGCAGGAGTGGAAAGAGAGGGTTCAAATACAGCGGGGGTCTTGAGATGCAGCCAAGCAGCCACTACCTCTTTCATGCTCCCTCCACCTGTTACGGTGCCTGTGGGTGGGCGGGATTCCCTCCTCGAAGGATAGCTTTGGCTGTGAACCGCAGCACAGATACCTTGCGGTCCTGAGCTCAGGTTTCTCATCTAGGAAGTGGCTTCCCCAGCGGGGCACACACACTGGATGGAGCGGCTGGAGACGAGCCCCTGGGCCTGACTGTTGGGAGGTTTCCGCGGGGCATCGGGTGTGAAATGTCATTGCCAGCAGAGGCAGCAAGACCTAGAGGGCAACCAGTGCCTTGCCACAGTGTTAAACTGGGGATTGCAGAACTAAATTAGCAGGTGCGAGCAGACTCCCTTCCTCCCTCCCTCCCTCCCTCCCTCCTTTCCGCCCTTCCCTCTTTGGAATAGAATAGAAAATAGCAGCCTAGTCTTTGTTTCAGGTCTATGTGTCTGTGTGTGTGTGTGTGCTGGCTCACAGTGTCAACTGTAATTCTTATTGGGGGTTGTGGGCAAGATGTTACAACGGCACTGCTTTATGCGGCTTTCCCCAAGGAAGTGACATTTGAGTGAAGCTACCAGGAAATGGGCACATAGAAGAAGAAGAAAGAGCCTGGCAGTGCCAGGGCGTGGCTGTGGCTGCCATGTTCACAGACACTTCGCTCTTTGGCTGCACTCCGCTGCACACTCCCAGACTCTGGGACTGCCCCTGAGCGTCCCCCTGAGCGATCCTGTTTCTGTTGCCCACCCCAGGCCAGACCTGGCAGTGCCTGATCCATGTCAGTCAGGTTCATCCCAGGGCTCGGAGCCCTGCAGTCCCGTCCCGGGACCCTGCCTGAGGTAGGCGTCCAGCAAACACCTGCAACGACCTGTTGCCCCCACCCCAGGAAACACAATCCTGGCTTGGGACAGACACCAGGGGCTCTGACTGCGGGTGGCTCCTTGGAGAAGGTGGCCTTGGGTCTGGGCCTTTCCACCTGGGGTGCGCTTGGCTCCCCCAGACTCAGACACGCAGGATCCTTGTGATTGGGCCTAGACATGAGCCCTGCAGCCCTGCAGTCCCTGTGGGCGCTGGAGGCTACTCCCCCACGAAGCCCTCCCTCCCCCAGGGCCTGGCGGCCCTCGCCGGCGGTGAGCTCATCTCGGGGGGGCGGTGTCGCCCGGCGGCGGGTCGCTGGAGCTCGTGGCGCGCCCCCGCCCCCCCGCCCCCCACGCACCCGTCCCGGGCTCCTGGGCAATTTTACCAATTAAGGCTTTCTCGCCGGGCCGGGCCGGGCCGGGCGCGGGGCGGGCGCGGGGCGGGCGCGGGGCGGGGGTGCGGCCAACAAGAAGGCGGGCGGCGGCGGCCCATTCGCGTGGAGGCGCGTCGCGCGCAGCGGTCGCCGACAGAACCCCGAGGCGCCTGGCGCGGGCGCGAAGGCGATCCGGGCGCCACCCGCGGTCATCGGTCACCGGTCGCTCTCAAGAACAGCAGGTGAGGTCTCCGCGGCCCGGCTTCGCGCCCTAGGGTCGCCGCGCTCCTCGTCGGGGGCCGGGGGCGGGGTTGGAGAAGGCGGGCAGAGAGGCCCAAGAACGCAGGCGCCAGCTCGCGCCCAGGTCCGGGCCAGGTTCAGCTGGGATGCGTGAGCCGATGGAGGCGCCCCTGGCATCTGGGAGTGAGTGTCTAGAGAATATCTTCCCTAGTTGACCCACGAGCCGTGTCTGTGCCCACGAATGTGGGAGCCTGAGGCCATGAGGGGTCCCCCAGAGAGAGAGGGTGTCTGGGCACTTGCCAGGAAACTGGTGCCTGCGTGGGTGCCCATGAACGGACCACTGCATGCCTATCTGAGAGAGAAGGGCCCTGACACCAGGAACTTGTGTGGACTCAGGGCGAGTGGCCACCTGGAAGGACACTTCTCAGCCAGTGTGCCCACTGGGAGGGGGACAGCGTGTCCCTTGCTGGCTCGAGTCCACGGGGCACCAGCTGCTTTGGGCACAGGGGAGCTGGTTCTGGGGCTGCTCTACTCCATGGGGGCCATGGTGAGAATGAGACCAGGCCAGGTTCCTTGGTTGGGCCCTGGGCCCTATGCCAGCTTGGATGCACACTGCCAGCCAGGATGTAACCAACAGTGTCCCCAGATTCCCATGCCACCTGGGGCCAGGCAAAGTAGGTTAAAATCCACTGGCAGACCCATTTGTAAGTGCTCCGAGTGCACCGTCAAGGTGGGAGCTTGGGAATGGGTGACCTCACCTGCCGCACCTGGACTTGCCAGCACAGGTCTCTTCTCACCGTGCCAATGTGCTGCTTCCTTCCCTCCTGCGCCCCCTGGCTATGCAGGCCTGGAAACGGCTCCTTAGGGATCCCAGCTGAACAGCCCTTGGGCTTGGGCTATACCTCCCAGTGGGAGGGTCTGGCCTGGGGTCTGAGGGCCAGGGGTGGTGTGGTGGGCGGGGTGTGTCTAACATTCAAGAATCTACTCCAAATAAGGGAAAATATGAAAGAGCTGGATTTTGGCTTCCCAGGACTGCCCGATCTGGGGGCTTTGGGATCGGGCGACATCTGGCGGTGATACTATGTTCTAGGGACAAGAACCCTCTACATGCCCATTCCGTTTCCTCTAAATAGGGAAAAGCTAGGGCTGGAAGACAGGGCACCCACCTCTTGACACCCTTTCTGCTGGAATTGACGACTGGTCACTCTGACTCAGTTTCCTTGAGCTCTGAAGATTAAGGAATGAACCCAGACAACCCAGCTCAATGGCCCTTAGTGGAGAGAGAGTCAATTATTGATGGAATTCCGTGCCTGGGAACTTGCTTTCCAGTGGGGCAGGGGGACCAGAAGGACAACTTCAAGCCCGTCTTGAATGGGGCCCATGCAGGGAGGTGTCTGTATGGGTTCCCCCTTCCCAGCCCTCCCTCCCACCTCCACCGCAGCTCCCAGACACCCAGGCGCACTTGGTGCAGGTGTGTCTCAAAGTGGTCAGGAGAGGGGACAATATACAGGGGTTGGCCTCAGTACTGGAAAATGCCATTTGCACCCCCTAACACCACTACTATTGGGAAAAACCAGTGGGGCCACAGGCAGCCCCGAAGTGAATGTGCTGGGCGGATCACAGCCCCACCACATGTTATGTAGACACCCAGGGCTACAGGAGAGTCAGCCATATTTGGGCATGACGTGCTGGCCAACCCGGGGCTTCTTCCTCTCACTGGTCTTTAGCAGATAAATTAATTATTACTAGAATTGAGCAGGAGGGACAGATACCTGCCTTCCTAGAAAAAAAAAAAAAAAAACACTCAGAGGAGGAAACATTCCGGAGAGGGGAGGTACTGAGGACTGAGAGGGAGGGAGTGCACGCTGGGGAGGAAGCCATAGGCAGGCTGGCTTCTGACTGAAGATAGTAGCAGTGAGCGTCCCCAACCATCCCCTGGTCCCAGTCTACATCTCGGCACAGCAGCCACTGCACCATCTCCAGAGTTATCTACCAGAAAATTTTGAGTGAAGAGCCCCCACGGCTCTGGGGACACAACCTCCCAGGCCCCTGATCCCTGTCCTCAGGCCTCCTCTGCACCTGCCACCACACCTGAAGCCCACCCAGACCCAGGTGCTCAGAGCCTGACAAGTCTTATGGGAACCTCTGAGCAGGCCCCTCTGGGTCTGGAATGCCACTCCCGTTTGCCCCCTGCCCTGGCCACGCTGGGCTGAGGGGCCTTTCCGACAGGAGAGGACCCCCCGCTTCAGCTCCCCGCAGTGCCCCGGGTGAACTGGCATGAAGGGTTAGGCGGGCACACGTGTCTGCATGCCTCGCACGGCGCCCTCTGCCCGAGCCCACTGGCGTGCCCGTTGGCATGCCCGGACCCCTTCGAAGCCTGCTTGCTCCTAGAGTGCCGGCGGCCTCCTGGCCCAGTGCCCCATATCCTCCCGGGTGGAGGGAAGCAGAGAGGGAGGCGGTGGGAAGCAACGGGCACAGGTGCGCGGGCGAGGGCCCTACAGACTGGGAAGGTGGGCCCGTGGCAGGGGGTCTGCGGGGACCGCGTAGGCGCAGGCCTTGCCCTGCAGCCGCTTCCCAGGTGATGAGCACACAAAGCGCCCTCGGCAGTGCCGCTCTCCAGGGGTTCGCTCTTAGGGTTGGCCCCTTCCCGCCGCTGCCGGGGCGGCGGACAGGGATGCTGTCGGGGAACCCTAGGCCCTGGGGGCCCGGAGAAGGGGGATGACGGCGGGGGGTAGGGATGTGCAGGGACGGGGCAGAGCCCAAGTGACTTAGGGACGAGAGCCACCCCACCCCCGGCAGGGGCCCTGGGGAAGGAAAGTCCCTTGTAAGGCGCCCCGGCTGCAGGCCAAGCAGTCCCGCGCCAGACACTGCTCAGCCTTTCCTCGCTCTAGGGCGCGTTTCCTGCAGCGCCAACGCGAGGCCGCGGGGCTGGGAGCATCCTTGCCCACCCCACTGCCCAGTGACCCACCCTGGAGCCCGGGTTTCGCGTCTGATCAGCCGAAGCCAGGGGCCAAGTGGGGGCATTCCAACGGGCGGGGCGGGGTGGGGCAGGCGCGCCCTCGAAGCCCCACCCCACGGCCCCTCCCCGCAGGAGGCCCGCCCCCTGGCCCCGCCCTCCGCCCGCATTTAAAGGGCTCGCTCTCTCCGCAGCGCAACCTCTGCTCCCTGCCTCGCCTCCCGCGCGCCTAGGTGCCTGCGACTTTAATTAAAGGGCCGTCCCCTCGCCGAGGCTGCAGCACCGCCCCCCCGGCTTCTCGCGCCTCAAAATGAGTAGCTCCCACTCTCGGGCGGGCCAGAGCGCAGCAGGCGCGGCTCCGGGCGGTGGCGTCGACACGCGGGACGCCGAGATGCCGGCCACCGAGAAGGACCTGGCGGAGGACGCGCCGTGGAAGAAGATCCAGCAGAACACTTTCACGCGCTGGTGCAACGAGCACCTGAAGTGCGTGAGCAAGCGCATCGCCAACCTGCAGACGGATCTGAGCGACGGGCTGCGGCTCATCGCGCTGTTGGAGGTGCTCAGCCAGAAGAAGATGCACCGCAAGCACAACCAGCGTCCCACTTTCCGCCAAATGCAGCTTGAGAATGTGTCCGTGGCGCTCGAGTTCCTGGACCGCGAGAGCATCAAACTGGTGTCCATCGGTGAGGGACGCCCCGAAGCGCCGGGCGGGCGGGGGCGGGGACTCCGTGCGTCCTTCCATCTCCCCGGGCGGATCCCTCCAAACCACCCCCTTCCGGGCCGCGGCGCAACTCCCGAGGCCTCCGGCTGCTCTGCTCCATGCGGGCCTGGAGAACAAAGGCGCGCGGGCTGGCTGGCTGGCCGGCCGGGCGTGCGAACCGCTACGCGCCCCCGCCCGCTGCGCCCCGGCTGGCCCGCGCCCAGGCTGAACTCACATCCTCCGCAGGCCGCGCCTCCGCGGCTGTGCTTGCGGTGGGAGTGGGCCTGGGGGGTCGGGCACTGGGCAGGCTCCTGGCCCTGCGCCCCATCCCCGAGGAGGAGGAGGCCCGGGCTCTCCCCCCACAGCTGTTTAGAGAGGGCCCTCTGGCCTTCAGACGCCCGTTGGTTCTGAAGTGTGGGTTGGAGCTCGTGCGTCCCATTGTCTAGGGCTCTGGGCTCTTTGTGTCCCTGGAGGATGGGTCGCCCATCGGAGATGGCTCCAACCACCAGTTTAGATCTACCCCCCCCCCCCACCCCACACACACAGGGAACTTGGGGGCCAGAAAGAAGCATAGTTAGCAAAACTGCACCCGGGGTGAGTTGGGCGTGGTTGACTAAGGGACCTAGCTTGTAGACTACTTGGACGCCAACTTTTCTGTTCATCTTGGGCCAAACTCTTGCTTCCATGTAGGCCTTGCTTTTCTGCGTGTAGCACGCAGGAGTTGGTTGGTAGATGCTCCAGTGTGCATTGTGCCAGCCCAGTGTCTGTGTCACTGGAGAGGCTGGCATTGACCGGGCCTGCTGCAGCATCCCAGTTCGTTCTCAAGATAGGGGCTACATGGCAGGGCAGGCACCAGAACGGGTGACTTGGGGGTGATGTGGAACAGGGAGAGGAGAGGGATGATGAGTCTTTTCTTCTTCAGAATTGAGAGGCCTTCCAGTTACCCTGCAGCCCTGAAATGGCCCTTGCTGAACCCAAGAAAGTGAGGGACCAAGACTTGGGTTCCCCCAGCCACTCAGAGGGCAGATCCCAAGAACCGAAGTTCTTTCTTTGGAATGCCAGTTGAGGCGAGGGGCAGGCCCACACCCCCAAGTCCCAGCCTCAGTCTAGCCAAGCTGAGTCATCTCAGTCCTGGATGGTAGGGGGGGCGACCGGATGTGGGGAGGCGGGCCACACCCCAGCTCTTTGGGGGGGGTCTCCTCCCTCCTCCCAGCTCCCCTCCTCCTTGTGAGCTGGCTGGAGCAGGCCTAGTTCCCAGAGCTTTGCCATATAAGGCAAAAAAATGTTGGAAAGCAGCAGTGATTAGGGGAGGGAGGGGTTGGCTGGCCCAGGGGCTGGGGAAAGGAGGTGGGATGGGGCGGGGCCATCCAGACAGGCAGTCTCCCAGCCCTGGGCCCTGGTCCTTCCCTCTCTCTTTTGGGAGGGGGATGGGGACGGAGTAGGCTGGCCTAACATGGACCTGGTGGGCCTGGTTGCTCCCCGTGTGGGGGTCGTTGAGGGGTCTGAGGCTGGACTGGGGTGGGGGCCTGATGGGAAGCCCTGGGTGGTCTTGTTCCCTGGCCCTGCACCCTGGGTCTTCTCTGAGCCCCCCTCCCTGCTGCCATTTGGGGAGAGTGAAAGGCAGCCTTGGGGGGCCAGGACCAACCTGGGAACTGGGGAGGCCACTCTGAGCGGCTCACCTGGCCCTCCAGGTGCTGCCTGCTGGGCTGGGAAGCAGCTGCCGTGGACAGCCCAGCCCCTCCTCATAGGCCCGCCCCCTAGTTGACTCACCAGAGAAGTATTTTGTCTGATTATGGGGGAGGCTGACAGGGCTTCTAAAGATGAGTTCTTAGAATGCCCAAGCCATCCTGCCTTGAGCCTGAGACCCAGAAGTAGCTTTGGGTGGGGCCCAGAGCCCAGCAGGGTTGCCATGGTGATGGGGGGTGTCAGGGACCCGCCCTAACCACTTCCCCTGTGGCGAGCCTGCCGAGGCCCGTTGGGTGGCAAGTGGGTCAGGCAGTGGGTGGCAAGGGGGTTCCCAGTGTCTCCTGCTGCCACCCCGGCATCTCCTGATGGGCCCCAGTGAGTCAGGGCCATGTGGCCCAACTGCTGGTTCCTTTGGGCTCTGGGCCCCTCCCCTGGCTAGGCCTGTGGCCTCCCAACTCCAAGCTTGGGTCTTCGAAGCGGTAGAGGAAGTAGGGGTGGTGGTGGGGGTCACACTCCTTCACCCAAAGGGCATTTGCCCAACTCCCCCACTTCCCCTGCCGCACCCCACCCACCCTGGAACAACAGTTGTATTTCCCAACCACCCGGGGCCACCCGCCTTCCTCTTCCTCGGTCCCAGCCCCACTCCGGGTCATGGGCCCTGGATCCTGGGCCAGCTGGAGTCAGCCTCCTCCTCCTGGTTCCCCATAGGCCCCTGAGGTGGGTGGCGGACTCCTGCTCTGGCAGCTGTGGACACTGTCCAGCTGTTCTCCAGAGCTGCTCATCTGCGGGCTGGGTCTGCCCTCTGCCCTTCCTCTGGGCCCGGGGCTTCTGACAGTACCATATCCTGCTGTCATCGTGTGTCTGTGTCTGTGTGTATCTGCCCTCACCCCAAAGTCTCCTTCACCTCTGAACACCCCCTGGGACCCTGGGCAGAGAGGGCCTCATCCACATCCTACCACTGGCCAAGAGGGGGTGTCTCCCTCCTCCTTGGCCCCTGCTACCCCGTGCTGCCAGACCCTGACCCCAAAGCCTGGGAGCGGCCCCTCCTGCACAGCTGTGTGCCCAGCGCGGCCACTCTTTTACTCACAGACAGCAAGGCCATCGTGGATGGGAACCTGAAGCTGATCCTGGGCCTCATCTGGACCCTGATCCTGCACTACTCCATCTCCATGCCCATGTGGGACGAGGAGGAGGATGAGGAGGCCAAGAAGCAGACCCCCAAGCAGAGGCTCCTGGGCTGGATCCAGAACAAGCTGCCGCAGCTGCCCATCACCAACTTCAGCCGGGACTGGCAGAGCGGCCGGGCCCTGGGCGCCCTGGTGGACAGCTGTGCCCCGGGTGAGGGGGCGCAGAGGCAGGAGAGACTGGGCTGGGGTCACCCATGGGCGGCCCTTGAGGGGGTTCTGCGGCCCCCAGACTCACAGCCTCCCTTGCACCACAGGCCTGTGTCCTGACTGGGACTCTTGGGACGCCAGCAAGCCTGTTACCAATGCGCGAGAGGCCATGCAGCAGGCGGATGACTGGCTGGGCATCCCCCAGGTACACCCGCCCGGCCTGGCTACAGCTGTAGGGGACCGGATCGGCAGTTGGGAGAGACTCGGAGGCCCGATGGCTCCTGTTTTCTGCCTGTGACAGGTGATCACCCCCGAGGAGATTGTGGACCCCAACGTGGACGAGCACTCTGTCATGACCTACCTGTCCCAGTTCCCCAAGGCCAAGCTGAAGCCAGGGGCTCCCTTGCGGCCCAAACTGAACCCGAAGAAAGCCCGTGCCTATGGGCCAGGTGAGGGAGCCCAGCCAGGGGTGCACCCTTGTGACAACGTCTTCCCCATAAGACAGTGTCCCATCTAAACGTGGCGGTCCCGAGGGGTCTTGGGTTACATGGCGGCTAGGTGATCAAGCCACCCAAGAGTCAGACAGGAGTGGGTTTTTGGAACTAGTGAAAACACTCCACTGAGTAGACAAGAGAATGCTAATAGGTTCCTCCAGTCACAGAAGCCTGCAGCGTGGGGTCCTCGGGGAGGTAGCACCCAGCGGTCTTCATTATAAATGGAGATGAACCAGGTCTCAGTAACAGGGACCTAAAACTCAGTCAAGGCTCACACAGGAAGGGCCCAGTGTGGTGAGAATGAATGTTCCAGAAAACAGGTACGGGCCTGTCCCAGCAGCAAGAGCACAGCTGGGTTCCGAGGCCAGGCTCTGTGCCGCGGCTCACACTGAATGAACTTGCCCAGTTTGGAATGTGCCTGACTTAGGGGCCGGCAGGGAGGGGCGTTGAGCCTGCAGAGGCCTGGGGGCTGGCATGCCACTGGTACTCTTGCCCACCTCCCTTAGTGTCCAGGGCTGAAGGGTGGAGGGGTGAGGCTGTGGCCTTAACAGCTGGCCCGTGGTTGGCTCGCCTTCCCCTGCCAGGCATCGAGCCCACAGGCAACATGGTGAAGAAGCGGGCAGAATTCACTGTGGAGACCAGAAGTGCCGGCCAGGGGGAGGTGCTGGTGTACGTGGAGGACCCGGCCGGACACCAGGAGGAGGTAGGGCCAGCTGCTGGCAGCAGAGGCCCCGCGGCGCTCCCTTTCAGTGGGGCTGCTCTTAGCAAAGGCTCACAGGCTCCTTCCCACCGCAGGCAAAAGTGACCGCCAATAACGACAAGAACCGTACCTTCTCCGTCTGGTACGTCCCCGAGGTGACGGGGACTCATAAGGTGAGCCCTTGGCCAGTGGGGAGGCTTGTGACCTCAGGCGGTGGCTGGAGGCCCCCAGCCCTACCCTCACGGCCCACCCTTCTGGGGGCAGGTTACTGTGCTCTTTGCTGGCCAGCACATCGCCAAGAGCCCCTTCGAGGTGTACGTGGATAAGTCACAGGGTGACGCCAGCAAAGTGACGGCCCAAGGCCCCGGCCTGGAGCCCAGTGGCAACATCGCCAACAAGACCACCTACTTTGAGATCTTTACGGCAGGTGAGGGGAGGCTGCCGAGGCCCGGCTGGTCTGTGGGGAGAGCCGCACTGGGGCCTGGGAGCTGAGCAGGTGCCTCGTGGCAGGAGCTGGCACCGGCGAGGTCGAGGTTGTGATCCAGGACCCCATGGGACAGAAGAGCACGGTAGAGCCTCAGCTGGAGGCCCGGGGTGACAGCACATACCGCTGCAGCTACCAGCCCACCATGGAGGGCGTCCACACCGTGCACGTCACGTTTGCCGGCGTGCCCATCCCTCGCAGCCCCTACACTGTCACTGTTGGCCAAGGTAGGCCCGGCCCTGACTGCCCTCTGCTGTGGCACTGCAGTCTGGGCCTCCCACAGGAGGGGGAGCCCCCTGGGCCAGTCCCGCTGCAGCCCGCCCCGGGGCCCCTACTCTTTGAGCTTCTACTGTCTGGGCACATGCTGTCTTTCCTCCCCTGCTGGGGCCCTTCCTCCTCTCCTCTCCTCGCCCCTCTCCATCTCTCTCCTCACGCTTTCACCTTCGGAAGAGCTCGCTCCAGCTGTCTAGAAACCTGCTGCTCTCAGCTCTGCCCACAGGGTCAACGGTACTTGCATCTGTCTTCTTCTTGGAAGGGAGGGCGGGGGGCTCTGGGCTGGTGTGGAGCAGGGGTGAGGAGGCCTGCCATGTCCTGGCCCAGGCCACAGTTCCTGGGGTCATGGTCCCTTCCAGTTCTTTCTTGCATGTCCCCCTCCAGCCAAGCTCTGAGGGACCCTCCAATCCTGACAGCCCGGCCCTGTGGGAGGCAAGGGAAGGGTCGCCCAGCCGAGCTGCTGGTGCTCAGCTGGCCCCTCTGCCTGCAGCCTGTAACCCGAGTGCCTGCCGGGCGGTTGGCCGGGGCCTCCAGCCCAAGGGTGTGCGGGTGAAGGAGACAGCTGACTTCAAGGTGTACACAAAGGGCGCTGGCAGTGGGGAGCTGAAGGTCACCGTGAAGGGCCCCAGTAAGTTGGCCTGGAGCCAGGCCAGGATGGGTGGCGGCAGCCCCCAGGTTCACTGCTGGGCAGGCCTGAGGCCCTCCTTGTCTTGGCAGAGGGAGAGGAGCGCGTGAAGCAGAAGGACCTGGGGGATGGCGTGTATGGCTTCGAGTATTACCCCATGGTCCCTGGAACCTATATCGTCACCATCACGTGGGGTGGTCAGAACATCGGGCGCAGGTGAGGCCCCCAGGCATCCCTCTCCCAGCTCTGCACACACTGCCTCTTCCTCCTGTCTCCCCACCTGATCATGAGGGGCCACATGGGCTCTTCCTGCCTGGCCGCCACAGTGGGGCCCAGGCTGGCTCGTGTAGTGATCCTCGGTGTTCCCTGTGTGGCTCTCGCATTTGCAGTCCCTTCGAGGTGAAGGTGGGCACCGAGTGTGGCAATCAGAAGGTACGGGCCTGGGGCCCTGGGCTGGAGGGCGGCGTCGTTGGCAAGTCAGCAGACTTTGTGGTGGAGGCTATTGGGGACGACGTGGGCACCCTGGGTAAGTTGGAGGCTGCAGCATGGGCACCTGGGGACAGACGATGGCAAGGACAGCCCACCCTGAGGCTCCAGGGCACTGAGGAGACTGGTGGCTGTTGTCAGGCTTCTCGGTGGAAGGTCCATCGCAGGCTAAGATCGAATGTGACGACAAGGGTGATGGCTCCTGTGATGTGCGCTACTGGCCGCAGGAGGCTGGCGAGTATGCCGTTCACGTGCTGTGCAACAGTGAAGACATCCGCCTCAGCCCCTTCATGGCTGACATCCGTGACGCGCCCCAGGACTTCCACCCAGACAGGGTAAAGAGCAGGCGGTGATGGCCTAAGTCTCGCCCTGCTGCTCCTGCTTGGGGTCTGGTGGGGGTGGGCCTAGGCCCTGGGCTGGTATCCCCAGCAGTATTCCTGGCACTCTGTGTCCCTGGCCACCCTGCCTGGGTTGTAGCTCTGGCAGCCTGGACCTGGTCCCCTGACAGCTGGGTGGTCTCCCACTAGGTGAAGGCACGTGGGCCTGGATTGGAGAAGACAGGTGTGGCCATCAACAAGCCAGCAGAGTTCACGGTGGATGCCAAGCACGGTGGCAAGGCCCCACTTCGGGTCCAAGTCCAGGTAGAGCACCCACGGGTGTTTGGGGCAGGGCAGGTGTGGGCTCCCAGGCCTGGGCACTGACCAGCAGGCCACCTGCTCCTACCTGCCTGACAGGACAATGAAGGCTGCCCTGTGGAGGCGTTGGTCAAGGACAACGGCAATGGCACTTACAGCTGCTCCTACGTGCCCAGGAAGCCGGTGAAGCACACAGCCATGGTGTCCTGGGGAGGCGTCAGCATCCCCAACAGCCCCTTCAGGGTGAGCCAACCTCCACCGGCCTTTAGTCCATCTCGATAGCATTCACAGAGCATGTTCACATCATCCCAGAAAGGAACTCCACGCCATCGTGACTCCTCTGTCCCACAGCTCCTGGTGACCACTAACCTGCTTTGTGCTGTGGCTTTGCCTATCCTAGACATGTTCTATAGGTGGAACTGTGTGCCACGTGGCCTTTTGTGTCTGGCTTCTTTCGCTCACCACGAAGTTTTCCGTGTTTTCGTTCATGTTTAGCATGTCTTGGCGCTTTGTTCCTTTATAATTATTTTGTTTACTTATGTATTTATTTGAGATGGAGTCTCGCACTGTCGCCCAGGCTGGAGTGCAGTGGCGCGATCTCGGCTCACTGCAAGCTCTTTCTCCCAGGTTCACACCATTGTCTTGCCTCAGCCTCCCGAGCAGCTAGGACTACAGGCGCCTGCCACCCGCCCGGCTAATTTTTTGTATTTTTAGTAGAGACGGGGTTTCACTGCGTTAGCCAGGATGGTGTCGATCTCCTGACCTTGTGATCCGCCCACCTCGGCCTCCCAAAGTGCTGGGATTACAGGCGTGAGCCACTGCACCCATCCTGTTGTGTTTTTTTTGTTTTGCTCTTGTTGCCAGGCTGGATTGCAATCACGTGATCTCGGCTCACTGCACCCTCTGCCTGCCAGGTTCAAGCAATTCTCCTGCCTCAGCCTCCTGATTATCTGGGATTGCAGGCATACGCCACCATTCCCAGCTAATTTTGTATTTTTAGTAGAGACGGGGTTTCTCCATGTTGGTCAGACTGGTCTCAACCGCCTGACCCCAGGTGGTCCGCCCACCTTGGCCTTTCAAAGTGCTGGGATTATAGGCATGAGCCACTACGTCCGGCCGCTTCATTTCTTTTTATGGCTGCATAATACTCCATTGTGTGGCCAGACCACATTCAATTTTTCCGTTCACTTGCTAACAGATATTGAGGATGAGCTTGCCTTTGGTGATCATGAACAGTGCTGTTAACAGTGGGTCCAGGTGTTTGCGTGGACATTTGCTTTCATTTCTCTTGGGTAGTTGCCTTGGAGTGAACCGGAGCATCACACAGTCCCTCTGTGGTCAACTGAGGAACTGCCAGACTCTTCCCAAGGCAGCTGGACCATTTTGTGTGCCTGCCAGTGTAGCTGAGGGAGCTTCTGAGTCTCCTCCAGGCTGCTCATGCCCTTGCCCTTGCCCCTGTGCCCTGCAGGTGAATGTGGGAGCTGGCAGCCACCCCAACAAGGTCAAAGTATACGGCCCCGGAGTAGCCAAGACAGGGCTCAAGGCCCACGAGCCCACCTACTTCACTGTGGACTGCGCCGAGGCTGGCCAGGGTATGACCTGGCTATGGGTGGGAGGGCAGGTGGCTGGGGTGTCCCTGCGAGGTCTCAGCCTCCGCTCCTCTCCCCGCCGCAGGGGACGTCAGCATTGGCATCAAGTGTGCCCCTGGAGTGGTAGGCCCCGCCGAAGCTGACATCGACTTCGACATCATCCGCAATGACAATGACACCTTCACGGTCAAGTACACGCCCCGGGGGGCTGGCAGCTACACCATTATGGTCCTCTTTGCTGACCAGGTGGGTGCTGCGCTCCTGGCCGCTAAGATGTCACTGCGGATGACGTCTGCCCTCCTCTAAGGCCTTCTCCCACTGCCTGCAGGCCACGCCCACCAGCCCCATCCGAGTCAAGGTGGAGCCCTCTCATGACGCCAGTAAGGTGAAGGCTGAGGGCCCTGGCCTCAGTCGCACTGGTGAGGACAGGTACCCCATGGCAGGTTGCGGGGCATCAAGGCTAGGAGGGCTTGGGGCAGGGTGCCCCTACACGGTCCCTGTGTGTTCCTCAGGTGTCGAGCTTGGCAAGCCCACCCACTTCACAGTCAATGCCAAAGCCGCTGGCAAAGGCAAGCTGGACGTCCAGTTCTCAGGACTCACCAAGGGGGATGCAGTGCGAGACGTGGACATCATCGACCACCATGACAACACCTACACAGTCAAGTACACGCCTGTGCAGCAGGTAGCCACGCCCTCCACTACAGTCACCAAGTCCCCAGCCTCCTCATGCAGCAGCCTAGGGGACAGCTCTGAGGGACTTTCTGCCCACTCTCATTCCTTACCTGGGAGAGGACAGGCATGGAGGTCCAGGAGGGGGTTGGGGAGCAATTCTGGTGTCTCTAAATGCCCCCTTCCCTTCTTCACCCTTCCCAGGGTCCAGTAGGCGTCAATGTCACTTATGGAGGGGATCCCATCCCTAAGAGCCCTTTCTCGGTGGCAGTATCTCCAAGCCTGGACCTCAGCAAGATCAAGGTGTCTGGCTTGGGAGAGAGTAAGTAGTTGGGGCCCTTGTCGCAAAGGCCTTTGTCACATCCAGGGATTGGCTGAGCTGGGTGTCATGTCTCTCTCCTTCCTTTCATCGTTTCCACAGAGGTGGACGTTGGCAAAGACCAGGAGTTCACAGTCAAATCAAAGGGTGCTGGTGGTCAAGGCAAAGTGGCATCCAAGATTGTGGGCCCCTCGGGTGCAGCGGTGCCCTGCAAGGTGGAGCCAGGCCTGGGGGCTGACAACAGTGTGGTGCGCTTCGTGCCCCGTGAGGAAGGGCCCTATGAGGTGGAGGTGACCTATGACGGTGTGCCTGTGCCTGGCAGCCCCTTTCCTCTGGAAGCTGTGGCCCCCACCAAGCCTAGCAAGGTAATTGGGGTATGGAAGGCCCTAAGGGTAGAACCTACTGTGCTCTCTGAGGGCCCCAAAGGTACCCCATCTTCTCCAGACCTGCCCTAAATCCTCCTCTTTTTTTTTTTTTTTTCTGAGACAGACTGTCAACCTTGACCCTGTCTAAGTGAGAGTAAAGGGGAGGAGGGAAATAGAAACCCACAAAAAGTCATCAGGGTTGAAGAATTTCTTTTTTTTTTTTTTTTTAAGAAAGAGTCTCACTCTGTCGCCCAGGCTGGAGTGCAGTGGCGCGATCTTCGCTCACGGCACCCTCCTCCTCCTGGCTTCAAGCAATACTCCTGCCTCAGCCTCCCAAGTAGCTGGGCTTACAGGTGCCCACCACCATGCCCAGCTAATTTTGGTATTTTTAGTAGAGACAAGGTTTCACCATGTTGGCCAGGCTGTTCTCAAACTCCTGACCTCAGGTGATCCACCCACCTTGGCCTCCCAGAGGGCTGAGATTACAGGCGTGAGTGACCGCGCCCTGCCCTCCTTTTTGTCCTTATGACTGATGGATGGCCCGTGTCCCTGTTTGGTGAGGGCAGGAAGCCAGGGCAAGGGGAGGCAGGTGGAGAGTCAGGCAGGAGGTCTGGGATCGGGGCATAGCGTGGCCTTGGCTCCTGACCCCTTCTTCCCTCAGGTGAAGGCGTTTGGTCCCGGGCTGCAGGGAGGCAGTGCAGGCTCCCCCGCCCGCTTCACCATCGACACCAAGGGCGCCGGCACAGGTGGCCTGGGCCTGACGGTGGAGGGCCCCTGCGAGGCACAGCTCGAGTGCTTGGACAACGGGGATGGCACATGTTCCGTGTCCTATGTGCCCACCGAGCCCGGGGACTACAACATCAACATCCTCTTTGCCGACACCCACATCCCTGGCTCCCCATTCAAGGCCCATGTGGTTCCCTGCTTTGATGCATCCAAAGTCAAGTGCTCAGGCCCTGGGCTGGAGCGGGCCACCGCTGGGGAGGTGGGCCAATTCCAAGTGGACTGCTCGAGTGCGGGCAGCGCGGAGCTGACCATTGAGATCTGCTCGGAGGCGGGGCTGCCGGCCGAGGTGTACATCCAGGACCACGGTGACGGCACGCACACCATTACATACATTCCCCTCTGCCCCGGGGCCTACACCGTCACCATCAAGTATGGCGGCCAGCCTGTGCCCAACTTCCCCAGCAAGCTGCAGGTGGAACCTGCGGTGGACACTTCCGGTGTCCAGTGCTACGGGCCTGGGATTGAGGGCCAGGGTGAGTTGCCCTGCCATGGGGTATGTGACAGCGGGGACAGGGACCAGAACCCCAGAGCCCCAAGCCTCCTCTCTGTCCCTTTGCAGGTGTCTTCCGTGAGGCCACCACTGAGTTCAGTGTGGACGCCCGGGCTCTGACACAGACCGGAGGACCGCACGTCAAGGCCCGTGTGGCCAACCCCTCAGGCAACCTGACGGAGACCTACGTTCAGGACCGTGGCGACGGCATGTACAAAGTGGAGTACACGCCTTACGAGGAGGGTGTGTGCTGGGACTCCCACAGGCTGGCAGACGGGGGTGGGTGGGTGGGGTGGCCTGGGCTCCTCCTGACCTGGCCTGCACTCCTCCAGGACTGCACTCCGTGGACGTGACCTACGACGGCAGCCCCGTGCCCAGTAGCCCCTTCCAGGTGCCCGTGACTGAGGGCTGCGACCCCTCCCGGGTGCGTGTCCACGGGCCAGGCATCCAAAGTGGCACCACCAACAAGCCCAACAAGTTCACTGTGGAGACCAGGTAAGGGAGTCCCCAGGAGCCTGTGTGGCTGGTGGGCCTGGGAACCCCAGGAACGACCGGCTATCTGTTTGGACCAGGGGAGCTGGCACGGGCGGCCTGGGCCTGGCTGTAGAGGGCCCCTCCGAGGCCAAGATGTCCTGCATGGATAACAAGGACGGCAGCTGCTCGGTCGAGTACATCCCTTATGAGGCTGGCACCTACAGCCTCAACGTCACCTATGGTGGCCATCAAGTGCCAGGTGAGGAGGTGGCAGCCAGGGCAGGGCTGGGACTGTCTGCTCATCCCCACCCTGTCTCATACAGCCGCCATCCCTTTGCCCCAACCCTCAGGCAGTCCTTTCAAGGTCCCTGTGCATGATGTGACAGATGCGTCCAAAGTCAAGTGCTCTGGGCCCGGCCTGAGCCCAGGCATGGTTCGTGCCAACCTCCCTCAGTCCTTCCAGGTGGACACAAGCAAGGCTGGTGTGGCCCCACTGCAGGTCAAAGTGCAAGGGCCCAAAGGTGAGTGTTCACATGCCTGGAGCCGGGGGTGGGAGAGCAGTGTCCTCTTTGAGGGCCAGGAAAGGAAACTGGAGGCCCAAAGTGAGGCCCAGAGTGCAGAGGTGGTATAAGTGTGTAGGTGTTTTTGGAAGAGCCTCAGGTGACAGTGCAGCCAGGTGGGGGACTTGGAGGAGGTAGAGCAGATGGGACTTGGTCACTGAGCAGATGTGGCAGGAAGGCAGGCAGGCAAGGGTACCAGTTGGCACCCAGATGGGTGTCTTTTGTGCCAGAGGGGGTCAAGGCCATTCCCAGGGTCGGGCGGATGAGGATAAAGCGAGGTCTAGGCCTGGGGCTGGGTCCTGGCCGTCCAGTGTGGTGGGGTAGGAATGGAGGCCCAGGAGACTAGCTGAGGCTCTCTCCTTGGGGCTGGGGGCCAGGCCTGGTGGAGCCAGTGGACGTGGTAGACAACGCTGATGGCACCCAGACCGTCAATTACGTGCCCAGCCGAGAAGGGCCCTACAGCATCTCAGTACTGTATGGAGATGAAGAGGTACCCCGGAGGTAAGAGGCAGGGTCTGCTGCCTGTGGGGAGTGGCCGAGGCTGGATGCTTAGAACCTGTCTGACTGCTTACAACACCCATCCCTCACAGCCCCTTCAAGGTCAAGGTGCTGCCTACTCATGATGCCAGCAAGGTGAAGGCCAGTGGCCCCGGGCTCAACACCACTGGCGTGCCTGCCAGCCTGCCCGTGGAATTCACCATCGATGCAAAGGACGCAGGGGAGGGCCTGCTGGCTGTCCAGATCACGGTGAGCTCCAGGCACAGGCAGGGGAGGCAAGGGGGCCTGGGCCTGGGCAGCTGGAGTGTGGGCTGCAGGTGGCCGGTGTCTGATCTCCCTGGGGAGCTGCACCAAAGAGGGCAGGGAAGGACAGGGCCCCTGTCTTTGGTTCGCTAAGGTTGTGACTACCTTAGGATGGTGGTGACAGGCACGGGCTTCCCCAGACATGCACTTGCTGCCAACTTTGAGCATGTCACCAAAGCCTTTCGTGCCTCAGTTTCCCCACCTGTAATATTCTCATGGGGCAGGTGTAGGATAGAAGCTTGAGATCACCCCAGTGAGCTCCTCCTAGTGCTGGCCAGGCCCTGGGGCTGAGGATGGGTACCAAGCTCCCTGGCCACGCCTGTTGTCATGTGGGGAGTGTGGGACGTTTTAGTCTCCATTCTGGACTCTGCCAGGTGCAGGCAGCCCTTTTGGGCCATAGCAGTTGAGAGGCCTGAGGCCCAGAGACTGCCCCTGTAGCAGCAGCGTTGGGCACTCTGGGAGCGCCTGAGGTAGGCCCGGGGCTACTCGGGCTTGGGCCAACTGCCTCCCCTGCCTCTGCCACACAGGATCCCGAAGGCAAGCCGAAGAAGACACACATCCAAGACAACCATGACGGCACGTATACAGTGGCCTACGTGCCAGACGTGACGGGTCGCTACACCATCCTCATCAAGTATGGTGGTGACGAGATCCCCTTCTCCCCGTACCGCGTGCGTGCCGTGCCCACCGGGGACGCCAGCAAGTGTACAGTCACAGGTGAGCCAGCCCGCCGTTGGCCGCTGCGGCGCTCGGCACGGGGCTTGGGTTGTGCCTGTGTGCAAGGGCTCGCTGCTTGGGGCGGCGTGTGGGAGTGGGGGCTGCCCCCTTGAGTGACTCACCTGACCTTTCTCCTTGCTCTCTGCCCTCTCACCTCAGTGTCAATCGGAGGTCACGGGCTAGGTAAGCTGCTTGCTGGGGCCACTCCCAATGCCCCTCCTGCCCAGAGGGGCAGCTTCCTTTCCTCTTGGGGCCGATTTCCAGGACAGTTCCAGCTGCAGCTCTAGGCAGGGACAGAGTTGGGTGGGGTGCAGAAGATGAGGCCGTGGGCTGGAGGGCGAGGGCCCAGGGAGGCTTCCGGAGCTGAGCATGACCGCTCCAGCTCTTCCCCTCTCTGGGCCTTTATTTCCCCATCTGAGAACTCGGGTTGCAGCTGAGAGCTTTGGGGTGAGGTGCATCCTGAGAGGCACCCCACTGGGGACTTTGGGGTCTCGGGATCTTGGCACCCAGGGAAGCACAAGGGCTCCTGCGTGGGCTGAGGGAACAAGGGGTCTCCCCAACTCAATGGGAGCCCCAGCCCTGGCCAGATCCACAGACCCCCATCCCCACCTTCCAGGGGCCTCTGCGTCCCGGGCCGGGGGAGGTGCATGAGCGGGTGGGGCTGGCTGGTAGTGCAGTAGCGCCAGTGTCGACTGCTTGGGCGGCCAGCATGGCGGGGCCCGGCCCAGCCTCAGAGCCCCAAAGTGCGTTCTGTGGCCCGTCTCCCTCCCTCCCCCTTCCCCATCCCCCAGCAGTGACGTTATTCAGACATTCCCCAACAGGCATGGAGGGTCACCTGCCCCAGCCAGGGACACCCAGGGATGCTGATGAGAGACTACAGGCTTGGCACTTGGGCGAGGTGGCTAAGGAAAGGGTTAGAGGGTGGCTAGAGTTTTGCAGCAGGAGCGAGATGGCTTTATAGAGCAGGCCGTAGGATCCGATGTGTGTGTGACAGGCGATGTGTGTGTGCAGGGCGGGGGAGGCTGGGGAGTGCTGATTGCAGGGCCTTGGGGTCTTTGGGGGTCGGAGCAAGACTCAGTAACCTCAGTTTCCCTGGCTATTGTTTGCAGAATGGAGACAGGGAGCCCGGCGGGGGTGGGGGGGAGCGGGGGCTGAAGTTGCTCTCCGGCAAGCTTGATGGCCACGGGGCTTCAGTAAGAGCCAAATTAGGAGGCATACTTTGAGGATGGAGTGGCTGAGACCTGCGGATGGCTGGGAGCCGGGCAGGGAAAGTGGGGGGAGTCGGGTACCTGTGAGGTTGGGGCCCAAGCCACTAACTAGATGGCATGGGGTGCGCATGAGTGAAGCCTCCCAGGGCAGCGTGGGCAGCAGGCAGCCAGGTCTGGAGCCTGGGAGAGCTGCCTGGCCGCGGCAGGCCAGCATGGAGCCTAGTGCAGCAGCAGCCCTCGGCCGATAGTGGGACTTGGTGGCAGGGCCCCTCGAGCTTGGCCTTCAAGTAGGTTTCGTGCTCCTGGCTGCTTCTCTGGCAGGAGGCCAGGCTGCAGGGGGCACTCTCACTGCCAGGCCTCACAGCCCACAGCCCTCCAAGCCTCCATGGCGGAGCCCCAGATCATAACGTCACTGTCTCTCCCCTTTCCTCGGGCACTCTGGGGCCCTGGAGCCTGCTCAGCTGCTCTGCCCTCGCAACCCAGCAGTGGTGGCTGTAGCTTGGGCCTCCTATTCCCTGTCTCCTTGGGTGCTATCCCCGCTCTGCCAAGCCTGCTGCACTGCGCTACTTGGGTGCTAACCCCGCTGCCTCCCGCTTCCCCGCTCCCACTCCTGTCTGCACCGGGCTGCTTTTCACCGCGAGCCTTCTCAGTTGTCAGGAAACTCCGGTTTCACCATCAGGCCTGGGGGGTGGGGAGGCAAGTGTCACGTCCCCCCACGCTGCAGCAGGATCCGCCTCACCGCGTCCACACACAGCAATGGGGGCCGGGGCCAGGCCACAAGGGCGCAGGCAGCCGTGTGCCCAGCCAGATGCTGGCGTTCAGCAGTGTGGGCCATGGTGCTGGACGAGGCTGAGTAGGCAAGGGAGTGGCTGTCAACGCTTAGGCTGGAGTGGGCCCTTCCTTTTCCTCCCAGGCACCTGGGTGCTACCGTCGGGCCTCTCCCACATGGAGAACCCTTCCTGCCTTCTGAGAAACCACTCGCCATCCCAGCTTGGAGGGGCAGGGCGGGGCAGGAGGCCTGGCGGCCCGGCTGTGCTTGGTGGTGGCAATGAGAGGCCTGTGTGGGCAGCAGGCGGACGGGAACAACCTGAGCCCGAGCTCACACACTGGCCCCCCTTTGGGGACCCACCCTGCCCCACCAGGTGCTGGCATCGGCCCCACCATTCAGATTGGGGAGGAGACGGTGATCACTGTGGACACTAAGGCGGCAGGCAAAGGCAAAGTGACGTGCACCGTGTGCACGCCTGATGGCTCGGAGGTGGATGTGGACGTGGTGGAGAATGAGGACGGCACTTTCGACATCTTCTACACGGCCCCCCAGCCGGGCAAATACGTCATCTGTGTGCGCTTTGGTGGCGAGCACGTGCCCAACAGCCCCTTCCAAGTGACGGTGAGGAGGGGTGGGGGGTAGGTCAGCAGGGGCGTCTGGCAGGTCCTGTTCCCCTGGGGCCCCTCTGTGACAACAGACTCTCCAGCAGCTCTCTGCTTTGCCCTGCAGGCTCTGGCTGGGGACCAGCCCTCGGTGCAGCCCCCTCTACGGTCTCAGCAGCTGGCCCCACAGTACACCTACGCCCAGGGCGGCCAGCAGACTTGGGTACGGCCTGGCCAGCTGGGTGTTCTGTGAGCCCCTAGTTTACCATGTGTGAGGAGGGACCCCAGATCCTCCCACTGTCCCTCACCCATGCCCTGTGTCTCCACTGCAGGCCCCGGAGAGGCCCCTGGTGGGTGTCAATGGGCTGGATATGACCAGCCTGAGGCCCTTTGACCTTGTCATCCCCTTCACCATCAAGAAGGGCGAGATCACAGGTGAGTGGGGACTGGGAAGGAGCTCGGGAGCCAAGGAGGCCAGATTGTGCCAATGAGCTGCCCTGACCTCAGCCCCACTGCCCCACAGGGGAGGTTCGGATGCCCTCAGGCAAGGTGGCGCAGCCCACCATCACTGACAACAAAGACGGCACCGTGACCGTGCGGTATGCACCCAGCGAGGCTGGCCTGCACGAGATGGATATCCGCTATGACAACATGCACATCCCAGGTGGGCCGGCCCTGCCTCTGCCCACTCCACCGCCACCACCTCACAGAGAGATGGGGCTGGGGGACACACGAGGCTGCCATTCCACAAGGCCCTTCTTCCTGCCTCAGGAAGCCCCTTGCAGTTCTATGTGGATTACGTCAACTGTGGCCATGTCACTGCCTATGGGCCTGGCCTCACCCATGGAGTAGTGAACAAGCCTGCCACCTTCACCGTCAACACCAAGGATGCAGGAGAGGGTGAGCAATAGCTCTGGTCTTTACCTGCTCTGTGCCCGGGATGCCCTCACCGGGGTAAGGGCTGGACTCAGGAGATACTCCTGAATGGGGCTCCCTGCCCTGCTGCCCTGGCCATCGGGGCTCCTCAGTGCAGGCCAACTGGAGTGTCCCCAGCATAGTTCCCATGCTCACCCCGGCTCTCTTCAGGGGGCCTGTCCCTGGCCATCGAGGGCCCGTCCAAAGCAGAAATCAGCTGCACTGACAACCAGGATGGGACATGCAGCGTGTCCTACCTGCCTGTGCTGCCAGGTGACTACAGCATTCTAGTCAAGTACAATGAACAGCACATCCCAGGCAGCCCCTTCACTGCCCGGGTCACAGGTGGGTGGCACTGGGAGCAGTGACAGAAACGGGTGGCAGGGTGGGCATGGTCTCCCATGGCTGGACGCACAGTGATGGCTGGCCTGTCCCCACCAGGTGACGACTCCATGCGTATGTCCCACCTAAAGGTGGGCTCTGCTGCCGACATCCCCATCAACATCTCAGAGACGGATCTCAGCCTGCTGACGGCCACTGTGGTCCCGCCCTCGGGCCGGGAGGAGCCCTGTTTGCTGAAGCGGCTGCGTAATGGCCACGTGGGTAAGCGGCTGAAGGGTCCAGGGGTTTCAGAAAGGAGGCAGTCTGTGGGGAGCCATGCCTTCCCCGACTGACAGCCATGCCCTCTGTCCAGGGATTTCATTCGTGCCCAAGGAGACAGGGGAGCACCTGGTGCATGTGAAGAAAAATGGCCAGCACGTGGCCAGCAGCCCCATCCCGGTGGTGATCAGCCAGTCGGAAATTGGGGATGCCAGTCGCGTTCGGGTCTCTGGTCAGGGCCTTCACGAAGGCCACACCTTTGAGCCTGCAGAGTTTATCATTGATACCCGAGATGCAGGTAGGCAGTGGCTGCCCACCAGCTGGGGTGGGAGCACTGTGCATAGCACCGAAGCTCAGGGGTATCCATCCCCTAGGCTATGGTGGGCTCAGCCTGTCCATTGAGGGCCCCAGCAAGGTCGACATCAACACAGAGGACCTGGAGGACGGGACGTGCAGGGTCACCTACTGCCCCACAGAGCCAGGCAACTACATCATCAACATCAAGTTTGCCGACCAGCACGTGCCTGGTGAGTGCAGCAGTGCCTCGGCAGCCCCCCTCACTACACCAGGGCCCACAGGCAGTGTGTGACTGGAGGGGCGTGGGCCGTGCTTTCTTCCTACAGGCAGCCCCTTCTCTGTGAAGGTGACAGGCGAGGGCCGGGTGAAAGAGAGCATCACCCGCAGGCGTCGGGCTCCTTCAGTGGCCAACGTTGGTAGTCATTGTGACCTCAGCCTGAAGATCCCTGGTAGGGGTTGTGGGGAGCCTGGGGAGGGGTCCTGGGGCTCAAGCAGCCCCAAGAGGAGGAGTGGAGCCCAGGGCTGCTGCTCACTAGCCCATCCCCACCCTGCAGAAATTAGCATCCAGGATATGACAGCCCAGGTAACCAGCCCATCGGGCAAGACCCATGAGGCCGAGATCGTGGAAGGGGAGAACCACACCTACTGTATCCGCTTTGTTCCTGCTGAGATGGGCACACACACAGTCAGCGTCAAGTACAAGGGCCAGCACGTGCCTGGGAGCCCCTTCCAGTTCACCGTGGGGCCCCTAGGGGAAGGGGGAGCCCACAAGGTCCGAGCTGGGGGCCCTGGCCTGGAGAGAGCTGAAGCTGGAGTGCCAGGTAGGCCTGCTCACACCCCGAGCGCTCGCTCTCCTGCGTTGGCCAGGGTGGGGTTGGGGGTGGAGGAAACAGCTGGCAGGCATGTCTACCTTGGCTATGCCTGGAGGGGCCCAAGGCTGGTGAAGCAGCCTTCAGTGAGGACACACTGTTCTCCCACAGCCGAATTCAGTATCTGGACCCGGGAAGCTGGCGCCGGAGGCCTGGCCATTGCTGTCGAGGGCCCCAGCAAGGCTGAGATCTCTTTTGAGGACCGCAAGGACGGCTCCTGTGGTGTGGCTTATGTGGTCCAGGAGCCAGGTACTGGGAACCCGGCTGGGGTTGGAGGAGGTGGGGCCTGAGTGTGCGTATTGGACCCGGGGGTTGCACAGATAGCCCTGCCTGGCACTCACCCTTCACTTTGAGGTCACAGGGCCACCCAGGCTGTTCGTGGGAGGTGGGAGGCCCAAAGGCTGATGAGCCGGTCTTATACTCTTTCCCTGCCCAGGTGACTACGAAGTCTCAGTCAAGTTCAACGAGGAACACATTCCCGACAGCCCCTTCGTGGTGCCTGTGGCTTCTCCGTCTGGTGACGCCCGCCGCCTCACTGTTTCTAGCCTTCAGGTGAGGCACCGAGAGAAACCGCCCACCTGGGGCTCCTGGGCCCGGACAGACCAGAGCTACCGCAGAGAGCAGGCCTTGGCCCTGTGTTCAGTGACCCCCCCCTGGCCCAGCTCTGGGTTCCAGGCCTCTGCTCTGGCCGGGTGCAGCCCACGCTTGGGGTCGGCAGGAAATATCCTGCCCACCACGTGGAGTTTTTCTCGTGTCTCAGGTCTAAAGGCTTTGAACAGAAGCCTGTGCCCCTTGAGCACCAGGGCTGTGGTTTAAAGAGGGACAGCCTGCCAAGGCTGGGTGCTGCCCACAGGGTGGGGCAGCCCTCCCTTCCTGCCACCTGGGTGTGTGCGACGGCAGAGTGTGGGGGCAGGGGCGGGGATGTGCGCCTGTGGCTTGCTGCCCCTTGCAAATCAGTGGCTCTCCCTCTTTAAACCAAGTTGGACGCCAGATGGGTAAGTGCGACCTGTGGGCCTCTTGCTCCTGGCCTCTTGCTCCTTCGTCCCTTGCCTTGGCCCAAGCCCCGCCATCTAACCATGTCTGCTGTGCTTCCAGGAGTCAGGGCTAAAGGTCAACCAGCCAGCCTCTTTTGCAGTCAGCCTGAACGGGGCCAAGGGGGCGATCGATGCCAAGGTGCACAGCCCCTCAGGAGCCCTGGAGGAGTGCTATGTCACAGAAATTGACCAAGGTGAGGCCCTGTCCCTGCCCGGCCGCCCTGCCCTGCTGGCTGGAAGCAGGCTGAGAGTACAAAAGGAAGGTACCGCTTCTGTAAGCAGCCAAGATGGGGCCCCAACTCCTGGGCCCCCTAAGCCAGGCAACCCTTTCCCAATTGGTGACCCAAGCCGTTGGGGATGTGGCTCGCCACCCACAGCTATTAGGAAGGCCTTCTACCCTGCAGTACCATCTCCACAGGGAAAGACTCAAAGTCCAGCCTCAGTGCTGCCCGGCCCTTCAGCCACGGCCATGCTACTTGAGCACAGGTGTAGGAGGAGCCCAGTGGGCTTCATTTCACAGCCTAGTCCTGCCCTTCCCAGCTGCATGACCTGAAGCAAGTTCCTGCCTGTCTCTGAGCCCGTTAACATGCAGGGGATATGGTGTTCACGGTAACCTTTCTTAGGAGGCAGCGAGGCCTGGGTTTGGCTTGTAAAACATTTCCGTCCCAATGCACCCTGACAGTGGGCAGCTTGAGTGTCTAAAGCTTCGGCCCTCAGGAGGTCTGCTGCGGGGTGCAGGTGCCCAGCATGGCTGGGCTCACACTGACGGACTGGCAAAATGGGGATGGGCAGGGTCGAGGCTGTTCCTCACAGACACACCATCTGCTGGTTTGAGGAGGGGCCCCAGGCCCACAGCATGGCTCCCTGCTCCTCAGATAAGTATGCTGTGCGCTTCATCCCTCGGGAGAATGGCGTTTACCTGATTGACGTCAAGTTCAACGGCACCCACATCCCTGGAAGCCCCTTCAAGATCCGAGTTGGGGAGCCTGGGCATGGAGGGGACCCAGGCTTGGTGTCTGCTTACGGAGCAGGTCTGGAAGGCGGTGTCACAGGTAAGTCTGTGGGTGCGGCTGCAGGTGTGCACACAGCTGCTAGGCCCTTGCCTCCAAGCTCTTGGTGACAACAGGAGGCACCTGGAGGTGACAAGCCTGCGCTGGGTGGCCGAAGACAGGGAGGCAGGCCAGTCTGGCTCCGCCTGACCTCCTGTGCTCCCAGGGAACCCAGCTGAGTTCATCGTGAACACGAGCAATGCGGGAGCTGGTGCCCTGTCAGTGACCATTGACGGCCCCTCCAAGGTGAAGATGGATTGCCAGGAGTGCCCTGAGGGCTACCGCGTCACCTATACCCCCATGGCACCTGGCAGCTACCTCATCTCCATCAAGTACGGCGGCCCCTACCACATTGGGGGCAGCCCCTTCAAGGCCAAAGTCACAGGTGAGCCTGGGGCCAAGCTATTGGCACCTGCCCAATGCCTGGCACCACAGCCACCTCTCAGCCCCACCCACCCTGCCTTGCAGGTCCCCGTCTCGTCAGCAACCACAGCCTCCACGAGACATCATCGGTGTTTGTAGACTCTCTGACCAAGGCCACCTGTGCCCCCCAGCATGGGGCCCCGGGTCCTGGGCCTGCTGACGCCAGCAAGGTGGTGGCCAAGGGCCTGGGGCTGAGCAAGGCCTACATAGGCCAGAAGAGCAGCTTCACAGTAGACTGCAGCAAAGCAGGTGGGCAACCCGGGCCCCCGGCCCACCTTCCCACCAAAATGAGGCCAGAAATCACAGGATGGCCAGTGTCTGGGAGAGCAGGGACCGCCTTTGGGGCGTGGCTTTCACTTCTAGAGCCGCCTCCCTGCCATCTCCTGGACCCCTCAAACAAAGGCCAGGGAGGAGCTGGAATCTGCTAAGCCGGCCTGGGTTGGGGAGGTGGTGGCAGCTCTTTAGGAAGAGAGAAACTGTCACCCCAGAACTGGCTTAGGGACAGGAGAGGAGAGCAGGACACCAGCGGGAGGAAGGGGGCTGGGACCTGTGACTGAGGACCCCTCTTGCCTCAGGCAACAACATGCTGCTGGTGGGGGTTCATGGCCCAAGGACCCCCTGCGAGGAGATCCTGGTGAAGCACGTGGGCAGCCGGCTCTACAGCGTGTCCTACCTGCTCAAGGACAAGGGGGAGTACACACTGGTGGTCAAATGGGGCGATGAGCACATCCCCGGCAGCCCCTACCGCGTTGTGGTACCCTGAGTCTGGGGCCCGTGCCAGCCAGCAGCCCCCAAGCCTGCCCCACTACCCAAGCAGCCCCGCCCTCCTCCCCTCAACCCTGGCCCCTGGGCCGCCCTGGCCGCCCGCCTGTCACTGCAGCCGCCCCTGCCCTGTGCCGTGCTGCGCTCACCTGCCTCCCCAGCCAGCCGCTGACCTCTCGGCTTTCACTTGGGCAGAGGGAGCCATTTGGTGGCGCTGCTTGTCTTCTTTGGTTCTGGGAGGGGTGACGGATGGGGGTCCTGTACACGACCACCCACTAGTTCTCTTCTCCAGCCAAGAGGAATAAAGTTTTGCTTCCATTCTCCTTTGGGTGGCTGTAGCTTTGTTGGGGTTGGGGGACCAGTCAAGGCCAACCTGACAGGGGTGCCAATGAGCAGATCAAAGTGTGGGCTGAGCACAGGTTACCTCCCTCCGGGGCTCCTGCTTCACCCCACCCTCACTCCAGAAGGCGCCATCTATATTTGCTTCCTCTGCCTCCCTGAGTTCAAGCCAACGTAAGGAGAGGAACATGTAGCAACCTGGAATGGAGCCCAGGCAGCAAGGAGGCAAAGAGCTGGGCAGGAGAGCCCATTACTGGGTAGGGTGGTGTCAGGAAGGCTCCCTGGTGGAGGTGGCCAGATAATCAAGGGCCCTCTAAGCAGCCCTCAAAATCACAGCAGGCCCGGCTGGGTGCAGTCGCTCATGCCTGTAATCCCAGCACTTTGGGAGGCCGAAGCAGGCGGATCACAAGGTTAGGAGATCAAGACCATCCTGGCTAACACAGTGAAATCCCGTCTCTACTAAAAACTACAAAAAATTAGCCAGGTGTGGTGGCAGGCGCCTGTAGTCCCGGCTACTCGGGAGGCTGAGGCAGGAGAATGGCGCGAACCCAGGAGGCAGAGCTTGCAGTGAGCCGAGATCGCGCCATTGCACTCCAGCCTGGGCGACAGAGCGAGACTCCGTCTCAAAAAAAAAAAAAAAAAAAAAAAAAAAATCACAGAAGGCACTGGCCATCTGCCAGGTAACTTGAACATGCCACCATGCCACCATTCCCCCGAACAAGGGACTGGGATGAGGCCCCCTCCCCCAGGCTCTGGGTCTCAGGGACCTTTGGTTAACAGGTGGCAGGAGGTGGATGCATTCAAGGTGCCAATCCCAGGTACCCTGGGCCCCCTGCTGAATATCCCCCTCATTGGTACCCCTGCCGTGGATTCCCACACCAACCTATGTGTCTCCCACTGTAAAGCTTGCCCCCAAACACACAACATCCCAAGTCGTCCTGGCTCCTGGTGCTGCCTGCATGCTATTGGGACATCCCAACTGCAGCACACAAAGCTGCCTGCTCCCTGGGCCAAGGGCTTCGGCCCTCGATCAAACCCGACAAGGACACCACCACCTCAGACATCTGCAGACAAGGGCCAGGAAGCAAGGCTCTTGGGGGCAACGCTCAGCTTTCTCGCTACATCCTCCCTCAGCTCCACAGCGTCTGACACGACCAGGCCTTAGCCTGCAGCCATGGCACACGTCAAACCCAGGCCTTCTGAGACCTCAACACCATGCGCACCCTCCTTGACCCCTGTTGAGAGGGCAAAGTAGAAAAGGCAGCGGCAGTTCAGGCAGGATGGCTACTTTTATTTCTCACTGGGGCTGGGCTGCTGGCCCCAGGCTCAGGGCGGCCACTCACTGGGAGACACGGGGCAAGCAAGACACAGAAAGGGGAAGTCCCACCCCCAGCCCCAGCCACTCTACTGCTCCCCCTGGGCCCAACGGCATAGAGGCAAAGGGGTCAAGCACACTCTGGAAGCCTCTAGAAGCCACCAGCTGAACAGGGGTGTGAGGCAGCAGAGGTAGGCCCAGAAAGATGCAGTGCCAGTGAGAAGGACGGGAGGTCCCCCCGAGGCTGCAACTTGTCCGCTCAGCCCACTGTGTGCCCAGGATTCTGAACCTCTGGGGCACTCCCTCCTGTCCCGAGTCACCCAGAGTCTCCCGCCCCCTCCCTGTGCCTGCTCCATCACATCCTCTCTCGAGCCCTATGCCTGGCAGGGCCACCGGGGGAACCGCCCTAGGGCTGGGCTAGGTGAACCAAGGGCACCGGTCCCCCAAACCTGCCGATCGTCCCCAGGCTGCAGGGACACATGTGGGGCGGCAAGGGCAGAAGATAAACTAGGGGGATCCAGGCCCCTGAGGACAGCCCTGGCGGGAGGCCACAGGCCTCACAGGGTGGTGAGCTGGAGGCCACCCGGGCAGGCAGGCAGGCAGCAGGGAAAGAGACTGGCATGGTCCTGGCCAGGGGCCTCCCCCGGAAGGGCGGGCAAGTAGGAGCAAAAACAAGAGCAGAGCACGGGCCCCCACCCTGCTGGGGCCTATGGCCTGGGGACCCAGACACACTGAGGAAGACCCAGGAGGACCCGCCAAGCTACTAGGAGGAGATAAAGGGTGTGCAGGCCTCCAACCCGCAGGTTGTGTCTGGACTGAGTCCAGGGAGGGCAGGGAGGGGCGGTAGCCCAGTTGACCTTCCCTCCCCCAAGCCACACCTCTGCACCCCAACCCTCCCTTCTGCCTCCCAAGAGCCCCATCCCCGCTCTCCGAGGAAACTGGGAGGGGACCTGGAGAGGAAAGGGAAGCAACGGCCCCTCAGAGCGGGGTTCCCCAAAATCTATGGCCAGGGACTGAGGCCAGCACTCAGACACTGTTGGGAACACTGGCCAGGAGTCCCTCGGGGTGGACCTGGGAACCTGCTGCAGAAGCTTAGGGGACCGGGCCAGCTCAGGAAAGGGCTCAGGCTGGAAACCGAGCAGACAGGGCACCGCTGGACCTGGGCCGAGGAGGACAGGAAGTAGGTGACTATGGAAAGACCCCCGCCACCACCCACGCCCAACTCGGCACACAAAGGCCCAGAGAGGCCCCCAGACATGCCTGTGGGGGCAGGGGTGTTTGCAAACATTCGCAGAGGGACCGGGTGTCCCAGGCACATGGACAGCTTGCAGGGCCCGGCTGAGGCTAGGACAGCAGCAGGTGGCTGGCAGGAGGTGCCCCGCCAGGGTCCCCAGCTGCGTGGGGGGCAGGCCCGAGGCAGGCGGCACCAGTCCCGGGCAGTATCTCTCGGAAGAGGGGCCGTACCCAGCCAGGGCTCCCAGAGACAGGGGTGGTGGGGCCGAGTGCCCCCTCACCCTGTGCGTGGCCCCCAACAAAGGGTGAGCATGTATCCTTCCTGGACACAGTGTCCAGGGCAGGGCACTCCCAAACCGGGATGCCCCCTAGGCCACAGGACCCCTCAGCCCCAGCTGACAGCAGCCGGTGGTCTGGGGAGGCCCCCAGGAGGCAGGGCGGCAGCCAAGAAGAACACCATCCCTGGACCCACTCTCCAACTGCAACCAGGGCCCGCTCCCCCGAAGGCACCAGCTCTCCCTGGGGGCAGGACCTTGATCCAGAGCAGGAGTGGAGGTCCCCAACAGGGGACGGCTGGAGAGGCCCTGGGCTCACGAGCCAGGGAGCGGCGCCTCTGTGCCCGGAAGCCCCTGGGTCCTGCCTGGGCTGCTGGTAGCTGCTGCGGGCCGAGGGGTCCGGAGACCCCCTAGGGTGCTCTGGGGCAGCTCCTTTGGGACCCTCAATGGAGCCAGTAAGTCCAGGAGGGCACCGATCTGTCCAGGTGGGTGCATGGGCCGGGACAGGGTCTGGCTGCTGTCGTGACTGTGCCCATCTGCCGAACAGGCCGCTAGGAGAGCACTCCCTGAGCGAGGGCGCCGGGCAGCCCGGGGAGGGAGGACACAGTCCCCGTCCAGGTCCCCGAGGCCCCCATAGCAGGGAGAGCCGGCCCTCCTCACTGTTCTTCCCGCGGGACCGGGCCGGCACCTCGGCTCAGGGGAGAGAGGGTCACAGAGGACAGCCAGCAGGCAGGTGGCCCAGGAGTGTGGGGGGTCGGTGGGCCTGACCGTGTCCTGAAGCACCCCAGGACCCTGTACCCGACACCCTGGGGGAGGGGCTGTCCCCACCTGCCAGGAACACATTCCTCAGGGAAGGCCCGGCAACCTGCTCTCGTCGGGTTCAAGAAGGGCCAGGCGGCTTTGGAAGGGGCCAGGAGCTGTCACCAAGGGCCCCCGCATTGCCCAGAGGCGGCGCGGGCCAACAGGAAAAGCACTCACCGCCCACGGAAACTCTGTGACAAATTCAGAGCCACGGAGAGCGTCATCAGCAAGTCACTTGCCAGTCCCAGTGGGAAGGATGGGGCACGTCTCCAGGGAAACGAGACGCCAAGGTCCTCCTGGGGCCCCAGTGGAAAGCTCCTTCCAGGACCCACCTGGCCCTCCACATCCCACCCTCCAGGCCAGGGACCGGAGCCCAGTATCCGGCAACCTGACACATCACGGAAAAAAGGAGCTGCTCTGCCTTTACCATGAAGACGCGGCACACCCCCTCCCTGCCCCGGCCCCTCCCCTTCAGGGCTGCATGCGGGGAGGAGAGGCCTCCCCTGTCTGCAGAGAGAGGTCACCCCACCTGGGGCAGAGAGGGGACAGGGGCAGGAATGAGACCCTGGGAGGGGGGCATTGGAGGTGGGGGGGCACATCCTGCCACCCAGGCCTGGCGTGGGGCACTCATGCCATGCAGAAGGGGCTGCGGAGACCAGAACGGGCTTCCCGCCGGCTCCTGGGGATGTTGGACCGGGGCTCCCCGACCAGGGCTGGGAAAGGCTTCCATGAAGAGCCAGAGAGCACACGGCGCAGACCCTGCGGGGCACACGGGGTCTCGGTGGCAGAGTCTCCCTTCTTGGGGTTCTCTGTGATGGGTTTTGCAACCCTTTCAGGATGTCAAAGCACGCCCCGCCCTCAGAAATGCAGGCCCCGGCCAGTGTCAGCCCCAGGAGGTGGCCTGCTGCTCCCGCTGACACCAAGGACATGTTCCTGAGGCGGCCCGCTCGGGATCTCCAGCAGCGGACGCAGGTCTACACGTGCAAGGGTGCTTCTGACTCGCAGCACTCAGGAACAGCCTCCACCCTGAGCGTGGCGCCCTCTCCAGCACGTTCCAGGGTGGACCTGTGAGACCAATAAAAACCACAGCGGAGGCGAGGCGAGTCACTTAGGAGACCAGGCCATGAAGAGACTGTGGCCGGGTCTGGGGCGCCCTCTCCTGCTGGTTCGATTGGATTGCAGGTCCGGGGGAAGCCGAGCAGCCCCGGGGAGGAGGCCCGGTGGGGAGGAACTGAGGCCTCCTGCCACAGCCTCCAGAGGGAGAGTCATCACGAGGGCTCCCCACCCAGTCAGATAGGATGGCTGGGCCCCAGTGGACACCTGACCGCAGCCTGAGAGGGACCCTGAGCCACAGTCCTGGCTCCCCGAGAGCCCTCCCAGAGCCTGTCCCTCAGAACCCTGGGGGGGGGTGAGACGAGTGCTAGGTGGGGAAGGACCGAAACGTGAAGTCGTCTGTTACCCAGTAGTCGGAACTGGTGCCCAGCGTCCAGGGGGCAAGACACGGCGTGAGCCAGAAGGAAACAAACCGACAAGAACCCCCAGAAGCCATCAGGAAAGCCTGGAGATTCTGATGACACGAAAACTAAAATCCCCTCTGTGACCAAGCACAACCCGCAAACCACACAGTCAAGAGACAAGTGATAACAAGGGGAGAAAATAGTAGCAAGAGGTGACTAAGGGCTCGCGTCAGTCACACACACACACAGAGCCGGACACACGGACAAGGCAAAGTGCAAGGACAAGAGAGCAAAAGGGGGCGGAGGAGAGGAAGGGAGAGGGAAGGAAGCGTCTTCTCCACCGGGATGCAATTCCTTGGGAGCCCGTCTGATCCCAGGGCAAAGAGATGCTGGGTCGCCAGAGCTGCCGCGGAGAAGTCCCGCCGCGCCTCGGAGCCCAGCAAAGAGGAACCAGGGCGGACGGGCCAAACCCAGCGGCCGGCTCCCGGGGGTGGGTGGTGGCGCTGCGGGGAGCCGCCTGAGCAGCATCACCAGGAGCTGGGAACCCTCCCGCTGCGGGAAGGTTGGCGGGTAAGGCGGGGCTTCCCCGGAAACACTGGGCTGGACCCAGCGGTCCCATGGGTGCTGGAACCAACCCTGCGGGTGTTCCCAGGCACCCTCCCGCGGGAAGACCGGCTGGAGGGATGGCTCCTGTTGGCACCCACGTCGAGAGAAGCCACCGCCTTCTCTGCGGGGCTCGCCTTTCCTACCTCCCCCAGGAGACAGGCCAGGAAGCGCCCCAGCCCACGACCGCCCGCAGCAGAGCAGGATTCCCTCCCCGGCGGCCACCGCTGTCAAGGGACGGGGAAGACTTTGTTACCCCACCGCGCGCCACCGCGGAATGGTGCACAGACACCTCCAGACGCCACTTCCCCCAGGACGGCCGCCCGCCCGCCCCGCTCTGCCCACCTCTCCCTGGACGCTGCCGGGTGGGCGGGTGGGGGCGGCCCTGCTTCCCCACGACCCCCCAGACGCGCCCCGAGGCACTTTCGCAGCACAGTGGAGTGGGAAGGGCGGGGCGGCCCCTCGACGGCGCCGAGGCGAGAGCGGCTCACGGGGCTTCTCGGGCCCTGATCTCAGGGGACGCCTGTCCGCCTCGTCCCCGCGGGAGGACAGTGACCACCGGTCTGCAAAGGAAGGGGACTCGGCGCACGCCCCGCAGGGCCGGCCCAGGACTCGCGGGCGCGGAAGGCGGTGCCGAGGCGGGGGCGGGGCGGGGCGTGGAGGGACAGCCCTAGTCTCCGCCCGCCGGGGCCCACAGCTGCCTCGCTCCCCGCCTCCGCTTCGGTCGCTCCTCGTAAGCGCCAGGCGCCCACAGGAAGCCCCGCCCCTCCCCGCCTATCCGTCCTCCTCTTCGCCTGTCCTCGCCAATGACCATGCTCAGATTGCACGGAATTCCCGCCCCTCGCCCTTGACTGACGTTCCTGCTGCCCAGTGGACGACACCCCGTCGCGTGCGCGCCGCTGCGGCCCTGCCGGGTGTGGCGCGGCGCTCTCAGGCTCCTAGGCGTTCCCGGGGCGAGACCCAGGGCCCTGGCCGCAGAGTCGCCGGTGCACACGTAACAGTGCCGCCTTGTGTTTTGGGTGTGGACCTGCGCTTCTCTAAGCGTTCCGTTCCCGAGAAGGGGCGAGAAACGTCCAGAGGTCGTGGCACCTGCCCGCCGCTGCCGGGGCGTCGGCCGTGGGCGCAAGTGAAGCGCCCCGGGAGCGCGGCGCGACGTCCGTGCCCTCCGAGGGCGGCCCGGGTGTAGCCGCGGAGGGCGCGGCCGTGGGCATTTCCGCGCTTGCGCGGGTTCCTGTCCCGCCCCGGCCCCGGCCCCGGCCCCGGCCCCTCCCTCCCTCTCTCGTGGCCCCGCAGTAGACGCAGCCCCTCCCTCCCGCGGTGCAGCGCAGCCAGGGCTCTGCTCCGGGAGTCGTGGAGTCTATCACCGCGGAGCGTTATCTCAGCGGACCCACGCGGTGTCTTCCGCTGGGGTGGGCCGAGTACCCTCCGCCTCCCGCCCGCGAGATCCATCCCAGCCCTTGGCGGGGGCCCGTGGTTCTTCCCGCTCATGGCCACGGAACGGTCCACGCTCGCGGAGCCGCAGGCTGAGCTTTTGCTGGTGAGGGACAAGGTCGTGGTTTCCCGTGGCTGGTGGCCCTCACGGAGGAGCCTGCTGGGAGCACGCACGTGTAGGGTTTCCTGTCATCGGGTTGCCACGCCCATCTTGAACGCTCGAGTCCACGCAGAAGTGTAGAAGTGGATGTGTAGCTTTATTTGTAATTCTCTTTCTTTCTTCCTTTCTTCCTTTCTTTCCTTTTCTTTCTTTTTGAGTCAGGGTCTCACTCTGCACGCAGTCTGGAGTGCAGTGGCGCGATGAGGGCTCACTACAGACTTGACCTCTCCACCCCAGCGAGGGCTTCAACCTCCAGCCTCAGCCTTCCATGTAGCTGGGACTACAGGCGCACGCCACCACCATGTCCGGCTAATTTTTTACTTTTTTGTAGAGATGGGGTCTCGCTTTTTCGCCCAGGTTGGTCTGGGATTCCTGGGCTCAGGTGATCCACCCCAGCCTCACAAAGTGCTGGGATTTGCGGGGATTCTGGGCACCGGGCACTGGCCGCCGCGCCCAGCTTGATGTGTAGTTTCAGTAGAAACCACCAAAGTCTTCAGGGTGGCCTGTGCATCACTTTACACATACTCAAGCGAATCATTGAGAGGTGTTTGAGGCCGGGCGCGGTGGCTCACGCCTGTGATCCCAGCACTTTGGGAGGCCGAGGCGGGGGGATCGTTTGAGGTCAGGAGTTTGAGACCAGCCTGACCAACATAGTGAAACTCCGTCTCTAATAAAAATACAAAATTAGCCGGGCGTGGTGCCGCCCTCGCCTATAATCCCAACTACTCAGGAGGCCGAGGCAAGAGAATCGCTTGAACCCAGGGGGCAGAGGTTGCACTGAGCCGAGATCGCACCACGGCACTCCAGCCTGGGTGATAGAGCAAGATTCTGTCTCAAAAAAAAAAAAAAAAAAAAAAAAAAAAAAGGTTTTTGAAACAACTTGAAGCAAGTTATCCCATGTATAAAAAAGTATAAAGTTATTTATACTATTTTTCTGTGCAATCACTCACGTTAATTAACCAAGTTAAGACCCATTATGCGGCCTGGCGCGGTGGCTCACGCCTGTAATCCCAGCACTTTGGGAGGCTGAGGCGGGTGGATCACGAGGTCAGGAGTTCGAGACCAGACTGGCTAATATGGTGAAACCTCATTTCTACTAAGAATACAAAAATTAGCTGGGCGTGGTGGCGTGTGCCAGCTATTCGGGAGGCTGAGGCAGAAGAATCGCTTGAACCCGGGAGGTGGAGGTTGCAGCAAGCCGAGATCACACCACTGCACTCCAGCCTGGGTGACACAGTGAGACTCCGTCTGAAAAAAAAAAAAAAAAAAACCGTTATGCTACACATTTTGTAGTGATTTTCTGTTTTTTGTTTTTTGTTTTTAGCTTTTTTATAATTTCAACTTTTTTGTTTTTGAGATAGATAGAATCTCACTCTGTCGCCCAGGCTGAGTGCAATGGCACCATCTCGGCTCATTGCAACCTTTGCCTCCCAGGCTGAAGGGATCCTCTCACCTCTCACCTGGGTTGGTCAGGCTGGTCTCAAATTCCTGACCTCAGTGATGCACCCGCCTCGGCCTCCCAAAGTGCTGGGATTACAGGCATGAGCCACCGCACCTGGCCTGATGTACTTTAAACTTTTTTTTTTTTTTTTTTTTTGAGACAGAGTTTCACTCTTGTTGCCCAGGCTGGAGTGCAATGGCGCGATCTCAGCTCACCGCAACCTCCACCTCCTGGGCTCAAGTGATTCTCCTGCCTCAGCCTCCCGAGTAGCTGGGATTACAGGCATACGCCACTGCACCAGGCCTCCATTTGATGTACTTTTAAAGCATTATTATTTCTACCTTGCATTTACTATGAACACAGCCTTGAACGTGCATCCATCTGTCTCTAGGATAATTACCTGTAACTGGAATTGCTGGGTCGAGATATATGTACATTAAATTTTTTTTTTTTTTTTTAGACAGGATCTCTGTCGCTCAGGCTGGAGTGGAGTGGCTCGATCACAGCTCACCACCGCCTCAACCTCCTGGGCTCAAGTGACCTTCCTATTTCAGCCTCCTGAGCTGCTGGGACCACAAGTGTGTGCCAGCATCCCTGGCTTTTTTAGAAAACTTTTTGTACAGACAGGGTCTCACTGTGTTGCCCAGGCTGGTCTTGAACCCCTGGGCTCCAGTCCTCCCTCCTTGGCCTCTCAAAGTGCTGGTTTTACAGATGTGTCCCACCTTGTGTGGCCTGCATTTAAAATTGTAAGAGACACTAGGGAATTGCCTCCCCAAAAGACCCTACCTTTGATACTGTCCATCCCTCACATTGTACCCTCAGTGTTTACCCACAGCCTCACCAGCACCTTTTGGGCTAACAGCTTTTTAGGTGTCTGAAAATTAGATGGGAGAACTGTAGCTTTTCTCTTTTTTCTTCTTCCCTGTTTCTTAGTCCTGTTCCCCTCCCTCCCAAAGGGGTCATTTAAAATGTGGTGTCATTTGGAATGTGTTTGTTCAATTGTATTTTAGTTTTTTGAGACAGGGCCTCGCTTTGTCACCCAGGCTGGAGTGCAGTGGTGTGATCATAGCTCAGAGCAGCCTTGATGTCCCACCTCAATTGATAATTAATACAAAAATTAGTCGGGCATGGTGGCACGCGCCTTCAGTCCCAGCTACTCGGTAGGCTGAGGTAGAAGAATTGCTTAAACCCAGGAGGTGAATGTTGCAGTGAGCCGAGATTGTGCCACTGCACTCCAGCCTGGGTGACAGAGTGAGACTGTTTCTTAAAAAAGAAGAAAAAAATAAAATAAAACAACAAACATAACAAAACGAAGCATCAATGCTCTTGAACCCAGCGATCCCACCCCTTGATAACTCAGCAAGAGCAATTCTCCCTGCTCGCTACGGCCACATTCCGTGCCATGGCCTTCGTGGCATGGTTTGTGGCACACAAGGAGCTGAAGTCCTGGGGTTGCATCACTCAGGGTGGGAATGATCAAATGTGTTGCATCCAAGTTCTGAAATCCTCTGCAGGAGCACAGGAGTCAACTGTATGTCTCCAGGGCCACAGACAAAGAGCTAAGAAACCCTGTTGAATGACGGAAGCAGTCAGCAGAATAGGAATGCAGCACAGGGACAGTTATGGTGGGCAAAACCATACACACAAAAAATCCACAGGTGCAGGGCGATGGCTCACGCCTGTCGTCCAAGCACTTTGGGAGGCCGAGACAGGCAGATCGCTTGAAGCCAGGAATAGGAGACCAGCCTGGGCAACAGGGCGAGACCTCGTCTCTACAAAAAAATAAAATTAGCTGGTGTGGTGGCACATGCCTGTAGTCCTAGTTACTCCAGAGGCTGAGGTGGGAGGATCACTTGAGGGCTTCAGCTCCTTGTGTGCCACAAACCATGCCACGAAGGCCATGGCACGGAATGTGGCTGTAGCGAGCAGGGAGAATTGCTCTTGCTGAGGTATCAAGGGGTGGGATCGCTGGGTTCAAGAGCATGGATGCTTCGTTTCGTTACGTTTGTTGTTTTATTTTATTTTTTTCTTCTTTTTTAAGAAAGAGTCTCACTCTGTCGCCCAGGCTGGAGTGTAGTGGCACAATCTCGGCTCACTGCAACATTCACCTCCTGGGTTTAAGCAATTCTCCCACCTCAGCCTACCAAGTAGCTGGGATTACAGGCGTGAGCCACCACGCCCAGCTAGTTTTTGTGTTTTTAGTAGAGACGGGGTTTCACCATGTTGGGCAGGCTGGTCTTCAACTCCTGACCTCAAGTGATCCCCGCCGCCTCGACCTCCCAAAGTGCTGGGATGACAGGCGTGAGCCACCGCGCCTGGCTCCTTTCCCATTTTCTAAGGGACAGTCAGTCTCCTCCATACCATTTGTCACACACAGCCTTTCCCCCATGATGGCACTGCCATACTCCCGCTCAATGCGCAGGCATCTGTGGTCTCCTGTGCACTCGTCCTTCCAGGGAACAATGCAGTGGGCTCCTTGCTTTGCATCTCCCCATACCTGGTGCACCTGCCAGCTCCCTTAGCAGGACCTTGCAGACAGTTTCAGTCATTCTTGGGCATTTTCTTCTCCACGTGAAGTTTCCCATCATCATGTCCGGGACCATTAGACACCTACATCCCTGGCTTCCTGGGACTCTGGTGGCATGATGGGAAGAGCCCACTTCTCAGCACTGTTTTTTTTCAAGAGGATCTCATTCTTAGTCCAGGCAGCAGGAATGGTTTCCCCTGCTGGCCTCAGCTCTGTTGGCAAGGGATACCTGCAGTCTGGGGCCTGGAGCTGGAGCGCTCCAGACGTGGTCCCTTCCTTCCGGGAGTTTCTTTCTCGTGGGTGAGCCATAAGCAAACAGCTCATCCCACAGTTCTGAGGGCCTGGGTGGGGCCATCGCCCTGGTCCAGGTAAGAGACCATGGAGTCTGGCCAGGCACGTTGGCTCCTGCCTGTAATCCCAGCACTTTGGGTTAGGGTTAGGGCAAGAGGATCACTTGGCTCCAGCAGTTCAAGACCATTCTGGGTAACCTAACAAGGCCCCATCTCTACAAAAGAAAAAAAAGTTATCCAGGCATGGTGGCGTGTGCCTGTAGTCCCAGCTGATTGGGAGGCTGAGGTAGGAACATCTCTGGAGCCCAGGAGTTCGAGGCTGCAGTGAGTGTTGATCGTGCCACTGCATTCCAGTCTGGGCAATGGAGCAAGACCCTGTCTCAATTTAAAAAAAAAAAAAAAAAGCCGGGCGTGGTGGCTCACACCTGTAATTCCAGCACATTGGGAAGCTGAGGTGGGCAGATCACCTGAGGTCAGGAGTTTGAGACCAGCCTGACCCACATGGAGAAACCCTGTCTCTACTAAAAATACAAAATAAGCGAGGCATGGTGGCACATGCCTGTGATCCCAGCTACTCGGGAGGCTGAGGCAGGAGAATGGCTTGAACCCGGGAGGCAGAGGTTGCGGTGGGCCGAGATCGTGGCATTGCACTCCAGCCTGGGCAACAAGAGTGAAACTCCATCTCAGAAAAAAAAAAAAAAAAAAGACAACGGAGTCCTAGATAGCGAGGGTAGCAATGGAGAAACCCACTTCAATTTCTTTGAGCCAACGGTTCATGTATTGGAAGGATTCCCGTGGGAAGGTCAGGAGGGAGAGGAGCCAACAGGTGGAACTCCGACAGTTCCCCTGTCCTCACGTTGTAGGGCTGCAAGATTCTTTGGTGCCTGTCTGGGCTCCAGGGCCCCCACCCACCCCTGCAGGCTTATGTGCGGATCAGCAAGAGGCACTCTGCTCTCGGGGCAGGTACTCGGCTGGAGGCGAGGACACGGGAGGGATTTCAGCCCTCTCGCTCCCCAGGAAGGTGTCCTTGTGCAGAGAACAGCCTGCACAACCTTCTAGGGGGCACCCAGGATTAGGCAGTATCCTCCCTCTGCCCAAACTGGCTGCAGAAAGTTCATTTTAACACCCACTAGAGAGTGAGGAGACTGTAGGTGGAATTTTTTTTGTTTTTCTTTTTTTCTGAGACAGAAGAGTCTTGCTCTGTGGTCCCAGGCTGGAGTGCAGTGGTGTGATCTTGGCTCACTCAAACCTCCACCTCCCAGGTTCAAGCCAGATTCTCCTGCCTCAGCCCGCCGGGTAGCTGAGATTACAGGCACGTTCCACCATGCCCGGCTAATTTTTTGTATTTTTAGTAGAGATGGTGTTTCACCATGTTGGCCAGGCTGGTCTCCAACTCCTGACCTTATTATCTGCCCACCTTGGCCTCCCAAAGTCTTGGGATTACAGGCATGAGCCACCTCACCCAGCTGGGATTTCTGAGTGCCCGTTACAAATTCCTGATTGGCCCAAGCTGGGCAGGTCACCCCGCCAGCCCTGTCCAGCTATGGCCTGTGGTCTAGGTTACATGAGCCAGTGCTAACTAGGCTGGGATGAGCATCACACCTGTCAGACCCCATCGCCTGTCCTCCATGCATCCGTAGTGGAGTCTGGGAGAAGGCAAGGAAAGGAGCAATGATACAACTTGTAGTTGTGTCATTTCAAGCATACCTGGGTCACAGGTGAGTGAGGGCGGTCCCTGGGTGGAAACAAAGGGCAAATGAAAACACAGAGGGGTCGGGACTTCGTGGATCACACCTGTAATCCAGAATTTTTGGAGGCTGAGGCAGGAGGATCACTGGAGACCAGCCTGGGCAACAAGGTGAGACCTCATCTCTAAATACAGAGAAAAAAATAAAAGCAACCAAAAAACAGGCCTAAGCAGGACCTGACGCTGGGGCCGTGCAGGAGCAGCTTGCTGCGCTTGGTCTTGATGGCCTCTGGGACAGGAGGGCTTGTGCCTTCAGGTGAGTGTGCCGAACGGAACCCGTCAGCTCAATCCAGTGTTTTTGCAGGGTTACTTCCGGGATAAAGGAAAGATGGGGTGAGCCCTGCCTCAGCACAGGGAGCTCAGAGATAGCAGGTCCATGTCAGCCTGGGTCTGCATGAGCAGGTGAGAAGGAATCTACCTGCTTCCCAGCAGGTGCCCTGAGCACCCTCTAGCACGGCCTGCTTGCCCACAGGTGTGGCGAAAAGGCTCAGGTCTCTGTGAGCCCTGGCTGATAGATCACCTTGCCTTCTTAGTGTGGTCATACTGCTGCGATCCTGGCAGAGACAACCTACCTTCCCTAGAGGGAACACGTCACCCCAGGATTCTGCCACAGGACTTTCGGAGGTAAAGCTGAAGTGGGGCCCACAGCCTCATGATGACAGCACTGGCCACCATCATGGAGAGTAGAGTCAGTGGGCAGGTCAAAGAGTAAGGCTGGACCTGTCAGCGTTCCAGGGTGGAATCCTCAAAGATCCCCAATCACATAATTGTCAGCAATGGCTGGGAGCATCCACCCCCTCCTCACAGCAGCCCTAGGATGTCGGTGCCAGTGTTGCCCCCATTTTCAGACAAGAACAGGAGGGAAATGTGACTCATGAAGTTGGGCTCCAGAGCCTGAGCACTTTCTCGGCTTTGCTGCACTCCCTCCCACTCCTGCTCTCTGAGATTCCCCGTGGTGTGTGGTGTGTGGTGTGTGGAGTGTGGTGTATGTGGAAGGAAGGAGTCGGAGGCAAGTCTGGCTCAGTATCTCCCAGGCCTTGGGTCATCACGCGAAAAACAGAGGAGGGTAAAATGAGAACCACTGTTCTCCTCTCGGGCCTAATCGGGTGAACTCTGCAAGCACAGACTGACCAGCTTAGAATTCTCAGCAGATCACAGAGCAGTTCTCATAGATGGTTGCATTATTGTGATGTAAAGCTACTGACTCCTCAGATCTCTAATAGTCTCTCTGACACAACAACCTAAGGGTAGAAAGAAAGAGATACAAAAGAGAAGAGTTAGAAGTCCAGGGAGATTTGAAAAGCAGCACGTACACAAGCCTAATCATTGAAATGAAAACCTCATCCGATGGACTCAACAGAAAATTGATGCCCCTGAAGACAGAATGAGTGACCTGGAAGATGATGCCAAAGACACTTCCTCCTGCCCCATTCTTAGCAGATGATGTGGCTTCCTCCTCCTGTGATGCACTGCAGCAGCCCCTCCTCGAAGTCCGGAGCCCTACGCCTTCCATGCTCCCAGGCTCACTACTAGACTCCTGGTCACCCCAACATCTTTATTTTTGCCCCCCTGCTCTGGGGGTTGTAGCTTCTTCCTTCACCAACTCTGTTACTTCAGTGTCCCTTTTGCACTTTCAGCCCTCAAACCCCAAGTAAACACGCTTTCACTTCCCTTTCTTGAGATTCTAGGTATGTATTTTTGTCTCCTAACTGGTTCCTGACTAATCCAGAACTGGCCCTGGGTAAGGTTCTGGAAGAAAAGGCGTATGCACATGGAGTATGGGGATTGGTCTGGTCCTGCCTTTGGGCTGGAGTGCAAGGTTGAGCATTTTCCCAGTGGGAAGTGGGGCATGAGCCATCCATGGCCTGCAGTGGCTTCACAATTAATCTAGCTGTCACTTCGGTTGCTTGGGATGATGGGCCAACTGAAGCAAGCACCAGGGAGCTCAAGTCCTTGCTGCACCTGACTTGTCATAGTGGTCATGGATGGCTATGAGGGCTGTGGTATGGGATGATGATCCTTAGTGGCCCTGACTATGTACCATGAAGACACGATGGACTCAGGCTCCCTCTCAGCTCAAGCCACAGTAAGAGCATCAGGGTGCTTCCAGGAAAGGCCTCAAAGTTCCCTTACTCCTTGTACTTGCAGGGCTGACAGTTCTGACAATCAAACACATTTTATTGTGCCAGTTACAGATTCCCAAAGTGATGAATTCCCAGCCTCGCCACATTTCACACGTGAATCGTGGGCAGTGATGTAGGAAGAATGGTACCCTGAAACCCGGAATTGAGCCATCTTGTTGGCCTTGGTTGAAGCTGAGACTCGAGAAGCCCCCAGTCCCTCTGCACCTCCCCTGCTAGTGGCGGCGGCTCGACCTCCTGTGTCTGGGGGACTGATGTTTCTTTGCTGGAGAACTCTGTCACAAGTTTACCTGGGGAAGAGCCTTGCCGGTGGACACTCACTTGTATCATCCAGGAGACCCTCTACAACTAGACCTAGAACTAGAACGTTGCCGTTAGACCCAGAACTAGTGTCAGGTACACACTTAGGGAGGGAGATATCTCTCAGGTGGGCCCTGATACCAGGTGCAGCCCAGGTCCTGCCCTAAGCGGTAACTCTGCGTGCTCGGCTTCCTCACCCAAGTACAGAATGACACATTGGATCATTCCAGCTCTCCCGAATCTAACCACCCAGCTTCTCTAACCCTGACCTTGGCCTGGCAGGGCGAGGAGGCCTCGTGAAGCGGTAGAACCTCTCCCGGCTGCCCAGGGAAGGCCGGGCTCCAAGGGTGAAGGCGAGTGCCCACGGGTAGGAGCCATGCCCTCCAGGTAGCACCTGAAGCACGGGGCCGACGGGGTGGGAGGGTGTGCGGGGCAGGCGCGAGGCGGTGTCTGATGGTGGGTAGCAGGCGTCCAGGGAGGGCGGTGGGACAGCGGGGACAGGGGAGCAGCCCGGGTTGCAGAGGGCTGCCTGGCCCGGGAGCGGGCAGGCGGGTTGGTCGCTGCCAGCCCCAACATAATCCCAGTGAGGCGGGGAAAGAGTGTGCAGAGGGGCCGATGGGGCTGGCCAGCCGAGGGCGTGCTGGGGGTGCTGGCGAGTAGGAAGCCGCCAGGTATGCAGGTGGGGCCTGCATGGGTGTTTCGAAAAAATGGTACTAACATTCCTGACCACAGCCTTGTCGGATACATACTGTCCCCGTCATCAGCACCATCATCCCCTTCTACAGCTACCCAAGGCCCCACAGTCAAGCAGCAGATTTGGGGATTCAAGCCAGGTTTTGGGACACACGGTTCCTGAGTCCCTGCTGGCTGGCTTCTCCATGGGAAGTAATCAGAACAATAAGATGTTAGGAGGACTCAAGGGCGAGGGGACTGGCCCGAGGCCAGGGTCCATGGCATCTTCCAGGGAGTATTCATTACCAGGTTCTTAACAGTTAAGAAACACACGTGTAACAGAAGCCACAACCAGACCAAGCTGGCAACAGGGCTCACTCCCCTTGCTGGGTGATCATGGCTCCTGTGCTCTCATTACTTTGATCTGCCCTACTGTTTCTGCCCAGAACCTTCTAGGGGACTGAAGTGAGGCTTTGGGGGCTCTTTCCTGTGTTTAGAAATTGCACATTTTAATCATGGAATTTGTTGCTCCATTTGTTGCCACAGTGCGCTTATGTGTCCTGTGGTCTCACCAAATCCGACATTTTGCACCTGAATACAAGCAAGCATGGCTTGTCTGTTAGAATGCCTCCCTCTAAAGTAATGCTTTACAGCCACCTTCAGTGTCACTGCATCTACTCCTCACAAAACGGTATTCAAACACCACCCCCCACCACACTCTTGAAAGGGTACACAGAATTATCCTACAACACAGCAATTCAATTCCACTCCTAGTATAGACGTCCCTAAGAAGGGAAAATCTACATCTACACAAAATCTTTCACATATTTTGTGAAACCTACATCTTCACACAATATGTGAATTGTCAGAACACTATTCACAAGAGACAAAAGTGGAACTAATCCACATTCATCAACTGAATGGAAGAATAAAATGTGTTACCTCCATACAATAGAATAGTATGTGACCATAAAAAGAATGAAAACCACTGAATTGTATACTTTAAATGAGTAAAATTGTCTGGAGTGTGAGAAGCTGTGATTACCTCGAAGTAGTGAGATAAGTGAGGTAAAACATTTTTGCTTCTTTGCATTTTCTAAATTTTCTGCAATCACCCCTATAGAAACTATTTTTACAAAATAAATTTTGAAATCTTATGAAATAAGCAGAGCCATCATCATGCTCATTTTACAGGCCAGGAAACCAGCTCAGTGACTTACAAGGGCAGGAGGTAGGAGGAGGTCCTGAGGACTCCAAGCCCCAGGCCAGTGCTTCCATCTCTATCCTGCACATTCTAGTAACAATTCCTCAGTCACACTGGTCATGACTCCAAACATCTCTGACCACTTAATTTGGGCAATAAAAATAAGGAATGGGCTGGGCATGGTGGCTCACGCCTGTAATTCTAACCCCAGCACCTTGGAAGGTCCAGGCGTGAGGATCACTTGAGGCCAGGAGTTTGAGACCAGCCTGGGCAACATAGTGAGACCCTGTCTCAAAACAAAACCAAAGCCAAAACACCAATGTGACACAGCAGACACATCTAGTATAATTTTAAATCTGGTTTTGAAGTTTAGGTTCATCTTTTTCTGGTTGACATTTTGATTCTAGACACATACTTCTTAAATTTTTTTTTTTGAGGTGGAGTCTCACTCTGTCTCCCAGGCTGTAGTACAGTGGCAGGATCTTGGCTCACTGCAACCTCCGCCTCCTGAGTTCAAGCAATTCTCCTGCCTCAGCCTCCCAAGTAGCTGGGATTGTAACTGTGCACCACCATGTCTGGCTAATTTTTGTATTTTTTAGCAGAGAGGGGGTTTCACCATGTTGTCCAGGCTGGTCTTGAACTCCTCACCTCAGGTGATCCACCTGCCCTGGCCTCCCACAGTGCTGGGATTACAGGCGTGAGCCACCACGCCTGGCCTCTAGCCACATACTTTATGTGCTTATAGCTGACAAGAAGGCGTCAGCTCAGGGACAGCTTTTCAGGCCAGGTGCTGTCCTCGAGCGAGTGATTCCTCTGCAGCCCATTATTCTTTCCCAGGTTTACTGGTGGGGGCCACGGCTCACTCTTTCTGGTTTAGATAAAAGCTCTTTCCTTATTTAGGAACTGACCACTGAGAAACTGATTCACACAGAAGGCACGTGCTGAATAAAGCAGCTGGTTTTGAAATGCTTTATTAACATTGACTTGAACAGTACAGTGTGGAGGCTCTCATCACAAGCAGCACAGGACATCCTAACAAGCTTTCGCTGCTGCCTGACAGCCTCTCAACTGTGGAGGGAGATGAAGGCAAACAGCGAAGGGAATTCCAGGGCAGCTGCGGGTGGGATGGCAGCACACAGAATTCCAAGGTGGGAACAGCACTAGGTGTCATGGTGTTATCGTGCTGTGGAAACTAGGCTACTGGAATCTATACTTCAATCCACATTTTCTTTACTCACGAAGAAAATACACTGAAAAAACTATTACCTTTACCACTTATTCACGAAGGAAACACTTCGGAAGAATTGATTACCTCTACCACTTATCTATAGTCTTATCAGAAAACTTACTATCAGGTGGTTGTTTTGTTACCTTTTTCACTTAAAAGTTGTGTGACTCCCTTTAATAATCCAAAAATTAGAGCAGTACTTGCATATGCAGTCACAGTTTAAAGGATAAGTAGTTAAGCTTGAATTTCCGAACTAGGGATGAAGGAAAGTGTTAGCTGGCTTTGCTTTTAAGAAACAAAGCATGACAGTATAGATTTAAATGAGGGTTTTGGAACAAACATAAACACAGGGTAAAGAGGCCAAAAGACCAAAGCTAACAGCTATTTTAGTTCAGCAACATGCATTTCACGGCCACTATGATATGTCTGGCACTAATTCCATACATATCCAGCAATTCCTCAGACTTCCCACTCTGGGGCACTCCCGACACTGCCAGCGAATGAACCTGAATGTCAGGATCCATGGAGACGGCTGCACAGACAGCTTCCCCGATGCCACCTGGGGAAACAAGGATGTTAGGCCCTTTTGTGAAAGCAGCTCGTCAGCCTTAAAGCCTCACCAATCTGCAGCTTCCCAGGGGAAAATCTGATTCATGTGAACAGCCACTCCGATGGGCCTGCGGAGTTCTTATTCTAAACTGCCAGTTTCCAAACTGCTCTGCCTCAACCTACAGCAAGGGCTGCCTGAGTGTGGGGGTCTGTGGCACTCCGATTCTCAAAGCTGTTGGGGACCTGAAAATGGTTAGAACAAACTAATTAACAGTGCAGAAAAGTGACTAGCTGGCTTGAGGCTGTTGGTTGGCAAGGTTAGCTCTTGGCTGGTGAAGGTTCCCTTGCTACTCTAACACTTTCCCTACTGGACAGGGCAGTCATGTACCTGGACTGTTTGTAGGAACAATGTGGTTGACATGAGCACCTGCTTTCCTGCTGGGAGCCAGGGATTTGGGTACCTGCCTGGCAGAGGGTGCCAACAGGACCTGCCCCCAGTACACACTTGAGGTGCCAAGTCTCTAGCAGGCATCCCTTAGGCAGGAACACAGCCTGCGTGAGAGGCACTTCTTAGTATGCCCCTTGTGGGGCCAGGGGGAGGCTGGGGCAGGACTTCTTTCAACTCCACCTGGCCCATGGTTCCTGCCCTGGTGGATCCCCCCGGCACCCTTTCCCTGTCATCAACCTCAGGTGTGAGAGCAACTGTGTGCTGGGTCCCAGGAGTCCTTCAAGAGAATCAGGCACCGCTTGCGCAGGCTCAGGGCCCCTGCCGCATGAACACGCAATGCTCCTCCTTGTATCACATCATCTGTCCCACCTAACCTTTCCAGGCGCAAACACTGCCCAGCCCATTCTCCCTGACACACTGTTTTCTGCACTTGCTGTGTTCTCTGCTATTCCTGCTTCTTTCGTCGGGGCACACTTTTTTTTTTTTTTTTTTTTTTTGAGGCAGAGTCTCACTCTGTTTCCCAAGCTGGAGTGCAATAGTATGATCTCGGCTCACTGCAACCTCCACCTCCTGGGTTCAAGTGATTCTCCTGCCTCAACCTCCCAAGTAGCTGGGACTACAGGCGTGCACCACCACACCCAGCTAATTTTTGTATTTTTAGTAGAGATGGGGTTTCACCATGTTGACCAGGCTGGTCTTGAGCTTCTGGCCTCAAGTGATCTACCTGCCTCGGCCTCCCAAAGTGCTGGGATGACAGGTGTAAGCCACCACGCCTGGCCTGGGGCATACTATTTGTCATTCCACACCCAAAGAAACTGTGATGCTTTTCATGACGCCTCGCTTGCCTGCAATAACCACTCCTCTGTGTTGCCACTGACCCGCCCTGGTGACTGGGCACTGTGCACTCTGTTGGGGACATACAGATGTGTATGAGTATGGCCCCACGCTTAGTCAACACCAAATAACAAAGCCATGCTGGGTGAGAGGTAGACTACAGGTGATGCCTGAGAGCATGCCATGTGGCCAGTCAAGGAAACAAAAACACCAAAACCTTCCAAAGCATTCTCAATGCCCACACACACCTTGCGGGTAGTGATCCTCCACTGTAATGATCCGGCCCTCTGTGGCTTTTGCACTGGAGATGATGGTGGCGACATCCAGAGGTTTAATGGTAAACAGGTCGATGACACGGATAAAAATATCTGCAGAACAGCAAAAACCAGCTTGGTACAAGAAAGAGACTTAGAATAACATGCAGGGATAAAAATAAAAAGAGCACTCAGGGCACAGGAGGTAGCTGAAGTCCTACCTCTTCCCAGCTTGAACTTCAACGCTCACACTCAACCAACTGACCTTGTTTCAAAAGCTCATCAGCAGCTGCTAAGGCTTCATACACAGTAATTCCAGCTCCAATAACTGTGACCTTGTCACTGACACAGTGGCGGAGGACCTGGTATAGTGCCAGCAAAACAGAATGCCATGGTTACTACACACAGAACGCATCTCAAAGTGGAAGGCACTTTGCTATGCTGCTATCCCCCAATTCTAACAATTTCACTCATTAATAACTCACTACTAAAAAAATCAGATGCATTTACAAGCCAGGACACATACTTTTTGATAGGCAATTACACTGCTCCAGCTGTCCTGGAGCATGAATACGCCACATACCCACCAGGAGTCTGGTTTGGGAGCTCACTATGGCACGCAAAGATTGGACTCCAGTGACTAACATGTTAATGATAACATTCTGGGCATTGGCAACACGCTGAGTGCTAAGATCTTGTGTGCCTGAGCTCCGAGAACCCTCACAGCCTCCCTGTAAGATCTGTTCAGTGGCACAACCGTTCTGCAGCTGAGGAAAGCAAATCTCAGAGCAGAAGGAAGTGGCCCAGGGCAGGGCTGGGACCCACAGCCAGGTGGGGCTGACATCAAAGCCCTCGCTCTCAACAAAGTACTATTCTGCAAGCAAAGACAGAGTTCCTGGGCTTCTTTCATAGTTTAGTTGCCTCCAAAGCTACCCATTGGAGGCATCTGGAATTATTTTCCACTTCCCCTCTGTATAGGTCTCCCTGTAGCTTAAGAACCATTGCTGATAGTACAGAGAGTGTTTCTGAGCCACCCCATTCTTTAAGGATGTCCTGGCCTCTTAAAATACATATACACGCATGCACACATATCCATGTCCTCTTTGCAAAGCCCAGCCCTTTAACCATCCATGCCATGCATGTTATCACACACATTTATCTCACATCCTTTACTATCAGTAAATTTACTTGCTTTTGTCAGGACAGGAAAATTATTAGAAAAGAGATGACAGAAACAAGCAAGCTCTGCAAACCATGTGAATGTCAAGAGACCCTCCCCATAGAAACAGAACCTGTAGTTAACACCAAAGTGAACACTAACTTTTCCATTTGGTGGCGTTTTCCAGCTACGTTACGGCACACAGTGGACAGTTCTGGAAACACCTGCTTTATGGCAGCACTCAGGCCATTCTGAGCACTTGCAACTGTGAATTCTGGAGCAGCCTAGTCCTTAGCAACCAAACTGGATGTTACCTGCTGCTCTTTCAAGAGTGGCTATGGGCAAACCTTTCTATACAGTATGATCTCAACTGTGTAAAATATACATGTGTGCCTAGAACAAAGACAGGAAGGAAGAATGCCAAAATGTCTACAAGCCCCACTCCCTAGGTGATGAGCAGAGTCACTTATTTTCTCCATAGACGTTTCTGCTTTTCTCCATGCACGGCCCTGACAGGCAGGCTGAGCAGGGGATGGTCAGCGTGGTGGGCAGGCCTGGGGAGACTGGGCTCACTACTCAGGCCTGGATTCTGGTCTTGGTACTCACAAGCTGTAAACCCTTAAGTAAGACACTTACTTTCTCCAATCCTCATCTACAGATAGGACTGATAATCTGAACTTCTCAGGGCTTTTGTGTACCAGAGATCATGTTCCCTTTTATTCCTGGCCTTAGATCTGTAAAATCTGAACCTAACAGATTATTCATTTCAAGTGATTTCTATTATTTTTTGTCTTGTTTTTAGAGACAGGGTCTTACTCTGTCACCCAGGCTGGAGTACAGTGGTGTGATCATCATAGCTCACTGCTGCCTTGAATTCCTGCGCTCCTCTATCCTCCTTCCTCAGCCTCCTGAGTAGGTGAGACCACAGGTGCATGCCACCATACCTAATTTAAAAAATTTTTGTAGAGATGGGAATCTCGCTATGTTGCCTGGGCTGTTCTGGAATTCCTGGCCTCAAGCAATCTTCCCGCCTTGGCCTCCCAAAGTGCTGGCTTCTGTTTTGTTTAGCTTGCGGCCAAGATAAATTATAGCCACGACTGCTCAAGTGGCTTCATGTTACTATCTTTGAGCTCAACAACAACAAAAGACTCCATTTGGAAAGCAGAAAAGTTCAGGCTAAGTTGAAATTCATAAAATATTCCTTCCCAAGGAAAAGCAGGTAAAGGTCACAATTGTTTTTTAAAAAAATGAGAGCAAAGAAAGGATGATGTCTCAACTCTGAAGATACCTGGCGATAGATTTAGAAGTGTTCTTTTTACAGGAGATGATACTGAATAACGCAGGAGCGCTTAAGCCCTTACCTTGGCCTGTCCGATCTCAAAGCGTTCCTGTGGGGTGTAAATAACCATAGTTTCTGGTCGGGTGGTCCGAATGAAGCACATCCCCTAGGGCATAAATGGAGCCATGGTTTAGAAAAGCAAACAATGAATTTCCAACAACAGACGTTGAAAGAAGTGAGGGAGGGGTGTGAACAGGACAGCTCTTTCTTTAAAAGCACAGGCTTTGGAGCAAGGGGTGAGCATCTACAACCAGTGGACGAGAGGTCCCAGCAGGACCTTGGGGCTGCCCTGAAGGACAAGCTCCCCGTGCCATCACACCAATCCCCTTGGAAGATTCCCCAATATTCACTGACTTGTTCTGTGCAGACAGAACATTAACTCACAGCAGGGGCACTGACTCACACTGACTCGAAAGCCCGAATAGAATGTTAAAACATTAACTTTTGCCACAATAACTTGTAATGCTTCATCCTTAGAAAGACCATAAACACCTATCTGAATACAAGATGACTGGCCCCTTTCCCAATAAAATGTAAATACATTTTTATGACCAATTTGAGCACATAAACATTTACCAGTATAAATGAACACTTGTATGTCTAAAGTATTTGTTAATTTACATACATATTAATAGATGCATTATAAACGAATATAGCAAGAAACGTCGCTACTGTTCATTCATACGCTATGACCCATCTTTATTCAGTGTCTTCACCGAGGCATACCTCAGCTGCAGTGAAATGCACACATCCTAAGTTCAGCCCTTCCTGAATGCTGCATCCACCGTGGAGCCCTCATCCAAGCCCAGCAGTGCTTCCGCCAGCAGAGTTCCCTTGTGCCTCCTTCCAGTCAGTCTCCCCCGACTACGAAGCAACTTCTACTCTAATTTCTATCACCTAATCTTGTTTTGTGCCTCTCTTGACCTTTCTAGAAATGAAATCCTATAACGTGTGAAATCACAAGACAATCTCCAAGATAAACTAATTTTAAAAGTACACAATTGGCCGGGTGCGGTGGCTCATGCCTGTAATCCCAGCACTTTGGGAGGCCAAGGTGGGTGGATCACTTGAGACCAGGAGTTTTTGAGACTAGCCTGGCCAACATGGCGAAACCCCGTCTCTCCCCCAAAATACAAAAATTAGCCGGCCGTGGTGCAGTGCACCTCTAGTCGCAGCTACTCAGGAGGCTGAGGCAGGAGAATCTGGGAGGCGGAGGCTGCAGCGAGCCGAGATCTTGCCACTGCACTCCAGCCTGGGCCACAGAGTGAGACTCTGTCTCCAAAAAAAAAAAAAAAAAAAAAGTACCTAATAATATGTAAAGTGGGAGCCCACTTATAAAAAAAAAATCAAAGAAACGCCCATGAGTGCTTGGAAAGGGAACATACAGTCCCCATCCCGACTGTGCCAGGGGTTACCTGTGTGGGGCATGGGCGAGGTCCAGGGTGGCAAGGGGAACCTGCTGAACGTTAGCGGGAAAGGCTGGAAAGATCAAGACCACACTACCTTGTCTCCCGTGCAGCTAGGTTCTGAACAGGAATTTGATTCTGTCCATCTGATGCCCTTGCATGAGGTCCCACACACTCTTGGCGCCCTAAGCTGTTCCAAAGGCAAGCCAGGGCCAGGGAACCCGGGTTCGTCTGTAGTGGCAACCTACCACCTGCTCTCCAGCTTCCTGGATGTCAGGACACAGCAGAAGCTTCTTCGCCTCTGGCTGCAGCCACTGGGGGCTAACACTATAGTCTGGGACTCTGCCTGGAGATTGCTCCTGCAGCTTCTTAAGCACCCTTTGTTAAACACCTTCTCCTGTTTACAACACCCAGAATGGTCCCTATTTCTTCTGCTGAACCCTGACTGAGACAGGCTGTCAGGTTTTGTTCAGCATCCTGTACTGTTTGACTCTTTTACAAGGCAAATGTGTTTGTGTGCATCATCACCTGTTTTTTTTTTGTGAAGAATTCTATCACTAAATTTTCTATAATGAATATCACTTTTATGTTGAGAAAAAAAAGTCCAATCATCAGTATGAAACTAGTAGAGTCCAGAAGCATTTTGTCTGAAACTAGTGTCCCCTTAAAAATACCTTGGCATTGGCCGCCAGAGCAACAGCATTCTCCGTGGAGACGGCATCAGTTGGGTAGAAGATCGTGCACTTGGGAATGGTTCGGAACATGGCTATATCCTCCAGGGCCATCTGGGAAGCACCATCTTCACCTGAGAGAACCAGAGCCCGATGAAAACAGGAGCATAACCCCATTAGGAACCTGCCCTCCAACTGCTTCTAGCTCTGAAGAAGCAATTATTCCTATTGCCACGGGGTGTCCCGAGCTCTAGCAGAGCCCCATAAATGGTACTGCTGCATCCTCGTAACTCATTTACATTGTGTTCTTGCACGCCTGTCTCCCTTGAGATCACACTGTGACATCTCAGGTTAGTCAACTGAAAAGTCCCAACTGACTTTTCAGATGGATCACTCCAAGTTACTGTCCACGATGGCTGAGCATTGGTGGCCTGAGTTTGGCCTGCTAAGTCTCTGAACCCGTTCTCTTTAGGAAGGTCCTCAAGCTTTGCTCTCCCTTTTCTGCTCTATCTTTTCTATATCCAGAGACCGGGTTTTGCATACCAAAGTGGTCTTTTTCATTTCTCCAGGCCTTCCAAGGAGTTAACACACCTTTAAGGCATGCTGAGGGTGCTACAGGGTACTTTAGGGCGTATCCGGGAACGTAGTTTCTAGCCAGAAATGTGAAAGAGAAATCTTAACATGCACTGGGCAGCTTAGCTCTTCTCAGCTAGGAAGGGGACTGTCACCATGCACACTGCCTTGCCTAGGACCACTGTCTAACCTCAACAGCCCAGCTCTTTTTTTAAAAAAATTAACTATTATTATTTTGAGACAGAGTCTCACTCTGTTGCCCAGGCTTGAGTGCACTAGGTCATCTCGGCTCACTGCAGCCTCCACCTCCCAGGTTCAAGCGATTCTCCTGCCTCAGCCTCCCAAGTAGCTGGGATTACAGTCATGTGCCAACATGCCTGGCTAAGTTTTGTATTTTTAGTAGAGATCGGGTTTCACCATATTGGTCAGGCTGGTCTCCAACTCCTGACCCTGTACAGGTGATCCACCTGCCTCGGCCTCCCAAAGTGCTGGGATTACAGGTGTAAGCCACCACCCTGGCTTTTTTTTTTTTTTTTGACAAAGTCTCTGTCGCCAGGCTGGAATGCAGTGGTGTGATCTCGGCTCACTGCAGCCTCCGCCTCCTGGGTTCAAGCAATTCTCCTGTCTCAGCGTCCTGAGTAGCTGGAATACAGGTGCGTGCCACCACACCTGGCTAATTTTTCTATTTTCAGTAGAGATGGGGTTTCACCAAGTGCTGGGATTACAGGCATGAGCCTCTGCGCCCAGCCTTCCAGTTCTTCTTTGGATGGAACCTAGAGCCACTTTCTCCACGTGACTATTTCAAAACTGACACTGAGCACAGCCACAGGTGAGCTCAAGGACCCTTTCCTAGGCCCCTCTGCCCCTGCAACACTGCCGCGCCTCCTCTCCCTGGCCACCACCTGTGCCTCCAGCTTCACCCAGACAGTCATGACTCCAGCTCCATGTAGAGCCATCTCGTCCAGCCTCATTCTCCCAGGGAGTCCCTGAGATGGCTCCCCAGTGTGCATCTCCGGCATTCTAGAAGCAAGTGTGTGCAGCTACATCTACTGAGCCCATCTGCCTGCCACAGGCACGCCAGCTGGCTCATCTTTCCCATGTCATTTCTGTCATTCACGAAAATGACTCCCTGACGTTTCCCAAGTGAGGAATCCTGGAGACTCGTGTGCTTTGCTCTTCACACCATTGCAGAGTACTCTATCTGTTAGCAGGCACACTCACCTCTTTCTTCACTCTCAGGTCCCTCCCACCCCCCTGCTTTTCTCCCCCACCACCTTGCACACCTTGTTTCAATCCCCTCTCTGGCTTCCCGTTTCCTGCGGTTTCCTTCTAGCCCACCTGCCAGGTGAATACTATTCTGAGAAGGTGTGTTTGTAAGAGTTCCTGCCTCGTGTCATGCTCCAGGGTTCTCGCTGCCCCGGGCAGGAAGGTGGGGATGGTGGTCCCAGCCCCCCTCCCACCTGAGCAGGCCGTGCAGCCAGCCAGAATGCTCCTCGTCCTCTGTGATGCTGTTCACCCTCAGTTAGACTGCAACCACAGCGAGGGCAGAAAAGGCTCCATGACTCTGCCAGTCCTGTCCATAACCTGCACACAGCTCAACACACAAGGGGCACTCAGGATAAGCAACTGTTTCTCACTGTTTGAAACAACAGTACCACTGAGAGATGCACTTCAAAAGTTGCCCTGAGAGTCTGACACTTTTAAAGTACAATATGGCTTTTTCAAGAAAAAGGCTTGAATAATCAAACTTCATGGAACCATAAGGGAATTCATGGTTTAACCAATCACACGCTAATCTTTCTTTGTAAGGAGGAAGGCTACCAAGATGATGGCATTTAGAACCCTTACCAACAGATACCCCACAGTGGGAACCAATAATGTTGATGTTGCTCTCAGAGAGGCCTCCTATCCGGATGTGATCAAATGCTCGAGTCAGAAAGGCAGCAAAGGTGCTAGCAAAAGCAATGGTCCGTCCACGGGAGGCACAGCCCAGTGCCACGCTCACCTGCAACACAGAGAACACGAATCAGAACATCCCTGGGCACTGCCCCCACCGCCCCTTCCCCCACAGTCCCCATGATAACCCCCATTCTGCACCTGGTGAACTGCTCTGAAGTTCTAGCATGCATCCTTCCCACACCCCTCTTTCTTCAAACTCTGGGCACCCGTCCGTCCCTCTTGCTCAGACGGTGCCCTCAACTCATAGCTCCTAGGGAGCGAGAGATGAGTCTCTCCTGCCTGCCCTCCTGGTGCCCGCAGCTTTCCAGGGTCCACGCCCCGACAGGACATCCTGAATCTGTCCTCTTCCTGCTTTCTCACAGGGGTCTCCAGCCATGCAGCTCCTCCTCCCCTCTTGTGCTACTTCCCTTTCTCTTGGATCATTCTATTTCCATTCAGGTGTGCGCCAGCACCTTTTATCTTCACACCCCCATCTCCGCCTTGTCCTGCTTTCACATCTGTGTTCTCCTTCGCAGCAAACTTCTCAAAACTTGCCTATAGTCATTGCCCCTGCCTTCTCATTTTCCACGCTCTTCCCAGCCTACTTCATCTAGGCCACCATCCCCACAAGGGACCTCGAAGCCACAAAACCAAGAGGTTGCCTGACCTTGGGTGGCCTGTGACTTGACTTGGCCCCTGATCTCAAGGCATTTCCTCCTCTCGGTTTCTGCAGTGTGGCAGTGGCCCGCTGCTGTCGCCTCATGGGCGCTGCTGGGGCAAGTCCTCAGGGCCCCATGCACCCTCGGGAAGTCGCATCTGGCCCGATGCTCCCCTGGTCTGCGTTCTGGTAATGGCCCCCACTTTACATTCCTTACCCCCCCCTTCCCCAGAAGTCCAGGCTCAAATACCCTAGAAGGCTTCAAACTAGAATACGAACCTAGCTGGGGCTACACACAGGCTTCCCAAAGGGGATGTGGCTGTAGGTGTTACACTCAAGATCCCAAACTTCAGATCAACTCTGTCTACATTCATCTGCCAAAAGGAGGGTCTGCGCTCCCCTCACAGTCTTTTTTTTTTTTAGACAGAGTCTTGCTCTGTTGCCCAGGCTGGGGTGCATTGGCACAATCTTGGCTCACTGCAACCTCCACCTCCCGGGTTCAAGCGATTCTCCTGCCTCTGCCTCCCGAGTAGCTGGGATTACAGGCACCCGCCACCATGTCTGGCTAATTTTTGTATTTTTAGTAGGGACGAGGTTTCACCATATTGGTCAGGCTGGTCTCGAACTCCTGACCTCAGGTGATCCACCCACCTCGGCCGGCCTCCCAAAGTTCTGGGATTACGGGCGTGAGCCACTGCCCCTGGGTCTCCCACTGTCTCTTTTAACAATCACCTTCTAGCAACCTGATCCCCAAAGGGCATGCTCTCAGCCACCTGACTCTTACAGGGGGATCATCCTGGAGTGCAGAACCTCCAGACCCAAGTAAAGAGGACAATTTGAAATAATTTGTGGACAGAAAGTGAAGAACTTAATTATTAATGAAACTGTCAACTCTGTAAATAACTTTTATAAACAACTTTACATGAAAGATCACTATGTGATTTTTTGGCTTACAACTGGGAAGGAATTCAAAGAATTGAGTGACATTCCTCTAACAAAACTTCCCTTCCCATCTACTTATCCATGTAAGATTTCATAGCACATCATTAAAGTGAAAAACAGGAATAGAATCTGTTCTCAATGCTATCACATTCAAATTACAAGTATATTCATCCACTAACATACCTGCTAATAATAATAAAAACTCTCTCAGTCCAAAAAAAAAAACCTAATGCTCAGAGGCCTATATTATAATTTTTTTAAAAAGCTACCAATTTATATGCATATTTTTGATGCAGAGAAAATGATAGGACAATCAATAAAAGGCTTTCATGCATAAAGATATATTGGGGAAATGAATGGAATGGAAATTGGAAATCAAGTAGAAAAAGGGATTTAATTTCTGACAAAGAAAAGTGGCTTGGCATGAATTTTTTTTTTAATTACAGACCAGGTCTCACTATGTTGTTCAGGCTGGTCTCGGACTCTTTTTTTTTTTTTTTTTTTTTTTTTTAAGACGAAGTCTCGCTCTGTCGCCCAAGCTGGAGTGGAGTGCTCGGCTCACTGCAAGCTCCGCCTCCCGGGTTCATGCCATTCTCCTGCCTCAGCCTCCCAAGTAGCTAGGACTATAGGCACCCGCCACCACGCCCGGCTAATTTTTTCTTTTTTTTTGTTTTTTTAGTACAGAAGGGCTTTCACCATGTTAGCCAGGATGGTCTCCATCTCCTGACCTTGTGATCCGTCCACCTCGGCCTCCCAAAGTGCTGGGATTACAGGCGTGAGCCACCGCGCCCGGCCTGGTCTTGAACTCTTGAACTCCAGCTATCCTCCAGCTTCAGCCTCCCAAAGTGCTGGGATTACAGGTGTGAGCCACTATGCCCAGCCAGTGTCATCATTAGTGGCATGATTTGAGTATTAAAGTATCAAAAATGTCAATATATGAACAACTACATCCTTTGCAACTATTTAAATTTATGATTAAAAATTTAGATGTGGCCAGGCATGGTGGCTCATGCTCATAGTCCCAGCTCCTTAAGAGGCCGAGGCCAGAGGACCCCTTGAGCCCAGGAGTTTGAGGCTGCAGTAAGCCATGATTGTGTCACTGCATTCCAGCCTGGGTGACAGAGCAAGACTCCATCTCTACAAAAAATAAAAATTAAAAAATGATGTTAGCTTAAAACTAGGCCAACGGATATGCACTTTAGAAAACTGCATTTAGTGGTGTGGAGCGGCCACATGTGAAAATGACTGACTGATCTACTGCCCAGCCATCTGATACCACTTGTCTCCCCTCTGTACATCTAACAGGTGCCCCAATCCCCCAGGCCCACACAGAGCTCCTGATGGTGCCCCAGTCCACTTCTCCCCCAGTCTTGTCAATCTCAAGAGGTGACACCACCTTCCCCCAGGTGCTGCCACCCACACTCAAGCGCCAGCCTTGGTTCCTGTCCTGACACCTGCCGTTGGCATCCTGCTGGCTCTCCTGCCAAAGCAATATGTGACAAGTCTGCTTCCCTCCGACTCCACAGGTACCGCCCTGGTCCAAGTCACCCTCTCCTTCTCTTCTTCCCTTTCCTACGTGAAGCCATTCTCCAGTCTTCAGAGTTTTGGAAAACGCAGGCTTGCTTTCCTGCTTAAAGCCCTCCAGTGGCTTCCCAGCAAACTGCAAGAGATCCAGAGATACTGAACAGGGCGCCTACGAGACCCCGTGTGACCTGGGCCCTGGAGACCTTTCTGCGTTCACCGTGCTTCTACCACTTGGCCTTTCCTCTGCTCTCCAAACATTCCAAGCCTGGGCCTGCCTACAGTTGGCCATGACCCCTGCTTGAAATGCTGTCTCCCACATCTGTACACGGCTGACCCCTCGTCACCTGAGACTCAGCTTAAGTATCACCTTTTCTGAGAGGTTGTCCCTGACTGCCCCTGGTCAAGCTCTACACTATAGCCACCTCTTCCAGCATGGCACTAAATACCACCTGCTCGCCTTTTCTTTACAACTTTTTTCCAACTGTGAGAACATCTCAGCAGGCACGGAGCAGACTACATGGCTGTGTGCTGAAGGAATCAGTGAGGTGGGGAGCAAACTTTTTGATAGGAGCATTAATCCAGAAAATTACGGATTGCATTGTTTTCCATTCAAAATGAAAATAGCTTAATGAGCCAAGCTCGGGGGCTCACACCTGTAATCCCAGCACTTTGGGAGGCCGAGGCAGGCAGATTACCTGAGGTCAGGAGTTGGAGACCAGCCTGACCAACATGGTGAAATCCCGTCTCTACTAAAAATACAAAAATTAGCCAGGCATGGTGGCGCCATGTCTGTAATCCCAGCTACTTGCGAGGCTGAGGCAAGGGAATCGCTTGAACCTGGGAGGCAGAGGTTGCAGTGAGCTGAGATCGTGCTACTGCACTCCAGCCTCGGTGAGAGAGAGAGGGACTCCATCTCAAAAAAAAACAAAAAACAAAAAACCAAAAACCAAAAAACAACAAAAAACTTAAATGGCCCAGCAGAGCATGGGGAGCTGTGGGGACACCCATCTCAACAGGGGTGCTGTTTGGCTTCAGTCAACTGGCGTCAGGAGGGAATGCCACCCTATGGTAGTAGTTCTTCCCATTTTTCAAAAGAATCCAGAAATGTGTATTCTATATAAGACCTCCTGATTCTTTTTCTTTTTTGAGATGGGGTCTCGCTGTTTCACAGGCTGGAATGCAGTGGTACACTGCAGCATTAAAGTCCTGGGATCAAGCATCCTCCTGCCTTAGAGTCCCGAGTAGCTGGGACTGCAGGCTTGTGCCACCACACCTATAATCTGATTTTTAAATGCTGACAACTAATTTTTAAAAAATTTAAAATACTGGCTGGTCGCGGTGGCTCATGTCTGTAATCCCAGCACTTTGGGAGGCCGAGGCGGGCAGATCACGAGGTCAGGAGATCGAGACCATCCTGGCTAACACGGTGAAACCCCATCTCTACTAAAAAATACAAAAAATTAGCCGGGCGTGGTGGTGGGCGCCTGTAGTCCCAGCTACTTGGGAGGCTGAGGCAGGAGAATGGCGTGAACCCAGGAGGCGGAGCTTGCAGTGAGCCGAGCACTCTACTCCAGCCTGGGCGACAGAGCGAGACTTTGTCTTAAAAAGAATTTTTTTAAAATACTACTTGTTCCAAATAAAGTCACTGGTGGTCACATGAGACCTGCTGCCCTGTGGTTTTCTGGCACAATGACAGGAGCTGGGCATCATCTTCTATGACGCCCAGAGCTTTAGAGTTCAAAGGGTTTACTGGCCATAACTCCTTCCTCTCGAGAGGGGTGTGCTTGTGTGCATGTGCTTGAGATACTCCCTGCATTAATATCACTCTGGGGAGAGACTGAGGCACAGATAAGCAGAATGGCTTTGCCTAAGGCACCAGCTCTAAGCATTGATATTCTCGTGATTGCAGTAAGTGCAACATTTGCATTTCTGTGATATATCCGGCCCCTCTACAGTAGAGAGAAGGAAACTCTGCATTCCCTATGACTCCTCAACCAACGTGCCTCTGGGTGGTTGCAGAATTGGGCAGAAGGAGCTACTAGGGAGCCTGGGATGCTTCAGGCTCAGAGCCCTGGGTTCAGATGGTTCTAGGCTCAGAGGACCCACTGTCTGTGGCCTTGGGCCTGCTGCCCTCAGCCAACTTGGAGACTCCAAGTGCCGAGTAGTCTATTACGGCCCTCCTAGCAGACCTAGAAGCCACCTCTCAGACTCCACCGGGCTACTTGCCTCCTGCTTCCCGGGAAATTTTTTTCCAGTCCTTTTGCTTTCATAAATGGAAAGAAAAACTAGCACAGGCTGGGCCTCCTGTGTCCAGTGCGCCATTGATTGTTAAGAAGCCCTCAGAGACACTACACACTCACCATGTTTTGCTCAGCCATAAAGCACTCGATGAAGCGCTCAGGGTACTCCTTGTTGAATATCTCAGAGAAGGTAGAGTGCTTGGTGTCACCATCCAGCACAACAACTCTGTTGTTCACGTAGCCCAGCTTAGCCAGAGCCAAGCCACATGCTTTCCGAGTAGCTATCTAGAAGACAGAATCAGGTGGTAGAGTTTCTTCAAATGCATTTAGAAGGAACGACTACAGAAGGAAGGTACCATATTGTAGAATGACAAATTATCATCTATCTTGAAGAAAGTAAATTCGTGACCCACCAAAAATTTCCTTTAATGTCATAAACATGGATTGCTAGCCAATCTTAAATCCATACTAATTGGCTGATGTGGCACCCAAGTTTTTCTCAAATTGTGCTCTTTTTAGTTAACATCCCCCCTCCCCCAACTCCCACTTCCTAAGCAGGTAAACTAAACACTCCACAGCTCAAGACTGAAATTTCTGACATTAAGGGTTCTCGTTATATTTTTCAAATTACTTGGCCAGGTGTGCTGGTTCACATCTGTAATTCCAGCATTTTGGGAGGCTGAGGCAGGCGGACCACCTGAGGTCAGGAGTTCGAGACCAGCCTGGCTAACAAGGTGAAACCCCGTCTCTACTAAAAATACAAAAATTAGCGGGGCATGATGGCGGGAGCCTGTAATCCTAGCTACTTGGGAGGCTGAGGCAGGAGAACCGCTTGAATCCGGGGGGGGCAGAGGTTGCAGTGAGCCGAGATTGCGCCACTGCACTCCAGCCTGGGTGACTGAGCGAGACTCCATCTCAAAAAAAAAAAAAATGTTGAATTTTATGAATTGCTTTTGTTTAGTGTGTATGATGATGATCACACTTACCCCCTTCCTTTGACCTAACACTAGAACAGTGAATTCTATTCCTACGTCTCCTGGCATGAGTCATCTGCATTACTAATTTGAGCTCACTGATTCATTTAATTTTTTTAATGTACTAATGAAGTTGAGATGGGCTAATGTTCTATTTAGAATTTTTATATTGGTATTCATAAAGAAAGTTGCTCTACAGTTTTCTTTAGGCTAGCTTTTCACATTTTCGCTTCATAAGTAAATCGGGATGACATTTTCATCTTCCTCCGTATTTGGAAAAATTTGAAACAGTTTAGAAATTACTCTTTTCATAAAGGTTAAAAATGAGTCACTCTTATATAACCTGGTGAGCCTGGTGCTTTGGGGGTACAGCACTTGGATAATTTTCTCCATTTTTTTCTAGGGCTATTGATCCATTTAAGCTTTTTATACCTCTTTTAGTCAATTTTGATATTTTATGTGTTCCTAAAAATGGTCCCCTCCCTTTTTACACATTTTCATACCAATTATACAACTATGGAGTTATATAGTTTTCTCAAACTTTTTTTTTTTTTTTTGGAGACAGAGTCTCGCTCTGTTGCCCAGGCTGGAGTGCAGTGGCCCAATCATAGCTCACTATCCCCCCTCAAACTCCTGGACTCAGGTGATTCTCCTGCCTCAGCCTCCAGAGTAGCTGGAACCACATTATGGCACCATGCCTGGATAATTTTTAAATTATATGTAGAGATGGGGTCTCACTACTTTGCCCAGGCTAGTGTTGAACTCCTGGGCTCAAGTGGTCTTCCTGTCTTGGCCTCCTGATAGTGCTGGGATTACACGGGTGAGCTACTCTGCCTGGCCCACCCTTTGTTGATACACCTTCTTCTTTCTTCTGGTTTTTGTCTTCTGATTTCTCAAGTATTCAAAATTCATTTATTTTTAACCCTCATTACCAGGCTAAACATAAGCAACACTCAAAATTTCTCCAAACGAAGAAGGGTCAGAAAGTGTGTCCTTCCCTCCCTAGGCTCGCCACCTTACTTCCTCTAGGCCATAAAGAACTTGCCTATGTCAGGTCTGCTATGATATACCAGAAGTCAGGATATAAATGTGCTAAAAACCAAAAGGAGTTGACACTCAGAGTTTTGTGCATAATTTGATTCCTTTTTGAGGTTGCTGATGAATTGGCCTGCTCCTCTGTGTAATTCAGAGAGTAAGTTCAAAAGATCAGCCCGCCTGGGGCCAGTCTTCTTAGCGGAGACACAGAATTGTGGCAGTTTCGTGCACAAACCAAAGTTAGGAAGCTATAAAAATAAAAAGGCAGACCACACCAGGAGCTAATAAATATCAATTGACCAATCAGAAAATTCAGACACACACGTGAAAGCCAAAAATAAAAATCGGACCTAATAAGAGAGAAGGGGAGCCAGGAATGGTGAAAGATGAAGTACCTACTGGGTGCAATGGCCACTACTCCGATGCTGGGTGCGCTGAAAGCCCAGACCTCACCACTACACAGTATCTATCCACGTGACACGGCTGCACTTTGGACCCCTAAATATATTTTTTAAAAACGGCAAAACTCTCTTTACTGCCTACAAACTGTTAGTTACATGTCACTCTAATAATTGGTTCGTCCATGGAGACCAGAGTAAATGAAGAATCCTGTGTACATACGAACAACATTAGAGAACAAAGCAGTTGACGTACCTGATTTATTCAATTATCCACCTTTCTGCCTACCTTGTCACCAACTCTGTAATCAGGTGGAGAGGTCATCCTTACATCTGTGATGTTGACTTCAGGTGAGTCCTCAATGGGGAGCTGTGGGTCAAGATTCCTGCTGGTCTGTATCTGGCTCTCAATTAATTTGATAATGGCATCTGCTCTTTCTCTCGGCATTGGCTTTCCATGCCAACTTTCTGCATCCTCAATACCTGTAATGAAACAAACAAAAGACATCCATTCCATAAATATTTAGTGAGTGCCTATGAGGTCACCTGAAAAACAGACCCTGATGAAAAAGATGTCACCCTAGGACTCACAGGAGGAACACCTGGCACAGAGGGCCTGGGATGCTGCTGCAACCAGAGAGAACAGCTTGGACAAAGGCCCTGAGGCTTTTTGTTTTGAGACAGGGGTCTCACGCTATGACTCCTCCCCAAGCTGGAATGCAGTGGGTGATCATAACTCACCACAGCTTCCAACTCCTTGGGCTCGAGTGATCCTCCCGCCTCCGCCTCCTAAGTAGCTGGGGTTATAGGTGCAAGCCATTGCACCTAGCTATGCCCCTGAGGGCCACTGGTGAGTGGAAGGGAGAATGAGAACAAGGCTGGAGAGACAGGTAGGGCAGACCATGGAGGGTGGGTCTTGTGGGTATGAGAAGTTTGAGTTTTATCCAAAGCAAGTTTGGAAACCATTGAAGGGTTTGGAGTGGGGAAAGTGACTGATCAGATCCACTGTAGAAAGATCACTGTGGCAGCAGTGTAGAGACTGGTGTGGAGGGAGGCCAGCTGGAACTTTGGGAGAGATGATGGGTGTGGCAATAATCATGGTAGTAGAGATGGGGAGGAGTGAATGGGTCCAAGATGGGGACTGGGTGTATGTGTGGGCAGATGAGGGGGAGGCAGAGGCAAGGACAATACCCAGGGTCCTGCCAGGAGCACACTGGTAAAATAATTTACTGAACGGAGGGTACCAGAATAAAACTATATTTTCGGGAGGAGTCACAGAACAGTTTTATTCTAAAATGTCTATAGTGTTTTAAAAAAATCCAGGAGCCACACTCTTTGTGATGAGTTAAACTTGAGATAAACAATTTCAGCTGTCAGCCTTGAAATGTGATAGTTGGTGATTCCAAGCTCCCTTCTTCCCCAATTCCCAGGGTTCTTCCAGAAGAGTGTGGGCCTAGGCACATGTGTAGGTATGCACTCTTATTTCTGCACCTGCTCATACACACAGCACGCTTTCTGATTCTACTAACCGTAGAGATTGTTCCCTGTCAGTCCTCCGATGGGCTGTACTCCTAGCCACTCCCTCGTGCAGGCAGCACATCACTGTTCACCTGCTAGGGCTTTTGATATCTCCTATCCTAAGCAGACACTAGCTAGTGGAAGTAAGAGAGCAGGAGCCTCCAGCATATACTCCAGGCAGAATTGCTATTCACTAAATGAGTCATCTGCCTAAGCCCGTCTAAGCCTTTCCCGCCTCTGCTGCTGAGCGGACAGATGCTTTTAACAACCAGGAGCAGGAGGAAAGTGCTTGCTTACTTGGGGTGCCCCGGCCCTTGAAGGTCTTGGCCACCACAGCAGTGGGCTTGTGCTTCACCTGAGAAGCCTGCCAGAACACCTGGCACAGTGCCTCCACGTCCCGGCCATCCACCACATAAGTGTTCCACCTGCCAACAGAGGAGCAGGCTGGGTTACAAGAGATGAAGGAGGCAGGACAGAATCGAAATCAAGCACAAGAGAATACAGTTACCCGAAGGCTTCGCAGCGCCTCTGATAGATCTCTATGCAGTGCTCGGCAGGCAATGCACCACTGTGTCCCAGGCGGTTCACATCAAAGATTGCCACAAGATTGTCCAGACTGTGGTAGGAAGCAAAGGCCATTGCCTCCCAGACAGAGCCTTCTGAGGACTCGCCGTCACTCATGAGGCAGAACACCCGGTAGCTGGAGCAAGACAAGAGAGGTTTAGGACCCTGTGGGGGATCATCTGGGCCAACCAAGCAAATGCATTTCAGAAGGAGAAACGGAAGCAACTGGAGTAGCTGCTCCAGACCATTCGCTTCCCACAATTTCCCTCCCCACAATTTCCCTCATGAACTCTGCCCCAGCCCAGCAGCTAAGAAAGCCGAGCTTGAAAAGCCTGGGGCTCACAAACAGGCTTTCCCTCTGGCTAGTTTTCTCGTTCTAGCTGTAAAGCAACTTTTAGGTTCTTCTGCCACATTTCCCTATCAATAAGCAAACAGGGCCAGAGGAGAAAGGGAAGAAAGCAGTACCCTTAAGTTCCCCAAACATTTACACATTCATTTTTCTGGAAAGTTCCCTTTCAAAGCATTGCCACCTTCTAATTTTTTTTTTTTTTGAGACAGAGTTTCTGTCACCCAGGCTGGAGTGCAGTGGCTTGATCTTGGCTCACTGCAACCTCCACCTCCCGAGTTCAAGCGATTCTCCTGCCTACAGGCCCACGCCACCATGCCCAGCTAGTTTTTGTATTTTTTAGTAGAGAGGGGGTTTCGCCATGTTGGCCGGGCTGGTCTCGAACTCCTGACCTCAGGTGATCCGCCCACCTCGGCCTCCCAAAGTGCTGGGAGTACAGGTGTGAGCCACCGCCTCCCGCCGCCACCTGCTGGTTCTGTTCTTACAACTCATTTACAATAATCACAACAATCAAAACACCCCACCTTGGAAACATGTTCTGCTGTGAAGTAAATTCCTCCACAACCAACGATGTGAATGTTCGCATCAAGAAAACACATCTGGCCGGGCACAGGTGCTCACGCCTGTAATCCCAGCACTTTGGGAGGCCAAGGCAGGTGGATCACCTGAGTTTAGGAGTTTGAAACCAGACTGGCCAACATGGCGAAACCCCATCTCTACTAAAAATACAAAAATTAGCTGGGCATGGTGGCGCATGCCTGTAATCCCAGCTACTCAGGAGGCTGAGGCAGGAGAATCACTTGAAACCGGGAGGCAGAGGTTGCAGTGAGCCGAGATCGTGCCACTGCACTCCAGCCTGGCCACAGAGTGAGACTCAGTCTCAAAAACAAACCACACATCCCAGACCCCACTAAAGTGCTGGAAGTTTTAAAAAAGCTATCAACCCTAGGATAAGAACCGAAAGGCAACAGCAGCTGAAACCTTTCAACAGACCTGTGGGAGAGGAAGTGGGGCAGCCGCCCAAGGCGGGTAGAAGGCACCGGGAAGGCCTTCCAGAGGGGTCACCACGGGATGTGATGGGGACTGGCCCTTCAGGGCTCTCCACCTCACGGAGATAGGTGGCTGCCCCCCGAGACTCTAGGAAGGGGAGGCCGGGCAGTTAAATGGCTTCTGGGGAAGAACCTCACCTGGCCCTGTCGAAGTACTTGCCAGTATATGCCATTCCACATGCAACTCCCAGTCCTTGTCCAAGCCATCCTGTTGCCACATCAACAAACGACAGTCTCTGTAAGAGAAGGGACCCAGTGAGCCCAGACGCAGCTGCAGGACATGGTATCAGGTGGACTCACGCACTGAGTGCAGGCTGCTCCTGTCAGCTGTGTAGCAGCGTCCCATCCAAACAGCCCCTCCCGCCCTGCTGGGTGAATTCCTCTTCACCACACCCATATGCACCCCAAGCTTCCAATCAACGTTACAAGTGGAAAATGGGTCAAGCCCGGGCTCAGCCTGGGCTGGAAACTCAGGTGACTAAGGTGACGAAGACATCCACTGTCCCTGCCCGGGGAGTCATAGGTAATCCATACAGTATGGCAAGGGTGGCTGGAGCTTTGGGAATAGAGATGGGGAGCCTAAGTACAAAGCAGAAAACGTAAAGTATGATTCTTGCCATTTTCCCATAGCCTTTCCCTGTCATGCACAGATCACATGTTCAATCCTATGGAAGATGCGGATTCTTAACACAGAAACCAGAAACAGAATACTCCGGTTCCCTGGTTTATAAAACTCAGGTCAACTGACATCTTACAAGTGGTCATCTAGAAGTGCCCATGCTAGAAATGAATCCCTTTCTACTAGCATTTACCTCACCCCCAACATCCTGTTTGCAGGCACAGGGTCATCACTATCCCAAGCAGAATTCTCTGGCCCTCTGTGGGCTGCACTGACTGGAGAGGCCCAGCTTGCAAGCATACTGAATGTACCTAACAGCTTCTGCAGCCACCGTTTCGACCTGGTCTTAAACATCCCTTGCCTCTGTCACTGCAGTGGCCTCCCAGCCTCCCCCACAGCCATTCTCAATCTAGCCACAAGGGGGAGCCTGTTAAAACTGAAGTTGACTGATCACATCTCTGTTAACTTTCTAAGGTCTTCCGACCTCCCACCAAGTAGAGCTCAACTTTTTGCACCTGTCTGCCCACCCCAGCCCCCATCACCTCCATTTCTCCCTCCCACTGCTCCGGCACCCTGGCCTCCTTGCTGCTCCTTGAACACAGTGGGCATACACCTGCCTCAGGGCCTTAGCACTCATGGCACCCACTACTGGAGTGCTTGTGCCTGGATGTGGGCACAGCTCACTCTCCTGCCTCTTCCAAATCCCTGCCCAAGCATCAGCACTGAGGTCTTTCTGGACCACTCTTTTTCAACCAGTGCCTCCTACCTCCTCCACTTTTACTTGATTCCAGGTGCTTGGCCCCACCTGACACTCCATCTATTGACTTAAAAGTTTGTTACCTGCCTGTCACCCTCCTCTGCTCAAACGTCAGTGCCATTCGAGCAGAGATGAGCGGGGTCATCACTACTGTAGATGAATGGATGGTATTTACGATTCTCAGATCTCCTGCTTCTTGCTTCCTACCCTCTGCTACTCCCTGGGTGCTCTTGACCTTCCCCGGAATTCTCTGCATGCTTTGTGCCCACCAGAGACTCCCTTTTGGTTCTGCATTTCCAGCCCAGCAGAACTGTCCCACTCAACTCAAGTCTCTCTTGACTATGCCTCTAGCCCCATCTCCCTCCCTATGGCACCCACCACACTCACGTAACAAGCTCTGGCTCCCAGTCGCCCTGCATGCCCTTGGAAGTCCTATAACATAATGGACCGAGCCTGGGCTCAGCAGTCAGACCAACTCTGCTTCCCTCTGGCTGCGAAGCGTGAGGCCAGTGGGCCCATCTCAAAGACTTTATGGGTGCAACGGAGACCAGAGCCCCCTTAGGTGACAGGAGGTCAAGGATAAAGTGAGAATAGATTGAGAAAATGGTGAGGCATCAGTATGATGCCTGTTATGGCAGAAGTGCTCCCACATGGGTGTTGTCTTTCTCAAGAACCCTTATGCTGTGGGGCAGACGATTCAGGGAGGTGAAAGGCTAGAATAAAGATCTGCTCTGCCTGGAGTATGGCTGTTTACCCCGTTCCCAGGCAAACCACAATGGACTACGCTTCATGTGTTTTCTCTTTTGTTCCAATTTCATCGGCCAGCTAAATCTGATGAACACACAAATTCTGGCAGCCGAACAGTGCCTGGTGTGCTGCTGCCCGATTGAAAGCCTCTTCATCCCCTAAGGCCAATGGCTCTGATAGCAGCTGTTATATGACAGCCTAGACTTTTTTTTTTTTTTTTTTGAGACAGGGTCTTGCTCTATCTCCCAGGCTCAAGTGATCCTCCCACCTTAGCCTCCTGAGTAGCTGCAGGCATGCACCACCACGCCCAGCTAATTTTCATATTTTTTGTAGAGACTGGGATCTTGCTATGTTGCCCAGGCCAGTCTCAAGAGATCCTCCTGCTGAAGTCCCCCAAAGCACTGGTGTGAGCCACTGTACCCGGCCTTTCCTTATTTTAAACCAGAAATCTAAACACCCATATTGCATTTATGTATCTATTTTTTTTCAATTTTCATTGTAAAGGGGGCTGGAAGCGGTGGCTTGTTGCCTGTAATCCCAGCACTTTGGGAGGCAGAAGTGGGTGCTTGGGCCCAGGAGTTTGAGGCCAGCCTGGGCAACATAGTGAGACCATGTCTCTACAAAAAATACAAAAATTAGCCGGTCGTGGTGGCGCATGCCTGTAATCCCATCTACTCAAGAGGCTGAAATGGGAAGATCGCTTGAGGCCAGGAGGTCAGGGGTGCATTGAGCTGACCGAGTCACTGCACTCAAGCCTGGGCAAGAGCGAGACTCTATCTCCCCAAAAAAGAACAAAAAAAAGACGTAAAAAATGTTCAAGTTTATAGACATGTTTAAAGACTAGCACAACGAATTCCTTCCTGTATACTGCTTACCTCCAATAACCAACTGAAAGCAATGGAAGGCATTTACTTCATCTCTCTCTCCACACATGCGTGAACACATGTAAATTCTATTTATTTTTTGCCAAACCATTTGACATTATGATTCAGACACCAAGACAAGGGTCACAATTACGACCTTTAGGCACTTCAGCTATGCCCAGTTTTTGTCTTTACTTCCCACTGTGCTAATCTGGCATTTCTATTTGGACACACTACCCAGCCAGATTTTTCTTTTTTTTTTTTCTTTTGAGATGGAGTCTCGTTTTATCACCCAGGCTGGAGTGCAGTGGCACGATCTCGGCTCACCGTAACCTCTGCCTCCCAGCTTCAAACAATTCTTGTGCCTCAGCCTCCTGAAAAGCTGGGATTAGAGGCATGTGCTACCATGACTAGCTAATTTTTTTTTTTTTTTTTTTTTTTTTTTAAGTAGAGGCAGAGTTTTGATATGCGGACCAGGCTGGTCTCGAACTCCTGGCCTCCAGTGATCAGCCCACCTCAGTCTCCCAAAGTGCTGGGAATATAGGCGTGAGCCACTGCACCCGGCCCCTAGCCAGGTTTTAATTTGCTTCAGAACACAGTGTACTTTGAGATGGCATCAAACCAGCGACACATTCTCAAATTGACCTTGTTTTTAAGATTCTTTTTCTTTCCTATCCGCCATGATACATCATGAAGTGGCTAGTATTTTGCCCAATCTCGTGAGAAGTGCCCCATCAGTTTCAGGTCAGATCTGCAGAAACATAGAAGAGGAAGCTGACTGACAGGAGTGGGATGTCCCTCCCAGTTACACTCAAGTTCCCCCAGACTCAGTTGAGTGGGATTCACTGAGACTGCCTGCCTCTGCTCAGGCAGCACAGAGGGTGGGAGGAGCATAACCCTGCCATGGGGGAAGCTTTCGTGGTAAGTGGGGCGAGGCAGGGTATGACCAAAAGAAAGGAAGGACAGTCAGCTCTCCCAAGCCACCCTTCCTACCATGCCATCACAGGGCTCCAAGTGGCCCTCACTAGAACACTAGAGCTTTAAGATGCAAAGAAAGAAGAACCAAAATAATAAACGAGGCCCATTTCAGGCCTTGTTCGCACATGGTGGCTGTTCAAACTGGGCTTAACCAGCAGGCGTCACAGCAGCCCTGGGCTCCCCACTGGCATACCTTTGCGAGGACAAATCGGTCATTGCCCGGATTCTCTGGATCTGACTGCTTGTACCTCATGATGTAGAAGAACAGCACAGACATGATCTCAGCAGAACTGCTACAAGATGTAGGATGGCTGAAAGACAGACATGACACAGGTCATTTCTCACAGCAACTGACTTCCTAGCACACGACCTTGGCACATGGTCTCCTCATAGAAGCAGTCATTTCTCCCAGCCCGGGAAGAATCCAACCAAGGGTAAGGAATGCAGGGCTCACAGGTTGGAAGGGTGCTTTAAAGCCCAGTAAGCTCACCACCCCTCCCCCTGCGCACAGCGAGGCCAGCTCCTAACAGCAGAGCACTGTGGACTCGGGGCAAGTTTCCTTCATGCCTCTGACATGAGCATTCTTTCACATGCTTAAATTCATCTGTGGCCTTTCCACATGCCGAGGAACTTTCAGGAGCATTGTGAATCAGAAATGCCATGAAGATCCCATTCTACCTTCCACAATGAATTTCTTTTAGAAAGTGAATGGTGACAGACTGAGAAATTTGTCATGGTAGAGTAACTGAGGCCCTTTCTGAACGCTGCCAAAGTAACTGCTGCTCTTAGAAAGCGGCCTGCATGTGAGTCCAGCCAGGCCCCAATTAATTAAAAAGGGGGAGGGGACAAGACAGCAGGAGACAAAACCAATTCCCTGGAGCTCTGCCCCAACTGTAAGTAAAAAAAGATGTTAGGCCCAGCTCATATTAAGGGACTGTCCCTCCCCTATTTTCTTAATGGGGACCCGTGAAGGGGTCACTCTGTCACCCAGGCTGGAATGCAGTGGCATGATCATAGCTCATTGCACCCTCGACCTCCTGGGCTCAAGTGATTCTCCCGCCTCGGCCTCCCAAGGTGCTGGGATTACAGGCATGAGCCACGCACCCAGCCCGATAAAAAAGCTTCAAAGGACACAAAAATAGGGCTTTTGCACATGCAATTGTCGAAGGTGACTGATGAATGGTTTTGGGGGGTGATGGCAGAGCCCATCAGGCTGCAGGGCTGGAGTGGACATTCTCCTGCAGGGCTGGTGTGCACATTCTCCAGGACCACTCGTTCACACTCACTGTCCTGGACATCTTCCCTGCATTGCTAGGACACCTTGTTCTTTATTCACTAAGCTCTTTCCTGGCTCAGTGAGAGAAAACTCAAGAGGCCCCGGCAGCAGAGGAGTAACAGGCTTCAGTGGAGAAGGGACCGGGAAGGAAGTAATTGGAAATCTCTTCTTCCTCCCAGAGTCTATCTCCTTTGCTCACTCCCCGCTGCTGAGGGTCGGTAGAAAGGGGGGTGACACACTCCCACCCCGTCCTTGTCCCACTGTGGTCTCCCCCAACGCATCAGTGCCTGCACCTTCCAGGCTCCGGAAAGACGATGTGCCCTTTCTACTTTGGAAAATCACAATTCTCAGAAGACCAACAGAAATGCATGTAGAAAATGATGGAAATTACTGGGTATCAGAGGACACGATGACCTGAACGAGCAAGAAGATGGTGGGGGGTGGGGGGCGGGGGGTAGGGTGGAAACCAGCTAGGACTCGGTAGTGACAAATGCATAACTATTTCCTTATTTTCAGTGCCTTTTGCTTCAAATGAGAGGTTTCTGCTCTCCCACGGTGAAGTGTGAGGCATAAATCCTGCTTCATTATGGGGGACTTCCAGGGGGGTGGCACGGAGCCCAGGAGTCCCCCTGGCATGATGAGGGGGAAGTTGGGAAAGAGAAGCAGAAAGAAAATGGAAGGGGGCCAAACGCAGGAGGTGTGAGGGGAAAGCCAACGAAGGCGAGGGGAGAGGGAATGATAAAAAGGAGGGAGAGGCCAGGCGTGGGGGCTCACACCTGTAATCCCGGCTCTTCTGGAGGCTGATGCAGGAGGATTGCTTGAGCCCAGGAGTTTGAGACCAGCATGGGCAACATGGTGAAACCTCGTCTTTACAAAAAAAAAAAATTAGCTGGGCAGGGTGGCATGCACCTGTAGTTCAAGCTACTTGGGAAGCTGAGGTGGGAGGGTTGCTTAAGCCCAGGAGTCAAGGCTGTAGTGAGCCATGATCACGCCACTGCACCTCTAGGCTGAGCAACAGAGTGAAACCCTGCCTCAAAATAAATAAGTAAATAAATAAATAAATAAATACAAAAAAATTTTAAAAATGGGGAATGAGAGGTAGGGTCTAATAAGTAGGAGGCAAGGTAGGAGGCTGGCCCAGGAAACGAGTTGGGGTGTTATTTTGTGCGCTGATGCAATGGGTTAACACATTAGTTTCCTAAGGCTGCCAGGATGAGTTGCCACAAACGTGATGGCTCGAAACAGAAATCCAAAATCCAGGTGGCAGCAGGGCCACGCTCTCCCCCTAGGTTCTAGGGGAGGATCCCCCTCACCCTTGCCTCTTCAGCTACTGCTGGCCCCAGGCGTTCTTTGTCTTGCAGCTGGGTCACTCCAGTCCCTGCCTCTCTGCCTTCACAGGACCTCTTCTCCTGCATTTCTCCACGGTGTCTGTGTGTCTCCAATCTCCCACTTCTTTCTCTTATAAGGACACTAGTCACTGGATTTAGGATCCACCCTAAGTCCAGAATGATCTTATCTCAAGATCCTTAACTTAATTTCATCTACAAAACCCTATTTCCAAATAAGATCACATTCACAGGTACGGGAGGCCATGGACTGAATGTGCCCCCCCCCCCCCGAATTCCTATGCTGAAATCCTAATGCCAGTGTGACAGTATTTGGAGGTGGGGCCTTTGGGAGGTGATTACACTGTGAGAGTGGAGCCCTCATGAATGGGATTAGCGCCTTTATGAGAAGAGGCTGGAGACCCACCATGTGAGGATATGGGGGGAAGGTAGTGCTCTTGAGCCCAGAAGCAGGTCCTCGCCAGAACTGACCATGCTAGCACCTTGATCTTGGATTTGCAGCCTCCAGACAGTGAGAGACGAATGTCTGCTGTTTAAGCCACCCAATCTTGGCATTTCTTATAACAGCCCTAAGTGATAACTCATTTGGGTGCCCCTATTCAACCCTTCTTTTGACTTAGATGACATTCTCTACAGGGAAAATTTCTTATGACTATTGGACAAAATGTAAAGTTCTCTTCTTGCTTTTTGCTTTGTTTTGCAAAAAAAAAAAAAAAGAAAAAAAAAAGAAAAATGAATGGGTCAACCAGAACATCTGGAAAGTCTGGAGTATCACTGAGAAAACACAGGGCGATTGAGAACCCGAAAGTGAATGGAAACCTACGATAGAAGTGAGATATGCTAGTCTGTTGTCACCTCATCGGACTGTGTGTGATGACACAAATGCCAATAGCCGGCAAACAGCGAGGAAACGAACATGATCCCGACAGTTTCAGGAGTGCCCACGCTGAATGATTTTTAAGTTGAATATCTGCCTAAAATAAATAATTGTCTCATTAAAAAAAAAAGAAAGAAAAAAGACAATGGGGACTTAGGCCGGGCACGGTGGCTCATGCCTGTAATCCCAGCATCTTGGGAAGCCGAGGCGGGCGGATCACCTGAGGTCCGGAGTTCGAGACCAGCCTGACCCAACATGGAGAAACCCCCGTCTCTATTAAAAAAAAAAAAAAAAAGAAAAAAGAAAGAAAATGGGGACTAAAACCTCTTGCTTTGCAAATGTCCTCTAAGTGGATGATTTAGATTTAAAAGCCACACAGATCCCTTGAGAAAATGCAGCCATCTGTTACTAATTTTGAAGGTGAAGGGAACAAAATGAACATGTACAAAAAATTCAGACATATATGGTTCTTAACTGCATCCACACTGTCCTTTTACTATCTAGCCCAGGCTCTGGAGCAAGATTTATTTTATTTATTTATTTTTTGAGACACAATCTCACTCTGTCGCCCAGGCTGGAGTACAGTGGCACTATCTCGGCTCACTGCAACCTCCGCCTTCCGGGTTCAAGCGATTCTCCTGCCTCGGCCTCCCAAGTATCTGGGATTACAGAGGTGTACCACCACGCCCGGCTAATTTTTGCATTTTTAGTAGAGACAGGGTTTCACCATGTTGGCCAAGCTGGTCTCAAACTCCTGACCTCAGGCGATCCACCCCACCTCAGCCTCCCGAAGTGCTGGGATTACAGGCATGAGCCACCGCGCCTGGCCAACAAAATTTAAAAAAACATATTGTACTAAGTATTTTCTCTAACCACAATGGGATGAGGTTAGAAATCAATAATAGATGAAAACTGGAAAATTCACAAATTTGTGAAAATTAAGCAACACACTCCTACATAACCAAAGAGCAATGGCGAAATAAAGGGCATCCAAATTGGAGAAAAGGAAGTCAAACTAGTGCTGTAACACTGATGATACGATCATACAGCTAGAAAACCCTAGGCCAGGCGCGGTTGGCTCACGTCTGTAATTCCAGCACTTTGGGAGACCGAGATGGGTGGATCACCTGAGGTTAGGAGTTCAAGACCAGCCTGGCCATGGTCTGGTGAAACCTTGTCTCTACCAAAAATACAAAAATTAGCTGGGTGCGGTGGCACACACCTGTAGTCCCAGCTACTCGGGTAAGGCAGGAGAATCGCTTGAACCTGGAAGGTGGAGGTTGCAGCGAGCCGAGATCATGCCACTGCACTCCAGCCTGGGTAACAGAAACTCCATCAAAAACAAACAAACAAACACAAACAAAATCCTAAAGACTCATCCAAAAGACTCTTAGATCTGATGAATAAATTCAGTAGTCTCAGGTTACAAAATAAATGCACACAAATCAGTAGCACTACACCAACGACGACCAAGCTTGAGAATCAAATCAAGAACTCGATCCCTTTTACAACAGCTGTAAACAACAAAAACAACAACAAATAAAACCCACCCTAGGAATATACTTAACCAAGGAGATGAAGGATAGCTACAAGAAAAACTACAAAACACTACTGAAAGACATCACAGATGACACAAAAATCTCTCATGCTCGTGGATAAGAAGAATCAATACTGTGAAAACGGCCATACTGCCCAAAGCAATCTACAGATTCAATGCAATTCCCATCAAAATACACCATCGGGCTGGGCCCAGTGGCTCACGCCTGTAATCCCAGCACTTTGGGAGGCCGAGGCGGGCGGATCACGAGGTCAAGAGACCGAGATCAGCCTGGCCAACATGGTGAAACCCCGTCTCTACTAAAAATACAAAAATTAGCTGGGAGTGGTGGCGTGTGCCTGTAGTCCCAGCTACTCGGGAGGCTAAGGCAGGAGAATCGCTTGAACCCGGACAGCAGAGGTTGCAGTGAGCAAAGATTGCGCCACTGCACTCCAGCCTGGGCGACAGAGCAAGACTCCATCTCAAGACAAAAAACAAACAAACAAACAAAAACACTAAAAGTAGTAGATCTACCACCTATCTACCATTCAATGCAGAAATTCCACTACTGGCTATCTACCTAAAGGAAAAAAGTCATTATATGAAAAAGGTATATGCACACACGTTTGCAGGCAGCACAATTCACAATTGCAAACATAAGGAACCAACCTAAGTGTCCATCAACCAATGAGTGCATAAAGAATGTGGTGTATATACAACATGGAATACTGCTCAGCCATAAAAAACAACGTATTTTGCAGCAACTTCGTTGGAGCTGGAGATCATTATTTTAAGCGAAGTAACTCAGGAATAGAAAACCAAATACTGTATGTTTTCACTTGTAAGTGGAGCTAAGTTTTGGAGTGATATAATGGACTTTGGGGAGGAGAGTGAAGGGGGAGAGTATAGGAAGGAGGTGAGGGATAAAAGACTACATACTGGGGACAATGTACACTGCTTGGGTGATGGGTACATTGAAATCTCAGAATTCACCAATATAGAATTTAATCACATAAGCAAAAACAACTTATACCCCTAAAACTACTAAAATTAAAAAAAGAAAATGAGAGGCTGAGTGCGGTGGCTCATGCCTGTAATCCCAGCACTTTGGGAGGCCGAGGTGGGCGGATCACCTGAGGTCGGGAGTTTGAGACCAGCCTGACCAACATGGAGAAACCCCGTCTCTACTAAAAATACAAAATTAGCTGGGCGTGGAGGCGCATGCGTGTAATCCCAGCTACTCGGGAGGCTGAGGCAGGAGAATTGCTTGAACCTGGGAGGCGGAGGTTGTGGTAAGCCTAGATTGTGCCATTGCACTCCAGCCTGGGCAACAAAAGCAAAACTCCGTCTCAAAAAAAAAAAAAAAAAAGAAAAAGAAAATGAAAAATCCCTTAGAGACAAATGAAAACAGAAGCACAAAATACCAAAACCTATGTGATGTAGCAAAAGCAGTGCCAAGTGGGACATTTCTAGCTGTAAACACATTTTTTAAAACCCCTCAAATCTGGCCGGGTGTGGTGGCTCACACCTGTAATCCCAGCACTTTGGGAGCTGAAGCGGGCAGATCACTTGAGGCCAGGGGTCTGAGACCAACCTGGCCAACAAGGAGAAACCTCATCTCTAGCCTGGGCGACACAGCAAAACTCTGTCTCAAAAAATAATAATAAATAAATAACCCTTCAAATCAACAACCTAACTTTAAAACTTAAGGACTAAACCCAAAGCTAGCAGGAGAAAGGAAATAAAAAAGATCAAAGCACAAATAAAAGAGACTAACAAAATAGAAAAAAATTAATGAAACCATTATTTTTTTCTTTTTGAGACAGGGTCTCACTTTGTCACCCAGGCTGGAGTGTAGGGCACAAACATGGTTCACTGCAGCCTCAAGCAATCCTTCCGCCTCAGCCTTCCAAGTAGCTGAGACTATAGGTGCTCGCCATGTCTAGCTAATTTGTTGTATTTTTGGCAGAGACGGGGTTTCCCCATGTTGCCCAGGCTTGTCCTGAACTCTTGAGCTCAAGTGATTCAGCTGCCTCGGCCTCCTAAAGTGCTGAGGTTACAGGCGTGAGCCAACTCCCCTAGCCAAAGCTGGTTCTTTATAAAAGGTCAACAAAACTAGCTATTAATAGATGGGCAGGGCATGGTGGTGTGCACCTGTAGTTCCAGCTACTCAAGAGGCTGAGAGGAAGGAGAGCCGCTTGAGCCCAGGAGAGTTCGAGGCTGCAGTGAACTATGATTGCACCACTGCACTCCAGCCTGGGTGAAAGAGCAAGACCCTGCCTCAAAAAAAAAAAGTATAATCAAGTTAAAGTGGAGTCATTAATACCGCTTCTACAGAAATAAAAAGAGTGATAGTGTACTATGAATAACTGCATGCCAACAAATGGACTAATCTACAAGAAATGGATAAATTCCTAGAAACAGAAAGCCTCACAAGACAATCAGGACAAGAAAATCTGAATAGACCTACAACTAACTAGTAAGGAGACTAAAGCAGTAATAAAAAAACGCCCAATAAATAAAAGCCTCATTAAACGTTTGGTAGTAATTACCAAAGAAAAATTAACAACAATCTTTTTCAGACTCCTCAAAAAAAATTTTTATTTCTCTACAAGGTCTTGCTTCCTCTGTTGCCCAGGCTGTAGTGACACAATCTCAGTTCACTGCAAACTCTGTCCCCCGTGTAGCTGGGACTACAGGCACGTGCCACTACGCCCAGCTAATTTTTGTAATTTTGTAATTCTGCACAGGGGATTGCCATCTTGCCCAGGCTGATCTCGAACTTTCTAGGCTCACACGATCCGCCTGCTTTGGCCTCCCAAAGTGCTGGGATTACAGGCGGGAGCCACCACGCCCGACCTCTCCAAAAAATTTAGGGTGGAACACTTTGAAACTCATCCTATGAAGCCAGCATTACACTTTTGATACCAAAAGCAAATACTACAATAAAACTATAGACCAGGGCAGGCGCGGTGGCTCACGCCTGTAATCCCAGCACTTTGGGAGGCCGAGGCGGGCGGATCACGAGGTCGGGAGATCGAGACCATCCTGGCGAACCGGGTGAAACCCGGTCTCTACTAAAAATACAAAAACTTAGCCGGGTGTGGTGGCGGGCGCCTGTAGTACCAGCTACTTGGGAAGCTGAGGCAGGAGAATGGCGTGAACCCAGGAGGCGGAGCTTGCAGAGAGCCGAGATCGTGCTACTGCACTCCAGCCGAGGCGAGAGTGATACTCCGCTTCAAAACAAAAAAACAAAAAAAAACTGTAGACCAATATCCCTTATACTGATCCAAAAACCATCAACCTCATACTAGCAAATCCAACAGCTCATTTTTGTTCCAATTCGTACTTAACTGCCGGTTTCTTTTACTTTAATTTGTTTTTTTTGTTGTTGTTGTTTTTGTTTTTCAGAGACAGGGTCTCACTGTTTGCCTAGCTGAATGCGAACTCCTGGGCTCAAGCGATCCTCCCGCCTCAGGCCCCACGTACTGAGACTGCAGGCGTGAGCCACCGCCCTCAGCTAGGTTTAACTTTTTTTTTTTGAGGCACGGTCTCGCTCTTGCCCACGCTGGAGTGCGGTGGCGCAATCTCAGTTCACTGTAACCTGAGCCTCTCAGCCTCCCACGTAGCTGGGACTACAGACACGTGCCACCACGCCCAGCTAATTTTTGTAACATTTTGTACAGAGGCTCGCCATCTTGCCCAGGCTGATCTCGAATTAGTTTCTAGGCTCACACGATCCGTCTGCCTGGGCCTCCCAAAGTGCCTGGGATTACAGGTGGCAGCCACTACACCCAGCTACTCCAAAAAATTTAAGATGGAACACTTTGAAACATCCTATGAAGCCAGCATTACACTTCGATACCAAAACCAAATACTACAATACAACTAGAGACCAATATCCCTCAAACTGATGCAAAAACCATCAACTGCATACCAGCAAACCCAACAGCACAAGCAAGCCTCCCGCCTCAGCCTCCCGAATAGCTGGGAGTGCAGGTGTGTGCCCCCATGCCCGACTCATTTTTTATTTTTATTTTTTGGTAAGAGACGGGTTTTCGCCATGTTGCCCAGGCTGGAATTTTAATTGCTCTTTATCCTCACATCCTGGGTTAGGGTCGCTCATTCACCCTCGGGGATCCAGTACAACTGCTTACCCGGGAAGCCCTGCTCCCTGCTAAAATGAAAACCACAGCTATCCCAATCTGATCCCAGCGACATCCCCCCACCACCTCAGTCCAGTCTGGATCCTTGTCTCCCAACTGGGGATCTTGACGACCTCCAGAGCCCGCGGCCGACAGACCAACCGACCGACCCTTGGGCTGGCGGGAATAGTGCCTCACTGCCATCTAGGGTGCTTGACCAGAACCCAACAGCCCAAGACAGGGTGTCTACGACACAGCCCATTGTGCCTCTGAAGGCTCTCCCTTCACCACACAGCCTCATGGCCACCAGGCCTGAAGCCACCGGGCCTGTGGCCCTGCACGACCCAGACTTCAATGAGGAGAACTTACCCGGAGCTCGTGGAGCATGTGGCTCTGATGGAATGGATTCGCAAGCGGCCGGCCATATCTCGCAGCACCTGCAAGGTGCCCCTGTCGGGTCTGGCCTCCTCCGGCAACTCAGCGCTCGCCTCAGCATCCGCCATTAGTTCAATCCCTTCGGTGCCTGAAGACCCACTCCGATCTCGCCGGCGTCTGAAGAATCAATGGCGCCTGCGAGCTGCCCAGCGCATTTATGTGATGTCGCTACAGCTCCCTCCGCGTGCCGCATTCCGCGTGCCGCTCCCTCCGCGTGCCACTCCCTCCGCCTGCCACTTCCTCCGCAAGCAATTCAAGGGATCTGGAATGTTTGTGACTTGCATGTGCAAAGTTATTGAAAATAGTCCCATTCTCATCTTCTCTCTTGCAATCTCAAAAGGGCTACTTCCGCGCGGGTGCAGGGTCTTCTTTCTGTGCGCAAAAAGTTCCGGCACTAGCTGTGTGGTGCTGCACGTGTCAGGGGGTGGTGCTGCACGTGTCAGGGGGTGGTGCTGCACGTGTCAGGGGGTGGTGCTGCACGTGGGACGTGCAGCTGCAACCGTAAAGGGGGGGGGGAGCTACTGTGGCGTAATTTTTTGTTTTGAGATAAATGGTCACCCCTCCCCCACAACAGCCTGGGCTGTGGCGGGCGGGGTGGGGGTGGGGGTGGGGCAGTGCTCAGGGTTCTGAGACGGTTGGCCCCTGCGCCAGCCTCCTTTTCTTTTCTAGAACATTCTATGAGGCAAGCCCCGTGTGATTGTTGAGGAGGGGTTAGCCCATTGCCAGCCTGTGACGTGACTGACTTGAGTGAACCCTGGTAACTAGGGAATGTGCTCGCCTTCTGTCTGAAATGCTCCATGTCCAGTGGTGCCAGCACTAGCCCCCATGTCGGTCTCAGAGAACCTTCTCCCCACCTCTGAGGTGACCTACCGACCCAGAACTAGCATGGCTTCCAACGGCGCCAGCTCCACAGCGCCGTGCCCAAGTCCAGACATTCGGGATCCCAATTGCTGTCTCTTGGTTCAAAAATGCCGAATTTCTACGTGAGCTCAAGTCAGGCCGCCTGGTCGCGCCACAGGCTGAATGCCCTTGGGTTCCCATGTTCTGCTGGGTTAAAGGGAATGTGTGTTTACATTTTTTTTTTTTTTTTGAGACAGAGTCTCGCCCTGTCGCCCAGGCTGGAGTGCAGTGGCTCGATCTTAGCTCATTGCAACCTCTGCCTCCCGGTTCAAGCGATTCTCCTGCCTCAGCCTCCCAAATAGCTGGGATTACAGGCATCCGCCGCCACACCTGGCTAATTTTTTGTATTTTTAGTAGAGACGGGGTTTCACCGTGTTGGCCAGGTTGGTCTCGAACTCCTGACCTCAGGTGATCTGCCCACCTTGGCCTCCCACAGTGTTGGGATTACAGGTGTGAGCCACCACGCCAGGCGCTGATGGGCACCTGTAATCCCAGCTACTGGGAATCTGAGGCAGGAGAATCGCTTGAATCCGGGAGGCGGAGGTTGCAGTGAGCCGAGATGGCGCCACTGCACTCCAGCCTGGGCGACAGAGCAAGACTCCGTCTAAAAAAAAAAAAAAAAAAAAAAAGTGGCTGGGCACAGTGGCACACACGCCTGTAATCCCAGCACTTTGGGAGGCCAAGGTGGGTGGATCACCTGAGGTCAGGAGTTCCCGACCAGCCTAATGTGGTGAAACCCCGTTTCTACTAAATACAAAAAAATTAGCTGGGCGTAGTGGCGCATACTTGTTCTCCGAGCTACTTGGGAGGCTGAGACAGGAGAATCACTTGTACCTGGGAGGTCGAGGTTGCGGTGAGCCAAGATCGAGCCATTGCACTCCAGCCTGGGCAACAAGAGCAAAACTCTGTCTCAAGAAAAAAAATTTAACAGGCCACCTAATTGCGATAAAAAAAAAAAAAACCCTGAACCTGTTCAGATTCCCATTGAAAGGGTATGTGACATCGCCTTCTGCCACATTCTCGCCAGCCCTGGACATTGTTAGGCTTTTTAATGTTTGCGGTTCTGGTGGATGAGAAAATAATATTTAATCGTTGCTTTTTGCTTACTATTCCCGGATCACCTTGCAATTACACGTTTTTTCATACGTTTACTGCCTTTCGTTTTTCGTCTTGTCTGAGATGTCCGTGGCTACCCTTTAATGTCTTTATATTGGGTTATTTGCTCTTACTTTACTGATTTGCAGTTCTTTATATATTGTGTTGATTAGCCCTTTATCTATCAGATATATTTCAAGCCTTTTTTTTTCTTGTTTGCTTTTATTTATTTATTTTTTGAGATGGGGTCTCAGTCTGCCACCCCGGCTGGAGGGCAGTGGTGCGATCACAGCAGCCTCGACATCCCCGGGATCAAGCGATCCTCCCGTCTCAGCCTCCTGGGTAGCTGGGACTACAGGTGTGCACCACCACTCCAGGATAATTTTTGTGTTAATTTTTTTTTAATAGAGACAGGGGTTTCGCCATGTTGCCCAGGCTGGTCTCGACCTCCTGGGCTCAAGAGATCCACCCACCTTGGCTTCCAAAGTGCTGGGATTACAGGCATGAGCCAGCACACCCAGCCCTTGTTTTTTTTTTGCTCCCCCTTTCTTTCATTTTTTTTTTTTTTGATTAATCAAGTCCCATTTTTTTCTCCCCTTGGTTATTTGGATGTTATGTACATATGTAGCTTCTTTTCTAGTGATTACTTTTTTTTTTTTTTTTTTGAGACAATCTCACTCTGTCAGTCAGGCTGGAGTGCAGTGGCGCAGTCTCGGCTCACTGCAACCTCTGTCTCCCCGGCTCAAGCAATTCTCCTGCCTCAGCCTCCCCAGTAGCTGGGATTACAGGTGTGTGCCACCATGCCCGGCTAATTTTTGTATTTTTAGTAGAGACAGTGTTTCACAGTGTTGACCATGATGGTCTCAAACTCCTGACCTCAAGTGATCCACCCGCCTTGGCCTCCCAAACTGCTGGGATTACAGGTGTGAGCCACCACGCCTGGCCCCCTTTTTTTTTTTCTTTTTGAGACAAGGTCTCACTCTGTCACCCAGGTTGGAGGGCAGTAGCACAGTCACAGGTCACTGCAGCCTCTACTTGCTGGGCACAAGTAATCCTCCTGCCTCAGCATCCTGAGTAGCTGGGACCACAGGTGCACACCACTGCCCTGGCAAGACTTGCTTTCTAAACAGTTGTTGAATTCTTACATTTGTCAGTGGTGTATTGAACTCCTTCATGTCTAAAAATGTTTTTAGTCTAACCCCACAGTTGACAGTTGGGGTGTAGAATTTTAGGCTGGGAAATCATTTTTCCCTCAGAATTTCGAAGGCAGCACTTCATTGTCTTTTTTTTTTTTTTTTTTTTTTTTGAGACAGTCTTGCTCTGTCGCCCAGGCTGGAGTACAGGGGAGTGATCTTGGCTCACTGCAACCTCTTGGGTTCTAGCGATTCTCTTGCCTCAGCCTCCCGAGTAGCTGGGATTACAGGCGCTCACCACTATGCCCGGCTAATTTTTGTATTTTTAATAGAGATAGAGTTTCCTCACGTTGGCCAGGCTGGTCTCAAACTCTTGACTTCAAGTGATCCGCCTGCCTGGGCTTCCCAGAGTGCTGAGATTACAGGTGCGAGCCACCGTGCCCGGCCAGCACTTCATTGTCTTCTAGTTCCCCATGCTGTTGCTGAAGTCTGAAGCCATTCTGACTTCTGATTCTTTGAATGTGACCTATTTTTTTCTCTCTGACAGTTATTCTCTCAGTGATCTCTCGAAGATATCAGTCAACTATCTTCTGGATTGCATTGATGTTATTGAGAAGGCAGCCTGCAGTCTAAAAGTCATGGTTTTAAAGGTAATCAGCTTTTTTCCTCTGGCTGCTTTTAACATCTTGTGTCGGCTGGGGGCGGTGGCTCATGCTTGTAATCCCAGCACTTTGGGAGGCCGAGGCGGGCAGATCATTTGAGGTCAGGAGTTCCAGACCAGCCTGGCCAACATGGTGAAACACTGTCTCTACTAAAAATACAAAAATTAGCTGGGCATGGTGGCGGGCGCCTGTAATACCAGCTACTTGGGAGGCTGAGACAGGAGAATCGCTTGAATCCGGGAGGCAGAGGTTGCAGTGAGCAGAGATCACGCCACTGCACTCCGGCCTGGGCGACAAATCTCGTGTCTAGGTGTGGACCTATTTCTGTCTTCCCTGCTTAGGATTTATTGGGCTTCTTGAATTTGTGAATTTGTGTCTTTCTTCAGTTCTGGAAAGTTCTTAGGGAGTTATCTCTTAAAATGTTGCTGCTGTGGCCGGTCGTAGTGGCTCATGCCTGTAATCCCAGCACTTTGGGAGGCCGAGGTGGGTGGATCACCTGAGGTTGAGAGTTCGAGAACAGTCTTGCCAACATGATGAAACCCCATCTCTACTAAAAATACAAAAGAATTAGCTAGCTGTGATGGCACCCGCCTGTAGTCCCAGCTACTTGGGAGGCTGAGGCACGAGAAGTGCTTGAACCCGGGCAGCAGAGGTTGGCAGTGAGCTGAGATTGTGCCACGGCACTCCAGCCTAGGCGACAGAGTGTGACTCCATTTCAATTAAAAAAAAAAAAGAAAAATGTATATATATTGCTGCTGCTTCATTCTCTCTGTCTTCTCTCTCTGGTGTGACAATTGGATTTTTGTTAGACCTACTCATGCTACCTTCCATGTCTTCTATTTTTCAAGTTTTCTATTTTTTTGTGCCTCTGTGCTGCATTCTGGATACTTTTTTCCTTTCTTTTCTTTTCTCTCTCTTTCTTTCTTTCTTTTTTGAGATGGAGTTTTGCTCTTGTTGCCCAGGTTGGAGTGCAGTGGCACGATCTCGGCTCACTGCAACCTCTGCCTCCTGGGTTCAAGCGATTCTCCTGCCTCAGCCTCCCAAGTAGCTGGGATTACAGGTGCCTGCCACCATGCCCAGTTAATTTTCTGTATTTTTTAGTGGAGACAGGGTTTCACCGTGTTGGTCAGGTTGGCCTCAAACTCCTGACGTCAGGTGATCCACCCGCCTTGGCCTCCCAAAATGCTGGGATTACAGGCGTGTGAGCCACCACGCCCGGCCTGGATACTTTCTTTAGTTCCTCTGTACAATTTACCAACAGTCTCTCCAGCCATATCAAATCTGCCATTAAATCCATCAATTGAACTTTTTAAAATTTATTATTTATTATTATTATTATTTTTTTTTTTTGAGACGGAGTCTCACTCTACCGCCCAGGCTGGAGTGCAGTGGTGCGATCTCAGCTCACTGCAACTTCTGCCTCCTGTGTTCAAGCGATTCTCCTGCCTCAGCCTCCCAAGTAGCTGGGACTACAGGCGTGTGCCACCACGCCTGGCTAATTTTTGTATTTTTAGTAGAGATGGGGTTTCATCATGTTGCCCAGGCTGGTCTCGAACTTCTGACCTCAAGTGATCTGCCCACCTTGGCCTCCCAAAGTGCTGAGATTACAGGCATGAACCACCACGCCCGGCCTCATTTATTTAATTTTTGAGACAAGGTCTCACTGTGCCACCCAGGCTGGAGTACAGTGGCATAATCTTGGTTCACTGCAACCTCTGCCTCCCGGGTTCAAGTGATTCTCCCACCTCAGCCTCCCGAGTAGCTGAGATTACAGGTGTGTGCCACCACGCCTGAGTAATTTTTGTATTTTTATTTTATTTTATTTATTTATTTTTGAGATGAAGTTTCACTCTTGCCCAGGCTAGAGTACAATGGCACGATCTCGGCTCACCGCAACCTCTGCCTCCCGGGTTCAGGCGATTCTCCTGCCTCAGCCTCCCGAGTAGCTGGCATTACAGGCATGCGCCACCACGCCTGGCTAATTTTGTATTTTTAGTAGAGATGGGGTTTCTCCGTGTTGGTCAGGCTGGTCTCGAACTCTCGACCTCAGGTGATCCGCCCGCCTCGGCCTCCCAAAGTGCTGGAATTACAGGTGTGAGCCACTGTGCCAGGCATTTTTTTTTTTTTTTTTTGTATTTTGTATAGACGGGGTTTCACCATGTTGGCCAGACTGGTCTTGAACTCCTGACCTCAAGTGATTCGCCCGCCTTGGCCTCCCAAAGTGCTGGGATTACAGGCATGAGCCACCACACCTGGCATATATTGAACATTTAAATAGTTTGAAAACTGTGAAATCTGGCATATGTATATAAAGGTGCAGAAAACATTGATGTATGTTTTAAGAAATAACGATAAGGTGAACACACATTTAACCACTACTCAGGCCAGGCACCCCAGCCTCCACAGTCACCCCAATCATAATCCCTTTCTCCCGCTCTAGTGGGAACCACCGTCCTGGGGTTTCTGTTGCCAACATCCATGCTGCTCTTCATGCTCTCCTGCCTGTGTAGTCATCCCTACACAATATTGTTTAGTTTTGCCTGCTCTTGGAATTTATGTAAATGGAACCATATATAGTATGGATTTTCTGTCTGGTTTCTTTTGTTCAACATTATGCTTGTGAAATGCATTCATGTTTTTCAAGGCTGTAGTTCATTCTCATTGCTGTACAGTAGTATGTTGTTGCATATATTACAGTTTACTTACACTTTCTGGGCAGGTGGTTTGTTGCTAGTTGTTGGATATTGAGAACATCAGTGTACTTGCTTCCTGGGAATATTGCCTATGAATGCAGTTGCCGGATCATTTGGTATGCGTATCTTCAACTTTGTGATACTGTCAAGTGGTTTTCTAAGGTGGCTGTAGCACAAATTTGCTTCCCACCAGTAATGATTGAGAGTTCCTGTTGCTCTATATCCTTGCCAACTCTTATTGTTGTTAGTCTGTCTGAATTTGACCAATCTACTGGGTACATAGTGGTATCACTTTGCGCTTTAAAAATTGAGGTATAGGCCAGATGCAGTGGCTCACACCTGTAATCCCAGCACTCTTTGGGAGGCTGAGGCGGGAGGATCACTTGAGGTCAGGAGTTGGAAACCAGCCTGGTCAACATGGTGAAACCCTGTCTCTACTAACAATACAAAAATTAGCTGGGTGTGGTGATGCACACCTGTAATCCCAGCTACTCGGGAGGCTGAGGCATGAGAATTGCTTAAACCTGGGAGGCGAAGGTTGTAGTGAGCCGAGATTGCACCACTGCACTCCAGCCTGGGTGACAGAGTGAGACTCCGTCTCAAAAAAAAAAAAAAAAGTAGAAACGGAACAGAGGCTGCACCTGAGCTGCCCCCCACCTCCCTCTCCTAGCTCCTTGCTCTGGTGGGCTGCGTTCCAGCTATGCTGCTCTTGCCATCTTTATTTTAGAGGTAAGAAAACTGAGCCTCAGAGCAGTTTATTAACTTGCTCAAGGTCTCAGAGTGGTAGAGCCAGGATTTGAACTGGGTTCTTTGTCAAAGGCAATGTTAACCCCCTCACCATGTGAGAGACTCATTCTTTTGTGTTACAATAGAATTTTCTGTCGTAGACTGTCAGCTGTATGAGATCCAGGAATGTATCTGGCTTCTGTACCACATGGTAGGCACTCAAAAAATATGTGTTGAATGAATGATTGGATGAATGAATGAACCTGTTAGGAGGCAAATCTCTCTGCCTAACCTTTCCTGTCTCCCTGGGAGTAGCAATACAGCAAGCTGTAAGGGTTAACGGAAATAAGTTTATTCCATACTTTACAAGAACAGTTCTTTATAAATGAGAGCCACAATTGGTAATTTGTGGAAGAGAAAATAGGAGTGCAGTGCAAAAACAGGCAGAAATAGAAGGGAGTCTGGCCACCTGTGGGTCTTAGTGAGGCACATATGTAGAGCAAGGAGTCAGATGCTCAAAAGGAGGGGAGGGGGGCCCTGAAGATGAGCATCACCTCCTCAGTCTGTGTCGGGCCCATCTTGAATGCACAAATCTTGCATGTGTAAGTATCCATGCATATGTGGAAGTGTTTTATGGAGTCATAACGTGTCCAATTCTCCCACACTTTGCGGCTCACAGAGCACCGTATTGTGATTTCTTGTTTCCCAATGTAGGCGGAACACACCAGGAGCCCCAGCGCAACCCTCCTCCGCAATGTGCCTTCATGCAGGTCCCTGTCATCCAGCGAAGACGGCCCCAGTGGCCCTTCCAGCCTCTCAGATGGGGGCCTAGCCCACAACTTACAGGATAGTGTCAGGCACCGCATCCTCTACCTCTCAGAGCAGCTGAGAGTGGAGAAGGCCAGTCGGGATGGCAACACTACGAGCTACCTCAAGCTGGTATCCAAAGCAGACCGGCACCAGGTGCCGCACATCCGGCAGGCCTTTGAGAAGGTGAACCAGCGCGCCTCTGCCACCATCGCCCGGATCGAGCACAGGCTCCGCCAGTGTCACCAGCCGCTCCAGGAGCTGGAGGAAGGCTGCAGGCCCAAGGGCTTACTGCTGATGGCAGAAAGCGACCCAGCCAACTGTGAGCCACCCAGCGAGAAGGCCCTGCTTTCAGAGCTCCCCAAGCCAGGTGGGGAAGACGGGCCCGTCAACCTGCCTGATGCCAGCAGACCCTTCACCTTGGAGAGTCGCTTCCAGAGCTTACAGCAGGGGACGCGCTTAGAGACAGAGGATGTGGCCCAGCAACAAAACCTGCTGTTGCAGAAGGTAAAGGAAGAGCTGGAAGAAGCCAAGAGGTTCCACATCAGCCTCCAGGAGTCCTATCACAGCCTAAAGGAGAGGTCTCTGACTGACCTGCAGCTGTTGCTGGAGTCCCTTCAGGAGGAGAAGTGTAGGTAAGGCCTTGGCTTTGGGGACTGGAAGCAGAGGAGGAACCGCTCCCAGGAGCCACCTACGGGAGGGTGAAAGGAAGCCAGGACAGCAGCCTGGAGAGCCAGGGTGAGGGGCCAGTTGGAAGAGCAGGTCCATGCTTCTCTTAGCGACTGGGCCCTGCAGTGGGGCGAGCCAGCCCTCTCCCTGCAGTCCCACACCTGCCTTGACCCTTGCTGGCGAAAATGCTCCAGCTTGGCCACCCCTGCCAGGTGGTTGCAGCAGCACAGCGGCTGGCCCTGACCCTGTGGTGGCAGGAGACAACATGGGGGTGGCAAGAGTCCGGTAGACACGTGGCACTAGTTAGGGAGATGGCGTCCTTTGGTCCCAGTTGGCTGGGAAGGTGGGAGTCAGGACCGGAGTCGCCTCGCCAGCTCTGGTCTCTTCACACGTGCTCCTAGCTGAGCTGGGGCACAGGTTGGGTCTCAGATACTTATTTCAAAAACGACCGCCTTCTGGTGAATGCTTTCTCTGCACCGTGCAGTAGCTCGATTTTGTTTTTCTTTTTTTTTCTTTTGAGATGGAGTCTCACTCTGTCGCCAGGCTGGAGTGCAGTGGCACGATCTCGGCCCACTGCAACCTTCACCTCCCGGGTTCAAGCGATTCTCCTGCCTCAGGCCCCCGAGTAGCTGGGACTACAGGCGTGCACCAGCACATCCGGCTATTTTTTGTATTTTTAGTACAGGCGGGGTTTCACCATGTTGACCAGGATGGTCTCAATCTATTGACCTCGTGATCCGCCTGCCTCAGCCTCCCAAAGTGCCGGGATTACAGGTGTGAGCCACCTCACCCTGCCCTAGCTCGATTTTCTTTCCCTCTAAGATAAGGCTAGGGCCTACCAATTGGAAAAAAAAAAAAAAAAGAAGGCAAACCCAATCTCTCAATGGATTCTCTCCATTCCTACTGGGACCGTTCTCTGGGTTTCCATGGGCCCTCAGGGGGTGCCACATTCTGTCCCCCTCGCTGCAGTCTGTGGCTAATTAACGCCAGTCCCTCCAGCGTCCTGGCTAGGGAGGCAGTGATTCCCTTAGGTGAGCCAAGATTCTCAGCATTAGCATGAAAAGAAGAACTCCTCAGTCCTTTTAGTGCCTGATGCAGGGGAAGAGGCGTGTGGGAATCATCCTCTTTAGTTTCCCCAGGGAAATCTTGCCAGCGTTTACATGGCCTAAGAATCTGTTAAGGGACAATCAAAGAATATTACAGGGCAACCACTATCAATGAGATGACTAGTCAGAGTCACAGGCGTCTCTAGGACATTATTTTCATAGGACATGGCAACAAAATCTAAAATCTTGGGAGCATCAAAGACCCTTTTGTCAAAATCACACTTACCCGGTCAGCTTTCTATTAAGCAACAGCAGAGCTTGGTGGCAGTTACAAACTTCCCCGTATGTTTCCAAGCCATAGAGGCCAATGAGAATGCTGTGCTCAGGTAAACTCTTAACCCCTCTCAAATCTGAGTCTTTCACCCCCTCTTGATACGGGGGTGACTACCAGGGAGCAGGGCAATACCTCTGTCTCTCCCCCTCTCAGACTTTTGCTGCAAATTCTAGAAGCCTGCACTTCTGACCCAGTAACCCCCATTGGACTGTGACATGGGATTTCTGGTTGTTTGCTGCAGCAGCGAGCCTACCCTTACTAATGTTCATCGTGAGCAGAAAAGCAGGTCTGCAGGGCCCAAACTTACTAGGAGGAGAAAGGGCTGATGATGATTTTTCACTGTTGTCACGGGCTCGTAACTGAGCTGGGGCACCAGGTTAAGCAGCATTGTTCTTTGGCCCTCAGACGCCTACTTTATGGTTGGGGAAGCAGAGTCTCACAGAGGCACAAGCAGGCTACATGGCTGCTAGGTGCGGACCTGAGAGCATTTCACCACACCCTGGCTGTGTGGCTAAGTTAGATGCAGGGGACACAGGAATTCATGGCATTTTAAAAACATATACTTCCGTAAAATCTTCTTCAAAACTTTTACATGAGCTGGACACAGAAGTGTTTCAACCAGCCAGGCTCCCTGTGACTGTTGCGTCCCCTCTGGTGCATCAGAAACTGAGAATCCATACTGCAAGTCCTGTGCCGTTTATCACAGTTAAATCCGTTTGCTTTCAAGAGAGTTGTTGTGGTTTTTATCATTATGGTTTCTTTTTAATTTGGTCTTGGCATGTCTCTACTGAGAGTGGCCATAGCCGAGATACCCAGTTTCTAGGAGATCCCTGACCCGTGGGAAAGTTAGGTTCGGATGTGTGTGTCAGGGGAGCCGCAATGAGGAGGCACACGAAAATGCATGAAACAGCAGAAATGGGCTGGGTGTGGGGGCTCACGCCTGTAATCCTAGCACTTTGGGAGGTTGAGGAGGGCAGATTGCTTGAGCTCAGGAGTTTGAGACCAGCCTGGGCAACATAGTGAGACCTGTTATCTACAAAAAAAAAATCAAAAAATTAGCTGGGCGTGATGGCGCGTGCCTGTAGTCACAGCTACTCAGGAGGCTGAGCGGGAGCGGGGATCCCTTGAGCCTGGGAGGTTGAGGCTGCAGTGAGTCATGATTGCATCACTGCACTCCATTCTGGGTGACAGAGCGAGACCCTGTGTCAAAAAAACAAACAAACAAACCAAAAAAAAAAAAAAAAAACGGAAAAAAGAAATGTATGACTCGGATCGAAGAGACGTTAGGTGTGCTGATGGGAGGCAGAGGGGAAGTCTGGAGGCAGCAGGGAGCTGATTGAGCTCATCAGCTGTGCAAGAGCGAAGCCCAGAACGGAAGGGCGGGGAAGCTTCCGGGGCTGTGCCTGTATTAAGGTCACAGGGTGTGAAGTGATCCCACAGGCTTTCCTGCGGGGGTTGTGGATTGGCTGGTTTAAAGAAAACATGCACAAAGGAGGAAACTGATTTACATGACTCTGGGGTTGAGCATTAGGTCTTATCGTGGTCAGCAGCCGTGGGATGTGTTGGGTTTTGGGTCAGTGAGGCGAGGACCACGTGGGCTATATCGCAAACAATCACATGACAGGGAGGGAGGGGTGTTATCTAGGGCAAAGGTGACAGGGTACAACTGCTAAAGTTGGATGCTGAGGCAGCAACTGTCTTAAACGCATTTATGACAAGGGCTTACTTAAAAAAATTGATGTAGAATTCACATAATTTCACACAATGTGAAATTAACCATTTGGAAGCATGTAATTCAGTGCATTAAGTACATCTGCAGTGTGGTTCAACCATCACCTCTGTCCAGTTGTCTAACATTCTCATCACCCCAGAAGGAGACCTCCAGACTCACTACGCGGTCACTCCTAGCCTCGGCTCCAGGCGTTCCCTAATCTGCTTTCTGTCTCCGTGGGTTTGCCTCTTCTGGACTTTTCATATAAATGAGACCATACAATATGTGGGCTTTTGTGTCTAGCTTCTTTCACTGTTTTCAAGGTTCACTAATGTTGTAGCACGTATCAGTACGTCATTCCCTTGACAGCGGACTAATATTCCAGTGCATGGGTAGACCACATTTTGTTTATCTGTCCATCAGTGGATGGAGATTTGAGTTGTTTCCACCTTTTGGCTATTGTGAGAAGCCCTGTCCTGAACACTCACATACATGCCATTTGTTTGAACACCAGTTTTCAATTCTTTGGGGTCTATAATCAGGAGTAGAATTGCTGGACCCTGTGGTGACTCCAGGTGTAACGTTTAGAGGAGTCTTCCCACAGCAGCCGCGCCGCTCCATCTTCCCACCAGCAATGCAGAAGGCTTCCAGTTGCCTCATATCCTTGCCAACATTTGTTGTTATCCTTTTTTTTTCTAACAGATGTGACTGTGAAGTGGTATCTCATTATGAGGGCTGGCTTTCTTTTTTATTTTTCCTGAGTCTTTGGATAGGCAACAGTTCTTTCTTTCTTTCTTTTTTCTTTTTCTTTCTCTCTCTCTTTCTTTCCATCTCTCTCTTTCTTTCTTTTTCTTCAGGGACTCTGTTGCCCAGGCTGCATGCAATCATAGTTCACTACAGCCTTGAACTCCTGGGCTCAGGCGATCTTCCTGCCTCAGCCTCCCGAGTAGCTGGGAGTAAAAAGCATGTGCCACCATGCCTGGCTAACTTTTTAAAAATTATTATTATTTGTAGAGATGGGATCTTGCTACGTTGCCCAGGCTGGTCTTGAACACCTGGCCACAGCCTCCCCAAGTACTGGGGTTACAGATGTGAGCCACTGTGCCTGGACAGTTCTTACTTTTTAATGCATTTTTTAATTGATTGTGGTAAAAAAAAAAAACACCCCACAATATATTCTTTTTGATTCTGCAAAGTGCAGGGTCTCTATCACAGCAACAATTAGACTCAGGAGGCTTGGGGCTGGGCTAGTGGCCCTGGGGTCTGCTCCTTCATGAGGTCTGGGTTTGTGGGTCCTTGCAGAGGACATTCCTGGGTCCTGGAAGGACTGTGACTGCTTCCGCTGGAGTTGCTTGAGGCCCCTGGTAACTCTCCCCTCTGTGTGCTGAGGAGAAGCACGGGCGTCGCGAACTTGATGATTCTGGATGGAAGGGTCTTTGCCAAGCTTCTCTTTCTTTCTTGTGGAAATAGGAGGAGCTTCAGATCTCCAAGAAGATGCACAGTGAGCGGCCTGTCTCCTCAGCACAAGCCAGTCTCCTGGGGGACCAGAAGGCCCCGGTCCCTCAGTTTCTCCGTGGGTCAGGAGGAAAGAAGGCTTGAGAAACTCAGAAAATGTTCATTGGTAGAAGAGATGGCACCCAAGGAAGGCATGGGGAGCCTTCAAGTAAAAGTCTCGACTGGCCGGGTCTCATCTGGGCACCTTGCATGGAGAGTTGCAGGAGACCCCCTCTAGCCTCCTAATGAGCCAGGGGGCTCTGGGAGGGTCTTGGGGGTCCTTCCCCCTCTCTTACAGGATGCACAGCTGACTTCTGCTTGATGGTGAAAGGCAGTCAGGTTTCAGGCTTGGCCCCGTAGACAGGGCATGGACAAGTCCTGGAGTTGGGGGTGTGGTGCCAGCAAAACCGTCTTTACTCTCTGGGGTCCACAGCCAGTCCCAGCCTGCCCAGCCCCACCCTCCTCCTTCACCTTTGTAGCCCTAGTGGTCAATGCCTGGGGTAGATGGGTTGCTGGGACATCTTTGTTCTTTGTTGGATGAGTAAAATGGTCCTAGGAGAAAACCCGACTGTGAGGAGCACATTGCTTCTTTTTTTTTTCTTTTTTATGAGATGGAGTCTCACTCTGTCCCCCAGGCTGGAGTGCAGTGGCACGATCTCGGCTCACTGCAACCTCCGCCTCCCCGGTTCAAGCGATTCTCCTGCCTCAGCCTCCCGAGTAGCTGGGATTACAGGCACCCACCAGCATGCCTGGCTACTTTTTGTATTTTTCAGTAGAGATGGGGTTTCGCCATGTTGACCAGGGGTCTCGACCTCCTGACCTGAAGTGATCCACCCGCCTCGGCCTCTCAAAGTGCTGGGGTTACAGGTGTGAGCCACCACACCTGGCTGGAGGACATTGCTTCTTACCCATTTCTAGTTCCCTAGACCTCCCTTGGCATCAACTCATTGAAGGCTCCACTTGGTGACAAGGAACCGGCTTATTTGGAAACAGGGTCGTTGCGGACGTGATGAGTTAGATTTGGATGAGGTCATTCTGCAGAGGGGTGGGCCCTAATGCAATGTGACCTGTGTCCTGACGGAAAGGGGAGACGGAGATATGGACACACCCAGAGGGAGAGCGCCGTGTGGAGACAGAGGCTGAGGCCGACCTGCCGTGGCAGAAGCCAAGGAAGCCCGCAGATGGGCAGCAGAGCAGAAGCTGGGACAGAGGCCCCGAGCGGAGGTGCCTTCTCGGTCCTCGGCAGGAGCCCACCCCGCCTGCGCCTTCCTCTCGGACTGCTGGACCCCCCCAGCCAGGAGAGAGGCCATCTCTGCTGGGAAAGCCACTCAAAGTTTGTAACGCTTTGTGACTGCAGCCACAGGAAACTCCCACACTCAGCTTGTCCTTTAGGCTCTGCTCTGATGTCCTCTCCTCAAAGGGACTTCCCAGGCTACCACGTTCAAATGGCCTCTTCTTTTATCCTTTTGGAAGCGGGGTTTTTTGAAGTAAAGTTTTTTGTTTTTTGTTTTTTTAGATGGAGTTTTGCTCTTGTTGCCCAGACTGGAGTGCAATGGCGCAATCTCGGCTCACCGCAACCTCCGCCTCCTGAGTTCAAGCGATTCTCCTGCGTCAGCCTCCCGAGTAGCTGGGATTAGAGGCATGCACCGCCACGCCTGGCTAATTTTGTGTTTTTAGTAGAGACGGGGTTTCTCCATGTTGGTCAGGCTGGTCTCGAACTCCTGTCCTCAGGTGATCCACCTGCCTCAGCCTCCCAAAGTGCTGGGATTACAGGAGTGAGCCACCACGCCTGGCCTTTTTGAGGTAAATTTTATACAGTGAAATTGCATTTAAGTTTAGGCATACAGTTTAACGAGTTTTGACAAAGGTTTACACCTGGGCAACTAAAATCCCAATAAAGAGCTTTGCCACCACCCCAGAAAGTACCCTCAACGCCCTCTTCCAGTGAATGCCCGTCTCCCATAATTGGCCACTATTCTGGTTTCTGTCACTCTAGCTTCGTCTCCTCTTGAACTTCATGTAAGTGGAATCGCACGGCACGCAGTGCTTTGCGTCTGGCTGCTTTCGCTCCGTGGAATTGTTTTGAGATCCACCCAAGCTGTGTGAGTGAGTAGCTCATGGCTTCGTATTGCTTGGCAGCCTTCCATTGCATGGAGACGCCGCAGGTTGCTTATGCCCTGGTCCGCTGCCAGTTGGGGCGACTGAATAAAGCTGCTATGAACGTTCTCGCACAAGTCTTTCTGTGAACATATGCTTTCATATATGGAATTGCTAGGTAACAGGGAAGTGTCATGTGTCTTAGTCCCACTTTCTGTTGCTGTAACAGAGTACCGCAGGCTGGGTAGTTTATAAAGAAAGGAAGTTCAATGTCAAGGCGCTGGCAGCTGGTGAGGACCTTTGTACTGCATCATCCTATGGCAGAAGGCAGAAGGGCAAGAGGGCGTGAGAGAGCGAGCGGGGGCCAAACTTTCATGATAACAATATTAATATTAATCGCCTCTTACCAGTCCCACCCCTTAACACCATCACATGGCCATTAAATTTCAACATGAGTTTGGGGGGGGGGACATGTACACCATAGCAGTATGCTTAACTTTTTAAGAAAGAGGAAGGCCAGGCGCGGTGGCTCACCCCTGTAATCCCAGCACTTTGGGAGGCTGAGGCGGGTGGATCACCTGAGATCGGGAGTTCGAGACCAGCCTGACCAACATGGAGTAAACCCTGTCTCTACTAAAAATACAAAATTAGCCAGGCGTGGTGGCACATGCCTCTAATCCCAGCTACTCGGGAGGCTGACGCAGGAGAATCGCTTGAACTCAGGAGGCGGAGGTTGTGGTGAGCCGAGATCGTGCCCTTGCACTCCAGCCTGGACAACGAGTGAAACTCCATCTCAAAAAAAAAAAAGAGGAACTGTTTTCCGACATGGCTATACCATTTTACAGTCCCGCTAGGAGTGTATAAGAGTTCCAGTTGCCAACGTTTGGCAAGATCAGTCTTTTAAATTTCAGCCTCTTAAGTTCAGCCACAGCTTGGTGAAATTAGACTCCAAGATTTCATCACCCTAGCCCATGTTCTCTCAACCTTGGCACTGTCGACATTTTGGACCAAATGATTCTCTGTTGTGCGGGTCTGTCCTGTACATTCTAGGATGATGAGCAGCATCCCTGGTCTCCACTTAACTTGGTGCCAGTGGTGCCGTGAATTAATTTCCTGATGCTGCCGTGACGAATTGCCCCCAACTTCATGGCTTAAAATAATAGAAAGTTATTCTCTCACAGTCCTGGACGCTAGAAGGCTGAAATCAGTTTCACTGGGCTGAAATCAGGCGAGGACACACTCTCATTGGAGGCTCTAGGGGACAAACTGATCTTTGCCTCTTCCAGTTTCTGGTGGCTGCCAAATTCCTTAATTTTGTGGCCACATCATTCCAGTTCTGAAGGCCAGCATCTTCAAACCTGTGTTCTGTCTTCACATGACATTCTCGTCTGTGCGTGTCTAATGTCCTTTTGCCTCTCTCTCATACGTGTGATTGCATTTAGGGCCACCAGGATAATCTAGGATAATCTTTGCATCTCAATACCCTTAAACTCACCACTTCTGGAAAGCCCCCTTTTTTGGTCATAGAAGGTAACATTCACAGTTTCCAAGGATTATGACATAGATATCTTTTGCGGGGGGGCTTTTTTTTTTTCTTTTTTAGACAGAGTCTCGCTCTGTTGCCCAGGCTGGAGTGCAGTGGCACGACCTTGGCTCACTGCAACCTCCGCCTCCTGGGTTCAAGCAATTCTCCTGCCTCAGCCTCCCAAGTAGCTGGGACTACAAGCACGTGCCACCACACCCAGCTAATTTTTTGTATTTTTAATAGAGACGGGGTTTCACCCTGTTGCCCAGGGTGGTCTTGAACTCCTGAGCTCAGGCAATCTGCCCACCACAGCCTCACAAAGTGCTGGGGTTACAGATGTGAGCCACCGTGCCCAGCCTGGGGGGCAATTTTAGCCTACCGTGCCCCACCTATTTGTAACAACCAGAAATGTCTCTCCAGAGGTTGCCAAATGTCCCTTGGGGGGGGCGGCAAATTGCCCCTGGTTGAGAACCACTATCCTAGTGAGAGGTGACAGCGTGCTGGCAGTCCTCACAGCCCTCGCTCGCTCTCGGCACCTCCTCTGTCTGGGCTACCATTTTGGTGGCACTTGAGGAGCCCTTCAGCCCACCGCTGCACTGTGGGAGCCCCTTTCTGGGCTGGCCAAGGCCGGAGCCCACTCCCTCAGCTTGCAGGGAGGTGTGGAGGGAGAGGCGCGAGCGGGAACCGGGCGGGAACCGGGGTTGCGTGCGGCGCTTGCGGGCCAGCTGGAGTTCCGGATGGGCGTGAGCTTGGCGGGCCCTGCACTCAGAGCAGCCGGCCGGCCCTGCCGGCCCCGGGCAATGAGGGACTTAGCACCCGGGCCAGCGGCTGCGGAGCGTGTACTGGGTTCCCCAGCAGTGCCAGCCCACCGGCGCTGTGCTCGATGATTTCTCGCCGGGCCTTAGCTGCCTTCCCGCGGGGCAGGCCTCGGGACTGCAGCCCGCCATGCCTGAGCCTTCCCCCGCCTCCGTGGGTTCCTGCGCAGCCCGAGCCTCCCCAACGAGCGCCGCCCCCTGCTCCACGGCGCCCAGTCCCATCGACTGCCCAAGGGCTGAGGAGTGCGAGCGCACGGCGCGGGACTGGCAGGCAGCTCCACCTGCAGCCCCGGTGCGGGATCCACTAGGTAAAGCCAGCTGGACTCCTGAGTCTGGTGAGGACGTGGAGAGTCTTTATATCTAGCTCAGGGATTGTAAACACACCAATCGGCACTCTGTATCTAGCTCAAGGTTTGTAAACACACCAATCAGCACCTTGTGTTTAGCTCAAGGTTTGTGAGTGCACCAATCGACACTCTGTAGCTAGCTGCTCTGGTGGGGCCTTGGAGAACCTTTATGTCTAGCTCAGGGTTTGTAAACACACCAATCGGCACCCTGTATTCAGCTCAAGGTTTGTGAGTGCACCAATCGACACTCTGTAGCTAGCTGCTCTGGTGGGGCCTTGGAGAACCTTTATGTCTAGCTCAGGGATTGTAAACACACCAAACGGCACTCTGTATCTAGCTCAAGGTTTGTAAACACACCAATCAGCACCCTGTGTTTAGCTGAAGGTTTGTGAGTGCACCAATCGACGCTCTGTAGCTAGCTGCTCTGATGGGGCCTTGGAGAACCTTTATGTCTAGCTCAGGGATTGTAAATACACCAATCGGCACTCTGTATCTAGCTCAAGGTTTGTAAACACACCAATCAGCACCCTGTGTTTAGCTCAAGGTTTGTGAGCACACCAATCGATACTCTGTATCTAGCTGCTCTGGTGGGGCCTTAGAGAACCTGTGTGTCGAAACTCTGTATCTAACTAATCTGATGGGGACATGGAGAACCTTTGTATCTAGCTCAGGGATTGTAAACGCACCAATCAGCGCCCTGTCAAAACAGGCCACTTGGCTCTACCAATCAGCAGGATGTGGGTGGGGCCAGATAAGAGAATAAAAGCAGGCTGCCCGAGCCAGCATTGGCAACCTGCTCCGGTCCCCTCCACACTGTGGAAGCTTTGTTCTTTCGCTCTTTGCAATAAATCTTGCTACTGCTCACTCTTTGGGTCCATGCTGCTTTTATGAGCTGTAACACTCACCGTGAAAATCTGCAGCTTCACTCCTGAGCCAGCGAGACTACGAGCCCACCAGGAGGAACGAACAATTCCAGACACCCTGCCTTAAGAGCTGTAACACTCACCGCGAAGGTCTGCAGCTTCACTGCTGAGCCAGCGAGACTACGAACCCACCAGAAGGAAGAAACTCCGAACACATCCGAACATCATGAAGGAACAAACTCCAGACGTTCCACCTTAAGAGCTGTAACACTGACCGCGAGGGTCCGCGGCTTCATTCTTGAAGTCAGTAAGACCAAGAACCCACCAATTCCGGACACACTAGCCCATGAAACCAGTGGGTGTGTGACCCTGTCTCTGATGATTAATGATGCTGAACCCCTTTCCATGTGCTTATCAGCCAATAAGTTTTTGGCTTGTTTTCAACTTGGAGTGTCTTTATTGTTGAGTTGTCAGAGCTGTTTATATACTCTGGACCAGTCTTTGTCACTCCCCTACTTTTTCCTTTCTCACAGCACTCACCGCCTAAACTGCTCTCCCTTGTGTAGGTATTCATTTGTGTTGTATTGTTCTCGTCAGAATATCAGCACATTCAGTTAGGCCACTGTGTCTGAGTGACTGCCCAAAGACATGTTGGCACATGATGGCTGTTCTGTGAGTACCTGTTTCATGGATCCGTCTGGATGCTTCCTTTCCTCCCTTCCCGAAGGGACCCAGCTCGCCCTCTGGGCTGCCTCCCTCCTCCATGTATGTCAGAACTCTATCTGCTGTGTGTCGGGAGCATCAGGGCAGGGTCAGGAGGGCTGATTCTGGATTTAGGCCTGGCCCAGCCTCCTCTCTGTCAGGTATTTACTGAATTACCTTGGACGAGGTGCTTCAAGGTTGCAGTCCTCAGTTTCCACATCTGTAACATGGAGGTAATAATGATCCCACTATTGTTGGAACTGTTGTGAGAATTAATTAATACTTGTGTGTAAGCCCCAAGTAGATGCTGATGGAACTGAATTTACAATTCCTTTCTGCTTCGTATCTGCAAACTAAGTCCTTGAAAGATTGTAAAGAAAAATTGGGCCAGATGTGGTGGCTTATGGCTGTAATCCCAGTGCTTTGGGAGGTCGAGGCAGGAGGATTGCTTGAGCCCAGGAGTTTGAGACCAGCTTGGGTAACAAAGTGAGACCATATCTCTGTAAAAAAATTTAAAAGTATTAACCGGACTTGGTGGCACATGCCTGTAGTCCCTGCTACATGGGAGGCTGAGACAGGAGGATCGCTTGAGCCCGAGAGGTTTCATCATGTTGGCCAGGCTGGTCTCCAACTCCTAATCTCAAATGATCCACCTGCCTTGGCCTCCCAAAGTGCTGTGATTACAGGCGTGAGCCACCACTCCCGGCCAATGACTCTTGATAAATTCATCAATGGAGCACCCTAGGTTGATGAGCTCAGGGATTTGGCCAAGATCTCGACCTGACCCTGCCTTCCTCTTCTTCCCCTGAGTCAGTGCCTCCTGGGTTTGTCATTCCTGCTGCCCTCTCCTCTCCACAGCATTACAGTGCCCACTACCCCTTACTCTGGTTGTCTGTCATTTTCTAGCAGCTTCTCTAGGACCGTCTCCACATATCTGATGGTCTTGTCCATCTCTCATTCATCAATTGCTGGTAGAGGTTCAGAGATAAGAAGCTACTCAAGTCAGAAAGCAGATTGGTGGTTGCCAGGGACTGGGGTGATGGGGAATGGGGAGTGACTGCTAAATAGTATTTTTTCGAGGGGGTGATGAAAATGTCTTGGAACAATTTTTTTTTTTTTTTTTTTTTTTGAGGCAGAGTCTCGCTCTGTCACCAGGCTGGAGTGCAGTGGCGTGATCTCGGCTCACTGCAACCTCTGCCTCCCAGGTTCAAGTGATTCTCCTGCCTCAGCGTCCCGAGTAGCTGGGACTACAGGCACGCACCACCACGCCCAGCTAATTTTTGTATTTTTAGTAGAGACGGGGTTTCACCATGTTGGCCAGGATGGTCTTGATCTCTTGACCTCCTGATCCGCCTGCCTTGGCCTCCCAAAGTGCTGGGATTACAGGCGTGACTGCAGCCGGCCAATGTCTTGGAACTATTAATAGCCATGGTGGTTGCACAACACCACATGTGCTAAATGCCACTGAATTGTTCACCTTAAAATAATTCATTTTATGTTACATGAAATTTACCTCAATAAAAATTGAATAAAAAAGAAGCTGCTCAGGTGCCGAGTAGGCAAAACTTTCACTCTTGCTTTGTATTTCTGGCTGTATCCACAAGTCGGCAGTCGTGAAATTTTCTTATAGCCTCCTGTCATATTGAAAACGCCCTGAAGTGAATATGCCAGGTCTCCATGCTTTTCTTTCCCTTCTGGACACCAGGTCCTTGGGGGCATCCAGACCCTAGCTCCTCTGTCCCAAGAGTGTTCTGGTATGTTTCGCTTTCAGACAAGGCTCGGAGATAACAGGCTATGGTTGGTTACTAGAGGCTTCAGTGTTGCTCTGTGACCTCTCAGCCCCAGGGATCCAGTCTCGGGCTGACTTTCCTCAAGGTATCTGCTTAGGCCTTTGTTGCAGGCTCGGGTCACGTTAACTTGAAGGCACAAGAACTTCCATTTTTTCCCCGACTTCTCCTCCATGTCAGAGCATCCTGCATCTTTGGATCTCTGAGGAGGTCTGACCTAAGGTCTGATCTGCTCTCTGAACTGGTTCCTCTCATCTCTATTGTGTTGAAGCAAAGCACAGACATTATATCAGTTCATCTGTAAATATTTCAGTGTGAACCTGAAATATGGATCATTTTGTTAACATAGCCTAAATCCCATACCAAAAATGTTTTAAAACAAGTCCACAATGTTAAATATGCAGTCACTGCCACCTTATTGCCTCACACATGCCATCATTCCTTTTTATTTCTGAAGGAATCTTTTTTTTTTTTTTTTTGAGACGGAGTCTCACCCTGTCGCCCAGGTTGGAGTACAATGGTGAGATCTCAGCTCACTGCACCTCTGCCTCCCAGGTTCAAGCGATTCCCCTGCCTCAGCCTCCTGAGTAGCTGGGATTACAGGCATGTGCCACCACGCTCGGCTAATTTTTGTATTTTTAGTAGAGACGGGGTTTCACCATGTTGGCCAGGCCGGTCTTGAACTCCTGACCTCGTGATCCGCCTGCCTCGGCCTCCCAAAGTGCTTTGGGAGCCACCACGCCCGGCCCTGAAGGATATTTTTTGCTGGACATAGAATTCTAAGTTGGCACTTAATTTTTGGAAATAATAAGCATTTTGAACAAATCATTCCCTTCTGACTTGCATGGTTTCTGTTGAAAAGGCAGCTGCCAGTCTTCTTGTTGCTCCTTGGATCACAGTTTTGTTTTCCTCAGGCTCCTTTTAAGATCTTTTGTTTTTCTTTGTTGTTTAGTGGTTTTGCTATGATGATGTTTAGGGTGATTTTCTTTCTCTCTTCTTTTTTGTGCAGCTGACTCTCCCCTTGGTGTGATCTTCTTTGCATTCATCCTGCTTGGGCTTCGCATTGCTACTTGGGTTTATGGCTCGATGTCTTTTGTCAATTTTGGACATTTTCAGCCATTATATTTTCAAATAGTGACTCTGCCCTAGTCTCTCATTTCTCCCCTTCTAAGGCCCCAGTTACATGTGTGTTCAACCTTTCCACTGTATCCCTACATCCTCTGGGTTCCTGTGTGAGCCGTCCTGGTGATTTTCCTCCCGCTTTGGCTTGTTTTGTTGGCTCTTCCCCCAGCTCCCCAGGGCCCCTTGCTTTGGCACATTTGCTCAGAGCGAGCTCATCCATCCTGGCCACATGCACCGATTGCACCCGGGCTATTGACCCCTCCTACAGCTGTTTCTCCATCTCAGACTTTTCCTCCAAGTTGCGGGCCATGATTAAGCTCTAGCTCAATTTGCCAAAAGCAAATTCTCAGAAATGATCAAGAATATACTCTCTCTGGCTGGGCCCAATGGCTCACGCCTGTAATCTCAGCACTTTGGGAGGCTGAGGCAGGCGGGTCACCTGAGGTCAGGAGTTGGAGACCAGCCTGGCCAACATGGTGAAACCCTGTCTCCACTAAAAGTACAAAAAATTAGCCCGGCATGATGGCGCATACCTGTAGTCCCAGCTACTCAGGAGGCCGAGGCAGGAAAATCACTTGAACCCGGGAGGCGGAGGTTGCAGCAAGCCAAGATCGTGCCACTGCACTCCAGCCTGGGCAAACAGAAGGAGACCCGTCTCAAAAAAAAAAAAAAAAAAAAAAAAAAAAAAAAAAAAAAAAAAACCACATTATTTTGAAAAAAACAATAAAGTTTAGAACACTTTGTGTTGGAGAGGGTGGTCTTAACACCTTTGGTCTGTCTTGAGGGTGTCTGGGTTGACTGGTCATCGTTCTTTCTTCATAAGAGCATTCTCCAGAGTTGTCCATTTGCCTCTGTGACTGTAGGAGGTGGAGAGAGAGGGGTCCTTGACCAAGGAAGAGAAGGGAGCGCGGCTGCCAGAGGGCCAGGAGATGGGGGCCAGAGAGAAGGGGAGACTGAGAGAATATCCTTATGAAAATATTGTTTACTAACATCTGAACAGACTCTTCAAGAATGCATTGAAGAATATCTTCATGTATCTTTACCAATACGTTGATGAAGATTGACTTCATATTCCCGAGGACAGTTAAAATCTTGAATGTTCTCACAGCTAGATCATTCATGTAAATGGAAAGACAGTAATGAGGAATCTATTTTCGGGGTGACCATCCTGCCGACCCACTCCCCCTCTCTGTGAGCAGTAGCCTAGTCCATGTTGTCCACCGACTCTCTTCTTAACAGGGACCTGGGGCAGAGACAAATGGAATATTCCTTGAAATGCTGCGAGGAACTGGCTTTTGACAAGTTGGCTTTCAACAAATGAGCTGTCAGCTTATTCAGTGCCCAGGGGATTTCTCCATGTGGGTGTTGGTCAAGTCCTTGGAGTGGGACCGAATAGAAGTCGTCACTGTTTTCCCCATCTCTGTCAGCACCACCGTTTAGACCTCCTGCACCTGAGGCCTGCCGCCACCCTCCTGGGCCTCCTGGGGCGGCAGCCCTGCCAGTCTATGGGTTCCATCACGCTCCGGTGCCTTCTCTCTTCTACGTAAGCGGTGGTGCCAGAGCCCCCTCACTGGCCCCCTGGCCTCTGTCCTTCTGGCCTGTTTTTTGTGGTGCCAAAAGGGGAACTTCATAGAAGTTTTTAAATTATGAAGTATTTCAAGCAAAGGGAAAATGTACAGGATAACATAATTAACAGCCCCAGCTTTCTGAAATCTTAACATTTGCCATATTCACTTCAAATCTTATTTTTTTAGGAAATAAAACTTTAAAATATTCAGTTGAAGCCCTCATTACCCCTTTCCAGCACCATCTCCCTTCCTTGCTATTCTGGCCTCGCTATACTGGCCTCGCCATTCTCATTTGGGTGCTTATCTTTTCCACGCATGGTTTTATACTTTTACTACTTATATAATTATATACACAACAGGTAGTGATTGTTTTCTTTTAGAGATGGGGTCTCACTCTGCTGCCCAGGCTGGAGTGCAGTGGCGTGATGGCAGCTCACTGCAGCCTCGAACTCCTGGACTCAAGAGGTCCTCCTGCCTCAGCCTCCAGAGTAGCTGAGACTACAGGCACATGCCACCACACCCGGATATTTAAAAATTATTTTTGTAGAGACAGGGTCTCACTGTGTTGTCCAGGCTGGTCTTGAATTCCTCCTGGCCTCAAACATTCCCCTTGCCTTGGCCTCCCAAAGCGCTGGGATTGCAGCTGTGAACCACTGCACCTGGCCTGCTTGTGGTTTTTTAACAGCTCTATTGAGATATAATTTACATATTATAAAATGCACCATTTTAACTACATTTCAATGGTTTTTAGTAAATGTACCGAGTTGCACAACTATTGCCATGATTCACTTTTCTCTTTTTGTTTAAATAACAGCTCTATTGAGATATAATTCACATCCCATAAAATTCACCAATTTAAAGTATACAATTCCCTGGTTTTTAGTATATTCACAGAGTTGTTCAACCATCACCACTATCTAATTCCACAATATTCTCTTTTTTTTTTTGAGACGGAGTCTCGCTCTGTCACCCAGGCTGGAGTGCAGTGGTGTGAACTCTGCTCACTGCAAGCTCTGCCTCCCGGGTTCACGCCATTCTCCTGCCTCAGCCTCCCGAGTAGCTGGGACTACAGGCATCCGCCACCATGCCTGGCTAATTTTTTTTGTATTTTTAGTAGAGATGGGGTTTCACCGTGTTAGCCAGGATGGTCTCGATCTCCTGACCTCGTGATCCGCCCGCCTCGGCCTCCCAAAGTGCTGGGATTACAGGCGTGAGCCACCGTGCCCGGTCCTACAATATTTTCACCAGCCCCAAAGCAACCCTGTACTCATTAGCAGCCACTGCCCATCCCCCATCCCCAGCCCCTGGCACCCACTAATCTGCTTTCTGTCTCTATGGATTTGCCTATTCTGGACATTTCGTAACTAATGGAATTGTACTGGAATCTGTGGTCTTTTGTGACTTTTCAATCCTTGTAGTCACCATGTTTCTATAGCGTAACTGCAGGCTAAACTGCAGGCTAGACTTCGTGCTCAACACTGGTCCTGGGGGATTTGCGGAACAGAAGAGCACACACAGATAGTTCACACTGTCATTTCTACAACTTCTAGTCTGTGGCTATTTTTGTAAAGCTGTTACAAAAGAGTAACTACATACAAAATATATATGAATATTGGTGTGCGTGTGGCTGGTGTATGTTTGGGGTGTTCCCAGGCAGACCTGGAGTGGGAGGCAGGCTTCCCCTAGAGCCTGGGGAGGGAGGAGGAAGGCAGAAGCTGAACCCAAATCTAGTCTAGGTCAGGACCGCTCGCTGTTGGCATGAGCTCTGGGCGAGATACTGAAGGAATCTTACTTTCTCTTTTGCTCCCAAGGCAGGCATTGATGGAAGAACAGGTGAATGGTCGCCTGCAGGGACAGCTGAATGGGATTTACAACCTCAAACACAATCTGGCCTGCAGCGAAGAGAGAATGGCCTATCTATCCTATGAGAGGGCCAAGGAAATATGGGTGAGAACCTCCTGGGGGAGCCTTGTGAGAAGACTGGAGGGATGAGCGAATCTATTCTGATACCCCCAAACCAAAGCAAGACACGGGTCCTCGAGCTGCTCCCTCCTGAGGGTTCAATGGCCACACACGTTTGTTTCAGAGCTAGCAGCAGCTGATCTTTACACTCACGCTCCGCTTCCCACCATCTGGCTTAGCTGCTTTTGCCACTCTGGTGCTGCAGTGCTCACCCGTGAGCCTCTGATTCGGGAGATCTGGGGTGGAGCTGCTTCTGCTGCGGCTGCAGGTGTAGGGAGCGCCCTCTCAGAACCCCTCCTTAGACCTGGCTTCCCTCTCCTCACTTTTCCATTCCCATAGTGCCCACCCCCGTCCCTGGGTAGCTGTGTCTTGACCAGGTCCTCAGCTTCGGGAGACAGTGGATGGGAGAGTGCAGCTGGGTCAGATGAAGCTTTCCCTGTTGCTGGAGAGCCTGCGCCCTCCCCTCTGCCCTGAATGTGCTCTAGGCTCTCTGCTTCCCTCCTCGAATACCCACTCCACAGTGCTTTCTGCTCACCCCTAAGAACTCAATAAACGACCACAGCTCTGTGCTGACTTCTGGTGCGTGCATTTTCGTCTCCTGCAGGAGATCATGGAGACCTTCAAGAGCCGAATATCCAAGCTGGAGATGCTACAGCAAGTCACCCAACTGGAGGCAGCGGAGCACCTCCAAGGCCGTCCCCCGCAGATGTTGTTCAAGTTCGTGAGTCTGCTCCTCTCACTGGCAACCGTCCTCTTGGTCTTTGTCTCCACCTTGTGTGCCTGCCCCTCGTCACTGATCAGCTCACGCCTGTGCACTTGCACCATGCTGATGCTGATCGGGCTTGGGGTCCTGGCCTGGCAGAGGTGGCGTGCCATCCCTGCCACAGACTGGCAGGAATGGGTCCTCTCCAGGTGTAGACTGTACTCCAAGGACTCTGGGCCTCCAGCAGATGGACCTTAAGGGGCCAGGAGGGCCACCTGCCTTAGCTTGCTAGCTCCCTCCCTCCTCCTGGGTGTTGAGGGCATCCAGCAAGCCCTCCCCAGACAGCCCCTCCACAGCTCTTGCTTGCCGATTATGTAACCACCAGCCTGGTGAAATGGATATAGACGCCCACCTGCCTCACACTTCCGTTTTGCCAGGATCCTTTCACGCCATCGGTAGACATGAGGCTCGGGAAAACTTAAAGTCTATGAAGCGCTCTCTCCTCTTTATCCCCCTTGCACCCTCTCGAGACCCAGTGCCTACACACACAGAGGCTCAGGTGGTCCCACACTGCAGTGAAAGCCTCTGTGACTTTGTTGGTTTTGGCAAAGATAAATTACATTTATTTTACAGGGATGGAGAAGGAGTGGGAAAGGAGAGGTGGCCAAAGCCCCGGTGGGCGGGATGGGTAGGAGGCAGACCTCATGCAGGCGATACCGAGGACACAGATGAGACCTCCGTTTTGGAGGCGCTGGAGAGTTCAGAGCCATCGTCAACCTTCTTCCCGAAAAGCTGCAAGATGCAGTTTCGAAACTGGAAGGACAGAAAGTGTTATTGAGCAGAGCAGGGAAGGGTGGAGCACTGTGCTGAATGTACGTGCCCGAGCCTTCCCTTCACCCATTCCGAATCCCATGGGGGGGTGGAGGAAGGCTTGGATTATTTCTCCTTCACACACGGGGATGTCATCTGACTTAGCAGTTGATGGTGACTACACTGGGTTGAAGTGTGTCCCCCAAAAGATGTGTTCAGGTTAAGATGAGGTCACACTGGAGCAGGGTGGGCCCTAATCGAATGACTGGTGTCCTGATAAGAAAAGGAACGCTTGGACACGGACACGCAGACAGAGGGAAGAAGACCACGTGAAGATGAAGGCAGAGACTGGGGCGACACACCTTGGAGTCAAGGAACGCCAAGGACTGCCGGCAGCCTTGCAGCTGCTTCTCCCTCTCGGCCTCCATAGGGAACCTTTCCATTTGCCAACACCCTGATTTCAGACTCAAGATTTCCAGAACCCTGAGAGAATCCATTTCTGTGGTTTGAAGCCACTGAGTTTGTGGTAGTTTGTGACGGCAGCCCCACGACACTCATCCACAGTGACAGCTAAGGGGCAGTGGTGACCTGTCCCCAGACTGTCTGGTGAGCAGCTCAGAGGAATGTTAATGAAAAGGCGTGTGGTTGTCATGTTTTTTCCAGTCCATGGATCTGGGGCAAGGTGAGGCCTAGGTAATGACAATCTAGCCCCTACCTCATCTCTCCAGCCAAGCGTCTTCCGGTACCAGGAGGGGTCTGTCTTTGCTGCTTCACCCCAAAGAGATCTGGGCCATATGAATGTCTCAAATCATGTCCTGTGTCATCACTGAAGTAACCACAATGCTTTGAGGACCCAGACCAAAGGCATTTTCTAAATATTTCAGGCCTACTCTTGACTAGCTCTAACTGCCTCTATCATCAAAACTCTCAAAAATAAAAAATATAATGGTTGAAATTAATAACATAAGAAACGGGACGAACAGCAGAATCAGCTCGGCTGAAGACCTGGGAGATAGGGCTGAGGAATCCATTCAGCAGCTGCTGCTTGAGCACCCACTGTGTGCCAGACTCTGTCCTGAGCAAAATTTGCTGTCTTCATGGAACTGCGTTCCAGAAAATTCTCTCAGAATGTGGCAGGACAGGATAATTATGTGGACAGGGTAAAAGCAAAGTTCGAGGCCTGGTGAGGTCCAGAAGTGCAGACATCTGTCTAGGAGGGGGAGTTCTGGAAAGGAGAATGGAAATAATCCAGTAAAGACAGTACTTGGCAAGATAGTTTGGGATTCCAGAAACCTAAAAAAGATCCTCATGAAAGTCAGGAAACGGGGGTCAGGGATAGAACTACACTCTGGGCATCAGTGTGCTACAACGAGTTCCCGGAAATCCACTGCAGGCCTGGTCCTACTTACTGTTTAAAAGTTACCAGAGAGAATGAACCCTTAATGAACTCTGCAGACTTGGCTTGTGTGAGTCAAAGCTGAGCCAAAGGGGCTGGAGCCATTGAGTGGCTCTAAGATGGAGGAGCAAGGAAGAGCCCAGTGGAAGGGATGGACTGGGCCTGGTGAAATGGGAGGCCTCTGCACACCTTTCTGGCCACCATCAAGTCACATCATAGCTGCGCTTTAATGAAGCCTGTAACCTACAGGAGGTGGGGGGATTTAGGTGTGTGAGCAGCTTGCTGCTGAGGCCCAATATGCCAGCTAAGGAGGCTGCCTCTGGGCAGGACCACAGCACGTCCTCCCTGAACTAACCCACGAACTCGTGAAAGCTCTTGAACTCTTGGTCAGTGTAGCCAAGGAGGGCCGGCTTTTGTTCTTATAGGAAGACAAATTCCAGAGGTTATGGCTTGAAAATGGAGAGATGAAGGTTGAGAAGGGTTGAGTCTGAACAGAAGAGGGGTACACCTAGGGTGGATATACCTAGGGCTCACCAACTCCTAGAGCGTCTGAACGCCAGGAGAGCCCCTGAACCTCCGCAGCCATAGTTCTAGGGCCACCGGAAGGGAAGAGCACACGGCACACAGACGCTTTGGGAAATTCCACCCTCAGGCCGAGACTATAAAGGATTCCAGAGGGCACACCTAAGCCTTCTGCTAAGGGCCAGCTGGAGCTCTGGCTGGGGCTGGGTCACATGCTGAGACTTTCCCGGTCATTTCCCTGGAGGGTCCCCCAGATGCTCCGCGGGCTTCTTATCAGAGACATGATTCCAGGTGGGGCCATCACTGCGCCCTTCTAGGGCACACGGTATTTTGAGTGGGATCTGCTGATGGTGTTGCTTACCTGCCGGTTCATAAAGACATAGATAACGGGGTTGTAGATAGTGGCACTTTTGGCAAAGAAGGCTGGCAGGGCAGCCATCAAAGGGTGGAAGGGGTAGCCAGGGTTGGCAGCAGCAAAGCATGCGAAGAAGGCATATGGTCCCCAGCAGAAGCAGAATGCCAGGACCATCACCACCACCATGCGCGTCACTTCCTTCTCTGCCTTCTGGGTGGATTCAGACTCCTTCTGCTGCTTTGCCACCTGAGGGAGACAGGGACAGTGAGCTGGGGGTTGGGGAGCAGCAAGAGGCAGGTGACCCAGGCATAGGGAGTTGTGGGGAGGAGGAGAGGAGCCCAGCAGCCATCTTCCAGCCCTGAGTGGAGCACAGCCCGCCCCAGGCAGACATGGTGGCCTCAGGCTGGCCCTGGGGGAGTTCTAGAATTGGAGGTGGCACGCAGCTAGGCGTGGGCTAAGATGACCCCAGAGCTGGATCTAACAAGCTCCTTTGCTTCACCTGATCCTTTAACAGACTGTCCTGTCCTGCGCTCAGACCTGAGCATGGAGGCCTGATTTGATTGATCACTGGGCGTGGAGAATGAGGGAGCTAACGAGATGGAGATGGCGGGGGAGGCAAAAGCAGCGGCTGGCGGGGTGTGCGATGGGAGTGTCAGAGCAATGCATACACTTCCCTCAGGCTTCCTAGGCCAGGTTGGCCACTCTGTGGGCTAAATCCTGCCCTGGACTCACGGTGAGGCAGCTGAGGGCAGCTGTGGTGGGGTGGCTCCTTCATGCCTGCTGGGAGGAAGGAGACGAATGGCCCCCAGGCAGAGGCACTGTGGGGGAGGCCACAGAGGCCAGCCACCGCCTGCCAGGGATGAGGGACTGACGGCAGACAGATGAGTGGGGATGAGAGAGGGAGTGTGAGGGCTGGAATGCAGGGACAGCTGATACAGCAGGGCTGGGGGCACATTCTGGAGCTGGGGCTCTACCATCCCAGACTAATACAGCTGAAGCCATGGTTGGGTACCTGTGGGGCCTTCACCCCAAGGTGGCGGGCTGAGGGGTCCTTTCACAGGCTCACAGACTCCTCTAGAGAGAGCTTGGCAGGCATGCCCATCCAATTGTGGGCACAGGCAGCTTCATATAGGAAAGCCAGCACCCTGAAAGGGTTCCCACTGCTAACAGAGAGAACCAGCCTGGCTCTCCTCCCTTGCTCTGACTTCCTGCAGGGCTCCCAGTGGTAACCTAGTCTAGGGGTGGGGGGCGACGGCTGTGGCCGGGATCAGCTTCCCAGGGCAGAGGGCCAGACATAGACGGTGGAGAGTGGGTCAGGGGGGCAAATGGCACACTCGGGTCCACTCCTTGGTCGGCCCCACAGCCTATGAAAGGGACAAGGGTACTCCGGTGGCAGCCTCATAAAAACACGCCTTGATTTGCAGGTGTCACTTGCTGATGTGGCTGCTCCACTGTACTCTGTGGGAAAGGCAGCCTTTCCACCCCGGGGAGAACTGTCCAGGGTTGGGGCAAGGCAGACCTCTGTTCCCTTAGTGGACTCCTCCAGGGAGGGAGGGGCAGTGCTTTCCCGTCTCACAGAGCTGAGGACAACGGGGCTGGAGCTGAACCTGCAGCCACTGGTACAGCCCCAAAGGAATCGCCTGATTCTCATCGCTGGATCTTAGTATTTTCTTATAGGGGTAAAATCCTCTTCTCTATGGATTTTTGAAAAACTAGTTTAGGAGTCTCAGTGGACTGATTTGAGGGCAGAGCAGCTTAGGGGCAGGAGCGGGGTGAGGCCAGGAGGAATCGGGGGGCTTACGGCTCGGATGGCCAGCCACACTTGGAGATAGCAGAGCACGATGATGCTGAGTGGGGTGATGCAGCAGGTGACCATGAGGACAATCATGTAAGACTGCACCCCGGGGTACGAGCTGCCGCTGAACACATCTGGGCCGCATGAAGTCTTCAGGCCATGGGGCCAGTACCTGGAGAGAAGGGCCGGCAGCCAGTCCTGATGCGGGGGGAAGGGGTGACCCAGGACCCCTGGCCCAGGCATGGTGCTAACTCGGGTGGGGTTTGTTTTTTTAAATTGAGGTGAAATTCATGTTGCAGGAGATTACCCAAATTGCAGTGATCAATTTGGTGGCAGTCACCCCCTCTGCTTCTAGAACATTTTCATCAACCCAAAACAAAACCGTTGGGTAGGATTTTGGTTAATCTTTGTCCATTTTTAGATGTCATGCCTTTCCTCTTTTTAAAATTGTGGTAAAATACACATAACATAAAATGTACCATTATAGGCCAGGCACAATGGCTCACGCCTATAGTCCCAGCAGATTTGGAGGCAGAGGCAGGAGGATTGCTTGAGCCCAGGAGTTCAAGACTAGCCTGGAACACATAGTGAGATCTTGTCTCTACAAAAAATAAAAAAAATTAGCCAGGTGAAGTGATGCACCTGTAGGCCCAGCTCCTCAGGAAGCTGAGGTAGGAGGATCACTTGAGCCCAGGAGGTTGAGGCTGCAATGAGCCATAATTACACCACTGCACTGTGCCAGCCTGAGTGAAAGAGTGAGACCCTGTCTCAAAAAAAAAAAAAATAAGTACCATTATGACCTTTGGTGCATTCACAATGCTGTGCAACCATCTCCACTATCTGCTTCCAGAACATTTTCATCTTCCCAATCACTCCCCTTCTTTACAAAGGGATTGTGAGGTTCTGTCTTGTCCTGACCTTCTGAGAACACCCATGAAGAGCTGAGTCTTTTATCTGAGGTCAGCTAGGCCGTGACTGAAATAAAGGGCCCTGCTCACTTGGTGGCCTGGAGGATTAAATGAGATAACTCGCGGGAGAGCCTCCACCAGGGTCAGCTTGCCACACATGTTTGATAACGGGCAGCTGTGTGGGGCATGGCGGCATGAGGAGGGCGGGAGACAGAGACAGGCTTCCACAAGGTTTGTTTCCTAAAATTGTGGAACGTTCTCAAGGAAAGAACATTCCCTCTCCAAACACCACGAGAACTTATTCACGAGCTTGTCGATAAAACAGTGAAATGCTGTCCCATCCAGTCCATCCCAATCAAACATTTGAGCCACTTGCTTGGCCTGGCCAGGACATGTGCTCTGTAGGCCCAGGTGGATCTATGACCCAAGCAGCCTCTGAAAGGTGGGGGGCGGGGTGGGGCAGCATGTGCAAGAAAGAGACCTGGAATGCAAACACGCTGTGCGTTCACTGACAGCTGTGCTGATGGCTTGAGCTCCGTGTGCGCCTGTGACCTGATCGTGCTTGGGACGAATATGTTTCCAGAGGTTCGGGGACTACAGAGCCATTTCTATGTTGCAGCCACATTCATACATTGATAGACATTGCACGCTCAGAGGGGCCCAGAGAAAGGAAGTGATTTGTCTTAAGGTCACAGAGTCTGAATGTGCCCACCCCATCTTGCGCCCTCGCACCCTTACCTGCTCCAGCCAAAGATGGGCGGGGCTGTCCACACAGCAGCCCAGACCCAGGAGAAGACAATGCCCACAATGGCCAGCTTGGCATCAAATCTCACGTTGCCAAAGGGCTTGCAGACCACCATCCATCTCTCCCAGGAAATGATGGCCAGGGACCAGAGACCTGTGATCCCTATGGGGAGAGCAGACAGATGAGGGCTTTGAGCGGAAGCAAAGGTGGGAAGCAAAGCTTCCCACTGTCCTGCTTAGACCCCAAACGTCTGCACACAGAATTCAGGGCTCCACGGACTGAGGTGGAAAAAACGACTTTCTTTCCACCAACCTCGAACAGACACTGGGCATTTCCTTCCATTATGAACGTGGCAGTATTAGCAGTACCCGTGACTCGGTCAGCAAGACAGATCACAGATGTTTTCCTGTCAATTCACAGAGGTGGCAGGCTGTTTAAATATCATTTATGTTCATCACTACTCTGAAATAACAGTGGTTGTCAGACGGGATCCTGTTATTTAATACCTTAATACTGAGTGGTGTCAGTAATACGTTTAATACACGCTTTTATTTTTATTTACTTTTTGAGACAGAATCTCACTCTGTTGCCCAGGCTGAGTGCAGTGGTGCCATCATAGCTCACTGCAGCCTTGACCTCCAGAGCTCAAGCGATCCTCCCGCCTGAGCCTCCTGAGTAGCTGGGACTACTGGTGTGCCACCACGCCCAGCTGTTTTCATTTGTTGTAGAGAAGAGGTCTCACTATGTTGCCCAGGCTGGTCTCAGACTCCTGGAGGCAAGCAGTCCTCTCACCTCAGCCTCCCAAAGTGCTGGGATTAGAGGCATGAGCCTGACCAATAAATGCTTTTAACTAAAGACTATGTTACTGATGAATGTTTAATACTTTGATAACTGTATTTCAATATAATTTGCTGCCTTTGTAATCCTATGGGTCTCATTTTATGCGTTTGCAAAAATTCTTCTGAGATGGGGTCCACAGGCTTCCCAGATGGCCAAGGGCATCCGTGGACCAAAACTGGTGGGGAAGTGCTGGCTGCTTGGCACCTGACTGACCCAAGAACAGACCATGAGCAGAGGCAAGGGTGAGCGGGAGACCATGGCAGAAACGGAGACAGACGTGGGCGGAGATGCAGGGGGGCACTCAGGAAGGGCCGTGTGACCGCCGAGGCCATGCCTGCTGCAGAGAGCACTCGGACCTGGGGATGGACCTTCTCTGCCTGACCTTCCCTTGGCTCCCCTTCTAGACTGTCGGGGTAGTGCCGGGACTTGGACAAGCACTCTCTCTGGTCTGGGCCATCGTGGGTACAATTTGAGGCAGTTAACAGGGGGTGAGGTTGGGGAGGCTGCTAAGAGTGGTGGGGAGGCAAGAGCAGGAGCTGCTGCTGCTGCTGGATGTGGGGTCTCCTCCTCCTGAAATAAAGTCCCAGCTCCTGGGCGTGACGTCTGAGGCCTCTGAGACCCGGGCCTGCCCACCTCGTGTCCGGCAGCCACGGCTGCTTGGTGGTACTCTACCCACTCGAACCACAAACTGCTCCCAGCCGCTCCTCCACCACCTGCCCCAGGCCCCTTCTTGTCTGAGAGGACTGATGATGGTACTGTGTGGTCGCCGTCTGGCTATAGGGCCCCCTCCTTAGCACAGAGCCTGGCACACTGGTACCTCTCGGCCACTGTCTCCTGACCTGAGCGGAATAGTGGCCCACAGAGATATTAGTGATGGGGATGGGGAGAGGATCTGGGAATTGTGTCTCCTCCGGGAAAAGCAGATGCTGGTGAGCTGAAAGAGCAGGCATCCCTAATTGCAGGGGAGTTCTGTCCAGGGTGCCCAGAGTCCCCGCCCCCCTACTGTTCTGGGGTTGTCTGGCTCTGTATCTGTCTCCTCCCACACCAGCCCCACAGCTCCAAACTGGCTGTCCCCGGGCAGAGCCTGACTCAAGAGTAGGAACTCAGGTTATGTTTGACTCAAGGGAGCTGAATTTAATGTGAGTGTTCAGATGGAAGCCTCCAGAACCCTTCAGTATATGGATGTGAGGCACAGATGTGGAGGGAGACAGGCCTACAGGAGCGGCTGGGCCCGGGTCATCATGAGGTGGCCGGAGGGGCTTGCAGGGTGAATGAGTGGTTTCCGCTGAGCCTGGGCCCTGACTGGCTTACCACACAGGGAGACGGTGTAGCCCTCCAGGACACACATAGGATGGCCCAGCACGAAGTAGCCATAGATCTGGTTCACAACACTGATAGTGCTGGCGATGACGGTCTCTGCTAGGTCAGCGATCGCCAGGTTCACCAGGATCCAGTTCAGCGGATGGCGCAGCTTCTTGAACTTCATAGTGGCCGCCAGCACAAGCCCATTTGTGAAGACGGATGCGATGACCACAAAGATCATCCAGACACTGGTGAGGTGGTACACCCATCTGGGAGCGATGTGGTAATTCGGGCCTTCGAAGGGGTCTGGGGGCAGGAGGCAGAGGAGAGAGAGGAGCTGGGCTGCAGCACCGCCTGTCTGTACCAGTGCTGATCCCACCTCTCCCCTCCCCCTCCTGCCCTCCTGCCCTCCTGCCTTTGCAGTTGGCTCTTTCCCTCCAGCTTTGTCCATCCTCAGACAGTCTCCCCTCCATCCTGTCCCTCAAGCCAGACACCATCACCTGCTGGTCACTGGCACTGGCACCTTGAACTTAACAGAACTCCTCATCGTCTCCTCCATCTGATTCCCCACTCCCAGTGTGCAGTCACCCCACTTCCCTGCTCCCCTCTTCCCTTTGCCCCAGCCCCACCTCCTACCTCCCAGAGTCCTCTGCCCTTCCATAGACAAACGCTTTCCTTGTGTAAAGCCCAGCTCATATGCATTTGCCTTCCAGAAGCCTTTCCAGATTCCCCAGCTGGTGGCAACTCACCCCCTTGAGGGGAAGACCACTACCCACCTCTGTCACCTTCTGTCACACATAGGAGTTACTGTTCATGATGATCTGAATGTATGTGCCCCCCATAAATTCCTGTGTTGAAATCCCAACCCCCAGGGTGATGGTATTAGGAGGTGGGGCCTTTGGCAGGTCATTTAGGTCATGTGTGCAGAGCGAGTGGGGCCCTCATGAATGGGATTAGTGCCCTTATAAAAGAGGTCTTAGAAGCTGGGCATGGTGGCTCACGCCTGTAGCCCCAGCTACTCAGGAGGCCAACGTGGGAGGATCACTTGAGCCTTTGGGAACAGCCCAAATTAGCTGGGAATGGTGGCTCATGCCTGTAATCCCAGCACTTTGGGAAGCTGAGGCAGGAGGGTTGCTTGAGTCCAGGAGTTCAAATCCAACCTGGGCAACATGGCATGCCCATGTAAAAAAAATTTTTTTTAAATTAAAACTTAAAAAAAAAAAAGAGTCCCTATAGTGCTCTCTAGCTCTCTTTCTACCATGCGAGGATACAATGAGTTGTTGGCAATCTGCAGTCAGGAAGAGGGTCCTCGCCAGAGCCCACCACATTAGCACCCTGACTTCCAGCCTCCAGAGCTGTGAGAAATAAATTTGTCATTTAAAAGCCACCCAATCTATGGTGATTTCTCTTTTATTCTTTTCTTTTCTTTTCCTTTCTTTTCTTTTCTTTTTTTTTTTTTTTTCAGACAAAGTCTTGCTCTGTCACCCAGGCTGGAGTGCACTGATGTGATCTCGGGTCACCGCAACCTCCTCCTCCTGGGTTCAAGCGATTCTCCTGCCTCAGCCTCCCGAGTAGTAGCTGGGATTTACAGGCACCCACCACCACATCCAGCTAATTTTTGTACTTTTAGTAGACATGAGGTTTCACCATGTTGACCAGGCTGGTCTCAAATTCCTGACCTCAAGAGATCCTTCTGCCTTGTCCTCCCAAAGTACTGGGACTGCAGGCGTGAGCCCCCGCGCACAGCCTGGTAATTTCTTATAGCAGCCAGTACTGAGACACAAGTACAAGTCTTGTCTTTCTCACCAGAGACTGTGACTCATTCATCCTTACAGAGCGTCCAGCATACAATAGATGCTCAGAAAATAAATGAATGAAGAAATTAATCAATGAATGTGTTATGAGTTGAATTCTGTCCCCACCCAAATTCATATGTTGGAGTCCTAACCCCAATACCTCAGAATGTGACCATTTTCGGAGATAGGGTCTTTACAGAAATGGTCAAGTTTAAATGAGGTCATTAGGGTGGGCCCTAATCCAATATGACTGGTGTCCTGATTATGATTATTATATATTTAGAGATACAGTCGGCTGGGAGCGGTGGCTCACGCTTGTAATCCCAGCACTTTGGGAGGCCGAGGGGGTGGATCACTTGAGGTCAGGAGTTCAAAACCAGCCTGGCCATGGTGAAACCCCGTCTCTACTAAAAATACAAAAAAAAATTAGCCAGGTGTGGTGGCGGGTGCCTGTAGTCCCAGCTACTCAGGAGGCTGAGGCGGGAGAATCACTTGAACCCAGGAGGCAGAGGTTGCAGTGAGCTGAGATCACGCCACTGCACTCCAGCCGGGGAGACAGAACAAGACTCCGTCTCAAAAAAAAAAAAAAAAAGCAAAAAATAGAGATAGAGTCTGGCTCTGGCACCCAGGCTGGAGTACAGTGGCACAATCATAGCTCACTGCAACGTGGAACTCCTGGGCTCAAGCGATCCTCCTGCCTCAGCCTCTTGAGTATCTGGGACTACAGCCGTGCATTACCACAACGGCAATTTTTTTATTTCTGTAGAGATGGGGTCTGGCTATGTTGCTTAGGCTGGTCTCGAACTCCTGACTTCAAGTGACCCTCCCGCCTTGGCCTCCCAAGTAGCTGGGACTACAGACAAATTATTTCTCCTTTTTATTCTGTAGGAGTTTGCTAGGGCTCTACACCTTTTGTGTTGGAAGGATCTTCGTCATAACATTGTTTTTGGCAGATTACTTGAAGGGATCGCAAGCCACAGACCTGCTGCCATATGAGGCCTCATGGAGAGTCCCAAGATTTATCAAGAGATTCTTTAGCTGTGTGTTAGAAAAGCCCAACTCAAGCTAGCTTAAGAAAAATGGGGATTTCCTGGCTACGGCCAGGAGAGACAGATAAATCTCACCCCTAGCACAGCTGGATCCCACAAGGCCTCTGCTGCCCTCTGTGCACGGGCCCCATTTGTTCCTAACACAGGGAGCTTCCAGAAACCCACAGACAATGTCTGCAATCCCAATACCTGGCACTGGCTCCCCAGGAACCCCCAGTATGAGCAGTAGGGACAGACCATTGACAATTGAAGACCTGCATGGCGTCAGTCTCCGTGCAGAAGGAAGCAGAGGGGAGCAATGGGGTTGCTGATGGACCTAAGAACAGAGAACCCCCAAACTGTCGGCAGCTCTTCCCTGGGAAGTACCTCGGGTGAACTGGGGAAGAGCAGCTGAGACTGGGAGGGTTTGGGACACTCTGGCCTGCAGGCAAGTGCAAGGGGCTGGAGCAATCTAGGTGCTACGACCTCTGAAAACAAGGCAGCCAGTGCCCTTCCCTGGCAACCCTTGCAGTCCAAATTGGGCAGTGCAGGGACAAGGGGGCAAAGGAGAGAACAGGTCCCAGCAGCAGTGGGGGAGGGGACAGGAGCTGCCACTAGTGTAACTAGAGCTGGTGTCATGGCCTACCCCTCCCTCCTGAAAGTTCTGGAACTGATTTCATGAAGCAACGAGCAAGAGAATCAAAGTCAACTCCCAGGCAAAGTGATTCGAGGAAATACAGGTAGATAGGGAAGGGGCGGGGGGTGGTGGCGCAGAGAAGCCAGACTTCTTCAAATACACCTTCTTTTCTAGATTTTAATTTGAAACTTTTAACTGTTTTATTACATAATTATAAAACAAAATTTAAGTGGCCGGGGGTGGTGGCTCACACCTGTAATCCCAGCACTTTGGGAAGCCGAGGTGGGCGGATGACTTGAGGTCAGCAGTTCGAGACCAGCCTGGCCAACATGGTGAAACCCCGTCTCTACTAAAACTAAAAAAAAATCAGCTGGGCGTGGTGGTGGGCACCTGTAGTCCCACCTCCTTGGGAGGCTGAGGCAGGAGAATAGCTTGAATCCAGGAGGCGGAGGTTGCAGTGAGCTGAGATCGCGCCACTGCACTCCAGCCTGGGCGACAGAGTAAGACTGTCTCGAAAAAGTAAAATAAAATAAAACAAAATAAAAATTTAAATTTACAGAGCAGTCTCTGAAAATCAGCAACAAAAGAAATGAAGCTAAATGCATATCCACTGAGTGGCATATCACTTAGAGAGGGACTATTCTAAGGGACTTGAAACACACTGGTTTACTACACAACCTAGTGGCATACACCCTCAGGGTAAGAAGACCTGTGAAGATGTTAAGGTTTTGGTCACCAATAGGTGAAGGCAGGGTAAGGTGTCCGAATGCCGTCATTTTCCATCCCCAGTGGTTTAATTGGTCTGGGCATTGAGTTTCAGTAGCTGCCAACACCCCAGAAAAGAGACACTCTCCTTGCCAAAACACACCAACAAATCCAACCTGCCTCTGGTCAGATCCTCAGACCAACTACTAATTTACAGAAAAATCATAATGAACAACATCAGAGGGGCCTGTTAGGCTACGTCACGAACGACTTGCTTTCTTCCACAAATAAATTGCAGGGAGATAGAAAGGGAACCTCTAGATTCAAAGGTAGTCAAAAGGCATATCAATCAATCTGAGTGTGTGGACCTTATTTGAGCCCTGATTCAAGCAGACTGAAAATACGTATGACATTTTTTGAACACTACTAGGATATTTGAAGCTATTCAGGAAATATTGTTACACTTGTCGGTGTGATGATGACTTGTGGTTATGTATTGAGAAGAGCCCTTTCCTCCTAGAGGAACATAGTAAAGATTTACAGAGGGAAGGGTGTGATGTCTTGGATTTGCTTCCAAGAATCAGGAAGAAAGGGTAGTGCAGGGGTTACAGATGAAATGAGATGAAACCGTGGAAGCTGAGTGATGGGTACCGGGGTTCATTACACTCTTCCCTCTACTTTAGTAGATGCTTGAAGTTTTGTGGAAAAAAAAAACCCACCCCAACATTTGAAAAGAGTGCATTGAAGCATCATGCATTGATGAAGTCTGGGGGCATCTAGGAAGAGACTGTTGCATTGCCACCAAGGAAATTCTGGGCACAGTCATATTGAAGTCAACTGCAAGATCCTCATCCGGTTTGGTCTGGGCACTCTGTCACTAATTGGCACTCGGTCCTGGCCAGCCCACAGCGGGATATTTATTGGCAACCAAGGAGCTGGCGTGGCTTCTGGAAACCACAGCCTGCACGATGTTGTTGTTTTTTGTTTTGTTTTGTTTTGAGACAGAGTCTCACTCTGTGGCCAGGCTGGAGCACAGTGGCGTGATCTCGGCTCACTGCAACCTCCACCTCCCGGGTTCAAGCGATTCTCCTGCCTCAGCCTCCTGAGTAGCTGGGACTACAGGCATGCGCCACCAAGCCCAGCTAATTTTTGCATTTTTAATAGAGATGGGGTTTCAGTATGTTGGCCAGGATGGTCTCTATCTGTTGACCTCGTCATCTGCCCGCCTCTGCCTCCCAAAGTGCTGGGATTACAGGCGTGAGCCACTGCGCCCGGCCTGCACGATGTTCTTGAAGGCACCAAAGGAATTTGGTTTGGAGGAGGGACCCGGGGAGAGGGCCAGTAGTGGGGCGGTCAGTGGCGTCCTCAGCTTCTGTGAGGGCCTGTGTGCAAAACTTTTGGATTGGGCAACTCCCAATGGCAGAACTCGGGCTGCCCTGATGAGAGCTTTCAGCTTTCTGTTGGGCTCCAGTGCTCTCTCCCAGGATGGCTCCAAATGGAAAGACGGCCCTGGGCACCAATGCAGCCTCTTCCCCCAGAGGTGTGCAGCCAAAAGCCATGTGTCCCCATCATGGAGTTCGACAAAATGACTGCTACAGCCTTTGCCGACCCTGAAGTTCTAGAAGTTTCTTGCTCTCTGCTGCTGTCTTCCCTACCCTCCCACCTCCCTTGGGTGTGTCAGTATGTTGCCTCCTTTTGGCTTCAAATGTAAAGACAGACCCAGCTCTTCCCCAGGAAGCTGAGGGACTCCGGGGAATGAGAGGTCACTCGCTAGCAGTGAACACACTCATCTACGGGCCACAAAGGAAGAGCACATAAACTCTGCCCCGGCCATGGATTCTCAAAGGGGCTGGGAAGCCTGTGTTGCTTGAGAATGCATATTCGATATTATGGTGTCGTTCTAGATTTGGAGAGGACCCCCCAGTTCATGTCATCAGAAAAGCTATGGGAGAAAGCCTTCTCTGCTGGTGGGGACGTGCGGAAGAGAGATTCCCTTGGGCGGGGCAGGTGGGTGGCCGATGGCCCCCAGTGCAGCCACCCAGCCTCCACGGGCCTGCTGGCTCACCTCTGGTGGAGTTGCTGTTGGTGTAGGTGAAGATGCTGGACTGGGTGCTGTCCTCATAGCTGTCCTGCGGATGGCGGCCTGCGAGCCTTTGGAGGCTCCACTGCTGGGCCATGGCTATGGAAAGCCCTGTCCCCGACGGCAGCCAGCCCTGGCGCATCACCTGAGGGTCACGGCGCTTTATACTGGCCTGTGGGATCAGCCTGGGCCTCTTCACCTTAAAAGCTCCCAAATCCTACACCATCTGATCTCTTAATTGGGCCTGGGACTTAGACCTCCTCCTCCCACCCCTTGCTTCCTTGCTCCTGAGGCGAGCCCCCGGGGGCGGCTCAGAGGGATTTGCTGGAAACCTGTAATCCCAGCTACTGGGAGGTCGAGGCAGGAGAATCGCTTGAATCCGGGAGGCGGAGGTTGCAGTGAGCTGAGACGGCGCCACGGAACTCTAGCCTGTGCAGCAGAGCAAGACTCCATCTAAAAAAAAGTGGCTGGGCACAGTGGCACATGCCTGTAATCCCAGCACTTTGGGAGGCCAAGGCGGGTAGATCACCTGAGGTCAGGAGCTCGTGACCAGCCTGACTAACATGGTGAAACCCCATTTCTACTAAATACAAAAAAATTAGCTGGGCGTAGTGGCGCATACTTGTTCTCCGAGCTACTTGGGAGGCTGAGACAGGAGAATCACTTGTACCTGGGAGGTCGAGGTTGCGGTGAGCCAAGATCGAGCCATTGCACTCCAGCCTGGGCAACAAGAGCAAAACTCTGTCTCAATAAAAAAAATTTAACAGGCCACCTAATTGCGATAAAAAAAAAAAAAACCCTGAACCTGTTCAGATTCCCATTGAAAGGGTATGTGACATCGCCTTCTGCCACATTCTCGCCAGCCCTGGACATTGTTAGGCTTTTTAATGTTTGCGGTTCTGGTGGATGAGAAAATAATATTTAATCGTTGCTTTTTGCTTACTATTCCCGGATCACCTTGCAATTACACGTTTTTTCATACGTTTACTGCCTTTCGTTTTTCGTCTTGTCTGAGATGTCCGTGGCTACCCTTTAATGTCTTTATATTGGGTTATTTGCTCTTACCTTACTGATTTGCAGTTCTTTATATATTGTGTTGATTAGCCCTTTATCTATCAGATATATTTCAAGCCTTTTTTTTTTTCTTGTTTGCTTTTATTTATTTATTTTTTGAGATGGGGTCTCAGTCTGCCACCCCGGCTGGAGGGCAGTGGTGCGATCACAGCAGCCTCGACATCCCCGGGATCAAGCGATCCTCCCGTCTCAGCCTCCTGGGTAGCTGGGACTACAGGTGTGCACCACCACTCCAGGATAATTTTTGTGTTAATTTTTTTTTAATAGAGACAGGGGTTTCGCCATGTTGCCCAGGCTGGTCTCGACCTCCTGGGCTCAAGAGATCCACCCACCTTGGCTTCCAAAGTGCTGGGATTACAGGCATGAGCCAGCACACCCAGCCCTTGTTTTTTTTTTGCTCCCCCTTTCTTTCATTTTTTTTTTTTTGATTAATCAAGTCCCATTTTTTTCTCCCCTTGGTTATTTGGATGTTATGTACATATGTAGCTTCTTTTCTAGTGATTACTTTTTTTTTTTTTTTTTTGAGACAATCTCACTCTGTCAGTCAGGCTGGAGTGCAGTGGCGCAGTCTCGGCTCACTGCAACCTCTGTCTCCCCGGCTCAAGCAATTCTCCTGCCTCAGCCTCCCCAGTAGCTGGGATTACAGGTGTGTGCCACCATGCCCGGCTAATTTTTGTATTTTTAGTAGAGACAGTGTTTCACAGTGTTGACCATGATGGTCTCAAACTCCTGACCTCAAGTGATCCACCCGCCTTGGCCTCCCAAACTGCTGGGATTACAGGTGTGAGCCACCACGCCCGGCCCCCTTTTTTTTTTTCTTTTTGAGACAAGGTCTCACTCTGTCACCCAGGTTGGAGGGCAGTAGCACAGTCACAGGTCACTGCAGCCTCTACTTGCTGGGCACAAGTAATCCTCCTGCCTCAGCATCCTGAGTAGCTGGGACCACAGGTGCACACCACTGCCCTGGCAAGACTTGCTTTCTAAACAGTTGTTGAATTCTTACATTTGTCAGTGGTGTATTGAACTCCTTCATGTCTAAAAATGTTTTTAGTCTAACCCCACAGTTGACAGTTGGGGTGTAGAATTTTAGGCTGGGAAATCATTTTTCCCTCAGAATTTCGAAGGCAGCACTTCATTGTCTTTTTTTTTTTTTTTTTTTTTTTTGAGACAGTCTTGCTCTGTCGCCCAGGCTGGAGTACAGGGGAGTGATCTTGGCTCACTGCAACCTCTTGGGTTCTAGCGATTCTCTTGCCTCAGCCTCCCGAGTAGCTGGGATTACAGGCGCTCACCACTATGCCCGGCTAATTTTTGTATTTTTAATAGAGATAGAGTTTCCTCACGTTGGCCAGGCTGGTCTCAAACTCTTGACTTCAAGTGATCCGCCTGCCTGGGCTTCCCAGAGTGCTGAGATTACAGGTGCGAGCCACCGTGCCCGGCCAGCACTTCATTGTCTTCTAGTTCCCCATGCTGTTGCTGAAGTCTGAAGCCATTCTGACTTCTGATTCTTTGAATGTGACCTATTTTTTTCTCTCTGACAGTTATTCTCTCAGTGATCTCTCGAAGATATCAGTCAACTATCTTCTGGATTGCATTGATGTTATTGAGAAGGCAGCCTGCAGTCTAAAAGTCATGGTTTTAAAGGTAATCAGCTTTTTTCCTCTGGCTGCTTTTAACATCTTGTGTCGGCTGGGGGCGGTGGCTCATGCTTGTAATCCCAGCACTTTGGGAGGCCGAGGCGGGCAGATCATTTGAGGTCAGGAGTTCCAGACCAGCCTGGCCAACATGGTGAAACACTGTCTCTACTAAAAATACAAAAATTAGCTGGGCATGGTGGCGGGCGCCTGTAATACCAGCTACTTGGGAGGCTGAGACAGGAGAATCGCTTGAATCCGGGAGGCAGAGGTTGCAGTGAGCAGAGATCACGCCACTGCACTCCGGCCTGGGCGACAAATCTCGTGTCTAGGTGTGGACCTATTTCTGTCTTCCCTGCTTAGGATTTATTGGGCTTCTTGAATTTGTGAATTTGTGTCTTTCTTCAGTTCTGGAAAGTTCTTAGGGAGTTATCTCTTAAAATGTTGCTGCTGTGGCCGGTCGTAGTGGCTCATGCCTGTAATCCCAGCACTTTGGGAGGCCGAGGTGGGTGGATCACCTGAGGTTGAGAGTTCGAGAACAGTCTTGCCAACATGATGAAACCCCATCTCTACTAAAAATACAAAAGAATTAGCTAGCTGTGATGGCACCCGCCTGTAGTCCCAGCTACTTGGGAGGCTGAGGCACGAGAAGTGCTTGAACCCGGGCAGCAGAGGTTGGCAGTGAGCTGAGATTGTGCCACGGCACTCCAGCCTAGGCGACAGAGTGTGACTCCATTTCAATTAAAAAAAAAAAAGAAAAATGTATATATATTGCTGCTGCTTCATTCTCTCTGTCTTCTCTCTCTGGTGTGACAATTGGATTTTTGTTAGACCTACTCATGCTACCTTCCATGTCTTCTATTTTTCAAGTTTTCTATTTTTTTGTGCCTCTGTGCTGCATTCTGGATACTTTTTTCCTTTCTTTTCTTTTCTCTCTCTTTCTTTCTTTCTTTTTTGAGATGGAGTTTTGCTCTTGTTGCCCAGGTTGGAGTGCAGTGGCGCGATCTCGGCTCACTGCAACCTCTGCCTCCTGGGTTCAAGCGATTCTCCTGCCTCAGCCTCCCAAGTAGCTGGGATTACAGGTGCCTGCCACCATGCCCAGTTAATTTTCTGTATTTTTTAGTGGAGACAGGGTTTCACCGTGTTGGTCAGGTTGGCCTCAAACTCCTGACGTCAGGTGATCCACCCGCCTTGGCCTCCCAAAATGCTGGGATTACAGGCGTGTGAGCCACCACGCCCGGCCTGGATACTTTCTTTAGTTCCTCTGTACAATTTACCAACAGTCTCTCCAGCCATATCAAATCTGCCATTAAATCCATCAATTGAACTTTTTAAAATTTATTATTTATTATTATTATTATTTTTTTTTTTTGAGACGGAGTCTCACTCTACCGCCCAGGCTGGAGTGCAGTGGTGCGATCTCAGCTCACTGCAACTTCTGCCTCCTGTGTTCAAGCGATTCTCCTGCCTCAGCCTCCCAAGTAGCTGGGACTACAGGCGTGTGCCACCACGCCTGGCTAATTTTTGTATTTTTAGTAGAGATGGGGTTTCATCATGTTGCCCAGGCTGGTCTCGAACTTCTGACCTCAAGTGATCTGCCCACCTTGGCCTCCCAAAGTGCTGAGATTACAGGCATGAACCACCACGCCCGGCCTCATTTATTTAATTTTTGAGACAAGGTCTCACTGTGCCACCCAGGCTGGAGTACAGTGGCATAATCTTGGTTCACTGCAACCTCTGCCTCCCGGGTTCAAGTGATTCTCCCACCTCAGCCTCCCGAGTAGCTGAGATTACAGGTGTGTGCCACCACGCCTGAGTAATTTTTGTATTTTTATTTTATTTTATTTATTTATTTTTGAGATGAAGTTTCACTCTTGCCCAGGCTAGAGTACAATGGCACGATCTCGGCTCACCGCAACCTCTGCCTCCCGGGTTCAGGCGATTCTCCTGCCTCAGCCTCCCGAGTAGCTGGCATTACAGGCATGCGCCACCACGCCTGGCTAATTTTGTATTTTTAGTAGAGATGGGGTTTCTCCGTGTTGGTCAGGCTGGTCTCGAACTCTCGACCTCAGGTGATCCGCCCGCCTCGGCCTCCCAAAGTGCTGGAATTACAGGTGTGAGCCACCGTGCCAGGCATTTTTTTTTTTTTTTTTTGTATTTTGTATAGACGGGGTTTCACCATGTTGGCCAGACTGGTCTTGAACTCCTGACCTCAAGTGATTCGCCCGCCTTGGCCTCCCAAAGTGCTGGGATTACAGGCATGAGCCACCACACCTGGCATATATTGAACATTTAAATAGTTTGAAAACTGTGAAATCTGGCATATGTATATAAAGGTGCAGAAAACATTGATGTATGTTTTAAGAAATAACGATAAGGTGAACACACATTTAACCACTACTCAGGCCAGGCACCCCAGCCTCCACAGTCACCCCAATCATAATCCCTTTCTCCCGCTCTAGTGGGAACCACCGTCCTGGGGTTTCTGTTGCCAACATCCATGCTGCTCTTCATGCTCTCCTGCCTGTGTAGTCATCCCTACACAATATTGTTTAGTTTTGCCTGCTCTTGGAATTTATGTAAATGGAACCATATATAGTATGGATTTTCTGTCTGGTTTCTTTTGTTCAACATTATGCTTGTGAAATGCATTCATGTTTTTCAAGGCTGTAGTTCATTCTCATTGCTGTACAGTAGTATGTTGTTGCATATATTACAGTTTACTTACACTTTCTGGGCAGGTGGTTTGTTGCTAGTTGTTGGATATTGAGAACATCAGTGTACTTGCTTCCTGGGAATATTGCCTATGAATGCAGTTGCCGGATCATTTGGTATGCGTATCTTCAACTTTGTGATACTGTCAAGTGGTTTTCTAAGGTGGCTGTAGCACAAATTTGCTTCCCACCAGTAATGATTGAGAGTTCCTGTTGCTCTATATCCTTGCCAACTCTTATTGTTGTTAGTCTGTCTGAATTTGACCAATCTACTGGGTACATAGTGGTATCACTTTGCGCTTTAAAAATTGAGGTATAGGCCAGATGCAGTGGCTCACACCTGTAATCCCAGCACTCTTTGGGAGGCTGAGGCGGGAGGATCACTTGAGGTCAGGAGTTGGAAACCAGCCTGGTCAACATGGTGAAACCCTGTCTCTACTAACAATACAAAAATTAGCTGGGTGTGGTGATGCACACCTGTAATCCCAGCTACTCGGGAGGCTGAGGCATGAGAATTGCTTAAACCTGGGAGGCGAAGGTTGTAGTGAGCCGAGATTGCACCACTGCACTCCAGCCTGGGTGACAGAGTGAGACTCCGTCTCAAAAAAAAAAAAAAAAGTAGAAACGGAACAGAGGCTGCACCTGAGCTGCCCCCCACCTCCCTCTCCTAGCTCCTTGCTCTGGTGGGCTGCGTTCCAGCTATGCTGCTCTTGCCATCTTTATTTTAGAGGTAAGAAAACTGAGCCTCAGAGCAGTTTATTAACTTGCTCAAGGTCTCAGAGTGGTAGAGCCAGGATTTGAACTGGGTTCTTTGTCAAAGGCAATGTTAACCCCCTCACCATGTGAGAGACTCATTCTTTTGTGTTACAATAGAATTTTCTGTCGTAGACTGTCAGCTGTATGAGATCCAGGAATGTATCTGGCTTCTGTACCACATGGTAGGCACTCAAAAAATATGTGTTGAATGAATGATTGGATGAATGAATGAACCTGTTAGGAGGCAAATCTCTCTGCCTAACCTTTCCTGTCTCCCTGGGAGTAGCAATACAGCAAGCTGTAAGGGTTAACGGAAATAAGTTTATTCCATACTTTACAAGAACAGTTCTTTATAAATGAGAGCCACAATTGGTAATTTGTGGAAGAGAAAATAGGAGTGCAGTGCAAAAACAGGCAGAAATAGAAGGGAGTCTGGCCACCTGTGGGTCTTAGTGAGGCACATATGTAGAGCAAGGAGTCAGATGCTCAAAAGGAGGGGAGGGGGGCCCTGAAGATGAGCATCACCTCCTCAGTCTGTGTCGGGCCCATCTTGAATGCACAAATCTTGCATGTGTAAGTATCCATGCATATGTGGAAGTGTTTTATGGAGTCATAACGTGTCCAATTCTCCCACACTTTGCGGCTCACAGAGCACCGTATTGTGATTTCTTGTTTCCCAATGTAGGCGGAACACACCAGGAGCCCCAGCGCAACCCTCCTCCGCAATGTGCCTTCATGCAGGTCCCTGTCATCCAGCGAAGACGGCCCCAGTGGCCCTTCCAGCCTCTCAGATGGGGGCCTAGCCCACAACTTACAGGATAGTGTCAGGCACCGCATCCTCTACCTCTCAGAGCAGCTGAGAGTGGAGAAGGCCAGTCGGGATGGCAACACTACGAGCTACCTCAAGCTGGTATCCAAAGCAGACCGGCACCAGGTGCCGCACATCCGGCAGGCCTTTGAGAAGGTGAACCAGCGCGCCTCTGCCACCATCGCCCGGATCGAGCACAGGCTCCGCCAGTGTCACCAGCCGCTCCAGGAGCTGGAGGAAGGCTGCAGGCCCAAGGGCTTACTGCTGATGGCAGAAAGCGACCCAGCCAACTGTGAGCCACCCAGCGAGAAGGCCCTGCTTTCAGAGCTCCCCAAGCCAGGTGGGGAAGACGGGCCCGTCAACCTGCCTGATGCCAGCAGACCCTTCACCTTGGAGAGTCGCTTCCAGAGCTTACAGCAGGGGACGCGCTTAGAGACAGAGGATGTGGCCCAGCAACAAAACCTGCTGTTGCAGAAGGTAAAGGAAGAGCTGGAAGAAGCCAAGAGGTTCCACATCAGCCTCCAGGAGTCCTATCACAGCCTAAAGGAGAGGTCTCTGACTGACCTGCAGCTGTTGCTGGAGTCCCTTCAGGAGGAGAAGTGTAGGTAAGGCCTTGGCTTTGGGGACTGGAAGCAGAGGAGGAACCGCTCCCAGGAGCCACCTACGGGAGGGTGAAAGGAAGCCAGGACAGCAGCCTGGAGAGCCAGGGTGAGGGGCCAGTTGGAAGAGCAGGTCCATGCTTCTCTTAGCGACTGGGCCCTGCAGTGGGGCGAGCCAGCCCTCTCCCTGCAGTCCCACACCTGCCTTGACCCTTGCTGGCGAAAATGCTCCAGCTTGGCCACCCCTGCCAGGTGGTTGCAGCAGCACAGCGGCTGGCCCTGACCCTGTGGTGGCAGGAGACAACATGGGGGTGGCAAGAGTCCGGTAGACACGTGGCACTAGTTAGGGAGATGGCGTCCTTTGGTCCCAGTTGGCTGGGAAGGTGGGAGTCAGGACCGGAGTCGCCTCGCCAGCTCTGGTCTCTTCACACGTGCTCCTAGCTGAGCTGGGGCACAGGTTGGGTCTCAGATACTTATTTCAAAAACGACCGCCTTCTGGTGAATGCTTTCTCTGCACCGTGCAGTAGCTCGATTTTGTTTTTCTTTTTTTTTCTTTTGAGATGGAGTCTCACTCTGTCGCCAGGCTGGAGTGCAGTGGCACGATCTCGGCCCACTGCAACCTTCACCTCCCGGGTTCAAGCGATTCTCCTGCCTCAGGCCCCCGAGTAGCTGGGACTACAGGCGTGCACCAGCACATCCGGCTATTTTTTGTATTTTTAGTACAGGCGGGGTTTCACCATGTTGACCAGGATGGTCTCAATCTATTGACCTCGTGATCCGCCTGCCTCAGCCTCCCAAAGTGCCGGGATTACAGGTGTGAGCCACCTCACCCTGCCCTAGCTCGATTTTCTTTCCCTCTAAGATAAGGCTAGGGCCTACCAATTGGAAAAAAAAAAAAAAAAGAAGGCAAACCCAATCTCTCAATGGATTCTCTCCATTCCTACTGGGACCGTTCTCTGGGTTTCCATGGGCCCTCAGGGGGTGCCACATTCTGTCCCCCTCGCTGCAGTCTGTGGCTAATTAACGCCAGTCCCTCCAGCGTCCTGGCTAGGGAGGCAGTGATTCCCTTAGGTGAGCCAAGATTCTCAGCATTAGCATGAAAAGAAGAACTCCTCAGTCCTTTTAGTGCCTGATGCAGGGGAAGAGGCGTGTGGGAATCATCCTCTTTAGTTTCCCCAGGGAAATCTTGCCAGCGTTTACATGGCCTAAGAATCTGTTAAGGGACAATCAAAGAATATTACAGGGCAACCACTATCAATGAGATGACTAGTCAGAGTCACAGGCGTCTCTAGGACATTATTTTCATAGGACATGGCAACAAAATCTAAAATCTTGGGAGCATCAAAGACCCTTTTGTCAAAATCACACTTACCCGGTCAGCTTTCTATTAAGCAACAGCAGAGCTTGGTGGCAGTTACAAACTTCCCCGTATGTTTCCAAGCCATAGAGGCCAATGAGAATGCTGTGCTCAGGTAAACTCTTAACCCCTCTCAAATCTGAGTCTTTCACCCCCTCTTGATACGGGGGTGACTACCAGGGAGCAGGGCAATACCTCTGTCTCTCCCCCTCTCAGACTTTTGCTGCAAATTCTAGAAGCCTGCACTTCTGACCCAGTAACCCCCATTGGACTGTGACATGGGATTTCTGGTTGTTTGCTGCAGCAGCGAGCCTACCCTTACTAATGTTCATCGTGAGCAGAAAAGCAGGTCTGCAGGGCCCAAACTTACTAGGAGGAGAAAGGGCTGATGATGATTTTTCACTGTTGTCACGGGCTCGTAACTGAGCTGGGGCACCAGGTTAAGCAGCATTGTTCTTTGGCCCTCAGACGCCTACTTTATGGTTGGGGAAGCAGAGTCTCACAGAGGCACAAGCAGGCTACATGGCTGCTAGGTGCGGACCTGAGAGCATTTCACCACACCCTGGCTGTGTGGCTAAGTTAGATGCAGGGGACACAGGAATTCATGGCATTTTAAAAACATATACTTCCGTAAAATCTTCTTCAAAACTTTTACATGAGCTGGACACAGAAGTGTTTCAACCAGCCAGGCTCCCTGTGACTGTTGCGTCCCCTCTGGTGCATCAGAAACTGAGAATCCATACTGCAAGTCCTGTGCCGTTTATCACAGTTAAATCCGTTTGCTTTCAAGAGAGTTGTTGTGGTTTTTATCATTATGGTTTCTTTTTAATTTGGTCTTGGCATGTCTCTACTGAGAGTGGCCATAGCCGAGATACCCAGTTTCTAGGAGATCCCTGACCCGTGGGAAAGTTAGGTTCGGATGTGTGTGTCAGGGGAGCCGCAATGAGGAGGCACACGAAAATGCATGAAACAGCAGAAATGGGCTGGGTGTGGGGGCTCACGCCTGTAATCCTAGCACTTTGGGAGGTTGAGGAGGGCAGATTGCTTGAGCTCAGGAGTTTGAGACCAGCCTGGGCAACATAGTGAGACCTGTTATCTACAAAAAAAAAATCAAAAAATTAGCTGGGCGTGATGGCGCGTGCCTGTAGTCACAGCTACTCAGGAGGCTGAGCGGGAGCGGGGATCCCTTGAGCCTGGGAGGTTGAGGCTGCAGTGAGTCATGATTGCATCACTGCACTCCATTCTGGGTGACAGAGCGAGACCCTGTGTCAAAAAAACAAACAAACAAACCAAAAAAAAAAAAAAAAAACGGAAAAAAGAAATGTATGACTCGGATCGAAGAGACGTTAGGTGTGCTGATGGGAGGCAGAGGGGAAGTCTGGAGGCAGCAGGGAGCTGATTGAGCTCATCAGCTGTGCAAGAGCGAAGCCCAGAACGGAAGGGCGGGGAAGCTTCCGGGGCTGTGCCTGTATTAAGGTCACAGGGTGTGAAGTGATCCCACAGGCTTTCCTGCGGGGGTTGTGGATTGGCTGGTTTAAAGAAAACATGCACAAAGGAGGAAACTGATTTACATGACTCTGGGGTTGAGCATTAGGTCTTATCGTGGTCAGCAGCCGTGGGATGTGTTGGGTTTTGGGTCAGTGAGGCGAGGACCACGTGGGCTATATCGCAAACAATCACATGACAGGGAGGGAGGGGTGTTATCTAGGGCAAAGGTGACAGGGTACAACTGCTAAAGTTGGATGCTGAGGCAGCAACTGTCTTAAACGCATTTATGACAAGGGCTTACTTAAAAAAATTGATGTAGAATTCACATAATTTCACACAATGTGAAATTAACCATTTGGAAGCATGTAATTCAGTGCATTAAGTACATCTGCAGTGTGGTTCAACCATCACCTCTGTCCAGTTGTCTAACATTCTCATCACCCCAGAAGGAGACCTCCAGACTCACTACGCGGTCACTCCTAGCCTCGGCTCCAGGCGTTCCCTAATCTGCTTTCTGTCTCCGTGGGTTTGCCTCTTCTGGACTTTTCATATAAATGAGACCATACAATATGTGGGCTTTTGTGTCTAGCTTCTTTCACTGTTTTCAAGGTTCACTAATGTTGTAGCACGTATCAGTACGTCATTCCCTTGACAGCGGACTAATATTCCAGTGCATGGGTAGACCACATTTTGTTTATCTGTCCATCAGTGGATGGAGATTTGAGTTGTTTCCACCTTTTGGCTATTGTGAGAAGCCCTGTCCTGAACACTCACATACATGCCATTTGTTTGAACACCAGTTTTCAATTCTTTGGGGTCTATAATCAGGAGTAGAATTGCTGGACCCTGTGGTGACTCCAGGTGTAACGTTTAGAGGAGTCTTCCCACAGCAGCCGCGCCGCTCCATCTTCCCACCAGCAATGCAGAAGGCTTCCAGTTGCCTCATATCCTTGCCAACATTTGTTGTTATCCTTTTTTTTTCTAACAGATGTGACTGTGAAGTGGTATCTCATTATGAGGGCTGGCTTTCTTTTTTATTTTTCCTGAGTCTTTGGATAGGCAACAGTTCTTTCTTTCTTTCTTTTTTCTTTTTCTTTCTCTCTCTCTTTCTTTCCATCTCTCTCTTTCTTTCTTTTTCTTCAGGGACTCTGTTGCCCAGGCTGCATGCAATCATAGTTCACTACAGCCTTGAACTCCTGGGCTCAGGCGATCTTCCTGCCTCAGCCTCCCGAGTAGCTGGGAGTAAAAAGCATGTGCCACCATGCCTGGCTAACTTTTTAAAAATTATTATTATTTGTAGAGATGGGATCTTGCTACGTTGCCCAGGCTGGTCTTGAACACCTGGCCACAGCCTCCCCAAGTACTGGGGTTACAGATGTGAGCCACTGTGCCTGGACAGTTCTTACTTTTTAATGCATTTTTTAATTGATTGTGGTAAAAAAAAAAAACACCCCACAATATATTCTTTTTGATTCTGCAAAGTGCAGGGTCTCTATCACAGCAACAATTAGACTCAGGAGGCTTGGGGCTGGGCTAGTGGCCCTGGGGTCTGCTCCTTCATGAGGTCTGGGTTTGTGGGTCCTTGCAGAGGACATTCCTGGGTCCTGGAAGGACTGTGACTGCTTCCGCTGGAGTTGCTTGAGGCCCCTGGTAACTCTCCCCTCTGTGTGCTGAGGAGAAGCACGGGCGTCGCGAACTTGATGATTCTGGATGGAAGGGTCTTTGCCAAGCTTCTCTTTCTTTCTTGTGGAAATAGGAGGAGCTTCAGATCTCCAAGAAGATGCACAGTGAGCGGCCTGTCTCCTCAGCACAAGCCAGTCTCCTGGGGGACCAGAAGGCCCCGGTCCCTCAGTTTCTCCGTGGGTCAGGAGGAAAGAAGGCTTGAGAAACTCAGAAAATGTTCATTGGTAGAAGAGATGGCACCCAAGGAAGGCATGGGGAGCCTTCAAGTAAAAGTCTCGACTGGCCGGGTCTCATCTGGGCACCTTGCATGGAGAGTTGCAGGAGACCCCCTCTAGCCTCCTAATGAGCCAGGGGGCTCTGGGAGGGTCTTGGGGGTCCTTCCCCCTCTCTTACAGGATGCACAGCTGACTTCTGCTTGATGGTGAAAGGCAGTCAGGTTTCAGGCTTGGCCCCGTAGACAGGGCATGGACAAGTCCTGGAGTTGGGGGTGTGGTGCCAGCAAAACCGTCTTTACTCTCTGGGGTCCACAGCCAGTCCCAGCCTGCCCAGCCCCACCCTCCTCCTTCACCTTTGTAGCCCTAGTGGTCAATGCCTGGGGTAGATGGGTTGCTGGGACATCTTTGTTCTTTGTTGGATGAGTAAAATGGTCCTAGGAGAAAACCCGACTGTGAGGAGCACATTGCTTCTTTTTTTTTTCTTTTTTATGAGATGGAGTCTCACTCTGTCCCCCAGGCTGGAGTGCAGTGGCACGATCTCGGCTCACTGCAACCTCCGCCTCCCCGGTTCAAGCGATTCTCCTGCCTCAGCCTCCCGAGTAGCTGGGATTACAGGCACCCACCAGCATGCCTGGCTACTTTTTGTATTTTTCAGTAGAGATGGGGTTTCGCCATGTTGACCAGGGGTCTCGACCTCCTGACCTGAAGTGATCCACCCGCCTCGGCCTCTCAAAGTGCTGGGGTTACAGGTGTGAGCCACCACACCTGGCTGGAGGACATTGCTTCTTACCCATTTCTAGTTCCCTAGACCTCCCTTGGCATCAACTCATTGAAGGCTCCACTTGGTGACAAGGAACCGGCTTATTTGGAAACAGGGTCGTTGCGGACGTGATGAGTTAGATTTGGATGAGGTCATTCTGCAGAGGGGTGGGCCCTAATGCAATGTGACCTGTGTCCTGACGGAAAGGGGAGACGGAGATATGGACACACCCAGAGGGAGAGCGCCGTGTGGAGACAGAGGCTGAGGCCGACCTGCCGTGGCAGAAGCCAAGGAAGCCCGCAGATGGGCAGCAGAGCAGAAGCTGGGACAGAGGCCCCGAGCGGAGGTGCCTTCTCGGTCCTCGGCAGGAGCCCACCCCGCCTGCGCCTTCCTCTCGGACTGCTGGACCCCCCCAGCCAGGAGAGAGGCCATCTCTGCTGGGAAAGCCACTCAAAGTTTGTAACGCTTTGTGACTGCAGCCACAGGAAACTCCCACACTCAGCTTGTCCTTTAGGCTCTGCTCTGATGTCCTCTCCTCAAAGGGACTTCCCAGGCTACCACGTTCAAATGGCCTCTTCTTTTATCCTTTTGGAAGCGGGGTTTTTTGAAGTAAAGTTTTTTGTTTTTTGTTTTTTTAGATGGAGTTTTGCTCTTGTTGCCCAGACTGGAGTGCAATGGCGCAATCTCGGCTCACCGCAACCTCCGCCTCCTGAGTTCAAGCGATTCTCCTGCGTCAGCCTCCCGAGTAGCTGGGATTAGAGGCATGCACCGCCACGCCTGGCTAATTTTGTGTTTTTAGTAGAGATGGGGTTTCTCCATGTTGGTCAGGCTGGTCTCGAACTCCTGTCCTCAGGTGATCCACCTGCCTCAGCCTCCCAAAGTGCTGGGATTACAGGAGTGAGCCACCACGCCTGGCCTTTTTGAGGTAAATTTTATACAGTGAAATTGCATTTAAGTTTAGGCATACAGTTTAACGAGTTTTGACAAAGGTTTACACCTGGGCAACTAAAATCCCAATAAAGAGCTTTGCCACCACCCCAGAAAGTACCCTCAACGCCCTCTTCCAGTGAATGCCCGTCTCCCATAATTGGCCACTATTCTGGTTTCTGTCACTCTAGCTTCGTCTCCTCTTGAACTTCATGTAAGTGGAATCGCACGGCACGCAGTGCTTTGCGTCTGGCTGCTTTCGCTCCGTGGAATTGTTTTGAGATCCACCCAAGCTGTGTGAGTGAGTAGCTCATGGCTTCGTATTGCTTGGCAGCCTTCCATTGCATGGAGACGCCGCAGGTTGCTTATGCCCTGGTCCGCTGCCAGTTGGGGCGACTGAATAAAGCTGCTATGAACGTTCTCGCACAAGTCTTTCTGTGAACATATGCTTTCATATATGGAATTGCTAGGTAACAGGGAAGTGTCATGTGTCTTAGTCCCACTTTCTGTTGCTGTAACAGAGTACCGCAGGCTGGGTAGTTTATAAAGAAAGGAAGTTCAATGTCAAGGCGCTGGCAGCTGGTGAGGACCTTTGTACTGCATCATCCTATGGCAGAAGGCAGAAGGGCAAGAGGGCGTGAGAGAGCGAGCGGGGGCCAAACTTTCATGATAACAATATTAATATTAATCGCCTCTTACCAGTCCCACCCCTTAACACCATCACATGGCCATTAAATTTCAACATGAGTTTGGGGGGGGGGACATGTACACCATAGCAGTATGCTTAACTTTTTAAGAAAGAGGAAGGCCAGGCGCGGTGGCTCACCCCTGTAATCCCAGCACTTTGGGAGGCTGAGGCGGGTGGATCACCTGAGATCGGGAGTTCGAGACCAGCCTGACCAACATGGAGTAAACCCTGTCTCTACTAAAAATACAAAATTAGCCAGGCGTGGTGGCACATGCCTCTAATCCCAGCTACTCGGGAGGCTGACGCAGGAGAATCGCTTGAACTCAGGAGGCGGAGGTTGTGGTGAGCCGAGATCGTGCCCTTGCACTCCAGCCTGGACAACGAGTGAAACTCCATCTCAAAAAAAAAAAAGAGGAACTGTTTTCCGACATGGCTATACCATTTTACAGTCCCGCTAGGAGTGTATAAGAGTTCCAGTTGCCAACGTTTGGCAAGATCAGTCTTTTAAATTTCAGCCTCTTAAGTTCAGCCACAGCTTGGTGAAATTAGACTCCAAGATTTCATCACCCTAGCCCATGTTCTCTCAACCTTGGCACTGTCGACATTTTGGACCAAATGATTCTCTGTTGTGCGGGTCTGTCCTGTACATTCTAGGATGATGAGCAGCATCCCTGGTCTCCACTTAACTTGGTGCCAGTGGTGCCGTGAATTAATTTCCTGATGCTGCCGTGACGAATTGCCCCCAACTTCATGGCTTAAAATAATAGAAAGTTATTCTCTCACAGTCCTGGACGCTAGAAGGCTGAAATCAGTTTCACTGGGCTGAAATCAGGCGAGGACACACTCTCATTGGAGGCTCTAGGGGACAAACTGATCTTTGCCTCTTCCAGTTTCTGGTGGCTGCCAAATTCCTTAATTTTGTGGCCACATCATTCCAGTTCTGAAGGCCAGCATCTTCAAACCTGTGTTCTGTCTTCACATGACATTCTCGTCTGTGCGTGTCTAATGTCCTTTTGCCTCTCTCTCATACGTGTGATTGCATTTAGGGCCACCAGGATAATCTAGGATAATCTTTGCATCTCAATACCCTTAAACTCACCACTTCTGGAAAGCCCCCTTTTTTGGTCATAGAAGGTAACATTCACAGTTTCCAAGGATTATGACATAGATATCTTTTGCGGGGGGGCTTTTTTTTTTTCTTTTTTAGACAGAGTCTCGCTCTGTCGCCCAGGCTGGAGTGCAGTGGCACGACCTTGGCTCACTGCAACCTCCGCCTCCTGGGTTCAAGCAATTCTCCTGCCTCAGCCTCCCAAGTAGCTGGGACTACAAGCACGTGCCACCACACCCAGCTAATTTTTTGTATTTTTAATAGAGACGGGGTTTCACCCTGTTGCCCAGGGTGGTCTTGAACTCCTGAGCTCAGGCAATCTGCCCACCACAGCCTCACAAAGTGCTGGGGTTACAGATGTGAGCCACCGTGCCCAGCCTGGGGGGCAATTTTAGCCTACCGTGCCCCACCTATTTGTAACAACCAGAAATGTCTCTCCAGAGGTTGCCAAATGTCCCTTGGGGGGGGCGGCAAATTGCCCCTGGTTGAGAACCACTATCCTAGTGAGAGGTGACAGCGTGCTGGCAGTCCTCACAGCCCTCGCTCGCTCTCGGCACCTCCTCTGTCTGGGCTACCATTTTGGTGGCACTTGAGGAGCCCTTCAGCCCACCGCTGCACTGTGGGAGCCCCTTTCTGGGCTGGCCAAGGCCGGAGCCCACTCCCTCAGCTTGCAGGGAGGTGTGGAGGGAGAGGCGCGAGCGGGAACCGGGCGGGAACCGGGGTTGCGTGCGGCGCTTGCGGGCCAGCTGGAGTTCCGGATGGGCGTGAGCTTGGCGGGCCCTGCACTCAGAGCAGCCGGCCGGCCCTGCCGGCCCCGGGCAATGAGGGACTTAGCACCCGGGCCAGCGGCTGCGGAGCGTGTACTGGGTTCCCCAGCAGTGCCAGCCCACCGGCGCTGTGCTCGATGATTTCTCGCCGGGCCTTAGCTGCCTTCCCGCGGGGCAGGCCTCGGGACTGCAGCCCGCCATGCCTGAGCCTTCCCCCGCCTCCGTGGGTTCCTGCGCAGCCCGAGCCTCCCCAACGAGCGCCGCCCCCTGCTCCACGGCGCCCAGTCCCATCGACTGCCCAAGGGCTGAGGAGTGCGAGCGCACGGCACGGGACTGGCAGGCAGCTCCACCTGCAGCCCCGGTGCGGGATCCACTAGGTAAAGCCAGCTGGACTCCTGAGTCTGGTGAGGACGTGGAGAGTCTTTATATCTAGCTCAGGGATTGTAAACACACCAATCGGCACTCTGTATCTAGCTCAAGGTTTGTAAACACACCAATCAGCACCTTGTGTTTAGCTCAAGGTTTGTGAGTGCACCAATCGACACTCTGTAGCTAGCTGCTCTGGTGGGGCCTTGGAGAACCTTTATGTCTAGCTCAGGGTTTGTAAACACACCAATCGGCACCCTGTATTCAGCTCAAGGTTTGTGAGTGCACCAATCGACACTCTGTAGCTAGCTGCTCTGGTGGGGCCTTGGAGAACCTTTATGTCTAGCTCAGGGATTGTAAACACACCAAACGGCACTCTGTATCTAGCTCAAGGTTTGTAAACACACCAATCAGCACCCTGTGTTTAGCTGAAGGTTTGTGAGTGCACCAATCGACGCTCTGTAGCTAGCTGCTCTGATGGGGCCTTGGAGAACCTTTATGTCTAGCTCAGGGATTGTAAATACACCAATCGGCACTCTGTATCTAGCTCAAGGTTTGTAAACACACCAATCAGCACCCTGTGTTTAGCTCAAGGTTTGTGAGCACACCAATCGATACTCTGTATCTAGCTGCTCTGGTGGGGCCTTAGAGAACCTGTGTGTCGAAACTCTGTATCTAACTAATCTGATGGGGACATGGAGAACCTTTGTATCTAGCTCAGGGATTGTAAACGCACCAATCAGCGCCCTGTCAAAACAGGCCACTTGGCTCTACCAATCAGCAGGATGTGGGTGGGGCCAGATAAGAGAATAAAAGCAGGCTGCCCGAGCCAGCATTGGCAACCTGCTCCGGTCCCCTCCACACTGTGGAAGCTTTGTTCTTTCGCTCTTTGCAATAAATCTTGCTACTGCTCACTCTTTGGGTCCATGCTGCTTTTATGAGCTGTAACACTCACCGTGAAAATCTGCAGCTTCACTCCTGAGCCAGCGAGACTACGAGCCCACCAGGAGGAACGAACAATTCCAGACACCCTGCCTTAAGAGCTGTAACACTCACCGCGAAGGTCTGCAGCTTCACTGCTGAGCCAGCGAGACTACGAACCCACCAGAAGGAAGAAACTCCGAACACATCCGAACATCATGAAGGAACAAACTCCAGACGTTCCACCTTAAGAGCTGTAACACTGACCGCGAGGGTCCGCGGCTTCATTCTTGAAGTCAGTAAGACCAAGAACCCACCAATTCCGGACACACTAGCCCATGAAACCAGTGGGTGTGTGACCCTGTCTCTGATGATTAATGATGCTGAACCCCTTTCCATGTGCTTATCAGCCAATAAGTTTTTGGCTTGTTTTCAACTTGGAGTGTCTTTATTGTTGAGTTGTCAGAGCTGTTTATATACTCTGGACCAGTCTTTGTCACTCCCCTACTTTTTCCTTTCTCACAGCACTCACCGCCTAAACTGCTCTCCCTTGTGTAGGTATTCATTTGTGTTGTATTGTTCTCGTCAGAATATCAGCACATTCAGTTAGGCCACTGTGTCTGAGTGACTGCCCAAAGACATGTTGGCACATGATGGCTGTTCTGTGAGTACCTGTTTCATGGATCCGTCTGGATGCTTCCTTTCCTCCCTTCCCGAAGGGACCCAGCTCGCCCTCTGGGCTGCCTCCCTCCTCCATGTATGTCAGAACTCTATCTGCTGTGTGTCGGGAGCATCAGGGCAGGGTCAGGAGGGCTGATTCTGGATTTAGGCCTGGCCCAGCCTCCTCTCTGTCAGGTATTTACTGAATTACCTTGGACGAGGTGCTTCAAGGTTGCAGTCCTCAGTTTCCACATCTGTAACATGGAGGTAATAATGATCCCACTATTGTTGGAACTGTTGTGAGAATTAATTAATACTTGTGTGTAAGCCCCAAGTAGATGCTGATGGAACTGAATTTACAATTCCTTTCTGCTTCGTATCTGCAAACTAAGTCCTTGAAAGATTGTAAAGAAAAATTGGGCCAGATGTGGTGGCTTATGGCTGTAATCCCAGTGCTTTGGGAGGTCGAGGCAGGAGGATTGCTTGAGCCCAGGAGTTTGAGACCAGCTTGGGTAACAAAGTGAGACCATATCTCTGTAAAAAAATTTAAAAGTATTAACCGGACTTGGTGGCACATGCCTGTAGTCCCTGCTACATGGGAGGCTGAGACAGGAGGATCGCTTGAGCCCGAGAGGTTTCATCATGTTGGCCAGGCTGGTCTCCAACTCCTAATCTCAAATGATCCACCTGCCTTGGCCTCCCAAAGTGCTGTGATTACAGGCGTGAGCCACCACTCCCGGCCAATGACTCTTGATAAATTCATCAATGGAGCACCCTAGGTTGATGAGCTCAGGGATTTGGCCAAGATCTCGACCTGACCCTGCCTTCCTCTTCTTCCCCTGAGTCAGTGCCTCCTGGGTTTGTCATTCCTGCTGCCCTCTCCTCTCCACAGCATTACAGTGCCCACTACCCCTTACTCTGGTTGTCTGTCATTTTCTAGCAGCTTCTCTAGGACCGTCTCCACATATCTGATGGTCTTGTCCATCTCTCATTCATCAATTGCTGGTAGAGGTTCAGAGATAAGAAGCTACTCAAGTCAGAAAGCAGATTGGTGGTTGCCAGGGACTGGGGTGATGGGGAATGGGGAGTGACTGCTAAATAGTATTTTTTCGAGGGGGTGATGAAAATGTCTTGGAACAATTTTTTTTTTTTTTTTTTTTTTGAGGCAGAGTCTCGCTCTGTCACCAGGCTGGAGTGCAGTGGCGTGATCTCGGCTCACTGCAACCTCTGCCTCCCAGGTTCAAGTGATTCTCCTGCCTCAGCGTCCCGAGTAGCTGGGACTACAGGCACGCACCACCACGCCCAGCTAATTTTTGTATTTTTAGTAGAGACGGGGTTTCACCATGTTGGCCAGGATGGTCTTGATCTCTTGACCTCCTGATCCGCCTGCCTTGGCCTCCCAAAGTGCTGGGATTACAGGCGTGACTGCAGCCGGCCAATGTCTTGGAACTATTAATAGCCATGGTGGTTGCACAACACCACATGTGCTAAATGCCACTGAATTGTTCACCTTAAAATAATTCATTTTATGTTACATGAAATTTACCTCAATAAAAATTGAATAAAAAAGAAGCTGCTCAGGTGCCGAGTAGGCAAAACTTTCACTCTTGCTTTGTATTTCTGGCTGTATCCACAAGTCGGCAGTCGTGAAATTTTCTTATAGCCTCCTGTCATATTGAAAACGCCCTGAAGTGAATATGCCAGGTCTCCATGCTTTTCTTTCCCTTCTGGACACCAGGTCCTTGGGGGCATCCAGACCCTAGCTCCTCTGTCCCAAGAGTGTTCTGGTATGTTTCGCTTTCAGACAAGGCTCGGAGATAACAGGCTATGGTTGGTTACTAGAGGCTTCAGTGTTGCTCTGTGACCTCTCAGCCCCAGGGATCCAGTCTCGGGCTGACTTTCCTCAAGGTATCTGCTTAGGCCTTTGTTGCAGGCTCGGGTCACGTTAACTTGAAGGCACAAGAACTTCCATTTTTTCCCCGACTTCTCCTCCATGTCAGAGCATCCTGCATCTTTGGATCTCTGAGGAGGTCTGACCTAAGGTCTGATCTGCTCTCTGAACTGGTTCCTCTCATCTCTATTGTGTTGAAGCAAAGCACAGACATTATATCAGTTCATCTGTAAATATTTCAGTGTGAACCTGAAATATGGATCATTTTGTTAACATAGCCTAAATCCCATACCAAAAATGTTTTAAAACAAGTCCACAATGTTAAATATGCAGTCACTGCCACCTTATTGCCTCACACATGCCATCATTCCTTTTTATTTCTGAAGGAATCTTTTTTTTTTTTTTTTTGAGACGGAGTCTCACCCTGTCGCCCAGGTTGGAGTACAATGGTGAGATCTCAGCTCACTGCACCTCTGCCTCCCAGGTTCAAGCGATTCCCCTGCCTCAGCCTCCTGAGTAGCTGGGATTACAGGCATGTGTCACCACGCTCGGCTAATTTTTGTATTTTTAGTAGAGACGGGGTTTCACCATGTTGGCCAGGCCGGTCTTGAACTCCTGACCTCGTGATCCGCCTGCCTCGGCCTCCCAAAGTGCTTTGGGAGCCACCACGCCCGGCCCTGAAGGATATTTTTTGCTGGACATAGAATTCTAAGTTGGCACTTAATTTTTGGAAATAATAAGCATTTTGAACAAATCATTCCCTTCTGACTTGCATGGTTTCTGTTGAAAAGGCAGCTGCCAGTCTTCTTGTTGCTCCTTGGATCACAGTTTTGTTTTCCTCAGGCTCCTTTTAAGATCTTTTGTTTTTCTTTGTTGTTTAGTGGTTTTGCTATGATGATGTTTAGGGTGATTTTCTTTCTCTCTTCTTTTTTGTGCAGCTGACTCTCCCCTTGGTGTGATCTTCTTTGCATTCATCCTGCTTGGGCTTCGCATTGCTACTTGGGTTTATGGCTCGATGTCTTTTGTCAATTTTGGACATTTTCAGCCATTATATTTTCAAATAGTGACTCTGCCCTAGTCTCTCATTTCTCCCCTTCTAAGGCCCCAGTTACATGTGTGTTCAACCTTTCCACTGTATCCCTACATCCTCTGGGTTCCTGTGTGAGCCGTCCTGGTGATTTTCCTCCCGCTTTGGCTTGTTTTGTTGGCTCTTCCCCCAGCTCCCCAGGGCCCCTTGCTTTGGCACATTTGCTCAGAGCGAGCTCATCCATCCTGGCCACATGCACCGATTGCACCCGGGCTATTGACCCCTCCTACAGCTGTTTCTCCATCTCAGACTTTTCCTCCAAGTTGCGGGCCATGATTAAGCTCTAGCTCAATTTGCCAAAAGCAAATTCTCAGAAATGATCAAGAATATACTCTCTCTGGCTGGGCCCAATGGCTCACGCCTGTAATCTCAGCACTTTGGGAGGCTGAGGCAGGCGGGTCACCTGAGGTCAGGAGTTGGAGACCAGCCTGGCCAACATGGTGAAACCCTGTCTCCACTAAAAGTACAAAAAATTAGCCCGGCATGATGGCGCATACCTGTAGTCCCAGCTACTCAGGAGGCCGAGGCAGGAAAATCACTTGAACCCGGGAGGCGGAGGTTGCAGCAAGCCAAGATCGTGCCACTGCACTCCAGCCTGGGCAAACAGAAGGAGACCCGTCTCAAAAAAAAAAAAAAAAAAAAAAAAAAAAAAAAAAAAACCACATTATTTTGAAAAAAACAATAAAGTTTAGAACACTTTGTGTTGGAGAGGGTGGTCTTAACACCTTTGGTCTGTCTTGAGGGTGTCTGGGTTGACTGGTCATCGTTCTTTCTTCATAAGAGCATTCTCCAGAGTTGTCCATTTGCCTCTGTGACTGTAGGAGGTGGAGAGAGAGGGGTCCTTGACCAAGGAAGAGAAGGGAGCGCGGCTGCCAGAGGGCCAGGAGATGGGGGCCAGAGAGAAGGGGAGACTGAGAGAATATCCTTATGAAAATATTGTTTACTAACATCTGAACAGACTCTTCAAGAATGCATTGAAGAATATCTTCATGTATCTTTACCAATACGTTGATGAAGATTGACTTCATATTCCCGAGGACAGTTAAAATCTTGAATGTTCTCACAGCTAGATCATTCATGTAAATGGAAAGACAGTAATGAGGAATCTATTTTCGGGGTGACCATCCTGCCGACCCACTCCCCCTCTCTGTGAGCAGTAGCCTAGTCCATGTTGTCCACCGACTCTCTTCTTAACAGGGACCTGGGGCAGAGACAAATGGAATATTCCTTGAAATGCTGCGAGGAACTGGCTTTTGACAAGTTGGCTTTCAACAAATGAGCTGTCAGCTTATTCAGTGCCCAGGGGATTTCTCCATGTGGGTGTTGGTCAAGTCCTTGGAGTGGGACCGAATAGAAGTCGTCACTGTTTTCCCCATCTCTGTCAGCACCACCGTTTAGACCTCCTGCACCTGAGGCCTGCCGCCACCCTCCTGGGCCTCCTGGGGCGGCAGCCCTGCCAGTCTATGGGTTCCATCACGCTCCGGTGCCTTCTCTCTTCTACGTAAGCGGTGGTGCCAGAGCCCCCTCACTGGCCCCCTGGCCTCTGTCCTTCTGGCCTGTTTTTTGTGGTGCCAAAAGGGGAACTTCATAGAAGTTTTTAAATTATGAAGTATTTCAAGCAAAGGGAAAATGTACAGGATAACATAATTAACAGCCCCAGCTTTCTGAAATCTTAACATTTGCCATATTCACTTCAAATCTTATTTTTTTAGGAAATAAAACTTTAAAATATTCAGTTGAAGCCCTCATTACCCCTTTCCAGCACCATCTCCCTTCCTTGCTATTCTGGCCTCGCTATACTGGCCTCGCCATTCTCATTTGGGTGCTTATCTTTTCCACGCATGGTTTTATACTTTTACTACTTATATAATTATATACACAACAGGTAGTGATTGTTTTCTTTTAGAGATGGGGTCTCACTCTGCTGCCCAGGCTGGAGTGCAGTGGCGTGATGGCAGCTCACTGCAGCCTCGAACTCCTGGACTCAAGAGGTCCTCCTGCCTCAGCCTCCAGAGTAGCTGAGACTACAGGCACATGCCACCACACCCGGATATTTAAAAATTATTTTTGTAGAGACAGGGTCTCACTGTGTTGTCCAGGCTGGTCTTGAATTCCTCCTGGCCTCAAACATTCCCCTTGCCTTGGCCTCCCAAAGCGCTGGGATTGCAGCTGTGAACCACTGCACCTGGCCTGCTTGTGGTTTTTTAACAGCTCTATTGAGATATAATTTACATATTATAAAATGCACCATTTTAACTACATTTCAATGGTTTTTAGTAAATGTACCGAGTTGCACAACTATTGCCATGATTCACTTTTCTCTTTTTGTTTAAATAACAGCTCTATTGAGATATAATTCACATCCCATAAAATTCACCAATTTAAAGTATACAATTCCCTGGTTTTTAGTATATTCACAGAGTTGTTCAACCATCACCACTATCTAATTCCACAATATTCTCTTTTTTTTTTTGAGACGGAGTCTCGCTCTGTCACCCAGGCTGGAGTGCAGTGGTGTGAACTCTGCTCACTGCAAGCTCTGCCTCCCGGGTTCACGCCATTCTCCTGCCTCAGCCTCCCGAGTAGCTGGGACTACAGGCATCCGCCACCATGCCTGGCTAATTTTTTTTGTATTTTTAGTAGAGATGGGGTTTCACCGTGTTAGCCAGGATGGTCTCGATCTCCTGACCTCGTGATCCGCCCGCCTCGGCCTCCCAAAGTGCTGGGATTACAGGCGTGAGCCACCGTGCCCGGTCCTACAATATTTTCACCAGCCCCAAAGCAACCCTGTACTCATTAGCAGCCACTGCCCATCCCCCATCCCCAGCCCCTGGCACCCACTAATCTGCTTTCTGTCTCTATGGATTTGCCTATTCTGGACATTTCGTAACTAATGGAATTGTACTGGAATCTGTGGTCTTTTGTGACTTTTCAATCCTTGTAGTCACCATGTTTCTATAGCGTAACTGCAGGCTAAACTGCAGGCTAGACTTCGTGCTCAACACTGGTCCTGGGGGATTTGCGGAACAGAAGAGCACACACAGATAGTTCACACTGTCATTTCTACAACTTCTAGTCTGTGGCTATTTTTGTAAAGCTGTTACAAAAGAGTAACTACATACAAAATATATATGAATATTGGTGTGCGTGTGGCTGGTGTATGTTTGGGGTGTTCCCAGGCAGACCTGGAGTGGGAGGCAGGCTTCCCCTAGAGCCTGGGGAGGGAGGAGGAAGGCAGAAGCTGAACCCAAATCTAGTCTAGGTCAGGACCGCTCGCTGTTGGCATGAGCTCTGGGCGAGATACTGAAGGAATCTTACTTTCTCTTTTGCTCCCAAGGCAGGCATTGATGGAAGAACAGGTGAATGGTCGCCTGCAGGGACAGCTGAATGGGATTTACAACCTCAAACACAATCTGGCCTGCAGCGAAGAGAGAATGGCCTATCTATCCTATGAGAGGGCCAAGGAAATATGGGTGAGAACCTCCTGGGGGAGCCTTGTGAGAAGACTGGAGGGATGAGCGAATCTATTCTGATACCCCCAAACCAAAGCAAGACACGGGTCCTCGAGCTGCTCCCTCCTGAGGGTTCAATGGCCACACACGTTTGTTTCAGAGCTAGCAGCAGCTGATCTTTACACTCACGCTCCGCTTCCCACCATCTGGCTTAGCTGCTTTTGCCACTCTGGTGCTGCAGTGCTCACCCGTGAGCCTCTGATTCGGGAGATCTGGGGTGGAGCTGCTTCTGCTGCGGCTGCAGGTGTAGGGAGCGCCCTCTCAGAACCCCTCCTTAGACCTGGCTTCCCTCTCCTCACTTTTCCATTCCCATAGTGCCCACCCCCGTCCCTGGGTAGCTGTGTCTTGACCAGGTCCTCAGCTTCGGGAGACAGTGGATGGGAGAGTGCAGCTGGGTCAGATGAAGCTTTCCCTGTTGCTGGAGAGCCTGCGCCCTCCCCTCTGCCCTGAATGTGCTCTAGGCTCTCTGCTTCCCTCCTCGAATACCCACTCCACAGTGCTTTCTGCTCACCCCTAAGAACTCAATAAACGACCACAGCTCTGTGCTGACTTCTGGTGCGTGCATTTTCGTCTCCTGCAGGAGATCATGGAGACCTTCAAGAGCCGAATATCCAAGCTGGAGATGCTACAGCAAGTCACCCAACTGGAGGCAGCGGAGCACCTCCAAGGCCGTCCCCCGCAGATGTTGTTCAAGTTCGTGAGTCTGCTCCTCTCACTGGCAACCGTCCTCTTGGTCTTTGTCTCCACCTTGTGTGCCTGCCCCTCGTCACTGATCAGCTCACGCCTGTGCACTTGCACCATGCTGATGCTGATCGGGCTTGGGGTCCTGGCCTGGCAGAGGTGGCGTGCCATCCCTGCCACAGACTGGCAGGAATGGGTCCTCTCCAGGTGTAGACTGTACTCCAAGGACTCTGGGCCTCCAGCAGATGGACCTTAAGGGGCCAGGAGGGCCACCTGCCTTAGCTTGCTAGCTCCCTCCCTCCTCCTGGGTGTTGAGGGCATCCAGCAAGCCCTCCCCAGACAGCCCCTCCACAGCTCTTGCTTGCCGATTATGTAACCACCAGCCTGGTGAAATGGATATAGACGCCCACCTGCCTCACACTTCCGTTTTGCCAGGATCCTTTCACGCCATCGGTAGACATGAGGCTCGGGAAAACTTAAAGTCTATGAAGCGCTCTCTCCTCTTTATCCCCCTTGCACCCTCTCGAGACCCAGTGCCTGCACACACAGAGGCTCAGGTGGTCCCACACTGCAGTGAAAGCCTCTGTGACTTTGTTGGTTTTGGCAAAGATAAATTACATTTATTTTACAGGGATGGAGAAGGAGTGGGAAAGGAGAGGTGGCCAAAGCCCCGGTGGGCGGGATGGGTAGGAGGCAGACCTCATGCAGGCGATACCGAGGACACAGATGAGACCTCCGTTTTGGAGGCGCTGGAGAGTTCAGAGCCATCGTCAACCTTCTTCCCGAAAAGCTGCAAGATGCAGTTTCGAAACTGGAAGGACAGAAAGTGTTATTGAGCAGAGCAGGGAAGGGTGGAGCACTGTGCTGAATGTACGTGCCCGAGCCTTCCCTTCACCCATTCCGAATCCCATGGGGGGGTGGAGGAAGGCTTGGATTATTTCTCCTTCACACACGGGGATGTCATCTGACTTAGCAGTTGATGGTGACTACACTGGGTTGAAGTGTGTCCCCCAAAAGATGTGTTCAGGTTAAGATGAGGTCACACTGGAGCAGGGTGGGCCCTAATCGAATGACTGGTGTCCTGATAAGAAAAGGAACGCTTGGACACGGACACGCAGACAGAGGGAAGAAGACCACGTGAAGATGAAGGCAGAGACTGGGGCGACACACCTTGGAGTCAAGGAACGCCAAGGACTGCCGGCAGCCTTGCAGCTGCTTCTCCCTCTCGGCCTCCATAGGGAACCTTTCCATTTGCCAACACCCTGATTTCAGACTCAAGATTTCCAGAACCCTGAGAGAATCCATTTCTGTGGTTTGAAGCCACTGAGTTTGTGGTAGTTTGTGACGGCAGCCCCACGACACTCATCCACAGTGACAGCTAAGGGGCAGTGGTGACCTGTCCCCAGACTGTCTGGTGAGCAGCTCAGAGGAATGTTAATGAAAAGGCGTGTGGTTGTCATGTTTTTTCCAGTCCATGGATCTGGGGCAAGGTGAGGCCTAGGTAATGACAATCTAGCCCCTACCTCATCTCTCCAGCCAAGCGTCTTCCGGTACCAGGAGGGGTCTGTCTTTGCTGCTTCACCCCAAAGAGATCTGGGCCATATGAATGTCTCAAATCATGTCCTGTGTCATCACTGAAGTAACCACAATGCTTTGAGGACCCAGACCAAAGGCATTTTCTAAATATTTCAGGCCTACTCTTGACTAGCTCTAACTGCCTCTATCATCAAAACTCTCAAAAATAAAAAATATAATGGTTGAAATTAATAACATAAGAAACGGGACGAACAGCAGAATCAGCTCGGCTGAAGACCTGGGAGATAGGGCTGAGGAATCCATTCAGCAGCTGCTGCTTGAGCACCCACTGTGTGCCAGACTCTGTCCTGAGCAAAATTTGCTGTCTTCATGGAACTGCGTTCCAGAAAATTCTCTCAGAATGTGGCAGGACAGGATAATTATGTGGACAGGGTAAAAGCAAAGTTCGAGGCCTGGTGAGGTCCAGAAGTGCAGACATCTGTCTAGGAGGGGGAGTTCTGGAAAGGAGAATGGAAATAATCCAGTAAAGACAGTACTTGGCAAGATAGTTTGGGATTCCAGAAACCTAAAAAAGATCCTCATGAAAGTCAGGAAACGGGGGTCAGGGATAGAACTACACTCTGGGCATCAGTGTGCTACAACGAGTTCCCGGAAATCCACTGCAGGCCTGGTCCTACTTACTGTTTAAAAGTTACCAGAGAGAATGAACCCTTAATGAACTCTGCAGACTTGGCTTGTGTGAGTCAAAGCTGAGCCAAAGGGGCTGGAGCCATTGAGTGGCTCTAAGATGGAGGAGCAAGGAAGAGCCCAGTGGAAGGGATGGACTGGGCCTGGTGAAATGGGAGGCCTCTGCACACCTTTCTGGCCACCATCAAGTCACATCATAGCTGCGCTTTAATGAAGCCTGTAACCTACAGGAGGTGGGGGGATTTAGGTGTGTGAGCAGCTTGCTGCTGAGGCCCAATATGCCAGCTAAGGAGGCTGCCTCTGGGCAGGACCACAGCACGTCCTCCCTGAACTAACCCACGAACTCGTGAAAGCTCTTGAACTCTTGGTCAGTGTAGCCAAGGAGGGCCGGCTTTTGTTCTTATAGGAAGACAAATTCCAGAGGTTATGGCTTGAAAATGGAGAGATGAAGGTTGAGAAGGGTTGAGTCTGAACAGAAGAGGGGTACACCTAGGGTGGATATACCTAGGGCTCACCAACTCCTAGAGCGTCTGAACGCCAGGAGAGCCCTTGAAGCTCCGCAGCCATAGTTCTAGGGCCACCGGAAGGGAAGAGCACACGGCACACAGACGCTTTGGGAAATTCCACCCTCAGGCCGAGACTATAAAGGATTCCAGAGGGCACACCTAAGCCTTCTGCTAAGGGCCAGCTGGAGCTCTGGCTGGGGCTGGGTCACATGCTGAGACTTTCCCGGTCATTTCCCTGGAGGGTCCCCCAGATGCTCCGCGGGCTTCTTATCAGAGACATGATTCCAGGTGGGGCCATCACTGCGCCCTTCTAGGGCACACGGTATTTTGAGTGGGATCTGCTGATGGTGTTGCTTACCTGCCGGTTCATAAAGACATAGATAACGGGGTTGTAGATAGTGGCACTTTTGGCAAAGTAGGCTGGCAGGGCAGCCATCAAAGGGTGGAAGGCGTAGCCAGGGTTGGCAGCAGCAAAGCATGCGAAGAAGGTGTAAGGTCCCCAGCAGACACAGTACGCAAAGATCATCACCACCACCATGCGCGTCACTTCCTTCTCTGCCTTCTGGGTGGATTCAGACTCTTTCTGCTGCTTTGCCACCTGAGGGAGACAGGGACAGTGAGCTGGGGGTTGGGGAGCAGCAAGAGGCAGGTGACCCAGGCATAGGGAGTTGTGGGGAGGAGGAGAGGAGCCCAGCAGCCATCTTCCAGCCCTGAGTGGAGCACAGCCCGCCCCAGGCAGACATGGTGGCCTCAGGCTGGCCCTGGGGGAGTTCTAGAATTGGAGGTGGCACGCAGCTAGGCGTGGGCTAAGATGACCCCAGAGCTGGATCTAACAAGCTCCTTTGCTTCACCTGATCCTTTAACAGACTGTCCTGTCCTGCGCTCAGACCTGAGCATGGAGGCCTGATTTGATTGATCACTGGGCGTGGAGAATGAGGGAGCTAACGAGATGGAGATGGCGGGGGAGGCAAAAGCAGCGGCTGGCGGGGTGTGCGATGGGAGTGTCAGAGCAATGCATACACTTCCCTCAGGCTTCCTAGGCCAGGTTGGCCACTCTGTGGGCTAAATCCTGCCCTGGACTCACGGTGAGGCAGCTGAGGGCAGCTGTGGTGGGGTGGCTCCTTCATGCCTGCTGGGAGGAAGGAGACGAATGGCCTCCAGGCAGAGGCACTGTGGGGGAGGCCACAGAGGCCAGCCACCGCCTGCCAGGGATGAGGGACTGACGGCAGACAGATGAGTGGGGATGAGAGAGGGAGTGTGAGGGCTGGAATGCAGGGACAGCTGATACAGCAGGGCTGGGGGCACATTCTGGAGCTGGGGCTCTACCATCCCAGACTAATACAGCTGAAGCCATGGTTGGGTACCTGTGGGGCCTTCACCCCAAGGTGGCGGGCTGAGGGGTCCTTTCACAGGCTCACAGACTCCTCTAGAGAGAGCTTGGCAGGCATGCCCATCCAATTGTGGGCACAGGCAGCTTCATATAGGAAAGCCAGCACCCTGAAAGGGTTCCCACTGCTAACAGAGAGAACCAGCCTGGCTCTCCTCCCTTGCTCTGACTTCCTGCAGGGCTCCCAGTGGTAACCTAGTCTAGGGGTGGGGGGCGACGGCTGTGGCCGGGATCAGCTTCCCAGGGCAGAGGGCCAGACATAGACGGTGGAGAGTGGGTCGGGGGGCAAATGGCACACTCGGGTCCACTCCTTGGTCGGCCCCACAGCCTATGAAAGGGTCAAGGGTACTCCGGTGGCAGCCTCATAAAAACACGCCTTGATTTGCAGGTGTCACTTGCTGATGTGGCTGCTCCACTGTACTCTGTGGGAAAGGCAGCCTTTCCACCCCGGGGAGAACTGTCCAGGGTTGGGGCAAGGCAGACCTCTGTTCCCTTAGTGGACTCCTCCAGGGAGGGAGGGGCAGTGCTTTCCCATCTCACAGAGCTGAGGACAACGGGGCTGGAGCTGAATCTGCAGCCACTGGTACAGCCCCAAAGGAATCGCCTGATTCTCATCGCTGGATCTTAGTATTTTCTTATAGGGGTAAAATCCTCTTCTCTATGGATTTTTGAAAAACTAGTTTAGGAGTCTCAGTGGACTGATTTGAGGGCAGAGCAGCTTAGGGGCAGGAGCGGGGTGAGGCCAGGAGGAATCGGGGAGCTTACCGCTCGGATGGCCAGCCACACTTGGAGATAGCAGAGCACGATGATAGCGAGTGGGATGATGCAGCAGGTGACCATGAGGACAATCATGTAAGACTGCACCCCGGGGTACGAGCTGCCGCTGAACACATCTGGGCCGCATGAAGTCTTCAGGCCATGGGGCCAGTACCTGGAGAGAAGGGCCGGCAGCCAGTCCTGATGTGGGGGTAGGGGGTTACCCAGGACCCCCGGCCCAGGCATGGTCCTGTTTTTTTTTTTTTTTGAGACGGAGTCTCGCTCTGTTGCCCAGGCTGGAGTGCAGTGGCACCATCTTGGCTCACTGCAAGCTCCGCCTCCTGGATTCAAGTGATTCTCATGCCTCAGCCTCCTGAGTAGCTGGGACCATAGGCACCCACCACCACGCCCGGCTAATTTTTTTGTATTTTTAGTAGAGATGGGGTTTCACTGTGTTAGCCAGGATGGTCTCGATCTCCTGACCTCATGATCCGCCCGCCTCGGCCTCCCAAAGTGCTAGGATTACAGGCATGAGCCACCGAGCCTGGCCTGTTTTTTTAAATTGAGGTGAAATTCACGTTGCATGAGATTACCCAATTTGAAGCTATCAATTCGGTGGCAGTCACCCCCACTGCTTCCAGAACATTTTCATCAACCCAAAACGAAACCGTTGGGTAGGATTTTGGTTAATCTTTGTCCATTTTTAGATGTCATGCCTTTCCTCTTTTTAAAATTGTGGTAAAATACACATAACATAAAATGTACCATTATAGGCCAGGCACAATGGCTCACGCCTATAGTCCCAGCAGATTTGGAGGCAGAGGTAGGAGGATTGCTTGAGCCCAGGAATTCAAGACTAGCCTGGAACACATAGTGAGATCTTGTCTCTACAAAAAATAAAAAAAAATTAGCCAGGTGAAGTGGTGCACCTGTAGGCCCAGCTCCTCAGGAGGCTGAGGTAGGAGGATCACTTGAGTCCAGGAGGTTGAGGCTGCAGTGAGCCATAATTACACCACTGCACTGTGCCAGCCTGAGTGACAGAGTGAGACCCTGTCTCAAAAAAAAAAAAAAAATAAGTACCATTATGACCTTTGGTGCATTCACAATGCTGTGCAACCATCTCCACTATCTGCTTCCAGAACATTTTCATCTTCCCAATCACTCCCCTTCTTTACAAAGGGATTGTGAGGTTCTGTCTTGTCCTGACCTTCTGAGAACACCCATGAAGAGCTGAGTCTTTTATCTGAGGTCAGCTAGGCCGTGACTGAAATAAAGGGCCCTGCTCACTTGGTGGCCTGGAGGATTAAATGAGATAACCCGCGGGAGAGCCTCCACCAGGGTCAGCTTGCCACACATGTTTGATAACGGGCAGCTGTGTGGGACATGGCGGCATGAGGAGGGCGGGAGACAGAGACAGGCTTCCACAAGGTTTGTTTCCTAAAATTGTGGAACGTTCTCAAGGAAAGAACATTCCCTCTCCAAACACCACGAGAACTTATTCACGAGCTTGTCGATAAAACAGTGAAATGCTGTCCCATCCAGTCCATCCCAATCAAACATTTGAGCCACTTGCTTGGCCTGGCCAGGACATGTGCTCTGTAGGCCCAGGTGGATCTATGACCCAAGCAGCCTCTGAAAGGTGGGGGGCGGGGTGGGGCAGCATGTGCAAGAAAGAGACCTGGAATGCAAACACGCTGTGCGTTCACTGACAGCTGTGCTGATGGCTTGAGCTCCGTGTGCTCCTGTGACCTGATCGTGCTTGGGACGAATATGTTTCCAGAGGTTCGGGGACCACAGAGCCATTTCTATGTTGCAGCCACATTCATACATTGATAGACATTGCACGCTCAGATGGGCCCAGAGAAAGGAAGTGATTTGTCTTAAGGTCACAGAGTCTGAACGTGCCCCCACCCCATCTTGCGCCCTCGCACCCTTACCTGCTCCAGCCAAAGATGGGCGGGGCCGTCCACACAGCAGACCAGATCCAGGAGAAGGCAATGCCAATGATGGCCAGCTTGGCATCAAATCTCACGTTGCCAAAGGGCTTGCAAACCACCAGCCACCTCTCCCAGGAAATGATGGCCAGGGACCAGAGACCTGTGATCCCTATGGGGAGAGCAGACAGATGAGGGCTTTGAGCGGAGGCAAAGGTGGGAAGCAAAGCTTCCCACTGTCCTGCTTAGACCCCAAACGTCTGCACACAGAATTCAGGGCTCCACGGACTGAGGTGGAAAAAACGACTTTCTTTCCACCAACCTCGAACAGACACTGGGCATTTCCTTCCATTATGAACGTGGCAGTATTAGCAGTACCCGTGACTCGGTCAGCAAGACAGATCACAGATGTTTTCCTGTCAATTCACAGAGGTGGCAGGCTGTTTAAATATCATTTATGTTCATCACTACTCTGAAATAACAGTGGTTGTCAGACGGGATCCTGTTATTTAATACCTTAATACTGAGTGGTGTCAGTAATACGTTTAATACATGCTTTTATTTTTATTTAGTTTTTGAGACAGAATCTCACTCTGTTGCCCAGGCTGAGTGCAGTGGTGCCATCATAGCTCACTGCAGCCTTGACCTCCAGAGCTCAAGCGATCCTCCCGCCTGAGCCTCCTGAGTAGCTGGGACTACTGGTGTGCCACCACGCCCAGCTGTTTTCATTTGTTGTAGAGAAGAGGTCTCACTATGTTGCCCAGGCTGGTCTCAGACTCCTGGAGGCAAGCAGTCCTCTCACCTCAGCCTCCCAAAGTGCTGGGATTAGAGGCATGAGCCTGACCAATAAATGCTTTTAACTAAAGACTATGTTACTGATGAATGTTTAATACTTTGATAACTGTATTTCAATATAATTTGCTGCCTTTGTAATCCTATGGGTCTCATTTTATGCGTTTGCAAAAATTCTTCTGAGATGGGGTCCACAGGCTTCCCAGATGGCCAAGGGCATCCGTGGACCAAAACTGGTGGGGAAGTGCTGGCTGCTTGGCACCTGACTGACCCAAGAACAGACCATGAGCAGAGGCAAGGGTGAGCGGGAGACCATGGCAGAAACGGAGACAGACGTGGGCGGAGATGCAGGGGGGCACTCAGGAAGGGCCGTGTGACCGCCGAGGCCATGCCTGCTGCAGAGAGCACTCGGACCTGGGGATGGACCTTCTCTGCCTGACCTTCCCTTGGCTCCCCTTCTAGACTGTCGGGGTAGTGCCGGGACTTGGACAAGCACTCTCGCTGGTCTGGGCCATCGTGGGTACAATTTGAGGCAGTTAACAGGGGGTGAGGTTGGGGAGGCTGCTAAGAGTGGTGGGGAGGCAAGAGCAGGAGCTGCTGCTGCTGCTGGATGTGGGGTCTCCTCCTCCTGAAATAAAGTCCCAGCTCCTGGGCGTGACGTCTGAGGCCTCTGAGACCCGGGCCTGCCCACCTCGTGTCCGGCAGCCACGGCTGCTTGGTGGTACTCTACCCACTCGAACCACAAACTGCTCCCAGCCGCTCCTCCACCACCTGCCCCAGGCCCCTTCTTGTCTGAGAGGACTGATGATGGTACTGTGTGGTCGCCGTCTGGCTATAGGGCCCCCTCCTTAGCACAGAGCCTGGCACACTGGTACCTCTCGGCCACTGTCTCCTGACCTGAGTGGAATAGTGGCCCACAGAGATATTAGTGATGGGGATGGGGAGAGGATCTGGGAATTGTGTCTCCTCCGGGAAAAGCAGATGCTGGTGAGCTGAAAGAGCAGGCATCCCTAATTGCAGGGGAGTTCTGTCCAGGGTGCCCAGAGTCCCCGCCCCCCTACTGTTCTGGGGTTGTCTGGCTCTGTATCTGTCTCCTCCCACACCAGCCCCACAGCTCCAAACTGGCTGTCCCCGGGCAGAGCCTGACTCAAGAGTAGGAACTCAGGTTATGTTTGACTCAAGGGAGCTGAATTTAATGTGAGTGTTCAGATGGAAGCCTCCAGAACCCTTCAGTATATGGATGGAAGCCTCCAGAACCCTCCAGAACCCTTCAGTATATGGATGTGAGGCACAGATGTGGAGGGAGACAGGCCTACAGGAGCGGCTGGGCCCGGGTCATCATGAGGTGGCCGGAGGGGCTTGCAGGGTGAATGAGTGGTTTCCGCTGAGCCTGGGCCCTGACTGGCTTACCACACAGGGAGACGGTGTAGCCCTCCAGGACACACATAGGATGGCCCAGCACGAAGTAGCCAGAGACCTGATTCACAACGCTGATAGTGCTGGCGATGACGGTCTCTGCTAGGTCAGCGACCGCCAGGTTCACCAGGATCCAGTTCAGCGGATGGCGCAGCTTCTTGAACTTCATAGTGGCCGCCAGCACAAGCCCATTTGTGAAGACGGATGCAGTGACCACAAAGATCATCCAGACACTGGTGAGGTGGTACACCCATCTGGGAGCGATGTGGTAATTCGGGCCTTCGAAGGGGCCTGGGGGCAGGAGGCAGAGGAGAGAGAGGAGCTGGGCTGCAGCACCACCTGTCTACACCAGTGCTGATCCCACCTCTCCCCTCCCCCTCCTGCCCTCCTGCCTTTGCAGTTGGCTCTTTCCCTCCAGCTTTGCCCATCCTCAGACAGTCTCCCCTCCATCCTGTCCCTCAAGCCAGACACCATCACCTGCTGGTCACTGGCACTGGCACCTTGAACTTAACAGAACTCCTCATCGTCTCCTCCATCTGATTCCCCACTCCCAGTGTGCAGTCACCCCACTTCCCTGCTCCCCTCTTCCCTTTGCCCCAGCCCCACCTCCTACCTCCCAGAGTCCTCTGCCCTTCCATAGACAAACGCTTTCCTTGTGTAAAGCCCAGCTCATATGCATTTGCCTTCCAGAAGCCTTTCCAGATTCCCCAGCTGGTGGCAACTCACCCCCTTGAGGGGAAGACCACTACCCACCTCTGTCACCTTCTGTCACACATAGGAGTTACTGTTCATGATGATCTGAATGTACGTGCCCCCCATAAATTCCTGTGTTGAAATCCTAACCCCCAGGGTGATGGTATTAGGAGGTGGGGCCTTTGGCAGGTCATTTAGGTCATGTGTGCAGAGCGAGTGGGGCCCTCATGAATGGGATTAGTGCCCTTATAAAAGAGGTCTTAGAAGCTGGGCATGGTGGCTCACGCCTGTAGCCCCAGCTACTCAGGAGGCCAACGTGGGAGGATCACTTGAGCCTTTGGGAACAGCCCAAATTAGCTGGGAATGGTGGCTCATGCCTGTAATCCCAGCACTTTGGGAAGCTGAGGCAGGAGGGTTGCTTGAGTCCAGGAGTTCAAATCCAACCTGGGCAACATGGCATGCCCATGTAAAAAAAATTTTTTTTTAATTAAAACTTAAAAAAAAAAAAAGAGTCCCTATAGTGCTCTCTAGCTCTCTTTCTACCATGCGAGGATACAATGAGTTGTTGGCAATCTGCAGTCAGGAAGAGGGTCCTCGCCAGAGCCCACCACATTAGCACCCTGACTTCCAGCCTCCAGAGCTGTGAGAAATAAATTTGTCATTTAAAAGCCACCCAATCTATGGTGATTTCTCTTTTATTCTTTTCTTTTCTTTTCCTTTCTTTTCTTTTCTTTTTTTTTTTTTTTTCAGACAAAGTCTTGCTCTGTCACCCAGGCTGGAGTGCACTGATGTGATCTCGGGTCACCGCAACCTCCGCCTCCTGGGTTCAAGCGATTCTCCTGCCTCAGCCTCCCGAGTAGTAGCTGGGATTTACAGGCACCCACCACCACATCCAGCTAATTTTTGTACTTTTAGTAGACATGGGGTTTCACCATGTTGACCAGGCTGGTCTCAAATTCCTGACCTCAAGAGATCCTTCTGCCTTGTCCTCCCAAAGTACTGGGACTGCAGGCGTGAGCCCCCGCGCACAGCCTGGTAATTTCTTATAGCAGCCAGTACTGAGACACAAGTACAAGTCTTGTCTTTCTCACCAGAGACTGTGACTCATTCATCCTTACAGAGCGTCCAGCATACAATAGATGCTCAGAAAATAAATGAATGAAGAAATTAATCAATGAATGTGTTATGAGTTGAATTCTGTCCCCACCCAAATTCATATGTTGGAGTCCTAACCCCAATACCTCAGAATGTGACCATTTTCGGAGATAGGGTCTTTACAGAAATGGTCAAGTTTAAATGAGGTCATTAGGGTGGGCCCTAATCCAATATGACTGGTGTCCTGATTATGATTATTATATATTTAGAGATACAGTCGGCTGGGAGCGGTGGCTCACGCTTGTAATCCCAGCACTTTGGGAGGCCGAGGGGGTGGATCACTTGAGGTCAGGAGTTCAAAACCAGCCTGGCCATGGTGAAACCCCGTCTCTACTAAAAATACAAAAAAAAATTAGCCAGGTGTGGTGGCGGGTGCCTGTAGTCCCAGCTACTCAGGAGGCTGAGGCGGGAGAATCACTTGAACCCAGGAGGCAGAGGTTGCAGTGAGCTGAGATCACGCCACTGCACTCCAGCCGGGGAGACAGAACAAGACTCCGTCTCAAAAAAAAAAAAAAAAAGCAAAAAATAGAGATAGAGTCTGGCTCTGGCACCCAGGCTGGAGTACAGTGGCACAATCATAGCTCACTGCAACGTGGAACTCCTGGGCTCAAGCGATCCTCCTGCCTCAGCCTCTTGAGTATCTGGGACTACAGCCGTGCATTACCACAACGGCAATTTTTTTATTTCTGTAGAGATGGGGTCTGGCTATGTTGCTTAGGCTGGTCTCGAACTCCTGACTTCAAGTGACCCTCCCGCCTTGGCCTCCCAAGTAGCTGGGACTACAGACAAATTATTTCTCCTTTTTATTCTGTAGGAGTTTGCTAGGGCTCTACACCTTTTGTGTTGGAAGGATCTTCGTCATAACATTGTTTTTGGCAGATTACTTGAAGGGATCGCAAGCCACAGACCTGCTGCCATATGAGGCCTCATGGAGAGTCCCAAGATTTATCAAGAGATTCTTTAGCTGTGTGTTAGAAAAGCCCAACTCAAGCTAGCTTAAGAAAAATGGGGATTTCCTGGCTACGGCCAGGAGAGACAGATAAATCTCACCCCTAGCACAGCTGGATCCCACAAGGCCTCTGCTGCCCTCTGTGCACGGGCCCCATTTGTTCCTAACACAGGGAGCTTCCAGAAACCCACAGACAATGTCTGCAATCCCAATACCTGGCACTGGCTCCCCAGGAACCCCCAGTATGAGCAGTAGGGACAGACCATTGACAATTGAAGACCTGCATGGCGTCAGTCTCCGTGCAGAAGGAAGCAGAGGGGAGCAATGGGGTTGCTGATGGACCTAAGAACAGAGAACCCCCAAACTGTCGGCAGCTCTTCCCTGGGAAGTACCTCGGGTGAACTGGGGAAGAGCAGCTGAGACTGGGAGGGTTTGGGACACTCTGGCCTGCAGGCAAGTGCAAGGGGCTGGAGCAATCTAGGTGCTACGACCTCTGAAAACAAGGCAGCCAGTGCCCTTCCCTGGCAACCCTTGCAGTCCAAATTGGGCAGTGCAGGGACAAGGGGGCAAAGGAGAGAACAGGTCCCAGCAGCAGTGGGGGAGGGGACAGGAGCTGCCACTAGTGTAACTAGAGCTGGTGTCATGGCCTACCCCTCCCTCCTGAAAGTTCTGGAACTGATTTCATGAAGCAACGAGCAAGAGAATCAAAGTCAACTCCCAGGCAAAGTGATTCGAGGAAATACAGGTAGATAGGGAAGGGGCGGGGGGTGGTGGCGCAGAGAAGCCAGACTTCTTCAAATACACCTTCTTTTCTAGATTTTAATTTGAAACTTTTAACTGTTTTATTACATAATTATAAAACAAAATTTAAGTGGCCGGGGGTGGTGGCTCACACCTGTAATCCCAGCACTTTGGGAAGCCGAGGTGGGCGGATGACTTGAGGTCAGCAGTTCGAGACCAGCCTGGCCAACATGGTGAAACCCCGTCTCTACTAAAACTAAAAAAAAATCAGCTGGGCGTGGTGGTGGGCACCTGTAGTCCCACCTCCTTGGGAGGCTGAGGCAGGAGAATCGCTTGAATCCAGGAGGCGGAGGTTGCAGTGAGCTGAGATCGCGCCACTGCACTCCAGCCTGGGCGACAGAGTAAGACTGTCTCGAAAAAGTAAAATAAAATAAAACAAAATAAAAATTTAAATTTACAGAGCAGTCTCTGAAAATCAGCAACAAAAGAAATGAAGCTAAATGCATATCCACTGAGTGGCATATCACTTAGAGAGGGACTATTCTAAGGGACTTGAAACACACTGGTTTACTACACAACCTAGTGGCATATACCCTCAGGGTAAGAAGACCTGTGAAGATGTTAAGGTTTTGGTCACCAATAGGTGAAGGCAGGGTAAGGTGTCCGAATGCCGTCATTTTCCATCCCCAGTGGTTTAATTGGTCTGGGCATTGAGTTTCAGTAGCTGCCAACACCCCAGAAAAGAGACACTCTCCTTGCCAAAACACACCAACAAATCCAACCTGCCTCTGGTCAGATCCTCAGACCAACTACTAATTTACAGAAAAATCATAATGAACAACGTCAGAGGGGCCTGTTAGGCTACGTCACGAACGACTTGCTTTCTTCCACAAATAAATTGCAGGGAGCTAGAAAGGGAACCTCTAGATTCAAAGGTAGTCAAAAGGCATATCAATCAATCTGAGTGTGTGGACCTTATTTGAGCCCTGATTCAAGCAGACTGAAAATACGTATGACATTTTTTGAACACTACTAGGATATTTGAAGCTATTCAGGAAATATTGTTACACTTGTCGGTGTGATGATGACTTGTGGTTATGTATTGAGAAGAGCCCTTTCCTCCTAGAGGAACATAGTAAAGATTTACAGAGGGAAGGGTGTGATGTCTTGGATTTGCTTCCAAGAATCAGGAAGAAAGGGTAGTGCAGGGGTTACAGATGAAATGAGATGAAACCGTGGAAGCTGAGTGATGGGTACCGGGGTTCATTACACTCTTCCCTCTACTTTAGTAGATGCTTGAAGTTTTGTGGAAAAAAAAAACCCACCCCAACATTTGAAAAGAGTGCATTGAAGCATCATGCATTGATGAAGTCTGGGGGCATCTAGGAAGAGACTGTTGCATTGCCACCAAGGAAATTCTGGGCACAGTCATATTGAAGTCAACTGCAAGATCCTCATCCGGTTTGGTCTGGGCACTCTGTCACTAATTGGCACTCGGTCCTGGCCAGCCCACAGCGGGATATTTATTGGCAACCAAGGAGCTGGCGTGGCTTCTGGAAACCACAGCCTGCACGATGTTGTTGTTTTTTGTTTTGTTTTGTTTTGAGACAGAGTCTCACTCTGTGGCCAGGCTGGAGCACAGTGGCGTGATCTCGGCTCACTGCAACCTCCACCTCCCGGGTTCAAGCGATTCTCCTGCCTCAGCCTCCTGAGTAGCTGGGACTACAGGCATGCGCCACCAAGCCCAGCTAATTTTTGCATTTTTAATAGAGATGGGGTTTCAGTATGTTGGCCAGGATGGTCTCTATCTGTTGACCTCGTCATCTGCCCGCCTCTGCCTCCCAAAGTGCTGGGATTACAGGCGTGAGCCACTGCGCCCGGCCTGCACGATGTTCTTGAAGGCACCAAAGGAATTTGGTTTGGAGGAGGGACCCGGGGAGAGGGCCAGTAGTGGGGCGGTCAGTGGCGTCCTCAGCTTCTGTGAGGGCCTGTGTGCAAAACTTTTGGATTGGGCAACTCCCAATGGCAGAACTCGGGCTGCCCTGATGAGAGCTTTCAGCTTTCTGTTGGGCTCCAGTGCTCTCTCCCAGGATGGCTCCAAATGGAAAGACGGCCCTGGGCACCAATGCAGCCTCTTCCCCCAGAGGTGTGCAGCCAAAAGCCATGTGTCCCCATCATGGAGTTCGACAAAATGACTGCTACAGCCTTTGCCGACCCTGAAGTTCTAGAAGTTTCTTGCTCTCTGCTGCTGTCTTCCCTACCCTCCCACCTCCCTTGGGTGTGTCAGTATGTTGCCTCCTTTTGGCTTCAAATGTAAAGACAGACCCAGCTCTTCCCCAGGAAGCTGAGGGACTCCGGGGAATGAGAGGTCACTCGCTAGCCGTGAACACACTCATCTACGGGCCACAAAGGAAGAGCACATAAACTCTGCCCCGGCCACGGATTCTCAAAGGGGCTGGGAAGCCTGTGTTGCTTGAGAATGCATATTCGATATTATGGTGTCGTTCTAGATTTGGAGAGGACCCCCCAGTTCATGTCATCAGAAAAGCTATGGGAGAAAGCCTTCTCTGCTGGTGGGGACATGCGGAAGAGAGATTCCCTTGGGCGGGGCAGGTGGGTGGCCGATGGCCCCCAGTGCAGCCACCCAGCCTCCACGGGCCTGCTGGCTCACCTCTGGTGGAGTTGCTGTTGGTGTAGGTGAAGATGCTGGACTGGGTGCTGTCCTCATAGCTGTCCTGCGGATGGCGGCCTGCGAGCCTTTGGAGGCTCCACTGCTGGGCCATGGCTATGGAAAGCCCTGTCCCCGACGGCAGCCAGCCCTGGCGCATCACCTGAGGGTCACGGCGCTTTATACTGGCCTGTGGGATCAGCCCGGGCCTCTTCACCTTAAAAGCTCCCAAACCCTACACTACCTGATCTCTTAATTGGGCCTGGGACTTAGACCTCCTCCTCCCACCTCTTGCTCCCCTGCTCCTGAGGCGAGCCCGCAAGGGCGGCTCAGAGGGATTTGCTGGGAACCAAACTCAGACGCCCCACCCATCCCCGCCAGGCAGGTGGAGGTGACTGTGGGAGCGGCTGTGGCCCTCTCTGTGTTTAAGTGTCCTCTGTTCCCTTCTACTGTCCTGCGCCCGCCTTTGGGGCAGGTGGACCCACGGGTCAGGATTTGCAGACTGCGGGGTGGGAGGTGAAGCTGCTCAGAGCCCAAATCCTCCTTTCTCATGTGGTTTTCTTGAAAGCCCAGGGAGACTTTTTAGGGCCGAGGCCTGGAACCGGATCCTCCTTGCGAGGCCGGCCATCTCCGTGGGCCCAAACGGGTGAGATTTGTGCCGGGGGGCTCCTCCTCCAGGGTGGGGGAGGGCAGACTGACTGTGCACATCCTGCTGTTGGCTTCCCTCCTCCCCCTTGCCCCCCATGAGCTGCAGGTCCTTCGGCCACCAGGGTGCTCATGCAGTGCCCCCATCAGCCCGCGGCAGCGCCTGCTCACGTCTCCCTTGCCCTGAGTTCACAGCCTTGCCTTGGGCTTCACCAACCACAGGCCTCCCGTCGACAGAGTGTTCAGACAGGCCATCTCTGCTGTCCCTCTGTCCCCACGCTTGGCAGGGGCACGGATGACCTGTTAGTGCCCAACTCTGTAGCCTCGCCTCAGTTTCCAACCAAGGGGCTCTGTCCCCTCCACGGCCCACCCACCCCAGCACCTCCCCGGGAGCACATCCCCTTTCACAGCTTCCATCAGCTCCCAGCTCCTCAGTCCCCAAATCCAGCTCCTTCCAGGTACCTCCTTTTGGGTTTATTCCTTAAGCTCAGGAAAGCCAAAGCGTGAGCTTGTGGCCTCCTGTCCCTGTTCTCAGAGCCACGATTCTCCAGCATTCCTGGCTCACACTTACACTCCTGGCAGCATGGCCTCTGCTGCAGGCACAAGGGGGCCGTGGCTGCCAAGCTGAAGGCCAGGGCTGCATGGAGCCCCAGCCTGGCTACCCATAGCAAGAATGGCTTTTAACATCCGTCGCTGCCTGCCACGTGCTAGGTGCCAAGCTAGGGGCCCCATGTGGAAGAGAAGAGAGTCCTGGCCACAGACTTGCCAGGGACCATTCACAGCCTAGAAAGGTGGGCTCAATGCCCAGCAGCACCAGTGAGCTTTTTCCCCGACTCTGGCACTTCTATGCCTGTGTACCCAAGAGACTTGAAAACGTGTGTCCACATAAAAACCTGTACATGAATACAAACAGGTAGAAGCAACCCAAAAGTCCAGAAGCAGACGAGTGGGTAAAAAGTGGCCTGTCTGTACAATGGAGTATCATTTGGCCATAACAAGGAATGAAGGGCTGACCTACGCTACAACGTGGACAGACCTGGAGAACAGCATGCTCAGTGAGCGAACCCAGACACAAAAGACCACAGAGCGCATGGCTCCATCTCTGTGAAATGCTTAGATGGGGCAATCCAGAGACACAGAAAGCAGAGGAATGGGTGCCGGGACAGGGGAGGGAGGGAAATGGAAGACGACTTCTTAATGGGTACAGGGAATGCTTTATGGGTGATAAAAATGTTCTAAAATCAGATTGTGATGGTGCAGCCACTGTGGAAAACAGTTTGGCAGCTCCTCCAAAAGTTAAACCTAGAATTCCCATAGGACCCAGCAACCGCACTGCTGGGTATAGGCCCAGAGGAATGGAAGGCAGGGTCTGGAAGGGCTGTTTGCACACGCATGTTCACAGCAGCATGATTCACAACAGCTGAAACATGGAAGCAACCCGTGCCCATCAATGGGCACTTGGGCTGGAGATGGTGGCTCATGCCTGTAATCCCAGTTCTTTGGGAGGCCAAGGTGAGAGGATCACTTGAGCCCAGGAGTTCGAGACTAGCCTGGGCAACATAGTGAGACCCTGTCTCTACAAAAAATACAAAAATTAGCAGGGCACAGTGGCAGGTGCCTGTAGTCGCAGCTACTTGGGAGGTAGAGAGGCGGGAGAATTTCTTGAGCCTGGGAGGTTGACGCTGCAGTGAGCTCTGATGGCGCCAGGGCACTCCAGCCTGAGTGACAGAGCAAGACTCTGTCTCAAAACAAACAAACAAACAAATAAACAAACATCAACGGATGATTAGCTAAACAAATTGTGGTCTATACAGACAATGGAATATGATTCACCCTTAAAAAGAAATGAAATTTGACACATGCTCCAACATGGATGACCCTTGAGGACATTGCTCAGTGAATTGAGCCAGTCACAGGAGGGCAAATACTGTAAAATTCCACTTATATGAAGGGCCTAGAGTGGTCAAATCCGTACAGACAGACAGTGGAAGGTTGGGTGCCAGGGGCTGGGGGGTGGAGAGTTGGGTTTGAAAGGGGCCAGTTTGGGAAGACGAACAAGTTCTGTGGCTGGATGGGGGTGATGGCTGCATAGCACCGTGAATAGACTAAAAACCACCAAGTGCCTTTCCTCCTCATTTGTTTTTAGGGCCTAACTCCTAAAGAGGTCCCTCCTGCAGAAAGACCTCCCTGATGGCCTTGGCCTCGGGCCCCTGCTCTGAAGTCCCCTCTCGGACTGCATCCTGACTCTGTGACCCCTTGACTTTCCACCCTGGCTGCCAGCAGCATGGTGTGTGCCTCCCACTCCTTGGCAAGATGGAATGGTCATTGTCCCTGTTCTGTGGATGAGATGCCTGAGGTGGGTTCAAGGCATAGATCTCACAATGCCACTTGCTGAAACAGTGTCAAGACTCTAGAACTCAATCCCAAGTGACTTCCAAGGGTCCCTCTTCCCGGGTCCAAGAGAGCTTGGTCTGCCTGTCCCCACCAGAGTCAGAGGATCCGAGGATCCAAGAATGTGAGACCCAGAAGTGAGCCTCCTCTGAGATCACCTGCCCCACCGGGTCCCTTCTAAGGGTGGGACGACTGGCCAGCCTTGTCCCATTACTGCCATGAGCTGGCTGGGTGGCCTTGGACAGGGCGACCTCTCCCTCTTGACCGAGATTCCCCTTCTGTCTAGAGGAAGATAAGCAACTCTGAGGCTTCCCTGGGCATCCAAGGCCACCATGCTATTTGGAAGCCCTTTGAGAACACGAAGTGCCCTATGAAGTGGGGGTCCAGCAGAGGAGGAGCGGGGTGTCTGGGGGAAGCCCCCAGCCTTGCCTGAGCCCCAGAGCTGGCCCTCCGCTCGCCCTCTCTGCCCTTGTCCAGGATTATGCTAATGACCCAGCTCAGTGCAATCCCACCAATGCCCTGGGCCACATGTGTGCCAGCCCCCACATCCCAGGAAGGAGAGTGGAGGTGGCAGAGGTGGGAGGAGGCCTGGAAAGGCGGTAGGTTCTGCACCTTCACCAGCTCTGCTAATTGATGATTAGGGCTAACAGAAGATCAAGTCCCATTTTAGCCTAAAGCAGATTACTGTCCTAGAAAGTCACTCAGCACCTGTGGGGGCACGTGTGTCCCCAGGCCGGGTGAAAACTCATTTGTGGTCCCACACTCTTGCAGAAGGGTGGATGAAAGTGGAGGGAGCACTACAGAAGGATATGAAGAACGAGGGGGTGAGGGGGTGAGATGGGGGGAGAGGAGCGGAAGCAGTGGCAGCCCAAGAAAGCCCCAAGGAAAGAGAGCCCCTGGGGAAAGGCCAGAGGGACCCAAGCCAGGCCGGGCCCCAATGTCAGTGCCCTCTGTTCTGCGCGGAGTCTCCCACCCTCGCTGCCAGCTGGGGCCCTGGCCAGGGTGGAAGATTAGATGTCGGACTTGTCTCTAATGCGACTACTCCTAAATGACTCCATGTGGGAGAGCCGATTAGGAGTTATGGGGGCTGCTGTCATCTGGACTCAGGGGCTTTGTCACTAACAGCCGATGGCTGCTACAGCTATAGGACAAGGAACCATTTGGCCATTTGCCTTTGACATTTTTTAAAAATCGTGGTAAAGTATACATGATACAAAGTGTACCATCGCTACCATGTGTAAGTGTACAGTCTAGTCACCACCATCCGTCTCCAAACTCTTTTCATTTCATGAAACGGAAGCTCTGTCCCTATGAAACACCCATGCCCTTTCCCCACCCCTCAGCCCCTTGCACCCACCCTTCTATTCCTATGCATTTGGGAGCTCAGAGTGCAATCCTACAGGTGCATGGCCTTCTGTGCCTGGCCTGGGTCACTTATCCGTTGCCTTTGTGTATTTGGAATGGATTTCCAACCATTGGATTTTCATTTTTGTGTGGTTAAATATCATTTGTTTCCTTTTTGACTTCTGGCCTTCCTACCTCATTTGAAGAGGTCTGTAAACACACGCCATACTCCGCCCTCTGCCCCAGCTGCCGGGCTCTCCACACTTGCCAAGGCCCCCTACTCGGTATAGTCTTGATATTCTCAGCTCAGCCTCGTAATCTCACCCTGGCTGCTGCAGGCCTCCTAAGTGTCCTTGTCCCTCCTAAGTCCCTGTCCGTCCAGCCGCTCTAAGTCACAGAGTGTGAATGTGGCACGTCCACCCTCTGTGTCCTTGAGCGTGGTGGTCACTGTGTCCTCATCAGGAAGATGAGGACAACATTTACTTGCTGTAAGGCTTAAATAAGATCATCCTTTTAAAGAGTCTTAGCTCAGTCTTTGGTACAGAAAACTCAGCCAATTATTCATTCAGCAGGTACTTATTAGGTACTTTTGTACCTGTTCTAGGTCCCGGGATGCAGCTGCAGATGGAGATCCCATGCTCCGCAGCTGCAGCTGCCTTTCTAGTTGGGGGAGATGAGTAGGATGGAGAACAGAAAAAGGAAGACAGGAGGGTGCGGGTGCCAGGGTGGGAAGGGAGTGGATGCCCACTTTTGAAGGGCACCAGGGTGAGCCCCTCTGAGAAGGGGACATGTGAGCAAAGACTCAAGGGAGGGAGGGCAGGAGGGAGCCATGCAGAGATCCAGGAGGGCATCCCAGGAGAGGAGCAGCAAGTGCAAAGGCCCTGGGGCAAGAGCGTGGCTGGCCTGCTCCAGGACCAGCAAGGAGATCAGGATGGCTGGAGCGAGAGTGGGCTTGGTGAATAGGAGGAGGAAAGGCTGCATGGCGGGGCCCTTCTCACTCTGAATGGAATGGGGAGCTTTGTCGGATTTTGAAAGAAAAAGTAACGCAATCTGAAGTTGATTTGGACGGACTCCTCTGGCAGCTGTCTGCAAGCTGTAGGGGCCAGGGCAGAAGCAGGGATACCAGGTCTGGGAGGCGACAGTAGGGTGGTGAGAGGTAGCAGACTCTGGAGAGCTTTTGTAAGTGGAGTCAACAGGATTTCCTGATGGCTTAGGTGGAAGCAGCGAGAGGACGGGAGGAGTTGCCTTCAGCTGAGAAGTCGAGGTTGTGGGCATCGGGCATCCATAAATAACGAACATGGGGACTGGCAAGAGGCCCTCGCCTTACAGCCATTGACATCCTTCACAGATCCTGACTAATGTGAACATTTGGATGGAATGGACAAACTTTTAGGAAAACACAACTTACCAAAAGGGGCTCAAGAAGAAAGAGAATCAGAAGAGTTGAAGTCGCTGAACCTTTCATTTCAAACCTGCCCACAAAGAAAGGGTCCCTGTTCCATTTCTGACCTTTGCCCAGGTTGACGTTGATTCTGAGCCTGTCATGTCTTTCTTTCTTTCTTTGTTTCTGACATGTCTTTTTTTTTTTTTTTTTTTTTTTTGATGTGGAGTCTTGCTCTGTTGTCCAGGCTGGAGTGCAGTGGCGTGATCTTTGCTCACTACAACCTCTGCCTCCCGGGTTCAAGAAATTCTCCTCAGCCTCAGCGTCCTGAGTAGCTGGGACTACAGGCATGCACCACCATGCCCGGCTAATTTTTTCTTTGTATTTTTAGTAGAGACAGGGTTTCACCATGATGGCTAGGCTGGTCTCGAATTCCTGACCTCAGGTGATCCACCTGCCTTGGCCTCCCAAGGTGCTGGGATTACAGGCATGAGCCACCGCACCCGGCCATTGCTTTGTATTTTTAAATTGGTTTTTCTTCTTTGACTTGAAAAAAGTCTTATTTCCAAATCTGATCCACCTTTACAATCTAGTCCAGAGAATTTCCACTGTAATTAAACTATTTACTGTTTAGTTATAAAGAGCCTTCAAAAAGATATCCCCCAAAGCCTGTCATAAAAAAAAAACTATCTGATTCCATTTATATGAGGTTCCTACAGCAGTGAAATTCAATGAATAGAAAATCAAAAAGTGTGAGCTAAACTCCAAGCAGGCCCACCAAGTATTTGTTTGGCTTTGAGCCAGTGCCAGTCACGTCTTCTCAACCAAATGGAATTTTTTGTCATTGCCCACCGGAGGCCCAGATGGACTCTCAGCTGGGAACAGGTGGGTGGGAGGGGGACTCGCCTTGAACCTCCCATTGAGAGCCTGCCTGCTGGGTCTGTGCACCCCTCCCCATGGCAGGCTTCTCTTTTCACGTCGTATTATGTTCCAACTGGGTTGTTCATATTGTAGGACAAAGAAAATAAGGAATTTGTGGCTGGGCCCAGTGGCTCACGACTGTAATCCCAGCACTTTGGGAGGCTAAAGTGGGAGAAGGTATTGGAGACCAACCTGGGTAACATAGTGAGATACCATCTCTACCAAAAATTTAAAAAATTAGCTGGGCGTGGTGGTGCACACCTGTGGTCCCAGCTACTCAGGAGGCTGAGGCGGGAGGATTGCTGGAGGCCAGGAGGTGGAGGCTGCAGTGAGCCATGATCTTCCAGCCTGGGCCATACAGCAAGACCTTGTCTTGAAAAGAAAAGAAAAGAAAAGAAAAAAAGAAAAGAAAGAAATTCAAATTCACTTCATGGTCCTGATCTTCACTGTAAGTGGAAGGAGAGAGACATAATGGGCCATGTTAATTGAAAACTGCATGCCTAGATTTCTTTATTAAACGCATGTTTCCTAGCACTGTCCAAAAAAAAAAAAAAAAAAAAAGTGCGAGGCGAATCCGGAGCAAGGCTGCGGCTTCGGAAACGGCTGGGCAAAGGGCCGTGGGACCCGGAGCCCCAGAACAGCTCCCAGCAGGAAGGAGCTGAACGCCTCTGCGAAGCCCCTGCCTCGGGCCCTGTGCAACGCTTTTTCCGGTGAGCGGCGGCAGCAGCTCGGTCCTCTTGTTCTGTGGGTCGTTTTGCTTTGTCCCGGTGCCTTCGGCACTTTGGCCTTTGTGGATTCTGGTTCTCACTGTTGACACGTGGGCGCCTTCTGTCTGCCTTAGCACTGGGACCCCCGGGAACGCGGGAAGGCCCAGGGTTTGGCCTCCTGTTCGGCTCCCGGGCGCCCTCTTCTGGCGCCGCCGCGCCGCTCGCGCGTCAGGAAGCCCCCGGCGGCCGCCGCGGGCCCCCGGGAGTTCTCCTGGGGCTCGCATCTGCCCCCATGCGATCCTGCGCGGGCCTGGGCCATGTCCTGAAAGGGTGGATCCTGGTCGGGACCGCTGGGGCCCTTTGTAGTCCCCTCCCTGCTTTGTCACGTCCTAGCGCTTTCTGACGGCACAGGTTCTGGTTTCCTCCAGTACATCAAGGAGGGGGGCTCATTCATTCTTCCTGTGTTTGGACTTCTTTTAGGAGAGGTGGGGGAATTCCGGTTTTCGCTGCCTTCCTACTCCTGCCTGAACCCAGAAATCTTATTAGCCTTTTTTTCTTAAAAACTTTTTTTTAATAGTGGTAAAATACCCATAACATACAACTTACCATCTTAACCATTTTTAAGTATACAGTTCGGTGGCATTAGTGCATTCACATTGTCTTCAGTATCATTTTTGTGTTAAGATCATTAATTCAATGTGTGGTCCAGCCAAGTGTTTATTTTTTTAATTTTAACTCTTACAGACAGTGGAAATCAGACAAAAGCTTAATTTATACGATACATACGCAATTAAAATACCAAGATTTGCACATACAATGACATGATTCCCTTTAACTGTCTTTCATTGCTAGGGAAGAAATTTCTAACAGAATCTTAGTGCACTATTAGACAGCACTATTTCTTGTCATTCAGGGACCCAGGTGTTTTTCTTGCGCGCATTTCCTGTGTATTTCCTTTATCTGTTATTGTGTGTATTCCATTGATCTGTCTCACATTTTGCACACAATGCAACAAGAGATATTATTTGCTTCCATTGTTCTAAAAAGCTTTTTACTGCCTTTGAACAGAAAACTTGTCCCCACTCTGACTGCAACCTCTGTACATCTGGGTAAGGCTGTGACCCTCCAGGTCATCAGTGTAAGCTCTAGCACATTTTCTCCCCTCTCAAGTTCCATCCTTGTTCTGCAAGGCTGGGTGTCTTAGAGTCTTGGATCTGATGATTTGAGCTTTGCATTTACAAGTGACATTTCTGGTGACATTGTACTTACAAACTTGGTGTATCCAATGATAGCATGGGAGGCAAGAGGACCAACTTGGATTTACTGATAACAAATAACTGCTTTGTTCTGAAGCCAAGCAGCCCGTGGGCAGTGGCACGGCACAGACTTTAGATGTTGGTCACATTCCCTGCCCAGTCATAAACTCGCTTGAGGTTAGTCGTCGATGTAATCATTTGAACAAATAAAAGTCAAGATGAATATGTTCTCAACCCAAACGCCTCTATCAAAGATAGCTGTGGTTTTCTAAAGCGTAACCTATTTGCTATACAAGCATTTTCTTTTTTTTTTTTTTTTTTTTTTTTGAGACAGAGCTTCACTCTGTCCCCCAGGCTGGAGTGCAGTGGTGTGATCTCGGCTCACTGCAACCTCCACCTCCTGGGTTCACGCCATTCTTCTGCCTCAGTCTCCCGAGTAGCTGGACTACAGGCAAGCACCACCATGCCCAGCCAATTTTTGTATTTTTAGTAGAGACGGGGTTTTATCATGTTGGCCAGGCTGGTCTCGAACTCCTGACCTCAAGTGATCTGCTTGCCTCAGCCTCCCAAAGTGCTGGGATTACAGACGTGAGCCACCTCGCCCAACCTATACAAGCATTTTTTACATTGTGATACTATCTCTTGCCATGGAGGCATCTAGGATCTAATGTGGTCCTCGATGTCTGAGCTGCACTATCCAGCCTGCACAGACTTAACCTGTTAAATGGAGAAATAGAGAAAGGGCAAGAGGACAAGATGTCATTGTATAACTATTAGAAATAGTACACTAAGGATGATGCCAAAAAATATTCCTGGACAGATAGAGAACAAGAACTGGCTCTCCCTCATCAATTTCCCTTGTTCCCTGCAAATCCTTTGTAATTATTACTTATTCTGCTGGGGGAATAAGCAGGGGCCAGCAGTCTTCCTCCACGAGTCGAGTCTGCCAGGCTTTTCAGGTTGCGACCTGCTCGCCAGAGCTTACCATACTCTCTCCATTTGGTCTGGATCTCAAGTGTAGAGCTGCCTAACAAGCCACCCCCAAATTTAGTGGCATAAAATAACAACAATTGATGAGTTCTTATGAGTTTATGTATTGACTGACCTGTAAGGCACAGTTCTTCTGCTCCACCTCGTGTTGGTTGGGGTCACTCATGTGACTTCATGCAGCAGGGAGCTTAGCCAAGGCTGGAACATCCAAGATGGCCTCCATGCCATGTCTGGCAGTTGGTGCTGGCTGTTAGCTGGCTTGTATTACTGTCCTCCACATGGCATCTCATCCTGCAGGGCCTGTCTCTCCATGTGGCCTCTCAAGCAGGATAGCCCAGACTTCTTTCGACAGAAACTGCAATGCCTGTCACGGCCTAGGCCTGGAAGTCACCTAATGTTCTATCTGCCACATCCTAGTAGTCAAAACAAGTCACAAGGCCAGCTCTGATTCCAGAGAAGGGGAAAAAGCCTCCACCTCGTGTTGGGCAGAGTGCCAAGTAATGCTGTAGAAGGACATGCAGAATGGGAGACATGGGAGCAGCCATCTTTGGAAACAATCTACCTCATCCAGTGAGAGGTGTTCCGTCCATTCCCATGTTTAAGAGAAAACCCTAGGCTGGGCACTGTGGCTCACACCTGTAATCCCAGCACTTTGGGAGGCCGAGGTGGGTGGATCACCTGAGGTCAAGTGTTCGAGACCAGCCTGGCCAACATGGTGAAACCCTGTCTCTACTAAAAGTACAAAAATTAGCCAGGTGTGGTGGTGGGTGCCTGTAATCCCAGCTACTCTGGAGGATGAGGCAGGAGAATCGCTTCAACCTGGGAGGCGGAGGTTGCAGTGAGCTGAGTTCGTGCCATTGTACTCCAGCCTGGGCGACAAAAGCAAGACCCTGTCCCCCCCAAAAAAAAGAAAGAAAAAAAGAGAAAACCCAAGGAACAGGAAGAAGTTGGTACATCCTTGGCACTGGGATCTCTGATGGGAAAGTGGGGGTCTATGACAGTGGTGCTGCCACTTTCCAAGTATTGGTGTCCACATTGTCACCACTTGATAAACCTTGGTGTTGATGCGTTCTAGCCACTGCATTCACACCAAGGTACAGCTTGGCTGTACACCATGACCCTGTCCTGCTAGGCCACTTGTTTCTAGCTATCTTGGGTCTGGAAATCTCCATTTTGTGAGTCACTAAAACTATTAATGGACAAAGAGATTTTAAAGCTCACAATACAATCTTTCAGAAGGTAAAAAGTCATCGTGCTGAGAGCACTTGTGTTAGCTCTTGCATAAAAAATAAACATTTAAAATTCATCCCAAGAAGTTATGCATTACCAAAATATTTTGTGTTTTTGTTGTTGTTCGAGACAGAGTCTCACTCTGTCACCCAGGCTGGAGTGCAATGGCACGATCTCCAATCACTGCAGCCTCTGCCTCCTGGTCTCAAGCGATCCACCTCAGCCTCCCAAGTAGCTGGGACTACAGGTGTATGCCACCACACATGGCTAATTTTTTGTGTATTTTTTGTAGAGATGGGGGTTTCACCATGTTGGCCAGGCTGGTCTCGAACTCCTGGGCTCAAATGATAGTCCTGCCTTGGCCTCCCAAAGTGCTGGGATTATAGTTGTGAGCCACCACGCCTGGCCAATATTGTAGTTTTTAATTAAAGTGAAAATCACATAACATAAAATTAGTCATCTGAAAGTGTACAGTTTAGTGACATTTAGTGCGTTTACTATGTACTTACAGAATATTTCATCATCCCATACAGAAACCCCGTATCCATTACGTGGCCACTCCCCATCCCCTAATCCCTCAGCCCCTGGCAACCTCTAATCTGCTGTCTGTATCTGTGAATTCCTCTATTCTGGATATTTCATATAAAGTGGATCATCTGATATGTGACTTTTTGTGTGTGGCTTCTTTCACTGAGCACAGTGCTTTTGAGGATCTGTCTGAATTTCAGCATGTATCGGTACTTCATTCCTTTTTACCGAAACACATTGAAATTAGTGACATTTTTATACATTTACAGGATAGTTTTTGTTTGTTTGTTTGTTTTGAGACAGGATCTTGCTCTGTGACCCAGGCTGCAGTAGTGGCATGATCACAACTCACTGCAGTCTCGACCTCCTGGGCTCAAGCGATCCTCCTGCCTCAGCCTCTCGAGGTACCTGGGACTACAGCCACACACCATCATGCCCAGCTAATTTTTGTATTTTTTTCTGTAGAGACAGGGTCTCGCTATATAGCCCAGCTGGTCTCCAACTCCTAGCTTCAAGCGACTCTCCTGCCTTGGCCTCCCAAAGCACTGGGATTACAGGTGTGAACCACTGCTCCCAGGCTGCAGGGTAGATTTTATAATTCCATTGAGTCACTTTTCATAACTACAAGCCTCATTCTTCTTGGTATCAGCCTTTATTCGTGTGCACCATACAGTGGGTTACCCAAGCCAGGCAAAGGGGCAAACCTGGATGGTCCCAAGCAGCCAGCTACCAAACACGGTGATCCGAAGACCCTTGTCAGTGTTGTTATTAATTTGAGGACTGATCTTGGAGAAGTCCAGTACCAAAGAGAGTTGCCAGGAGAGACGGGTCAGTTGCTTAAGAGAGGAGCATAGCTGCCCTAGAACAAGAAAGGCCCATGGCCTTGACAGTGTAACCAGAGTCCCAATATTTGATAACAACACACAGGAGAAAGTAACATGATAAGCAGTGGGAATTTTAGCTCCTCCACAAAGGAAGAGCCTTTGCTCTCTGTTCTGTTCGATTGCTTGTTCTCCTATAATTGGCTGCAGTTATGAAATAACCATGCCAAGGGGCAGCATAAAAGCACCTCTGTTAACAGATTTGCAGTGCTGTGAGCTCCTAGTAGGGCGAGAAAAAAAACCTCTGGCTCTAGATAGGATACTTGAGGTTGAAAATATATTGAATACTTAAAGACCCTTTACTCCCTTGCGCCCAGGCCTCTGCACTCCATCATACAGAAACTTTTAAAAACATTCATTGATGTAATACACCTCTATTTATGTTTATGTAAACATACACTTATATGCAGTCACAGTAAAAGATGTTCACGGCCAGGCGTGGTGGCTCATGCCTATAATCCCAGCACTTTAGGAGGCTGAGGCAGGCAGATCACCTGAAGTCAGAAGTTTGAGGCCAGCCTGGTCAACATGGTGAAACCCCATCTCTACTAAAAATACAGAAATTAGCCAGGCATGGGGGTGCGTGCCTGTAATCCCAGCTACTTGGGAGGCTGAGGAAGGAGAACTGCTTGAACCTGGGAGACAGAGGTTGCAGGGAGCCGAGATCGCGCCGCTGCACTCCAGCCTGGGCAACAGAGTGAGACTCCATCACACACACACACACACACACACACACACACACACACACACACACAGAGATGTTCAGGTAGTGGTATTATTTACTGCTTTAAGAGTTTAGGTTTTATAGTAAAAACTTAAAAATCAGGCATAGGTTGGGCACAGGGGCTCATGACTGTAATCCCAGAACTTTGGGAGGCCAAGGTGGGAGGATTGCTTGGAGGCCAGGCGTTCGAGACTAGGCTGGGCAACACAGCAAGGTCCCATCTCTACAAAAAGTAAAAATGCAAAAATTAGCCGGGTGTAGTGGCATCCACATGTGATCCCAGCTACTTGGGAGGCTGAGGTGGGAGGATCACTTGAGCTCAGGAGTTTGAGGCCACAGTGAGCTAGGATTGCACCAGTGCACTCCAGCCTGCGTGACAGAGTGAGACTCGGTCTCTAAAAAAAAATAAATAAATAAGTAAAAATTCAGGCATAGCACAAAACAATGTTTAGACTACAGTGATTTTCTGATTTATGAGTGTTGTGTGGCACCATTGTGTTTATGCATAGACTAGAATACATATATGTCAGAAATAACTGTGTGTGTTTGTGTTTGCATTTTGTCTTTATGAATTTTCATTCCCTTGGAGATTATCCAGGTAAACATACTTGCTAATTACCTCAATTCATTGTCTACCCCAGGTCTCAAAGTCAGTAAATGAGGGAATCTTAGAAATTATAGTAGGCTGGCCGGGCGTGTTGGCTCACACCTGTAATCCCAGCACTTTGGGAGGCCAGGTGGGCAGATCACGAGGTCAGGAGTTCAAGACCAGCCTGGCCAACATGGTGAAATCCTGGCTCTCCTAAAAATACAAAAATTAGCTGGGCATGGTGGCGCATGCCTGTAATCTCACCTACTCGACAGGCTGAGGCAGGAGAATCGCTTGAACCCAGGAGGCGGAGGTTACAGTCGGCCAAGATCATGCCACTGCACTCCAGCCTGGCAACAGAGCAAGACTCCATCTCAAAAAAAAAAAAAAAAAAAAAAAGGAAAAAAAGAAATTATAGTAGGGTGACGTTGAAGCACAATATGATCACACTTCATGAATAAAATTTGACAAATATGACACTAAAATTTATTCCGTTTACAAGGTGGAGTAACTTTGTAGGGCTACACAATTACTGCTATTGTTGGAAGTTTAAAAGGTTGATTTTAAAATACAGACATTCATTATTATAACTCAGTTTAGCTCAACTCGTGTTTACATTTACAAAACCTTAGATATTTAGTGTAAGAAATGCTGACGTACGTGATCTGCAAGGTAAGTATTATGGGTTTAGAAAGGTCAACATAATAAAATTTCTCATGAGAAAATCATAATGGATACATCTCAAATCTTGCAAAAACCAAAGCGCAGTGTTCGCATTGTCACTTTTACATACTTCATACTGTGATAAAACTGGAGAGAAGACAAAGACATAGAGCTATTTTTTAAATGAAGAATAAAACAATTTAATCTATTCAAGGATTTTTCTTATAAAGAAATATTGAGGAAACCTGGAGTTTTAGATTATTTTCTTGGCTTTATTTGTTTTTTCTTGACATATTGTAATCATGCATATTTATGATGTCAATTCATATCATGTTGCACAATGATCCAATCACGGTAGTTAGTGTACCTATCACCTCATGCAAGTATCATTTCTTTACAATGCGAACGTGCAAATACCTCTCTTCCAGCTATTTTATTTTATTTTTTATTTTTTATTTTTTGAGATGGAGTCTTGCTCTGTTGCCCCCAGGCTGGAGTGCAGTGGTGCGATCTCAGCTTACTGCAACCTCCGTCTCCTGGGTTCAAGCGATTCTCCTGCCTTGGCCTCCAGAGTAGCTGGGACTACAGGTGCCCACCACCACACCCAGCTAATTTTGTATTTTTAGTAGAGATGGGGTTTCACCATGTTTGCCAGGCTGGTCTTGAACTCCTGACCTCAGGTGATCCGCCCATCTCGGCCTCCCAAAGTGCTGGGATGCCAGGCCTCTTCTAGCTATTTTAACAGTAATATGCAGTATCTTACAGTGAACCATCATCATCCCACTGTGCACAGAACAGCAGAACTTATTCCTCCATCTAATTGTTATTTTGTAACTGTTGACAAACTTCTCCCTGTGCTCCCTTCTCCAGTCTCTGTGCTTCTAAGATATCAGCTTTTTTTGTTTTGTATACAGACACGGTCTCACTCTGTCACTCAGGCTGGAGGGCAGTGGCATGATCCTAGCTCACTGCAGCCTTGAACTCCTGAGCTCAAATGATCCTCCCACCTCAGCCTCCTGAGTAGCTGGGACTACAGGCTCACACCATCATGTCTGGCTAATTAAAAAAAAAAAATGTATATATATATTGTAGAGACAGGGTCTCACTAGGTTGCCCAGGCTGGTTTCAAACTCCAGACCTCAAGGGATCTTCCTGCCTTGTCCTCCTAAATCACTGGGATTACACTTGTGAGCCACTGCACCTACCCTCAACTCTTTAAAAAAAAATTCCACATATGAGATCACACAGCATTTGTCTTTCTGTGTCCGGTTTATTTCACTTAACATGATGTCTTCCCGGTTTATTCATGTTGTTGCAAATGACAGGATTTCATTCTTCTTATGCTTGAATGGGATTCCGTTGTGTATAGATACCATATTTTCTTTATCCATTCATCCATCAATGGACACTTGGGTTAATTCCATACCTGGCTACTGTGAATAATGCTGCAATAAACATGAGGGTGCAGATCTCCTTGACACACCATTTCATTTCCTATGGATAATGGTGTGGGATTGCTAGATCAGATGGTAGTTAGCTCTATTTTTAATTTCTTTTTTCTTTTTCTTTTTCTTTCTTTTTTTTTTTTTTTTTTTTGAGACAGGGTCTCGCTGTGTCACCCAGGCTGGAGTGCAGTGGCACTATCATGGCTCATGCAGCCTCAACCTTCTGGGCTCAAGCAATCCTCCCACCTCAGCCTCCTGAGTAGTTGGGACTACATGTGTGTACCACCACGCCTGGCTAAACTTTTTAAATTTTTTTTTTTTTTTTGAGACGGAGTTTCACTCTTGTTGCCCAGGCTGGAGTGAAATGGCGTGATCTCGGCTCACCGCAACCTCCGCCTCCTGGGTTCAAGCGATTCTCCTGCCTCAGCCTCCCTAGTAATTGGGATTACAGGCATGTGCCACCATGCCCGGCTAATTTTGTATTTTTAGTAGAGACAGGATTTCTCCATGTTGATCAGGCTGGTCTCGAACTACCGACTTAAGGTGATCCACCCACCTCGGCCTCCCAAAGTGCTGGGATTACAGGTGTGAGCCACCGCACCCGGGCTTAATTTTTTTTTTTAATTTTTTGTAGAGATCAGGTCTTGTTATGTTGTCCAGGCTGCTCTCAAACTCCTGGGCTCAAGTGATCCTCCCACCTGGCCTCCCAAAGTGCTGGGATCACAGGTGTGAGCCACCATGCCTGGCTGATTTTAAATTTCTTGTGCCTCATATTGTTTTCCACCAACACCAAGTGTTCCCTTTTCTCCACATCCTCATCAACACTTGTTTTCTTTTGTCTTTTAAAAAATAGCTGTTCTAATTAGAGTAAAATGGTATCTCATGGTGGTTTTAATGTGCATTTTCCTGATAATTAGTGATGTTGAGCATTTTTTCACGTATCTGTTGCCCATTTCTGTGTCTTCTTTTAAGAAATGTCTATTAAGGTCCTTTGCTTTTTTTTTTTTGAGACAGAGTCTCACTCTTGTCACCCAGGCTGGAGTGCAGTGACGCAATCTTGGCTCACTACAACCTCGGCCTCCCGGGTTCAAGCAATTCTCCTGCCTCAGCCTCTGGGAGGCAGGATTACAGGCGCCTGGGATTACAGGCTCCTGCCACCACGCCAGGCTAATATTTGTATTTTTAGTAGAGATGGGGTTTCACCATGTTGGTCAAGCTGGTCTCGAAATCCTGACCTCAGATGATCCTCCTGACTCGGCCTCCCAAAGTCCTGGGATTACAGGCGTGAACCACTGTGCCAGGTCCCATTTTGTTTTGTTTTGAGACAGAATCTCACTCCATCACCCAGGCTGGAGCACAGTGTACACACATGGCTTACTGCAGCCTCAAACTCTTGGGCTCGACTGATCCTCCCACTTCAGCCTCCCAAGTAGCTGGGAATTTACATGCCATAGTTACAGTGTTATAGTGTTTTGTGTTTTTTTATGTACTTACTATTACCACTGAATTTTATACCTTCAAGTGATTTCTTATTGCTCATTAACATCCTTTTCTTTTAGATTGAACTGCTCCCATTAGCATTTCTTGTAGACAGGTCTGGGACTGATGAAATCCATCAGCTTTTGTTTGTCTGGCAAAGTCTTTATTTCTCTTTTGTGTTTGAAGAATATTTTTGCCAGTTATACTATTCTAGGGTAAGCTTTTTTTCCTTCAGCACTTTAAATATGTCATGCCACTCTCTCCTGGCCTGTCAGGTTTCCACTGAGAAGTCAGCGGCCTCCGTTGCATGTTATTTGTTTCTTTTCTCTTGCTGCTTTTGGGATCCTTTCTTTATCCTTAACCTTTGGGATCTAAGTGTTTGGTCACTGCAGCTGTATCTGCTTTAGGGGGCACCCCAAGCCCAGTAACCCTGTGGTTCTTGCAGGTGGCAAAGGCAGCCAGGCCAGTGTCCTCCCCTCCAGGGTGGCGAGTTCCCCCCAGTCCTGGGCGGATCCAGAGATGCCATTTGGGAGCCAGTGCCTGTAGTTGGGAGTCTTAGGAATCTAGTTGGTGCTCTATTCTACTGCGGCTAAGCTGCGAGACACACAGGCCTTCCCACTCTTCCCCCCTTTCCACAGGCAGAGAACCCTCACCCCACAGCCACCACCGCCCCAGGCCCACGGGGAGTACTGCCAGGCTACCATTCGTGTTCACTCGAGGACCAAGGGCCCTCAGTCAGCTTGTGGTGAATATGCTGCCAGGCCTGAGCCTCTCCCTTCAGGGCAGTGGGATCCCCTCTAGCCCTAGGGCAGGTCCAGAAATGCTGCCCAGGAGCCCAGGCCTGGAACTGGGGACTCCAGGAGCCCACTTGGTGCCCTACTCTGCTGTGGTCGAGCTGGTACCCAAGCTGCGAGACAAAGTCCCCTTTACTCTTCCCTCTCTTTTCCTCAAACCGAAGGGGTCTCTGCCTGTGGCCACCGCAGCTGGGAGTGTGCTGGGCCCGCACGGCTCTGAGTGTCAGCCAAGGCCTGCAGCAAATACGGCCTGGGTATGGCTGCTGGTTCCTCAGTGCCCAAGAGCCCAAGAGCCCTTCAGTCAGCAGGTGATGAGTCCCGCTAGGACTGGGTCCTTCTCTTCAAGGGAGAGGGTTCCCTTCCGGCCCAGGGTGTGTCTAGAAATGTCGTCTGGGCCTGGAATGGGCCTGGAATGGGGCTGGCCATTCCAGGCCAAGCTAGGGCCTGGAATGGGGGCCTCACGACTCTGACCAGTGCCCTATCTTACTGTGGCTGAGCTGGTATCCAAGACACAAGACAATGTCCTCCCCACTTTTCCCTCTCCTCTCCTCAAGCAAGAGGAAGGAGGGGCTCCTGGAGCTGTGAGCGGCACTGCCTGGCCTTGGAGGAGGGGAGGTGTAAGCATGGCCTGAGCTACCCCGGCTGCTAGCTCACTAAGTCGCTTGTACCCCAAGTCCACTGGCTCCGAGCCCAGTCCAGCACCAGGACTTGCCCGGGACTTGCCGTCCTTGTTGCCTAGACTGCCTTTCAAGTTTATTTCAGGCCCCTGAATACTTTAGGCCACAGTGGTGAGGCTTTGCTGGAACGCAGGCTCCATCCGCTGAAGATGGGCGATTCCTCTCCGGCTTGGGCTGATGTAAATCCTCCCTTCGTGTGCAACCGCTTTGCTTTCTGCTGGGACAGGGCAGCAGCGTTGAGTTCCGACGCAAAGCCCCACAGTCACCGTGCCCTCCCTCCCCTAAGTGTACAGCTTCTCTCTCTGCACCAGGAGGCTGCTGCGGGGCGGGGGCTGGGGGTGGGGGGTGCCGGGGCTGAGGCCGGGGCGCGGGGCGGGGGGTGATTCAAGACTGTCCTTCCTACCCTTGTCAGGGCCTCTTTCAGTGATGTGAAGTTCAACCAGGTCCTGTGATCGCTCATCTGATTTTTGGATCTTAGGAAAGTGCTTTTTTGTGTGGCTAGTTGTTCAATTTGGTGTTCCTGCAGTGGGGATGATCACTGGAGGCTTCTATTTGGCCATGTTGTTCCTGCCTCTCTCTCTGTCTTCTATGTTGTTAAAGCCCTTTCAATATTAGTAAGTGTATTTAACACAGTAGAGATTCCTGAAGCTTCTTCATGACTGTTCAATTTGGGCCTGATAGCAATATGCGTTTCCTTGTTTCTTATCCTGTGACTGAGCAAGCAGGACATTGTAACAGTGGAGGAAAAATCCCCAGTTTTCCATGTTCTCTCATCCAAAAACTTTTTGAGAGAAAGAGTATATTTAGGAAGCAGGACGACCATTTAGATTTTTACTAATAGCCTGGTTTTTTATGGCTACTTATAAATGTTTTGATTTAACTTCTTAAAGTGTAATATCCCAAAATTCTATGATTTATTTTTCTCTTTTCCCATTTCAATATTTATTTATTTATTTATTTATTTATTTTGAGACAGAGTCTTGCTCTGTTGCCCAGGCTGGAGTGCAGTGGAGCCATGGCAGCTCACTGCAACCTCTGCCTCCCGGGTTCAAGCGATTCTCTTGCCTCAGCCTCCTGAGTAGCTGGGACTATAGGTGCACCCCACCATGTCTGGCTGATTTTTGTATCTTTGGTAGAGACCCAGTTTTGCCATGTTGGCCAGGCTAGTCTCGAACTCCCAACCTCAGATGATCCACCTGCCTCAAGCTTCCCAAAGTGCTGGAGTTACAGGCATGAGGCACCACACCCCGCCCCATTTCAGTATTTAAAAACTACTTTTGTGCACAGAAAAGAAATAACATGATGATTTGTTCCCCACAACTTCAACTTATTTAATTTAATTAAAATTTCTAAACAGGTTACCATGTATATAGGAAGGAAAACCCACATTGTTTAGAGACCAAAATTTATATAATTTAGGGTTCCTCTTTAAGAATACTAAATCACTTGCAAATGTGTCCATTTATTTAGAAAAAGATAAGAAATCACAACAAATTACAAATTTTAAAAAGCTGACAAATACAACAAAAGGCAGCAAAGTACAATGTTTTTGTTCCTATTATTATATTTTGTACTGAAGTTACCTGTGTTATCTTTTTTCCCCACATTTTGGCTGCATAGTGTTAGATCGCATCTTCATCTGACAATGATATTGTGACATAATTCTCACTAGAGGGAACAGAAAGATAAAGCAGTCTTCCTTCCACTCTGCTTGACTGAAATGTTTTCTGATTGCTATCACACAGTCTTTTGCTTGTTTCCTTATCAGTAAAGCTGCACCAGAAACTTCCTCTGTCATTTCCTGCTCAGAGGCACTCCCTGCCCCAGGACTAGCTCTCTGGGTGTGGCCTGTGGTGTGGCCCATCAGTCCGCCCAGGGGTCACTCGCCCTCTGGCCAGTTGCTGGGTTGCTTTTCCTGCAGCAGCTGCCCTACCCTGGCCAGGCCCTTACTGTCTCTGGTTCTCTCCATCCCAGGACCATTCTAATAACCGTTTTTCCTTTTTTCTTTTCTTTTTTTTTTTTTTGGAGACGGAGTGTCTCTCTGTTGCCCAGGTTGGAGTGCAGTGGCATGATCTCGGCTCACTGCAAGCTCCGCCTCCCAGGTTCAAGCGGTTGTCTTGCCTCAGCCTCCTCAGCCTCTGGAATAGCTGGGATTACAGGTGCTCACCACCACACCCGGCTAATGTTTGTATTTTTAGTAGAGAAGCAGTTTCACCATGTTGGCTGGGCTGGTCTCGAACTCCTGACCTCAAGTGATCCGCGCACCTTGGCATCGCAAAGTGCTGGGATAACAGGCGTGAGCCACCGCACCCGGCCCATCCTAATAACCTTGAAGCCTGATTGTAGCCTCCCCTTTCCCACCTATCCTCAACCATGCAGGGAGTGGAGCAGTGCCTCACGGGGTTCCTCCTCCTGGAAGTCAAAGAAAAGTCAAGCTTTTGATGAGGTCTGGCAGCTCCCGTGCTACCATTGACCAGGGTGTGAGGGTGGCCCAGGCCTCTAGTGCCCAGCTGGGGTAGCTGCCCGGTCCCCAACTGTGTGGAGAGATTCTCACCATGGGGAAACTCTAACTTTGAGAGTTTCTCTTAAAAGGCCAGCACTTTTATAGTATCAGAGGTTTGGCCCTACATTTTAAAATATTTTTCTCTGGTGAGTCTTTGAAGCCAATCAATCAGAATAGTGGTTCCATCAGCTGGGAGAGCCTCAGCATCTTCATTCGTTCATTTCCTTTGCAAATGGGCAAAAGTATCCTTCGGGGGAAACTCCTCCCCTTTACTCTTGTTCTAGCTGTACAGAAAAAAAGCCACCATCACCCAGCAGGATCGTCTTTTTTTTTTTTAATTAAAAAAAAATTTAGGGACAAGGTCTTGCTCTGTCACCCAGGCTGGAGTGTAGTGGCATGACTGTAGCTGACTCCAGCCTCGGACTCCTGGGTTTAAGTAATCCTCCCACTTCATCCTCCCAAAGGGTTGGGGTTTACAGGCATGAGCCACCACGCCCAGCCACCCAGCAGAAGAATCTCATCGAACCCTCCAGCATGCTGGAGAGTGTCAAGGAGGCCTCCCCTGAGGACATGAGTCCCTCCCCTGTGACTGTGCCCGGACTGAGGGTCTTTGATGGCTACAGAGTTTCACGGTGTCCCTACAGAGTTGGTCAGCTCAGGAACCCCCAGGTAAGGACTGGCAGGGAGAGGGGCTGCTCCCTACTGTGCACAGCACTACAGAAAGTGTGGATGGAGGATGAGCTGCTATTCAGTGCTGAAGCTTGAAGCTCACACTGGCTCCCACAGCTTCTTCTGCCATCCCGTCACCTTATTCCATGCAATCCAATGTATGTATTTTCCTGGGATTTCTCTAGTTATTCAGAGCAGAAGGACCAGCCTCAAGGAGTTCAAGTAGAGGTCAGTCTCATGGGGGCCAGACAGGCCTAGATGGCCATCACTCACCCGCTTCCCTCTCAGTACAAGACTCAGACCCCCATGACCATGATTGAGATGTCGCGGGTGCCCTCGAGCCACCCCCCCAGGAGCCAAATTCTTCCCGAGAGTCCATTATCCCGGGGACAGCTGTCTTGTGATCCTGTTCCCTGGAGAACTCAGGCACGGAACAAGCCCTGATCCCCTTCGGTGACGACTCAGTAGTGTGCACAGCCAGGAAACCACAGAAGACAGGCAGAACCAGTTCTCCAGCCGTAGCTACAAGTTAACTATAAAAAGACCCCTGGGTCCACAGGGCAGGGCTACTCGGCTGGCTCTGGCCCAGGCTCTTGGGCACAATTCTGGCCACAGATGGGAAGCACAGAGAAGATAACCAATGGTGTCACAAACAGGTTTTCCAAGATTTCAATCTGGGAGACAAGACACTTCATCCAGGCTTCCGGTTTCAAAATTGGAAGACAAATGTCCTAAGGGGTCTTGTCAGTTTTGTATACTGGCACACAGCCATGATTTACAGAAACAGGACTTTTGGTCTCTCACCCTGGAAGACAAGAGGAACTAATCAAAATGGGCCAAAGGACCAGAAACTTCCAGTGGACATCACACTTGGACAGATGAGAGCTTGGAAAGCAGCTCAATTGCTGTGACCAAAGTTCGGCTCCCCGCTCAGTGACAGTCCTCCTGGAAGGAAGGTAAGAGACTCAGGGAGCCTCTGGGGTCCTGCTGGGACTTCCCAGGCCAGGGCTGTGCTCCAGTGGCAGCTATCTTGAGGCCAGGGACATTGAGGGGAACCTCTAAACAATGGAAACAGCCAAAGAGATGATGAGCATAGGTCCAAGTGCAGCCAGGCAGCCTGAAAAGAGAAAGGGAAGGTGGAGTTCTCAGGGACAGGCTTCAGAGGAAGAGGAGGGTTTAGATGAGTCTCTTCAGTAGGGCCAAAGCAAGTTCATTTCCCAAGGGCTAAAAGTCTGCCATGTTTTTATGAGTTGTTTGGGTTAAACCTGGGTCATGTTGACCTAGATACATCTCCAAGAAACACCAGATATGGGAATCTTAATAAGAAAGAATGAGCAACATGGTTGTGATCTTCCAACAGAAATACAGTGCAAGAGGCCGGGTGCGGTGGCTCACGCCTGTAATCCCAGCACTTTGGGAGGCCGAGGCGGGTGGATCATGAGGTCAGGAGTTCAAGACCAGCTTGGCCAACATGGTGAAACCCTGTCTCTACTAAAAATACAAAAATTAGCCAGGCGTGATGGTGGGCGCCTGTAATCCCAGCTACTCGGGAGGCTGAGGCAGAGAACTGCTTGAACCCAGGAGGCGGAGGTTGCAGTGAGCCGAGATTGCACCACTGCTCTCCAGCCTGGGCGATAGAGCGAAACTCCATCCCCCCTTCCCCCCTCCCCCAAAAAAAGAAATACAGTGCAAGAAAGTCCAGTTTTTTTCTCATAACAATGTTCTGCTTAAGTTTGGAGAAAATATGCTTTTTCTTAAGCTTGAAATGAAGTTTAGCTACTTGTGGATGGGGTCTTTGTGTCATTCCCACGTCAGACACCAATCTATACTGTTGTCAGGAGGCTGGCGACATGACTGATGGGAAAAGGAAAAACTTCACACAGGTGACTCCTTAGAGCAGGGAGCAAAGCAGTGACGCCTGTCAGAGGCAGAAGCTTCCCTGGCAGGACTAATGACATTTACAATCCTCATTGAGAGAAACAAGAGAAAAGGCACATGGAAACTATACTATGAATGGAAATGGCTATAACCACAGATGCAGACAGGATTTTAAAGTAATGGCTATTGTGAATAACTTTATGCCAATACATTTGAAAATACAGTTGAAATGAACAAAGTCCTAGAAAAAGAAATTACCAGTATTGACTCAAGAAAAAGCAAAGACCCTAAATAGTCATATAATTATAAATTTTTTGCTAGTAATAAAATATCTTCCCTTCAAACCAAACTCTAAGCCTAGATGACTTCATCAGCAAGATCTATCAAATATTCAAGAAGCAATAATTCTAATTTTACACAAACTCTTTCAGAGAATTAAGAAAAAGAGGCTCCACTCTTGTTAGAAGGCAAACATAACCTTGAAACCAAAACCTGTCGAGGACATTATGAGAAAGAAAATTATAAGCCAACTTCACTTGTAGGCAGAGATTCAGAAATCCCAAACAAAATACTAGCAATATATAAAAAAGATAATACATGGTGACTGGACTGGGCACAGTGGCTCACGCCTGTAATCCCAGCACTTTGGGAGGCTGAGGCGGGTGGATCACCTGAGGTCATAAGTTCAAGACCAGCCTGGCCAACATGGCGAAATCCAGTCTCTGCCAAAAATACAAAAAATTAGCTGGGCCTGGCGGCGTGCACCTATAATCCCAGCTGCTCGGGAGGCTCAGGCAGGAGAATCGTTTGAACCCAGGAGGTGGAGGTTGCAGTGAGCTGAGATTGTGCCACTGCACTCCAGCCTGGGTGACAGAGCGAGACGCTGTCTCAAAAAAAAACAAAACCAAAAGAAAAAAAAAAAAGATAATACATGGTGACCAAGATGTGTTTATCTCAGGAGTGAAAAGTTAGTTTAATAATATAAAATCATTTATTGTAATTAACCAAATTAATGTTAGAAAAATTACATGATCAGCAGGGCATGGTGGCTCATGCCCGTAAGCCTAGCACTTTGGGAGGCTAAGGCAGGCAGATTGCTTGAACTCAGGAGTTTGAGACCAGCCTGGTTAACATGGTGAAACCTAATCTCTACAAATAATAGACACACACACACACACAAATTGCCAGTGGTGGCACATGCCTGTCATCCCAGCTACTTGGGGGGCTGAGGCAAGAGGATCGCTTGAGCCCAGGAGGTTGAGGCTGCAGTGAGCTGAGATCATGCCACTGCACTCCAGCTTGGGTGATAAAGCGAGACCCTGTCTCAAAAAAAATTAAAAAAAATACCAATTACATGATCACCACAATAAGCACAGAAAAAGCATTGGATAAAATTCAATATCCATTCATGATTAAAAAGAAAAGTCAGGAATCTAGGAATTAAAATGAACTTCCTTAGCAAAGGATTTATTAAAATGTTATAGCATCATCATATTTAATGACAAAAAGTTGAAAGCATCCCCTGGAGATCATAAACAAGAAAAGGCCAGTGCAGTGGCTCACACCTGTAATCCCAGCACTTTGGGAGGCTGAGGTGGGTGGATCACTTGAGGCCAGGTGTTAGAGACCAGCCTGGCCAACATGGTGAAACCCTGCCTCTACTAAAAATACAAAAATCAGCCGGACATGGTGGTGGGCGCCTGTAATCCCAGCTACTTGGGAGGCTGAGGCAGGAGAATCACTTGAACCTGGGGAGTGGAGGTTGCAGTGAGCTGAGATCTCGCTACTGCACTCCAGCTTAGGTGACAGATTGAGACTCTGTCTGAAAAAAAAAAAGAGAGAAAGAAAGAAAAAGAAACTGTAAAAAAAGGAAAAGGAAGGAAGCTGTACCTCTACTTCACACCATTACAAAAATCAATTTTGCATAGATTGAAAACCTAAATATGAAGGGCAAAACCATAAATCTTTAAGAATAAAATGAGAATAGCTCCATTACTAGGGGTAAGCAAATGGTTGCGTGGGTGTTCAATTTAGAATTGTTCTTTAAACTGTACAATATATTTGATGCACTCTATTTCAAACAGCCTTATCAAGGTATAGCCTACATAAAACAAAGTGTGTATTGCTTAAAGTATACAGAGGCTGGGTGTGGTGGCTCACACCTGCAATCTCAGCACTTTGGGAGGCTGAGGCAGGAAGATTGCTTGAGGCCAGGAGTTTGAGACCAGCCTGGGCAACAAACATAGTGAAGCCTAGTTGCTACAAAAAATTTAAAAACTAGCCAGGCATTGTGGCATGCACTTGTGGTCCCAGCAACTTGGAAGGCCAAGGCAGGAGGATCACTTGAGCCCAGGAGTTCAAGGTTATGGTAAACTATGATTGCCACTGTACTCCAGCCTGGGAGACAGAGTGAGACCTATCTCTAAAATAATGATAATAATAAAGTATATAATTTTGCTGGGCACCATGGCATGTGCCTGTAGTCCCAGCTACTCAGGAGGCTGAGGCAGGAGGATTGCTTGAGCCCAGGAGTTTAAGACCAGCCTGGGCAACAAACACAGTGAAGCCTGGGCAACATAGTGAGACCCCCATCTCTAATTTTAAAAAATAAATAACATAAAGTATACCATTTGGTCCATTTTGACACAGGTATGCACCCTTAAAACCACCACAATCAAGGTAATGAACACAGCTATCAACCCTAAGAGCTTCCTCCTGCATCTCTATAAATCCTCCCTCCCAACACTTCCCATATCCCAATCTCCGGGCAACCCCTGATCAGCTTTCTGTCACTATAGATTAGTTTGTATGTTCTAGAGTTCCATATAATCATACAGTATATCCTCTCAATGTGGACTCTTTCAGTGTAATTATTTTGACATGCATTTAGATAGTTGCCTGCTTGAATATCATATTCCTTTTGGTTGCTGAATAGTATTCTTTTGCATGGATGTACCACAATTTATCATTCACCCTCTGAAGGACATTTGAGTTGTTTCCAGTCAGAACTACTACAAATAAAGCTGCTATGAATATAAAAATTCACAGAGAGGTTAATTCTGGGTCGAGAATGCAGATTGAACATCTGCATCTAATTCCACACCCCAGTAAAGCTATAGTAAAGCAACTTTGGGGAGAAAAAAAGGGGCATAAATCGACATGAATGGGGAGGGCAGGGGATGACACAACAGGGACAAGGTTTGGAGAGCCGGACAAACAGCTCTCAGAATGTCAGAGGGCAAGCTGCAGAGAGGGAGCCCAGGGCCCAGGAACTGGAGCTAGGGGTGGAGGGGGCACTAAAATAAAGAGGACTGGGTGAAGGTTGGCCGCAGTGACTCACACCTGTAATCTCAGCACTTTGGGAAGCTGAGGCAGGTGGATCACTTGACCCTAGGAGTTCCAGACCAGCTTGGACAACAAGGCAAAACCCCTTCTCTATCAAAAATACATAAATTAGCCAGGCATGGTGGCACATGCCTGTAATCCCAGCTACTTTGGAGGCTGAGGCACAATAATTGCTTGAACTGGGGAGGTGGAGGTTGCAATGAGCTGAGATTACGCCACTGCACTTCAGCCTGGGAGACAGAGCAAGACCCTGTCCAAAAAAAAAAAAAAAGGAAAAGAAAAGAAAAAGGACTGGGTGAAAGCTGGTTACTAATGGTTACTAAGCACTCTGAGCTCCGGGTGCTAGGGTAACCTATTGTCCCAGCCACTTTCAGTGCTGCCAGCCCTATGTCCTCTGAACGCCCTCAGTCCCAGGCAAACGTCTCTGCCCGTGTGCCCCTGGGCAACTGTGCCTTCTCCATCCTGACAGAAATGGGGGACTTTATTCTCTGGAGAGGGTAAAGGAGTCAGTGAATTGTGGGACACCAGGTCCAATTGAAGGCAGTGAAATTCTACCTGGTGCAGAGCGACGCTGTGAGCCGGCACTGCCTGCAAGCGCTGAGCAACGTCCCCTCCCCTGCTCTGCTCCCAGAACTCTGCAACCAGGTCCCGGCCCTCCAGGCAGCTTGTTACAAGTGTCTTCTCTGGGGAATCTGATGTCCCCAGAGCTTCTTGTCGTTCTCCCAGACTGAAAGGCAGGAGCTGCCAAATGGAAAAGGCCCACAGTATGCCCTGCATGTGGCTGACAACAGAGCCTCTCCCAGGCACATCACCGTGACATCTCAGAGCACGGAGGACACGAGGAAAGTTCAACGAGCTTCCAAGGAGAGTTCAGTGTACAGGCACGAAGCAGAATGGCCGGCTTATATTTTTGTAATGAAACGGTCAGTCAAGTGAGACACAGCACAGGCTCAGGAAAAAAGAGTCGATTATCCTCACAGGTCCTAGACATGGGAGACACGGCCCGGCACACGAGGCCCCACAGGGAAGCACCAGGGGGTCGGAAGACAGAATACAGGGGCGACAGGAAGACTGAGGCCAGAGCCTTTACTGGGGTTTCCACAGCAAAGGCAAGGCCAGCAGTTTAGAGAGCTTAAGGGCACAGGGCTGGTCCCTGGTTGCCTGGCGCCTGGCTCTGGGATGATGAAGGCGGAGGGAGGAGGAAAGGGCCTGGGCTACTCAGTCTGCACACCAAAGGTCTGTTAGCGGCAGGGCCCTTCCTTCTCTCTAAGAATTGGCTGGCCCTGGGAGGACAGTCTCCCCAGCCAGAAAGAGTTTTTTTGTTTTCGTTTTTGGAGTTTTTAGAAAAGATGTCTAAACATTATAATATACAGGTAATGTATGTGCACACACACACACACAGACGCACACACACACACAACACACACACTGCAATGGCAACACCTGGAGCTAATGGAGCAATTCCCTCCAAACGCTGGAGGAAAATCATTTCCAACCTAGAATTCCACATGTAGCCACATCATCAACGGCATCAGTGGACAGAAGGTTGTCAGACATGCACGTTCTCAAACATTTCTCTTCCACACACTCTTTCTCAGTGCGCCAAACTCAGGGGGTAGACAAGAACAGGATGACAAGGGCTACAGGGACACTAGTGCCAACAGACAGGAGACACAAAGGAGACCCCGGGAGGAGGGTTCAGCCTGACCAGCTCCCAGGCTTGAGGGCAGCCAGCCTGGAACGGCAAAGTGTGACTTAGAGACAGAGGTGTGCAGTCTCTGGTTCCCATCCCAGCCCTGTCAGGTGCACGACTGCAGACCCCTGTTTCCCAGGAGTTGCTAACAACCTTGCCCACTGGCTTTCCCAGAAATGAACTGTCAGGGAAGCCGAGGCCCGGCCGTGACCCAGAAACTCTGTCTGGCTTCCTTCTCCTGGGAGCCTTGGCCTAGAGAAAGGGTAAGCAGTTGCCCTTTCCTTACTCACCACTTGGTTTTCTATGCATCACCTTTCTTGTGCATTTCTACAAAGCGAGACTTCCCTGTCACTCTATATAAACTCACAACCTTCCCACTGCCTGTCATGCTAGACTCTGGGGCTAGAACACTGAAGACATCCGCAAAGATTCCATTTCCTCCTTGACACCGATAACAAAGGCAAGAGAGGTGCAAGTGTGTTTGCAGAAGTTATCCATTCAGTGAACTGACATGTGAGTGCTGAGGATGGGCCAGGCACTTCCAGATGCTGGCTTGAGCCCTGTTCTTGGGGCACGCTTCTTTGAGCGGAGAAGACCAAAGTGAACACACCTCTAGAATCTGAAACGTTCAGTAGCGATAGGTGCTTGTAAGGAGGGCAGAGCCAAGGCGGAGAGCAGGACCAGGTTGCAGTGGCAGTGGCAGCTGCTGTTCCAGATGTGCTGGGTGGAGAGGGTTTCTCAGCGGCCAAGGCCATTTGAGTAATTGATTCTGATTTCCTTTGCAGCATGATATATTATCATCCTTTGTAAATTTGTCCTTGGAACTAGATAGCGCACATTCTCTGTAGCGTACACAGTTTGACACATAGTTTTAGCCAGCTTGTTTCCTTCTCTTGGTTTTGCCCCAAGAAAAAGACTGTGTTATACTTCTGCCCATTTCTTCTTCACCTACTTCCAGCAAATTGTGCTTTCTCTAATAAATGCTGCCTGGTTCATAAAGATTCATTACAGTTACCTCTTTATGGCAAAGTGGTCTCCTTATTGACATAAAATTATACTTTTTTGATACCATTTAATGTTCTTTGAGTTCTGCTTTGCCAGACACCATTACTACTTTTTTCATTAATTTACATTTATTCACCCAAACTGAAAGAGGTTGCTGAGAGCAGATGGGTCTCTGAAGAGTTCAGACAGTTGTTCAATTAACTGGCGCTTCTGAGGGACCAACCAGTGACCCTTTTCTTGGAATGACAGGGCCATAGGGCATAAGTCAGTAGCTGGTTCACAGGGAATCATCCCCATTTTCGAAATAAGTGATTATCTGGAAGGAAACATTCTGGAACCAAGTCTAGCAAACTCAGATGCGAGGAGCAACAGCGGTCTGAACAGTGGCGGTGAGCAGGAAAGCCACGTAGATGGAGAATTGTGAGAAAGCGAAAATGTCTAAAGCTGTGGGGTAACAACAAGTGAAAAGCTGAACAAACTGAAAAATCAACAGCTTTTCTTAGACCTATAAGAAAAGCTCACTTCCACTGCCCCGGAAGTTGGAGAGACAGACAGGTGGATACAGAGAATCATGACTGGGCAGAAACGTCCATGGGAACCACTGCTGGAGGGGAGACCTGAACTGTAATTGACGAATTGCTGGAGGCTAGGTATGGACAAATTTCAGAGCTAAAAACTTCAGGGGTGGCCACTGATGGGGTGAGCACACTTTTGTGAGTTTTACCTCCAGGAGCTTGACCAGGTTCTCACAGTAAATATCAGAGAATAACTTCCTCATGCTTCTGGCAGGGGGAGGGAAAAGGAACCATTCTGAAATCATTACCTTCAACTTCTCAGAAACCCTGGAAGCAAGGAAGGAGCAGAGTGAAATGTTTCCAGTGTTGAGAGAGAAACTCCACCAATCTAGAATTCTGTACTCCCGGAAGTTATCCTTCAAGAGTGATGGAGAATAAAGACTTTCTCAGACAAATAAATATTGAGAAAATGTGTTGCCAGTAGACCTGCATTGCAGGAAATGGTAAAAAAAAAAAAAAAAAAAAAAAAAAAAAGCCCTTTAAAGAGAAGGACAATGACATAGGGTAGAAACCTGGATATATGTAAGGAAAGGAGAGCATCAGAGAAGGAATAAATGAAAGTAAAAGAAAAACGTTTATTTTTCTTATTCCTAATTGATCTAACAGCTAACAGTTTCTTCAAAATAATAATACCAACAATCTATTTGATTATGTAGCCTAATATACAGGTGAAATGAATGACAGCAATGGTGCAGGGATGAGAGGGAAGCATTAAGATTATTGTGTTATTATAAGGTACTCACACTACCTGGGAAGTGGTACAGTGTTATTTGGAAGTGGGCTTGGATTAGTTGTAAATGTATATGGCAAACTCTAGGGCATCTGTTAAAAAAGGTATTAAAAAAGAAGTATAACTGATATGCTAAGAAACGAGAGAAAATAGAATCATATGAAATGCTCAATTAAAACCACAAAAGGAAGAAAAAGAGCAGAAAACAAAAATAGAAACAAAAGCAAAAATTAGAAAACAGCACCAAATATCATTAAATGTCAATAGTTTAAGTACACCAATTAAAAGACAGAGATTGGCTGGGCATGGTGGCTCAGGCCTGTAATCCCAGCACTTTGGGAGGCCAAGGTGGGTGCATCACCTGAGGTCAGGAGTTCAAGAGCAGCCTGGCCAACATGGTGAAACCCCGTCTCTACTAAAAATACAAAAATTAGCCAGGCATGGTGGCAGGCACCTGTAATCCCAGCTACTTGGGACACTGAGGCAGGAGAATCACTTGAACACGGGAGGCAGAGGTTGCAGTGAGTGAAGATTGTGCCATTGCGCTCCAGCCTGGGTGACAGAGTGAGACTCTGTCTCAAAAATAAAATAAAATAAATAAAATAAATAATAAAAGACAGAGATTGTCAGAGGAAGTCACAAAACATGACCCAATTATATGTTGTCTACAGGAAACCCATTTGATGTGTAGACACCTGTAGATTAAAGGTAAGTGGATGGAGAAAGATATATCATGCTAACAAATAATCAAAAGAAAGCAAGCAGTAGCTATATTAATTTCAGACAGAGCAGACTTCAAAGCAAGGAAAGTTATCATGGATAAAAAAGGGCATTACGGGCTGGGAGCGGTGGTTCATGCCTGTAATCCCAACCCTTTGGGAGGCCGAGGCGGGTGGATCACCTGAGGTCGAGAGTTTGAGACCAGCCTGACCAACATGGAGAAACCCCATCTCTACTAAAAATACAAAAAATTAGCCGGGCGTGGTGGTGGGTGCCTGTAGTCCCAGCTACTCAGGAGGCTGAGGCAGAAGAATCGCTCGAACCCGGGAGGTGGAGGTTGCAGTGAGCCGAGATCGTGCCATTGCACTCCACCCTGGGCAACATCTCAAAAAAAAAAAAAAAAAAAAAGGCATTACATAACAATAAAAGGGTCAATTCTCCAAGAATACGCAACAATCCTCAATATGTAAGTGCCTAACAACAAAGTGTTCAAATACATGAGGCAAAAACTGGTAGAACAACAAGGAGAAATTGATGAGTCCATTGACAAAGTTAGAGACTTCAATACCCCTCTGTCAGAAATTAGTAGATCCAGCAGGCAGAAAATCAGGAAGGACATAGTTGAACTCACCAACACCATCGATCAACCTAATATAATTGACATCTATAGAATACTTTATCCAACAACAGCAGAGTACACATTCTTCTCAAGCTCCCATGGAACATTCACCAAGATGGACCACATTCTGGGCCATAAAGCACACCTTAACAAATGTAAAAGAATAAAATTACACAGTGTTTTCTCTCAGACCACATTGGAATTAAACAAGAAATGAATAACAGAAAGATAACTGGAAGTCCCCAAATACTTGAAGATTAAACAACATGTGTCTGAATAACACATGGGTAAAAGAAGAAATCTCAAGAGAAATTTATAAGTATTTTGAACTAAATGAAAATGAAAACACAGCTTACTAAAATGTGTGGGATGCTGTGAATGCAGTGCTTAGAGGGAAATTTATAGCATTGACTGCATATATTAGAAAAGAAGAAAGATCTAAAATGAATAATCTAAGCTTCCACCTTAGGAAACTAGAAAAAGAAGAGCAAATTAAATTCAAAATAAGCAGAAGAAAAGGAATAATAAAAATTATGGCAGGCCAGGCACTGTGGCTCATGCCTGTAATCTCAGTGCTTTGGGAGGCTAAGGCAGAAGGATTGCTTGAGCTCAGGAGTTTGAGACCAGCCTGGGCAACATAGTGAGACCCTATCTCTACAGAAAATAAAAATAAAATAAAATTTAAAGTAAAAATTATAGCAGAAATCAATAAAATTAAAAACAGTAAATTAATAGAGAAAATCAATGAAATCAAAAGCTGGTTCTTTGAAAAGAATAATACCATTTGTATGGCTCTCGCTAACTAGGAAAAAAATAGCGAACACAAATTACTAGTATCAGAAATGAAAGAAAGAACATCACTGTGGATCCCATGGACATTAACAGGATAATAAAGAAATCCTATGAACAACTCTATGCCCACAAATTTGGAATCTACATAAAATGAATCCATTCCTTGAAAGACACAATCTGCCAAAACTCACACAAGAAGAAATAAACAACCTGAATAGGCCTATATCTTTTTTTTTTTTTTTTTTGAGACAGAGTCCCACTCTGTCGCCCAGACTGGAGTGTAGTGGTGCAATCTCCGCTCACTGCAGCCTCCGACTCCCAGGTTCAAGTGATTCTCTTGCCTCAGCCTCCTGAGTAGCTGGGATTGCAGATGCCCACCACCACGGCCGGCTAATTTTTTTTTGTATTTTTAGTAGAGATGGGGTTTCGCCATGTTGGCCAGGCTGGTCTTGAACTCCTGACCTCAGGTGATCTGCCCACTTTGGCCTCCCAAAGTGCTGGGATGACAGGAGTGAGCCACCACGCCCAGCCTGAATAGGCCTATACCTATTAAAGAAATTGAATCAATAATTAATAACCTTCCTAAAAAGAAAGCGCCAGGCCCAGATGGGTTCATTGTTGAATTCTACCAAACATTTAAAGAAGAAATTACAGTCATGTGGCACATCAGAGCCTTTCAGTCAATGACAGACCACATATATGATGGGGATTACAATGCTTAGGATATGTTTAGATACACAAATACTTACCATTGTGTTACAATTGCCAACAAAATTAGTACACTAACATGCTGTACAGGTTTGTAGACTGGGAGCAATAAGCTAATCCATATAGACTACAATTTAAGTTTGTATAAGTACACTTCGTGATGTTCACACAATAATGAAATTGCCTAATGATGCATTTCTTGGAACATAACCCCATCATTAAGTGATGCATAACTGTATACCAGCTCTTTATGATCTCTTTCAGAAGAAGCTGAGAGAATACTTTCTAATGCATTCTATGAGGCTAGCACCACCTTGATGTCAAAACCAGAAGACATACCAAGAAAACTATAGACCAATATCCCTAATGAACATAGATGCAAAAATCTTCAACAAAGGATTAACAAATAGAATTCAACAATGTATACAAAGAATTATGACTATGACCAAGTAGGATTTATCCCAAGTAGGCAAGGCTGGCTCAACATTCAAAAATCAATTAAAGAGGCTGGGCACAGTGGCTCACGCCTGTAATCCCAGCACTTTGGGAGGCCAAGGCAGGTGGATCACCTGAGGTCAGGAGTTTGAGACCAGCCTGACCAACCTGGTGAACCTCTACTAAAAATACAAAAATTAGCCGCGTGTGGTGGTGGGTGCCTGTAATCCAACTACTCGGAAGGCCAAGGCAGGAGAATTGCGGAGGTTGCAGTGAGCCAAGATCGCGCCATTGCACTCCAGCCTGGGCAATAAGAGCGAAACTCTGTCTCAAAAAAAAAAAAAAAAAAGGAAAAAGAAAGAAAGAAAAATTTGTCCAAGTGTAGTGGCGTGCTCCTGTAATCCCAGCTACTCGGGAGGCTGAGGCAGGAGAATCGCTTGAACCTTGGAGGCAGAGGTTGCAGTGAGCCGAGATTGCGCCATTGCACTCCACTCTGGGCGACAGAGTGAGACTCTGTCTCAAATCAATCAAAGAAACAAACAAAAAACAAACAAACAAGAAAATTGGGTCGAAAATCTTTAGAGAAACCTCCCCAAAGAAGATAGACAGATGGCAAAAAAGCATATCAGAAGATGCTCCATATCATACATTATCAGGGAAATGCAAATTAAAGCAACAATGAGACGCCACTACACACCTACTAGAATGGCCAAAATCCAGAACACTGATAACACCAAATGCTGGCGAGGATGTGGAGCAATGGAAACTCATTCCTTGCTGGTGGGAGAGCAAAATGGTATAGCCACCCTAAAAGACAGTTTGGTGGTTTCTTATAAAACTAAACATACACTTGCCAGATGATCCAGCAATCACACTCCTTGGTATTTACCCAAAGGAGTTGATAAGTTATGTCCACACAAAAACCTGCACATGGATGTTTATAGCAGCTTTATTCATAATTGCTCAAACTTGGAAGTAATCAAGATGCCTTTCAGTAGGTGAATGGATAAATAAACGGTGGTATATCCAGTTGATGGAATATCACTCAGTGCTAAAAAGAAATGAGCTCTCAAGCCATGAAAAAACATTGAAAGAAGCTTAAATGCATATTACAGAGTGAAAGAAGGCAATCTGAAGAGGCTACAGACTGTAGGATTTCAACTCTATGACATTCTGGAAAAGATAAAACTATGGAAACAGGGAGAATATGGGAATTCTCTGTACCTTCCTCTCAATTTTGCTGTGAACCTAATAGTGCTCTAAAATATAAAGTCTTTAAAAAAAATCTGGCCTTCCCTCTCCTTTGCCCTGCAGGGGCAGGTCCTGTTGCCTGCCTGTCCCAGGATCCAGGCTCAGCTTGTTTCTGGCTGGGTTTGACCATAGGAGACCCGAGCCGGAGACTAGAGGGAAGAAGAAGTGGGGAGAGCAGCTCGGCGGCAGCTGCAGCTCCTACCAAAAGGCCCCTGTGATTCTAGGCCTTCTCTCTGTGGCCCCCCAACCTCGGGTGGGCTGTGCTGATCCCCTATCAACCTCCAAGTAGTCCTGGGTACCCTTTTCCTGGTATTTAGTGCCCTAAGTCGAAGTGGTTTCTGTTTTCCTGGGACTACTCTAAACTGATGAAATAGTCACTTGGAGACTGATATGATTTGGATATGTGTCCCCACCCAAATCTCATGTTGAATGGTAATCCCCAGTGTTGGAGGTGGGGCCAAGTGGGAGGTAATTGGTTCACGGGGGTGGGTTTCTCATGAATGATTTAGCACCATCCTCTTGGTGCTATCCCCACAATAGTGAGTGAATTCTCACCAGATCTGGTTGTTTAAGAGTGTGTGGCACCCTGGAGTCCCAGCTACTCAGGAGGCTGAGGCAAGAGAATCACTTGAACCCGGGAGGCGTAGGTTGCAGTGAGCCGAGATAGCACCATCCACTGCACTCCAGCCTGGGCAACAGAGTGAAACTCCGTCTCAAAAAGAAAAAAAAAAAGTAACCCCGACAATGTAAAATTAAAGTGTAGCTGATGCAAAATGGTCAAAGATAACTTTACTAGTGAAAGCTAATGGAACAAGAGGCTTAAATGTATTATTTAAACACACAAAGAACTAAAGATAACAGTGGATGGTGTTACATACATGGTCATATATCAGGTGTGGGGGTCCCCAATACCACCTTCAGGAACACCCAGGCCTGCTGGAGTTAACTCTTGCTACACATAAAGAGGAGAGAAATGTGTCCCATCCAGCAACAAAAACCTATCCTTCCATGTTTTGTGTATAGGTTGATGCTAAAAGCTGAAAAGCAAAAACAAAAATTCACATTAGAAAGTCTATATAAATATTTTCAGTGCCAGGTCAAGAAGAGGAATGCTAGGATTATATTTCCTTCTTATGTGTCTAATTCGATAGTCCCTGAACCATTTGAAAAGAGAACTTTCCTAGCACCCAGGTCCCAATGATTCTCTTCTTACCATCAATTAAGAAAATTATGATCTATTTTACTTTACTTCTGGCTTTTTTCTTTATTTTGTTTTTATTTTTTGAAATGGAGCCTTGCTCTATCACCCAGGCTAGAGTGCAGTGGTGCAGTCTCGGCTCACTGCAACCTCCGCCTCCAAGGTTCAAGCAATTCTTGTGCCTCAGCCTCTTGAGTAGCTGGGATCACAGGTGTGCACCACCACACCCAGCTAGTTTTTATATTTTTAGTAGGGACAGGGTTTCGCCATGTTGGCCAGGCTGGTCTTGAACTCCTGGCCTCAAGTGATCTGCCCACCTCGGCCCCCCAAAGTGCTGGGATTACAGACCTGAGCCACCGCGCCCGGCCTGCTTCTTGTTTTGATCATAACTTTCTTTTCTTTTCTTTTTTTTTTTTTTTTGAGATGGAGTCTCGCTCTGTCGCCCAGGCTGGAGTGCAGTGGCGCTATCTCAGCTCACTGCAACCTCCGCCTCCCGGGTTCACGCCATTCTCCTGCCTCAGCCTCCGAGTAGCTGGGACTACAGGCACCCGCCACCACGCCCGGCTAATTGTTTGTATTTTTAGTAGAGACGGGGTTTCACCGCGTTAGCCAGGATGGCCTCGATCTCCTGAACTCCTGATCCGCCTGCCTTGGCCTCCCAAAGTACTGGGATTACAGGCGTGAGCCACCGCTCCTGGCAGATCATAACTTTCTTGTATAGTTCTTTCCTCCTGGTATTTCTAATTGCTTTTCCTTATTTTCTTGTACTATTTGCCATCATCATATCCAACTTCAGACTCCCAATCACACCATTTAATATGTTGAATTCACATATACACAATTTTTTTTTTTTGAGACGGAGTCTCACTCTGTTGCCCAGGCTGGAGTGCAGTCGCGCAAGCTTGGCTCACCGCAACCTCTGCCTCCCAGGTTCAAGTGATTCTCCTGCCTCAGCCTCCTGAGTAGCTGGGATTACAGGCACCCACCACCATGCCCAGCTAATTTTTGTATTCTTAGTAGAGACGGGGTTTCGCCATGTTGGCCAGGCTGGTCTTGAGCTCCTGACCTCAGGTGATCCGCCTGCCTCAGTCTCCCAAAGTGCTGGGATTACAGGCGTGAGCCACCACACCCGGCTATATATATATTTAATTATTGGAGTCCTCTCTCCCAGAGCCTACCATTCTCCTACTCCAACCTGGACTGATTGCCAACCAGGCTTTCTGCCCAGTTGGCATCCCTGGTATTTCCCATCACAGCTCTCCTGGATTAGATCCATTGTCTTATGGATCCCACATTTTCCTTTTTCTTGGCTTGCACCCTTGATTTGCTGCAGAGCATCCCTAAGTAGCTTCCTAAGAAAGTACATTTCAGAGGCAAATTTTCTTAGCTCTTGTGTATCTAAAAACATTTTTATTCCATTATCACACGTAATGGATATTTTGGATGGTGTATTTCTATGTGGAAAATCATTTTCCCTTGGAATTTGGAAAGCATTGCCCAATTATCTTTTTGTTTTCTTGTTGTCCTGTGATCTTTTATCATTCAGTGTTGTTATGAACTCTGGTGCTACTCTGATTCCTGTTCTTTTTCCTTTATTTCATTTTTCCATAATTCTTGTTAGTTGCTTGCTGGACTTCCTAGATCACTCCTCAAAGTCCTTATATTTTCTCTCATATCTTTGTCTCTATTGTTTTGTTCTATTTTCTGGGAGACTTCTTCAGTTTTCTTTTCCAATATTTCTATTGAAATTTGAATTTCAATAATTCCTTCTTGTTCTCTGATTGCTCTTTTTACATAATATTCTGTTCTTGTTTTATGAATACAGCATTTTCTTTTAGTTCTGTAGATATGTTAATTAAATTAATTTTTTTGATACATTCCCTGAATTTTCTTGAATTCCAAGTTTATATTTTTTCTACAGGTTTATCTTGACTCTTTTTCCTGTTGAAGGCTTTCATCAAATTTCTGATAATATTTACTGGCTGGTTTATATTTAATAAGGAAGGACTGGATAAGTATTGTGGATTTAATCTGCTGTTGGGCAAATAGGTCTGTTTTCCTGCTGTGACTCTTCTCTGTGTAGGACAGGGAGGTGAGGAACAGAGTATTCCCCAGATGCTGGAATGAGGAAACAATTGTTCAGGGGTTGTCAGCATCCATGCTGGAAGCCTTAGCTCTCCACCAACATTTCAATCAATTTCTTTACAGAACTGTCAGGTGTTTTCCCTGTAGGCCTGTGCCAGCTCCCAGCTCAGCTGTCTGGTGGGGAGAGGAGGTTCCAACTGGTACAGTCATTCTGTACTGGGGCCTTCAATTAATCCCCATGTGTTCAGTCCTATTTAATTCTGTCGTTTTCTGCCACATGCCTGCTGATTCTGATTGTCTGGTGTTATATCTATAGCAAACTCACTCCCACCTCCTCTGCGGCTCCCTTGTCAAATATTCCCACTTGGATTTTTACTGCCTATTTTATTCATCAATCAATTCCCATATGCTTTCTATAAAGTTGTTGTCCTTTGATGATAACCTCTCATCCTCACCACATTCTCTTCACTCTGGTGGGTTTATTCCTTTCCTTTTTTTTTTTTTTTTTTTCGGACGGAGTCTTGCTCTGTCGCCCAGGCTGGAGTGCAATGGCACGATCTCGGCTCACTGCAACCTCTGCCTCCTGGGTTCAGGCGATTCTCCTGCCTCAGTCTCCCAAGTAGCTGGGATTACAGGTGCGTGCGACCAGGCCTGGCTAATTGTTTGTATTTTTAGCAGAGGCGGGGTTTCACCATGTTGGCCAAGCTGGTCTCGATCCTGACCTGAAGCAATTCACCCTCCTTGGCCTCCCAAAGTGCTGGGATTACAGGCATGAGCCACCACACCCTGCCTCCTTTCTGTTTCTTGACATTCTTCTTCTTTTAGTGCACTTCTATGAGTAAAGAAGGAAAACTGTGTGTGTGTGTGTCTGTGTCTGTGTCTGTGTCTGTGTGTCTGTGTGTATGTGTGTCTGTGTCTGTGTGTCTGTGTGTATGTGTGTCTGTGTATGTGACTGTGTGTGTTTGTGTGTGTCTGGGTGTGTGTGTGTTCATGCACATCTGTGCCTGCTCATGGTGTCTTATATCAGAATTTATTCATTTCTTATCTATTTTCTAACAAATATGGTTAAGGCTGTTAATTTTTCTAGGTGACCTCTGTAGCCTTATCTCCTAGGTTTTAATATGTAGGGCTCTCAATGTTGGTCATTTCTTTTGTTTTTAGAGACAGGGTCTTGCTCTTTCTCCCAGGCTGGAGTGCAGTGGCATGATCCCACCTCAGCCTGCTGAGTAGCTAGGACTACAGGTGCGCACGTGCCCAGCTAATTTATTTCATTTTTGGTAAAAACGAGGTCTCACTTTGTTGCCCAGGCTGATCTCGAACTCCTGGGCTCAAGCGATCCTCCTGTCTTGGCCTCCCAAAGTGCTGGGATTACAGGCATGAGCCAGCGCTCCTGGCCTGGATGAGCTCTTCTGAAATATATATATTTTCTATCAGTTTAAGAGATTTTTAAACAAATGGAGTAAAAGTTTGTGTTGTTTGTCATATTGATAAAATCCTTCTGGTTGTGGGCTTTCTGTCAATTACCATCTATACTAGATTTTCCTGGTTTTTATCTTCTACAGTCCTGTTTTTAAGAGGACCTTAAACTATTACAGTCCCATTTTTTAAATGACCAATTTTTAATTCTAATAGTAAATAATTTTGATTATAGTATATTTTTCTTTTTTTTTTTTTTTGAGATGGAGTCTTGCTCTGTTACCCGGGCTGGAGTGCAGTGGCACGATCTCGGCTCACTGCAAGCTCCGCCTCCTGGGTTCACGCCATTCTCCTGCCTCAGCCTCCCGAGTAGCTGGGACTACAGGCGCCCACCACCACGCCCGGCTAATTTTTTGTATTTTTAGTAGAGACGGGGTTTCACCTTGTTAGCCAGAATGGTCTTGATCTCTTGACCTTGTGATCTGCCCGCCTCGGCCTCCCAAAGTGCTGGGATTACAGGCGTGAGCCACCACGCCCGGCCGATTATAGTATATTTTTCTACTTTTCAATGGCAAGTGTGAAACTGTATAACTTAAGTCCCTTCTATTCAATCTAAGGAATTTAGCAAGATTCTCTTCATTATTTTTTAATATTTCAAAAACTTCTTGATTTCTAGTCTTGTACATTACTCTTTCCAATCTAGATTTAACTTGTTATAGCCCATGAAACTTCTTGACTTTTGATTGAGGCAAAGAATTTCCAGAGTTATTGATGAAGAATTAACATTTCTATAATGTTAATGGTTCCCTTCTAGGAATATGGTAGCGTCTGTTTTTGTTTTTGTTTTCTTCAGGTCTTCTTTCAGATTTTTCAGTAAAGTTTTATAGCTTTTTGATGCAGGTTTTGACATTTCTTATTAAGTTTATTCCCAGCTGTTTTATAATTTTTGTAGTGAGAGTGAGTTGAATCTTTTTTCCCTCATTACATTTTCCAGCTTTTTATTACTGGTTGTGTTTATATGCCTGCATCCTAACACCAGGGAACTGACTTGAAATGGGCCTTTCTCCCTGCAGTGACTCACCAAGAATGAGGTTTAAAAGAGAATGGAAGAAGGATGTATGTGGGGCTTTTTATTTTTGTTTTTTAATTGACACATATTTAGGAAGTACAATTTGATATTTCAATATATATTTATGTTGCACAATGGTCCAAGCAGGGTAGTTAATATATCCATCACCTCATGCATGTACCATTTCTTTGTTGTGGGAACTTACAAAAGTCTCTCTTCTAGGTATTTTGTAACATACAATATATTGCTGTCAACCATAGTCACCCTGCTGTGCAATAGAACAACATAATTTTTTTTTTTTTTGAGACAGAATCTCGCTGTGTCACCCAGGCTGGAGTGCAGTGGTGTGATCTCAGCTCACTGCAACCTCTGCCTCCTGGGTTCGAGCGATTCTCCTGCCTCAGCCTCCCGAGTAGCTGGAACCATAGGCACCCGCCACCATGCCCAGCTAATTTTTGTATTTTTAGTAGAAATGGGGTTTCACCATGTTGGCCAGGCTGCACTCAAGCTCCTGACCTCAAGTGAATCACCTACCTCAGTCTCCCAAAGTGCTGGGATTACAAGCGTGAGCCACTGCACCTGGTCAAAACACCAGAATTTATTCATCTTATCTAATAATAACTTTGTACCTGTTGACCAATCTCTCCACATCCTCCTCTCCCTGATCCTCTCCCCAGTCTCTGGTAACTACTGTTCTACTTTCTGCTTCTATGATATCAACTCTTTTTTGTTTTTGAGATTCCACATATGACTGAGATCATGTGGTATTTGTCTTTCTGTTTCTGGTTTATTTCCCTTAACATTATGTCTTCCAGGTTCATTCATGTTGTCCTAAGTGACAGGATTTCATTCTTTTTTATGGCTGAATAGTATTCCATTGCATATATATACCACATTTTCTTTATCCATTCATCTGTTGGTGGACACCTAAGTTGATTCCGTATCTGGCTATTGTGAATAGTCCTGCAATAAAAATGGGAGCGCAGATAATTCTTCCACATACTGATTTCATTTCCTTTGGATATATACCAGTAGTAGGATTGCTGGTAGTTCTATTTTCAATTTATTGAGAAACCTCCATACTGTTCTCCATAGTGACTATTCTAACTTACTACCCCACCAACAGTAAGAAAGTATTCCCTTTTCTCCACATCTTTGCCAACTTGTCTTCTTTTGTCTTTTTGATTAAAGCCATTCTAACTGAATTGAAGGGGTATCTCATTGGGCTTTTGATTTGAATTTCCCTGATGATGAGTGATGTTGAGCTTTTTTTCCTCTCCCTCCCTCCCTTCCTTCTCTTTCTTTTTTCGAGACAGGGTCTCACTCTGTCACCCAGGCCAAAGTGCAATGGCACGATCCTAGCTCATTGCAGCCTCAAACTCCTGGGCTCAAGTGATCCTCCCACCCCGGCCTCCCAAGAAGCTGAGATGACAAGTGGGAACAACCATGCCTGGCTAATTTTTTATTTTTTTAGAGACAGCGGTCTTGCCATGTTAACCAGGCTGGTCTTGAACTCCTGGACTCAAGTGATCTTCCTACCTCGGCCTACCAAAGTGCTGGGATTACAGGTGTGAGCCAAGGTGCCTGGCGAGATTTTTCCCATATACCTGTTGGTCATTTGAATGTTTTCTTTTGAGAAATGTCTATTCAGGTCTTTTGCCCTCTCCTAGATTTTATCTATCTATCTATCTATCTATCTATCTATCTATCTATCTATCTATCTATGTATCCATCCATCCATCTATTTCGAGATGGAGTCTCGCTCTGTCACCCAGGCTGTAGTGCAGTGGCGCGATCTCAGCTCACTGCAACTTCCACCTCCCAGGTTCAAGCGATTCTCCTGCCTCAGCCTCCTGAGTAGCTGGGACTACAGGTGCGAGCCACCACTCCTGGCTAATTTTTTTTTGTATTTTTAGTGGAGATGGGGTTTCACCATTTTAGCCAGGATCATCTCAATCCCCTGATCTCGTGATCCGCCTGCCTCGGCCTCCCAAAGTGCTGAGATTACAGGCATGAGCCACCGTGCCTGGTCACTTTTTTTTTTTTTTTTTTAAGACAGGGTCTTGCTCTGTTGCCCAGGCTAGAGTGCAATGTGCAATCATAGCTCACTGCAGCCTCAAACTCCTGGGCTCAAGTGATCCTTCCACCTCAGCTTTCCAGGGAGCTGGGACTACAGGTGTGTGTCACCACGTCTGTCTAATTTTTAAATTTTTTTTTGTAAAGACGGGGTCTTGCTTCTTGCTATGTTGCCCAGGCTTGTCTTGAACTCCAGTTCTCTGATTTTTTAATAAAGTCATAAGTAAATGCTGAATTTTATCAAATGCTTTTTCTGCATCTATTGAAATAATTATGTAGTGTTTTTCCCCTTAAGTTTGTTAAGGTTGGGTTTCTAATTTTAAACCATATTTGCATTCTTAGGATAAAACTCAACTTGGTTGTGATAGATCATATACTGCAGGATTCAGTTTATTTGTCTCGAATTTTAAAACTTATTTCCACATCTTGTGTCATACTTTTCTTGGCTCATCATAGTAGATATATTAGTCTAGTAAAATAAGTTTGGAGACATTTATTTCTTTTCTGTGTATGATTGGAATTGTCTACTCATTAAAGATTTGGTAGAAGTCATCCGTAAAGCCCTCTTGGTCTCTTTTTTCTCTCTCTCTCTCGCTCTCTCTTTCTCTGTGTGTGCGTGTGTGTCTGTGTGTGTCTGTGTGTGTCTGCGTGTCTGTGTCTGTGTGTAGGGGGATGGGTAGCTTTTTAAATACATAGTCAATTTCATTGTGGTTACAGGGATTTTCTGTTTCTAAAGTCGGTTTTGGTAAGCTGTACTTTCCTAGGAATGTATTCCTTTTGCTTATGTTTTCAAATTTACTGACACACAGTTCATAATAAAACCTTTTCATGAGTAACATAATTTACTTTTCTCTTTATATCCAGCTTGTTAGAGGGTTGGCTTTTGTTTTTCAGCTTTTCAAAGAAGCAGGTTTAAAATTTTCTCAATCCTCTCCATCATTTGTTTCTATTTCATTAAGTTTTATTCATCCTTATTTTTCTTTCTTCTACTTTTGCAGGCTTACTCTGTCATTTCTTTATGGCTTCTTGAATTGGATGTTCGGCGTGATGACTTTTGGACTGCTTTAGCCGCATCTCTATACTTCAGCATCACACACCAAATGGCTTACTCAACATCTCCACTTTCACACCACTGGGCACCCCAAGCTTAATACAGCCAAAGCAGAACTCTTGATCTGCACCTCTGAAAATGTACTTTTCCTGTAGTTCTCCCCACTATGGTGAAAAGCACCCTTATTTCCCCAGTTGCTCAGGCCCCAATCTCAGGAATCATCCTTGTTTCTTCCCTTGCTCTATGCCCTACATCCAATCCTTTTGTTCAGTTTTGAAAACATATCTTGAATCTCACAACTTCTCAGAGCTGCACTGCTACCACCCTAGTTAAAGCCACCATCAACTCTTTCTCCTAGATTTTTCCAGGGCCTTGCAACTAGCCTTGTGCTGTAGTTTTATCACATCCAGTTCTCCACTCTACACCTGCAACATAGATCAGACAGCTCCTGGCTCAAAATCCTCTGAGGGCTTCTCATCTTAGAATAAACTCTCGGTTCTGGCCAGGTGCGGTGGCTCACGCCTGCAGTCCCAGCACTTTGAGAGTCCGAGGCGGGCGGATCACTTGAACTCAGGAGTTTGAGACCAGCCTGGGCAACATGGTGAACCCCCATCTCTATCAAAAATACAAAAACTTAGCCAGGCGTGGTGGTGCGCATCTGTGGTCCCAGCTACTTAGGACGCTGAGGAGGGAGGATCGCTTGAGCTCAGGGTGGACATTGCAGTGAGCCAAGATTGCGCCACTGCACTGCAGCCTGGGTGACAGAATGAGACCCCATCCCCCCCAAAAAAAGAATGAACTCCCAGTTCTCATAATGGCCCCAGCTGCCTTTCCAATCACATTCCCTACCACTCTCCAGCAACACTGACTGCAACACTGACTTCCTTGTTAGTCCCCAACATGCCAGGTACAGTCTCTCCTCATGGCCTTTGAACTTGCCTGGAATGTTCTTTCCTCAGATATTCATATGAGGGAGTAAAATGAGGGTGAAAACCAGTAGATATCTAAATAGCACCCCCTTCACTCTTAGTTTATCTTTCTCAAAGCCCTTATCACTATGTGAAATGATATATTATACTTATTTGTATGCTAGTATGAATCTTCCCGACAAGAATGTTAGTTTGCTGTCTGTTCAGTACCGTGCATCCAGAGCCTGGAAAAGTGCCTGGCACATAGCAGGTAGTCAATAAATGAATGGGGGCAAGCAGCCAAATCAGAATCAGATTTTCTTGCTAAGCATAGAACTAACAGAAGGATCACTGAATGGACTGGATAATGACTGGCATCAGGGTAAGGTCCCCTTAACAAACACTCCTGTCCTGAACACCTGGTTAGCTAACAGTTTTCTCATACTCTTATTTTCCCAAAACACAATTGCTGGATCTCAGCTCTTCTAGGAAAGTGAAAAACTGCTGGATCTCAGCTCCCAAATCATATCTTCCAGGCAGAGCTAACATTGCCCCTTATTCACACCTCCACCAAACCATCTGATCCAACAATGACAGGTGTCACGAGGCCTTGGCATGCACTCTGTTCCCCCGCCAGAGTTCTGCGAAGGCCAGGGTTGGGATTTGTTGTCAGTTTATTCCCCGCCTCTATGAGAGCGTGAGCACCGGGCAGGCTCGGATGAAATAATGCATTGAGTAGGCCTCTGAAACCAAGGCCCCTCAGCTGGGGCAACGTCAGGCTCCAGGGTGGGCAACTTTGCTGCTTCTGCTGAAGATGGTGATATTGAGAAAATGCGGGTGCAATGAAACGCTTATTGCAGCGCACTCGGTGCATCTGTGGACAGAGGGTCAATCTCCCCTCAGAGCCGCGCAAACAGGCATCCCAAGCCTAGGCCTTCACTTGCTCCAGCATCCGCAAGGGTCCATTAATCCTTAACATTCAAATTCCGCCCACTAAACCAGCCCCTCCGCGCCCAAGCCGCCTCTTTTCCCCAAACGACGGCCGAAAGCAGCCAATCAACAGCTGGAGGGGTCCGCCCCCTTTTCCCTGGCCGAAATGGACAGGAAATCTCGCCAATTGACGGCATCGCCGCTGAGGACCCCCCCCCCGCCCCCGCCCCCCCGTCCCAGCCCGGCCATCACAGCCAATGACGGGCGGGCTCGCAGCAGCGCCGAGGGCGGGGCGCGGGCGCGCAGGTGCAGCAGCGCGCGGGCCGGCCAAGAGGGCGGGGCGCGACGTCGGCCGTGCGGGGTCCCGGCGTCGGCGGCGCGCGCGCTCCCTCCTCTCGGAGAGAGGGCTGTGGTAAAAGCCGTCCGGAAAATGGCCGCCGCCGCCGCCGCCGCGCCGAGCGGAGGAGGAGGAGGAGGCGAGGAGGAGAGACTGTGAGTGGGACCGCCGTGGCCGCGGGCGGGGACCCTTGCCGGGGGGCGGGGGTCAGGGGCGGGACGTGGCGCGGGAGGGGCCCGCGGGGTCGGACGACACGGCTGGCGGATGGCGTCCCTCCTCTCTACCCTCCCCCTCCCGCCGCCGCCGGTGGCGACTCTCCCCTCGGCCCGTCACCCGTGCTCGCGGGTGACCGTCCTCGGCGCGGCCTCCCTGGAGCCGCCTTCGCCTGACGCCCCTCTTCCTCCCGCCCTCGGCGCGCATCCCGGCCCCCGGCCCCGCGGGCGCCCTGTCGCCGGGGCTTCGCCTGTCGGGGCTGCGCGCGCTCCTGCCCTTCTCGGGGCTTTGGGCCGCGGCGCCGTCGCGCGCCCGCGGCCCCGGCCTCTCCCTGGATCGCGCTCTCCCCTCTCCCTCCCTCGCGCGCCCCCTCTCCCGTTACTCGGCCCCCCCACCGGCGCGCGTGCGCACTTCGCCTCCCGTCGGGAGAGTGCGCCACAAGGGCTCCTGAGCTCTCACCCCCATCTCTGGGCTTTGCCTCCCCCTCCTTCTCGCCCATTCCATGAATTTCTGCCCCCCGCTACCCCCCCGCGAGCGAGTAGGTCCACCGGCTCCTTTCCCCATCTAGCAGGAACAAGTAGGTGGGGATTATTATCCACAAAAGGGACTAGACATTGTGTTCTGGGTCCCACAGCTCATCATAAAGAGGTGGTTATAGTTCCCATCAGGAGCCGTGGGTAGGGGACTGTGCGTCCAGCAGCACCCGAGGCTCTTCGGCGCCTGAGGCTCTAAGGTGCGAGCGTGTCCCCAGGGTGCTCAGAGGTTCTTTGGAGTGCTGTGGCTTCGGAATGTGAGCACCCTCCCATCCTACCCTCCCCTTCGCCGGCGATCTTCCAGTTACATAAGTGGAGTGGGACATAGTAGGTAACGGGCTCTCATCGCCCTGGAGCGCTCGGGATCACCGGTACCAGATGGGGCAAGTTCATCGCGACGCTGTGGCTCCTGTTCATTGTGCCTGAAAGGTTATTCTCTGTTCAGTTTGGTCATCACCGAATCACCCAAACTGAAACTCAGATGACTTTTATATGGCAGTGGCAATGTTTCTGTGGTTTTGCACTAAAGACTTAAGGTCATTATGAAGAGTTTAAAAGGATTGCTCTCGCAGGGGAGACCGTTTATGACATTGCTAAGTATGGACCCCGAGGGGGAAAAAGCTCATTCTGGAATTGCTCTGTGGCGGTTGCTTCTGTTGTGAGTGTATTCGGGTGTGGGTTGGTCCCAGCAGAAATGGGCTCCACCACAAAATTGATATTCCTGACTCATGGTCAGGCAGATGTGTGCTTCTGGTTATTTTTCCAGGAACAGGAATGGGCTCTGTCGAGCCTTTCACACGTTGTGTCTCTGCTGTGCGGGATCAGTACCCGAGACTGTGAGATAACAGGATCGAATTCAGGGGTTGGTTGGTGATCCAGGAACCATACCTACTTGGATGTGATACTGAGTGGCTTAGATGTTGTAGGACTCTCATAAGTTTTAGGCATTTTGTTATACTATAAAAATGAAGCATAATACGGCCTCGGTAGTAACATTGCACTAATAGGTAATTATTACTCTAGAGAATTTTGGGTTCCATGGCTGGAATGTTCATCAGTATCTCAGCAATTTCAGTTAATAACCAGATGAAGCTGACCTCTTGAGTCTTTTGAAATCTGCTGGGTCCCTATAATAAGACAGGGTCTGGATTTTTTAATCTTTTGGGAATTTCCACCAAGGATTTAGGGAAATAGGCTTATTTATGGGCTTTTCAGGATTTCTATTTCAAATCCCAATGAGGAAGTCTAGGAAACACTTGCTTTTATTTTCTTACCTGAATATGTCAGAACCTTAAATCACCCAATCAATCTAGAAGTACTACAGTTGATTAAAGTAAGTCACCACAGGTCACTCATTCGTGGCAGGTCAGCTAGGTGGCTGATCACTGGAATACAGTCATATCCCCAGGCAGACACACGAGCCTCACTTGACGATCACAAAGTTTGTACATCTGAGCTTGAGACGTGACAAGTTGAGGTCTCTGCTTTGTTCTTCATAGTTGGCAGTTTGTCTCCTCGGGTGCCCCTCCGGTTAGCTGTTTATCATACGCCTAGCCCTTTCAACAGTGCAGGCAGCTTCCAGAGTATAGTTTTCTCTGCAAAGTGCCTGGTGGAAGGGTACCTCCTTTTCCATTGTCCTAATGGCTCCATTGGGCTTCCATACCAGCCCTTTCCAGTGTCCTAACAGCTCAAAGAAACCCATCTGTGGCTTTCTTGTTAGCACTGGCCTATCAGACCTTCCTATTGCCTGTTACTAAAATTTTGCCTGGAATGCTTTAAGCTTAGAGTACTGGGTCTTTGTTTTACCCGATTGATAGGAGAGTGTCATGCAGTCAGCCGAACTCCGACTTCTGTGCTGTTTAAATCCTTAGGTAGGTCTGGGGCAAGGCACAAACCACTGTGTATTCAAAGGGTTATGGTGCTTGCATTCTGTGTGTATATGTTTGTAATTTCCAACCAGAGTCGTTTCCCGTGCCTGCCCTGCCTCTGTGCAATCTAGTCTAGTGGGGTAGGGAGGCAAGCTGTGGAGTTTGAAAAAAAAAAAAAAAAACTGGCTAAATGAGTTTAATAGGCTGTTACCCCCTCCAGAACATTCCTCCCATGTGGAGATGGAACGAGAAGTTCATTTCTTTAACCTAAAATAAAGAACAACAGAGATAAAATTGTTAGTTCCTTATTGGAGCCTGGTTTCCACTGCTAATGTACCTGCTTGGGACGCTGCATGATAAATGACGTGTCCTGGAACCTGAAATCTTTTATAAAGGTTAATATCAGCAGAAATCTTTTAATTAGCTAAGAGCAGCTTGTTCTCAAGCTGCCCGAGTTATCTTGGAGGAGGAGAGAATCACAGGAAATGTTTGATATTTCTAGTAACCAGTGTTTTCAGTGCGTGGGGTAAAGCACACTCCTAGACTGGCCAGTCCCAAAGAGTGTGGCAAGACACCTGCTTGTTTTCCCTGCCCTCTGCTACGGTGACATCCTTGCAGACCAGTCTTGCGTGGCTGGCAGACGCAATCTTTTTCTCTTGGGTAGAGCGTTATCATCGCTGCGATGGAAGGACCTTGTCCTCGGTGCCTCCATACCAGCCCTTTCCAGTGAAACTACTGCTGTCCCGGCAAGCCCCTGTGCGTGTGCATCATTCCGGGTAGGACAAGATATGAACAGGTCCCTCTTCTTTGGGCTTAAGTAGAAGTTGTGCTCTTCTGCTTTTACCTGTTCTCTTCTGCCTTTCTCTTGCAAGAAACCTTCTCCTGTCGAAAGCTTGGTTTGCATGCCATTGCTTAAATACTTTGATGGTATGTATGGTATGTGGGATAACTGAGTGGGAGCCAGAATTGGGGGGTGGGCAGGGCATCCCCACCCCCACCCCCACATCAAAGGGGGAATGACCATTTCGTTAGAGAATAAAGCCTGAGTCTTATAACTTCTTCAAGCACATGTATGCTGGGTCTCCTGGCGTGTGACTGTGTCCCCGCTGTGCTGTGTGGCTGTTTTGCAGTTACTGTAGACACTGTAGTCTGGGCTGTCATTATTGCCTCTGAAGTTGAGGCAATAAGGACCAAGCCTTAGTAAGGATGCACTTGTTTTCCTTGCCTAAGAGCTAGGGGTGTTTTATATATATATATTAACTTTCTTTTTTAGACTTCACAAACTGCTCTCATTTTCTGGCTCTTTCTTTCTTTCTTTTTTGAATTGAGACAGTCTCGCTCTGTCACCCATGCTGGAGTGCAGTGGCACGATCTCAGCTCACTGCAACCTCTGCCTCAGCCTTCCAAGTAGCTGGGATTACAGGCAACTGCCACCACGCCCGGCTAATTTTTGTTTTTTGTTTTTTTTGTTTTTTTTTTTAGTCGAGACGGGGTTTCACCATCTTGGCCACGCTGGTCTTGAACTCCTGACCTCGTGATCCACCCGCATCAGCCTCCCAAAGTGCAGGGATTACAGGCGTGAGCCACCGTGCCCAGCCTCTGGCTCTTTTCTTTTTGACATGAAATCTTAAGTTAATTATCTTAAACTTTAAGAACTAGAAGGATTCTTAGTCCAGCACCATCAGTTTACAAACAGAAAAAACTTGTGTCCCTGAGAAGTTGTGACTTTTCCAGGGCCTCCTAGCCAGGATACCAGTTTGGTTTTTATTATATAGCTAGCCAAGTAATACTATTAACTTGACTTCTGGAATTTCAAAGTATTCTATGACTTGACTATTTAAGGGAATTATGAGGCCTCACTGAACCTCAAAAGATAATTTTAGGTACCATCCCGGTAGCTATAGAGCAGCAACAGACCAGTAAAAGACTTGGTTGATATTGCCCTTCTTCTGGGTTTGATTACATGAGTAATTGTGTGAATAGTCTCTAAGTTGTACGCTCTGAGCTTTTGTTTTTAGCTTATAAAAGTGCTACTCTTGGGCTAGCATAGTATCAGAAATTAGCTAATTAATATGGGGCAGTTTAGGCTTTAACTAGGAAATGATGGTTATCTTAATGACAGGAAAGGTACTGACGAAAGTCCTTTTTTGAACATGTGTTCAAAAGAAAAAGGGAAACTATCAAAACTAATAACTGAGTTTGTTCAACATCAAGATTGACTGATCTGAGAGGCTTAAAACTGATTGCCCTGAAATAGACTTGCATGTTTTGGATGATAGCTTTGGGTCTCCCAGAGCACTTGGTTTCCCTTGGTGCTCATTTTTTCTCTCAGGATTAAAGCCCCTTTACGTGATGTTGTTACAGCAGCTCATTGCAACTTCATTCAGCTGCTTGAAAAAGAAGGGAGACTGCCTCTATGTTCCATGTGTTCTTTCAGGGATGGTATTTTGATGTTGCATATTCTCTTGAACATGTATTCTTCCCTGAGAATTTCTGTGTGACGTGGTAGAAGAAATACTTGCCAGAAATCACCACTCATGGTATGCTTTTGTAGCGTCAAAGTGTCCCCTAGAGATGACAAGACTTGTGATAGTGTTGATTCTAACAAGCATGAATCTTTCCTTTATTTTAGCACTGTGTGTTACGTGCCAGTAATTTGCAGCTTATCCTTTGTTTCTAGCTAGGTAAGCTGGGAAATAGCCTAGTACTTTGTCTATGTGTTTATCTTCAAAATGTCCCAAATAGCCCTGGGAAAAAGGTCGTGCAGCTCAATGGGGGCTTTCAACTTACAATTTTCTTTGTTTTAGGCTCCATAAAAATACAGACTCACCAGTTCCTGCTTTGATGTGACATGTGACTCCCCAGAATACACCTTGCTTCTGTAGACCAGCTCCAACAGGATTCCATGGTAGCTGGGATGTTAGGGCTCAGGTAAGTAACCTTCCTTTTTTTTTTTTTAGTATATGTCCTGGTTTGGCCATCTGTTTTTTTTTTTTTAAAAAAAAAAAAAAAGGAAAAGAGGAAAAAAATATACTACTCTTGGACAGTATAAAAGTACCCCAAAGACTAAAGACATAACTGTGCCAAACTGTGCCATATAATAAAAAAAAGTCACTTCCCTGAGCCCTGAAAGGTCAGTGTGTGTAGGGTTACTTGGTCGCCACAGCGTGATCTGGGGGCGGGCGTCAGATTAGAGCCGGAACTGGTGATCTGCAACTTCAGTTCACCTTGAAGCAGGTCAGCTGAGCTGAGAGCGCTTGCACTGAGCCCTTTTGCGCTGCTGCTGTTGCCTTAGCGGTCTTCAGCGTGTGTTTGCTTCGGTTTGGGGTAAATGGCTTAGTGGTCAACATTAGTGAGCAGTGGTAATGCATTTTCAGATATGGGAACTGGTATATGGTTGGTTCCCTAGAAGGACACCCTCCTGAAAGCTGTCTCAGAACACCGGGGGCCATGGCTAATGTCATGTGCTTGCTACACCCCTCCCATGGTAACTAAAGAGAGTACCCAGATATACATCTGGTTCTTGGGACTCTAGAGGAGGATGAGTACTTTGTAAAAAGCTGGGGGCCCAAGTCATTCTAGGTCTGACGCTCAGGTGCTGTATCAGCTGCAGTTTGAACTACTTGGCACCATTGTGTGGACTTTAGTTTTGTAAAAATGAATGGTTCCTTAATTTCTCAACCTTCAGGCTTGACATCTCAAGCTGTTTTTTGTTGTTGTTGTTGTTGTTTTGTTTTGTCTTTTTGATTAGTGGTCACTCCGCAATTGATGTTTTGACATGTGGATTTCAGAACTTTTGTGTGGTAAAGCAGAATGTTCCAATTGAATTTTCCCATTTTTTTTCCCTTAAGCAAAAATGTGAGTTTTCACTTATGCGGCCATTGTGATTCCAACTGAGACTGAGACCCTAAGTCGTTCTTTGTTGTGTCTCTCTAGTGGTTTCTGACACCTCATTGTGAAGCTGTTGTAGACATCCATAAGAAATAGCCTGCATAGGGATTATGTGAGGGCAAGGTTTGGCTGAAGGAGAATAGAAGGTGTGGAAGGAAGCGAAGACCAGAAGAGCATCACACTGCCTCAAGTCCCAAATTTGATTCTGCTCCTGATCCTGTGACTCAAATTGTCATTCTCTTTTACTGCTGTGGGGTGTGCTCTGGGCCTAGCTGACAGGACATTCTTTGTACTCCACGTATTTATGCTGGTGGGAGTTGTATGGCTAGTGCTTTGTGCTTTGTCTCAGAAATTGTGTGGACTAAATGTAATATGGGCAGTGAATGGGTTTCTTCTGGAAGATGTTAGGCCTGGAGGGTGGTTTGGGTTTTTATGAGTCTTTTTCTCAGATTACAGATTACGAATGGATGTTATAAAACAGGCAGTGTTGACACCATACAGTGTCTCCTAAGAAATGTACAGAGAGTTCAACCTGAGGAAGCTAATTGAAAATAAACTTTTAAAAAATATAGAAAGAGGAGATTTAAAAAATATCTTATTACTTACGAATGGGAAAGATGTAGCCATTTGAGCTTCAAAGAACTTTTGAGGGAATTCTCAAAGGACAGTACCTGTCTTTAGTAGATAAATGCTTGATATCTATTTTTCTTCTTTTACTTTTTAAAGAATTACTACAATAATACACGGATTTATAGAAAAATCAAACCACTTAAAAATTTATCAGGTGGCTGGGCAAGGTGGCTCATGCCTGTAATCCCAGCGCTTCGGGAGACCTTGGCGGGTGGATCACCTGAAGTCAGGAGTTCGAGACCAGCCTGGCTAACACGGCGAAACCCCGTCTCTATTAAAAATACAAAAATTAGCTGGCTGTGGTGGCTCGAGCATGTAGTCCCAGCTACTCAGAAGGCTGAGGCAGGAGAATCACTTGAACCTGGGAGGCGGAGGTTGCAGTGAGCCAAGATCACACCACTGCACTCCTGCCTGGGTGACAGAGTGAGACTCTGTCTCAAAAAAAAAAAAAGTATCAGGTAAAAAAATGAAGGCTCCCCGCTTAGTCTCTGCTCCCACTACCCAGAATAACCCCTGTTAATAGCGTAATGTAGATCCTTCTAAGTCTTCTAAGACTAAACTGTGTACTTTTTGTGTTGTAATTAACAGGAGAGTTTTTGTTTTGTTTTTTCCTTTTTGAGATGGAGTCTTGCTCTGTCATCCAGGCTGGAGTGCAGTGGCGCAATCTTGGCTCACTGCAACCTCCACCTCCTGGGTTCAAGTGATTCTCCTGCCTCAGCCTCCTGAGTAGCTGGGATTACAGGTGCCCGCCACCACACCCAGCTAATTTTTGTATTTTTAGTAGAGACTGGGTTTCACCATGTTGGCCAGGCTGGTGTCGAGCTCCTGACCTCAGGCGATCCACCTGCCTTGGCCTCCCAAAGTGCTGGGATTACAGGCGTGAGCCACTGCGCCTTGCCTCAGGATGGTGTTATATATACATATTCTGCATTTATCCATCTCATATATTCATCTCTGCCTCATTTCTTTTAAATAGCAGTGTAGTCCAGGGCTGACTTACCATCATGCATTTCGTTGTCTCTCTATTGGACTTCCCAGTGGTTTGTTATTAAAAATGCTACAGGATTGAAATTCCTCATGTGCCAGTCATTTTGAAGAATGGCTGCCTAGACTTGGAATTTCTGGTGGATACCACCACATCACTGTCCAAAATGGCTATCCCAGTTCCCACAATAGTCTGAGAAAGTGCCATTTTCCCATATCGTCCCAGAATTGGATATACATCTTTTAAATTGGTGCTGCTTGGATTATTACTGAGGCTAAACCTCAATAATCATTGTCATAGCTCTTAATATATTAAAGATGTTAACTCTTTGTCATGCAGATATTTTCCTATTTTGTCTTATGTCTTGATTCTTATCTTTCTGATATATAAAATTTGTTATGATTTCTTGTTTTGCTTTCATACTTAGGAAATCCTTTCTTACTTTTTTTTTTTTTTTTTTTGAGACGGAGTCTCACTCTGTCGCCCAGATTGGAGTGCGGTGGCGTGATCTTGGCTCACTGCAAGCTCCGCCTCCCGGGTTCATTCCATTCTCCTGCCTCAGCCTCCCGAGTAGCTGGGACTACAGGTGCCCGCCACCACGCCTGGCTAATTTTTTTGTATTTTTAGTAGAGACAGGGTTTCACCATGTTAGCCAGGCTGGTCTCGATCTCCTTACCTTGTGATCCGCCTGCCTCTGCCTCCCAAAGTGCTGGGATTACAGGCGTGAGCCACCGCGCCCCGCCAGGAAATCCTTTCCTACTCTTAACAACAGATCAGTAGTCATCTATATTTTCTTCCTAAAAAACCTGATGATGTGTTATATTCATACATACGTATTTAATACATACAAAAGGGCCAGATGCGGTAGCTCATGCCTGTAATCCCAGCACTTTGGGAGGCTGAGGCGGGTGGATCACCTGAGGTCAAGAGTTCAAGACCAGCCTGGCCAAGATGGTGACATCCCGTCTCTACTAAAAATACAAAAATTAGCCAGGCGTGGTGGCGGGCGCCTGTAATCTCAGCTACTGGGGTGACTGAGGCAGGAGAATCGCTTGAACCCAGGAGGCAGAAGTTTCGGTGAGCCAAGATCATGCCACTGCACTCCTGCCTGGGCGATAGAGTGAGGCTCTGTCTCAAAAATAAAAAATAAAAATAATAATTTTATAGTTAAGTTGCCCTGTATTTTTCCTGTGATTAAAAAAAAAATACCTGTTTTGTATTTAACTTTGGGGTGGGATAAGGTATAGCCCACTTAGTCAGTTGTGTCTAAGCCACTTGGTGAACCAGTCAATCCAGTCTTCACCTTTAACAAATGCTGATTTCTTCAAGTGAGCAAAATATCTCTTAAACTTTTTCCTATTTTCTCTATAAAGTTGCTTTTTTCTGAATTTTTTCTTTATGAGGCTTGATGGCAGCCCTATCAGCAGACAATCGTTCATTCACCCAACAAATATTTGAGCATCTGCTTCAAGCCAGGGGCAGTGCTAAGCCCTGGAAGTGGTATCTTCTCCTTATCCGGGGGTGGGGCTACAGTGTTCATTCCAGAAGACTCAAGAAAGTAGCAGATCATCACAAAAGTAGGTTTTACATAAATGAGGAGGAATCCACAGCGTTGTGTATATGTGTGTGTGTTTTAAGTTCTGACATAAGTTGGAGCTTTAGGGTAGACTGTGACATAAGAGTAGTTTGTTTTCCAACTCATGTAATTGCGGGCTGCTTTTTGTCTTGAATTATGATAATGGTAACTTTTTTCTGTTGAAACAATTCTGTATTCATCTTAGCTTGGTTGGGATGCAATAAAAGTTTTGTACTGGTAAAAATGATAATTTTCTTCTATGATGATTTTGAAGCTTTTCTGTAACACCTGATAAAAATAAAGAGAGGGGTCAGGCGTGGTGGCTCATGCCTATAGTCCCAGCTACTCGGGAGGATGAGGTGAGAGGATCCCATGAGCCCAGGAGTTTTAGGCTACAGTGAGCCATCATCACACCACTGTACTCCTGTGCTCCAGCCTGGGCAGCCTCGTTCTTTATAGTAAGACACTGTCTCTTTAAAAAAAAAAAAAAAAGAAAAAAGGCTTTTAGTGAATATATTCTTAGGATAGCAAGTGTAATTTTTGTAAATTGCATTATTTGAATCTAATAAATACCCTCAAAGCTGAAATCGAATTCTGATTTTGATTGAAAATATTTTTTACTTAAAGGAAGAGGGATAGAATAAATGACACGATTAAGGAAAAGACTTCTTGTATAAGGCCGGGGTTTTTAAAATGATTTTTTGAATAGTTAGATGGACAATACGGAATTAAAAAGGTGGTATAAAAAGTTATACGGGGCTAGGCACAGTGGCTCATGCCTGTAATCCCAGTACTTTGGGAGGCCGAGGTGGGTGGATCACCTGAGGTCAGGAGTTCGAGACCAGCCTAGCCAACATGACGAAACGTCATTTCTACTAAAAATACAAAAATTAGCTGGGCGTGGTGGTATGCACGTGTAATCCAGCTACTCAGGAGGCTGAGGCAGAAGAATCGTTTGAACCCAGGAGGCAGAGGTTGCAGTGAGCCAAGATCGTGCCATTGCACTCCAGCCTGTGCGACAGAGCGAGACTCTGTCTCAAAAAAATAATAATAGAAAAAAGTTATATGGGGCTGGGCATGGTGGCTCACGCCTGTAATCCCAACAGTTTGGGAGGCGGAGGCAGGTGGATCACTTGAGGTCAAGGAATTCGAGACTAGCCTGGCCAACATGGTGAAACCCCGTCTCCACTAAAACTACAAAAATTAGCCAGGCGTGGTGGTGCGCACCTGTAGTCCCAGCTACTTGGGAAGCTGAGGTGGGAGAATCGCCTGAACCCAGGAGGCAGAGGTTGCAGTGAGCCAAGATCATGCCATTGCACTCCAGCCTGGATGACAAGAGCGGAACTCCGTCTCAAAAAAAAAAAAAGATTTATATTGTAAAGTCTCTTTGCTACCCTGCCCCAAACATTCATTTCTTTCCCTGGAGGCAGCCACTATTACCAGTTTCTTTAAAAAAAAAAAAAAAAAAAAAAAAAAGTGGCTGGGCACAGTGGCTCACGCCTGTAATCCTAGCACTTTGGGAGGTGGAGGTGGGTGGATCATGAGGTCAAGAGATCGAGACCATGGCCAACATGGTAAAACCCCATCTCTACTAAAAATACAAAAAATTAGCCGGGCACGGTGGCAGGCACCTGTAGTCCCAGCTACTCGGGAGGCTGAGGCAGGAGAATCGCTTGAACCTGGGAGGCAGAGGTTGCAGTGAACTGAGATCGCGCCACTGCACTCCAGCCTGGCGACAGAATGAGACTCCATCTCAAAAAAAAAAGCGTGTGTGTACCCGTGTATTAAATTTTTATTAAAAAATATATATAACAGGCCGGGTGCGGTGGCTCATGCTTGTAATCCCAGCACTTTGGGAGGCCGAGGCAGGTGGATCACGAGGTCAGGAGATCGAGGCCATCCTGGCAAACCCGGTGAAACCCCATCTCTACTAAAAATACAAAAAATTAGCCAGGTGTGGTGGCGGGCGCCTGTAGTCCCAGCTACTCGGAGAGGCTGAGGCAGGAGTTGGCGTGAACCCGGGAGGCGGAGCTTGCAGTGAGCCGAGATCGCGTCACTGCACTTCAGCCTAGGTGACAGAGCAAGACTCCGTCTCAAAAAATCTATCTATCTGTCTGTCTATCTATCTATCTATCTATCTATCTAACAATTTACAGTTTTAATCATCTTTACAGTTCAGTGGCACTGAGTACATTCACATTGTTGTACAGCCATTACTACCATCCATCTCTACAACGTTTCGTCTTGCAAAACTGAAATTAAATACCTGTTAAACACTAACTCCCACTTCTCCCCTTCCCACCCTCTGGCAACTACTATTCTACTCTTTGTCTCTACTGGATGTACTTTTGTGTGTTTAGGTT